>NC_133336.1:107975273-108586523 GCF_042186555.1 Aquarana catesbeiana
AAAATGGATTGGGACAAGTAAGTAGGTGTCTGATAAACCTACAGATCTCCCAGATTTATCAATAATAAAATTGATTGGAGGTTCTCTATCTTGCACGACAACTTTCTATGCTTGTTGAGTTTTTTCAAGTTTAGCACTGGGCACAGATTACCTGATTTTTTAATTTGTATTCTTCTCGCTAGGAACACAGGTGAACCAAATCCTCATCTCCTCTGGTCACTTGGAACCTTCACGATTGCTCATTTTTTATTTAATCCAACTACAAACTGAACCAGAATTTTTTACTTTTCCATCAAATCTGGTAGCCTGGTTGCTGGAAGAGATCAAAAGGTGCACACCCCTAAACTTACACCAATGTCACATCAATATAGCAGATATGACCCACTGATCCTGAATATTTTCCATCCAGATGTGTGCTCAAAAGTTCACACAGGCACCCGCTGGATGAGTGCACCCTTAAAAGGACTTCCGCTGTTCTCCCAAGACAGGTGCCTTATATTTTTAGCTCTAACAATGACGATTGGGTACTTCTCCAGTTACTTTACTAAACTAATAATTTTTCCCGGTCCTTAGGATTTTGCCTCCTTGTATCTACTTTGGGGTTGCCATCAGTATGCTTTCAGATTTTTCTGTTTTTTGTAAGATTATTTTCGCCCTGACCGGCTAGTGATCACCCTTAAGATGGCTGTATCTTGTCTACTCCCAAATAGATTGGATCCATTGCCTGGTATCTTGCACCAGTTTTATTTTTAAGGCGGGATCCGCCGACCATGGCTTCAGCCATAATGCCCTCCTTGCGGTGACCAACACTGGTCTTGAAAAGCATCAATTGATGTCTACTGACACATCCGCCACAGAGTCTCCCACCAATTTCAGCTCTTATGGCGTGTACACACGGGCGGACTTTTCGACTGGACTGGTCCGACAGGACGAATCCGTCGGAAAATCAGACTGTGTGTGGGCTTCATTGGACCTGCAGCGGACTTTTTCGGTCGAAAATCAGACGGACTTTAGATTTGGAACATGTTTAAAATCTTTCCACCGGAACTCCGCCAGACCCAGTTCCTATCGAGAAATCCGCTCGTCTGTATGCCGGTCCGACGGACAAAAAACGACGCATGCTCTGAAGCAAATACGAGACGGAAGCGCTCGGTCTGGTAAAACTAGTGTTCATATTGGAGCTAGCACATTCCTCACGCTGCAAATTCTGTGTTCGTTTAATGCAGCGCATTATTGTCTTCTTTATAATGCTAGAAGAACGAAGTTGTTTTGCTGCTTTTATTCACACAGAGTTTTCACAAACAGATTTCTGGATTATTTCTCGTGATTTCATGAATGATATTGTATTTTTTAAAAGCCCGATCTCGATAATAATGTTTACAAATTTAATTTGTGAGTCATCTTTTATTATTTTTGATTTCATCAAGATCTTCTTTTTTTTATGATTATTTATAACTTATTTTCTAGTGATCTCCATATTTATCTATTTATTTATATGTGTCAAGTTACCACAATAACATTAATAATGGTTTTTTTTTTGTGTGTCAAGTTAACACAATAACATTATTAACCACATGCCGACCGGGCCATAGCCGAAAGAAGGCTACATCGCGGTCGGCTTATTCTGGGTGGGCGTCCATGGACGTCATCCCAGAATCCTGCTCTTGCACGCCCCCTGGGGCGTGCACCCGAGAACTTCCATGACAGCCGGCTCCACATCATGGATCATGGTAAACGGCCGCTGATCGTGGCCGTTTACCACGTGATCGCTCTGTCGAATAACGGAGCGATTACATGTAAACAAACATGTCATGACGCCGATTCCTCCCTCCCCTCTGTGTACCGATCGGTACAGAGGGGAAGGAGAGGGGGAGGGATCAGATGGCAGCTGCGCTGTGGGCTGGATGTGTAGTGCCCACAGCGCTGCTCAGTGACAAATACAGTCACATCCATCCATCCATGCTCAGCCATCCCTCCATACTCTAATGCCCTGCAGTACCCAGCACTACCCTGCAATACTCTGCAATACCCCGCAATACTCTGCAATACAACGCAATACTCTGCAATACCCCGCAATACTCTACAATACCCCACAATACCCTGCAATACCCCACAATACTCTGCAATACCCCGCAATACTCTGCAATACCCCGCAATGCTCTGCAATACCCCGCAATACTCTGCAATACCCCACAATACTCTACAATACCCCACAATACTCTGCAATACCCAGCACTACCCTGCAATACTCTGCACTACTCTGCAATACCCCACAATACTCTGCAATACCCCGCAATACTCTGCAATATCCCACAATACTCTGCAATACCCCACAATACTCTGCAATACCGAGCACTACCCTGCAATACTCTGCACTACCCTGCAATACACCGCAATACTCTGCAATACCCCGCAATACTCTGCAATACCCTGCAATACTCTGCAATACTCTGCAATACTCTACACTACCCTGCAATACTCCGCAATACCCCGCAGTACTCTGCAATACCCCGCAGTACTCTGCAATACCCCGCACTACTCCACAACACCCTGCAATACTCTGCAATACTCTGCAATACCCCGCAATACCCCACAATACTACACAATATTCCGCAATACCCCGCACTACCCTGCACTGCCCTGCACTACTCTGCAATACCCAGTCATACGCTGCAATACCCAGCCATACTCTGCAATACCCCCTGGGGCATGCACCAGAGAACATCCGTGACAGCCGGGTCCACATCATGGATCATGGTAAAGGGCCGCTGATCGTGGCCGTTTACCACGTGATCGCTCTGTCAAATAACGGAGAGATTACATGTATACAAACATGTCATGACGCCGGTTCCTCCCTCCCCTCTGTGTACCAATCGGTACAGAGGGGAAGAAGAGGGGGAGGGATCAGATGGCAGCAGCGCTGTGGGCTGGATGTGTAGTGCCCACAGCGCTGCTCAGTGACAAATACAGTCACATCCATCCATCCATGCTCAGCCATCCCTCCATCCTCTAAATGCCCTGCAATACCCAGCACTACCCTGCAATACTCTGCAATACCCCGCAATACTCTGCAATACGCCACAATACTCTGCAATACGCCGCAATACTCTGCAATACCCCACAATACCCTGCAATAACCCGCAATACTCTGCAATACCCCGCAATACTCTGCAATACCCCACAATACTCTGCAATACCCCACAATACTCTACAATACCCCACAATACTCTGCAATACCCAGCACTACCCTGCAATACTCTGCACTACTCTGCAATACCCCACAATACTCTGCAATACCCCGCAATACTCTGCAATACCCCACAATACTCTGCAATACCGAGCACTACCCTGCAATACCCCACAATACTCTGCAATACCCCGCAATACTCTGCAATACTCTGCACTACCCTGCAATACTCTGCAATACCCCGCAATACTCTGCAATACTCCGCACTACTCCGCAACACCCCGCAATACACTGCAATACCCCGCAATACCCCACAATACTACACAATATTCCGCACTACCCTGCACTACCCTGCACTGCCCTTCACTACTCCGCAATACCCAGTCATACCCAGTCATACCCAGCCATACTCTGCAATACCCAGACATACCCAGTTATACTCGGCGATACCCTGCAATACCCAGCCATACTCAGCTATACCCAGCCATGCGCAGCCATACCCAGCCATACACTGCCATGTGCAGCCATACCCAGCCATACCCAGTCATGCTCAGCCATACTCGGCTATACTAGGCTATACTCTGTCATACTCGGCTATACTCTGCCATACTCTGCCATACTCGGCCATGTTCGGCCATACTCTGCCATGCTCAGCCATGCTCGGCTGTACTCGGCCTCTGTATGTGGCCAGGTTGTGAAAGTCTCACACATGTGGTATCGCCGTACTCAGGAGGAGTAGGAGAATCTATTTTGGGGTGTCATTTATGGTATGTGTATATGCTATGTGTTAGAAATATTGTATAAATGGACAACTTTGTGTTAAAAAATAATGTGTTTTAACCACTTCCCGCCCGCCGTCATATGATGTCCTTGAATTTGTGCGGGGATATCTGAATAATGCCTGCAGCTACAGGCATCATTCAGATATCAGATTTTTCATCCAGCGATTCCCTACACCATAAGAATGATCATAGTGGCTGTTCCACTGCTTGATCATTCTTATGGAAGACAAAATGGGGATGTCCCCCCCTTCCCGCCGCTCTCCGGTGCTTCTACCGACTCCCCACTACGATCAAAGCCAGGATCGTTTTTTTTTTTTTTTTTTTTTAATGTCAGGCTTCCCAGCCTAGAGGTGAGATGTGGGGTCTTATTGACCCCATATTTCACTGTAAAGAGGACCTGTCATGCCATATTCCTATTACAAGGGATGTTTACATCCTTTGTAATAGGAATAAAAGTGATCAAAATAAAGTAAAATGAACAATAAAAAGAAAAAAAAATTTCTTTAAAGCACCCCTGTCCATGTGCTCGCATGCAGAAGCGAATGCACACGTAAGTCCCGCCCACATATGAAAACGGTGTTCAAACCACACACGTAAGGTATCGGTGTGAACATTAGAGCGAGAGCAATAATTTTGGCCTTAAACCTCCTCTGTAACTCAAAACATGTAGCCAATAAAAAATTTTAAAGCGTTGCCTATGAGGATTTTTAAGTAGCGAAGTTTGGCGCCATTCCACGAGCGTGTGCAATTTTGAAGGGTGACATGTTAGAAATCTATTTACTCGGCGTAACTTCATCTTTCACATTGTGTGAAAACATTGGGACAACTTTACTGTTTTTTTTTTTTTTAAAGCACAAATTTGTTTTTTTTTCCCAAAAAAAGTATTCAAAAAATTGCTGCGCAAATACCGTGCGAGATAAAAAGTTGCAACAACCGCCATTGTATTTTCTAGGGCCTTTGCTAAAAGAAACATATAGAATGTTTTGGGGTTCCATGTAATTTTCTAGCAAATAAATGATGATTTTTACATGTAGGAGAGAAATGTCAGAATTGGCCTGGGTGCTCCAGAACGCCTGGAGGTGCTCCCCTGCATGTTGGGCCTCAAAATGTGGCCACGCTGTGTAAAAGCCTCACACATGTGGTATCGCCATACTCAGTAGTAATAGCAGAATGTGTTTTGGGGTGTAATTTGTGGTATGCATATGCGGTGTGTGAGAAATAACCTGCTAAGATGACAATTTTGTGAAAAAAAAAAAGAAAGAAAAATCTTGATTTTGCAAAGAATTGTGGGAAAACTTCAAAAAACTCACCATGCATCTTTCTAAATACCTTGGAATGTTTTCTTTCCAAAAAGGAGTCATTTGGGGGGTATTTGTACTTTTCTGGCATGTTAGGGTCTCAAGAATATAGATAGGCCGTTAGTACTTCAGGTGTGATCAATTTTCAGATATTGGCACCATAGCTTTTGGATTCTATAACTTTTACAAAGACCAAATAATATACACCAATTTGTACTTATTTTTACCAAAGATATGTAGCAGTATAAATTGTGGCCAAAATTTACAGAGAAAAATTACTAATTTGCTAAATTTTATAACAGAAACAAAGAAAATTTCATTTTTTTACCGAATGTTCAGTCTTTTTTCTTTTATAGCGCAAAAAATAAAAAACCCAACGGCAATTAAATACCACCAAAAGAAAGCTCTATTTGTGTGAAAAAAAAGACAAAAATTTCATATGGGTACAGTGTTGCATGACTGAGTAATTCTCATTCAAAATGTGAGAGCACCGAAAGCTGAAAATTGGTCTGGTTAGGAAGGGGGTTTACGTGCCCAGTTGTCAAGTGGTTAATGTTTTATTTTTTTGTGTGTCAAGTTAACATAATAACATTAATAATGTTTTATTTTTATGTGTGTCAAGTTAACACAATAACATTATATATATATTTTTTTTTTTTGGAACCTCAAGGAGGTTGTTGTCCCTTGTTAATTTGACATTGTCTTTTAGAAATGTATTTGAATAAAAACACATAGGCAAGTATTTTCAGAAAAAAAAATATCCATTTATTCTGGTTAACAAAATAAAGATGAAGGCAACGCTAGAGAAACTTTTGGAATTTGTGAAGCCTTTTGGCCCCAGGGCACACATCAAGTCTTTGGAAAAGAAAATTGGGTTCTTGAGGAGTCCATATAATAGGGAACACAATCTGGTCCAGGAATCCCAGAGATCAAGACCAGCAGCAGATGACATATATGTCCCCAGGCTGTGGTACTACACCAGCCTGCATCTTCTGTCAGACCAGACTGAACACAGGTCATCACGTTCTTCTCTTCGCTGCAGCCTTACCTCCACACTGCCCTGCAGCCTTCCCTGCACCCTTCCCTGCAGCCTTCCCTGCACCCTTCTCTGCAGCCTTCCCTGCACCCTTCCCTGCAGCCTTCCTTGGAGGCTGTGGCTCTGGTGGTGGACTTGTGGCAGGAGGAGGAGGATGGGTGAGATCATATATTTTGCTGTTGGCAGTTAACTCGCCCTTCAGCCTCTTGTGAAGAGCATCACTAATAATTTGTTCACAGAGGGGGTGTTGGCCCCTCTCATACTCGAACAACCTGGTCACTATATAGCATCCATAGGCCTCTTCAGCATCGAGTGGGCTCCTCAAGACCTCTGTAGCTTCTCTAATGAGGCGCAGTGATGCCTCCTGTGTCACCGTCCCCTTCCTGGACCTTTTTATTTGCATGTGGAGGGGAGGCACCTGCGATTGGGTGAGGCTCCTACTGGGCCCGGCCACCTCCTGGCTGTCACTGGGCCCGGCCTCCTCCAGCCTGCCACTTTCCAGAACTTCCCCCTGGCTGAGCTCATCCTGTGTATAGAAAAGGGACATAGTTTTAGTTTTTGGTTCATCAGTCACACACAATTTTCAGCTCATGACTTGCAAATTCAATGTTAATACGTATAAAAGAGTATCATTCTGACCCCAGCATTTTTTCAAGCTGGTGACAAACATTTTTGGCCACTACTGTCAATTGATATGTATACATCATTTTTGGGATAAAATCCTTAATAGATAATAAATTATAACATCTAGTTAACATCATTAATATTAGGACACTAAATATGTCTAAAAATAATATACCTGGCTCCAGCTGGGCCCATCTGGTTCTTCCAGGATGGAAGGCCCAGGTTGTTCCTCATCAGCCTCTGCTGGGGTGGAGGGAAGGGTCGAAAGCGATTCCCTGGCTTCAGTCTGGTCATCAAGAAAACGCAGTTTTTCAAAGTACCACAGCTTGGGTACATGCACATCATCTGCTGATGCTCCTGATCTCAGGGAAGCCTGGATCTTGTTATGCTCCCTCCTGTACATATTCCTAAAGATCCCAATTTTACGTTCCAAAATCTCCACGGATGCTTCTAGGATCAAAATCTGCACAAATGCCAGAAGTCTCTCCAGAGTTGCCTTCCTTACTGGTTTGTTGTAATATGCACTGTGCTTGACCTCCCACAGATTCCTCATCTCCCTGTACTTGTCAATAAATTGTGACATGAATTCAGGGTCCTTAAACTTATTATTCATTCTTTCTGTAAGACAATACACAAGACAAAAACACTAATGTTAGCTTAAACTCTCATAATCTTATCCCAATATAGGCTTCAATGTATAAGCAGCATAGGCCACTGATGTTCGAAAATTTGTATAAAAATGACCTTTGTTTCGGTCGCTTGCAACTTCCGTTCCTATTTCCTCAGTGCACATACGACACTTGCGTGTCAGCTTTATATACAGTACGCAGGCGTGAAACTCCGCCTGCGCCGCCCGTCCCTGACGTTCTTTTACACGAATATTCACTGCCCCTTCTCTCTACGGTGCGTAGTAGGAGCAACATGGCGGAGACACAGCAGGTTTGTGTTAATTCTTCAAGTAATGAGGATAGCCCGGAGCCAGAAACGTACCGATGCGGGAAGAGGAGATTTAAGGCCTTCAATATGGCCTTTGAAGAGATGTTGGATATGGTGTACATCTTGCGGAGAAACGACTATGATGGGAAGCATGGACCATACACCCAGCCAAATTTGCACAAGGCCAAAATCATGTCTAAAGTGGTGAAGACCCTGCATCAGAATTTTGGGGTACAATGCTCTAAAGACCAATTGAGGAAACGCTGGTCCGACCTTAAATTGAGGAAGCCGGATCAGTACAGAAGAATAAAGAAAGTTCTTCAAAAAAGTAAGTACTTGTAGTGTGTTTCTATTCTGATTATTAACTTGCATGCTGCTCCATGTGCTTTCATTTACTGTTGTACAGTTTTAAATAGCTACTTTCATGTTTGTGTACACTAATCATTCATAGGAAACATTGTTTGAAAATATATATGATGTATTTAGTTGATACAGGGTTTAAACAACATTTTGGTCTTGGTAATTTGTCTTATTAAAAGAAGTTTAGGACATTGTTGTCTAGATGTCTTTGAAATTAGAATGAATAGCAAACTTCATTCAGTGGAATGTAAGGAGAGGACACTCAGCAGCTGTTTACACATCTGGACTCAGGAGCACTGGTGTGGGACACCAGAGAACATTTTTTAGAGTAACCCACACAGGGGCTCCAGCGGATACTTGGGGTGTCTACATCTGTGAAACTTGGCCAAAAAAGTTAAGTATTGCAGTTTGTTTAAAAGGGAATTTTAATCATGTCTTCAACTTGGATCTCTTCCCAAACAGACAATTGTACACCACTTTTAAGCAATGTTTTGTATTCCTATTTCTGGACTCAAATATCTGTGTGCTAAGTATACCTTTTGTTTAATTCTCATAGGGGAGAAAAGACTTAGACAGCAGGATCCCAGGGACCCCTGACCTCGACAGCCTGAATGGCCCCAGCCCCCCCGAGGATGTGGGCGAGATGTGCACCCCACCAGGTGAGTGTCTGACACCCCAGCTTCAGGTAATCTATGTATGCCTGCATATTTCTAAATACATGTTTTTTCATCAATTTTAGGTGATGTGCTGATTGTGGAAGGGGAAGCATTTACTATGGACAGCGCTCAAAGATTGATTGGCCAGATCATGGCCTGGAATGGGGATATTGATGCCATGGGCAATACCATTGACATCATGCGTAATCAGCTGGACAATATGCAGCAGGAAATGAAGAACATGATCAATGTATTGGGGAGAATCTAATCCCTTTTTCCCCAAAAAAACATTGATCATTGATCATGTTCTTCATTTCCTTTTTTGCTGACCCCATTCTGGGCTTTGAGTTAACAAATTTTAAAAGCAAAATTTTGTAATAAAGCCTGTTTGTAAAAAAAATAAATAAATAAATAATAATAATAATTATGCATGTTTTGTAAAAAAAAAAAAAAAAGTAAAACATACTTTTTTTTTTTCTACAAAAATTTTTATGAACGCACATGTGAATGTGCACAGATTAAAAAGTTTGCAAATCAACAATGTGTGGCTTCTTCTTTCAGCTCAATACCAGTTTTGTAAGTTATTTGGTGTTTACAGTGACAATGAGGCTTATTTACAGAAGGAAAATACACTTGGCACTACACGTGCACTAGGAGAACCTAGGAGACAGCCAAAAAGAAAGGCAAGCAATAAATACATTTCTAGATTTTATCTGATCATTATTTTTTATTCATAAAAATTAGACATTGTCTGGCATTGCAATGGCCCCCCTAAAAAATTAACATACTTATCCTGAATTTCACGGGCGCTTTGGGGGGCCAAGCCAGTACGGCCAGTATCCAGGCCCGTCAGAGAATTCTCTGTAAGTCCGCTTTAGGCCCATTTGATGCAATTTCTTTAATTTTTGCGTAAAAAATTGTGCAGGATGCAGCATGCTAGGACAATGTGATTAAGTTTGTAGTCCGCCATGTGGATTGCTGTCTGAAACAGGCGAAACCGGCTGGCCATTATCCCGAAGGCATTCTCCACAACTCTTCTCGCTCTGGCCAGCCGCTAGTTAAAAACCCTCCTCTCCGGGGTGAGGGTCCTTTGGGGGAATGGCCTCATCAGGTGCTTGCCCAGACCGAAGTCTTCATCTGCAATGAAGACAAAGAGGAGTCCTTCCACGTTATCCGCATCAGGTGGCAATCCCAGGCCACCACTCTGCAGACGCTGGTAGAACTCCGTCTGTGGCGAAGACTCCTCCATCCAGCCATTCTTCCCCACGTCCACATACAGAAATTTATATTGTGCCGACACAACCGCCATTAACACAATACTATGAAACCCCTTAGGCCATGTACACACGAGCGGACTTTTCGGCAACAAAAGTCCGAAGGCCATTCCGGCAGATTTTCGTCAGACTTTTGACGGACTTCCGACAGACTTTTGAACGAACGGACTTGCCTACACACGATCACACCAAAGTCAGAGGAATTCGTATGTGATGACGTACGGCCGGACTAAAATAAGGAAGTTGATAGCCAGTAGCCAATAGCTGCCCTAGCGTGACTTTTCGTCCATCGGACTAGCATACAGAGGAGCGGATATTTAGACTGGACTCGAGTCCGTCGGAAAGATTTGAAGCATGTTTCAAATCTAAAGTCCGTCAGATTTTCGACTGGAAAAGTCCGCTGAAGGTCCGATGAAGTCCACACACGAACGGATTGTCCGCCGGACTCAGTTCGTCGGACCAGTCCGGTCGAAAAGTCCGCTTGTGTGTACGCTGCATTATAGTTAAAATAGTATGACCCCGAATTGGTGTCTGCCTTCCGACGTATGTTTCGTCCTATTGGACGTTGTTCCTATGACAACGTCCAATAGGACGAAACGTACGTCGGAAGGCAGACGCGCTGACGTCATCGTTTCTACCCCATTGTGAACGGGTGCATGCAGGCCGGCCGGCTGATATACAACACATGCTGTTACTCGAGATTTTAATGTGAGTGTGCTACTTTTATTTTTTATTCATTAAATTGTTTATACTGATTCACACTATGGAGGATGTGTCTTTTATTTCCCTGGGTTCCTCATGCTGAGTTTTTGGCTTGTATGTTGGAGAGTTCCGGGCGATCCTCCCTCTATGCTGGTATCGTTGGTGGTGTCCCCGCTGAGTGGATTTCATACATAAGCCTTATGAAAGCTTGCCTTCGGTAAGCATACATCCTTATAGGTGGTGGATCCTTTTCACGAGGTGTTTTTTGTTCATCAAGCCCGTAGTCACTATTGGTGAAATTATTTGCAATAAGGACTGTCTTTATTTGAAGTCACTATTGGCCACGGACTTATTCCTTCTTTTTTTCTCATCATTTTTTTCTCATCATTTTTTATCATTTTTTTCACTCATTTATTTGCCTATAGTCACAATATTTAATATTCATAATATTGATCACGATCAAGTTGTGTTGATATCTGGGTTCAAATTATAATATGTTGTTTTATTTATAACATTGTAATCAAGGTAATAGGTTGATGGGGTATTTATTCACTATATGATTTATAGCGCGGTTCTGTTGACTGCTTTGCCATTCCTGTGGCGTTGAAGGAAACTGGGGAGTCAAACAAGAAAAAAAAAAAAAAGTACTTTTGCACATAATATTGCAAGCTTATTACACAAAAAACATTCTTGCCCAACATCAGTATAACATTTATTTTAAGTATTATTTAAAGACTAAAATATAAGGCCCACTTATCAGATTCCTCACCCCCTCTGATGGCCCATTGATAAAAATTTAATGGGGGAGAGGGCTTATAAATTAATTTAACGACACACAGACCATTTGGACACATTTTAGGGGGTGGGGGGCTTAAAAATTAATTTAATGACACACAGACCATTTGGACACATTTTGGGGGGGCTTAGAAATTAATTTAACAACACACAAACTATTTGGACACATTTTAGGGGGAGGGGGGCTTATAAATTAATTTAACGACACACAGACCATTTGGGCACATTTTAGGGGGAGGGGGGCTTATAAATTAATTTAACGACACACAGACCATTTGAACACATTTTAGGGGGAGGGGGGCTTAAAAATTAATTTAACAACACACAGACCATTTGGACACATTTTAAGGGGGTGTTTAGGCTAAAGCACTACAATGGAGCTGACAAAATACATTGTTAAGTGACTAGACTAGGTGGATATGGGCCCAGCATAGCATGCTGGGGAGGTTAGTGAAGGCAAATATGCATGAAGGACAAAAAAGGAGCATTAAAAGCTTCCAGCATGCATGAAGACAAAGGGGACATTCACAGCATATTGCAATCATGTTAATTAGGGATTGAGGAAAGAAATACAATACATTAGCAAACATTAAATACAATAAAATGTGATGTTAAAGGATAAATCTTACCTTAATATAGTCCTTCTGCAGGACCTGAATTATAGCAGAACAGGTCCCTGGGATAATGATCCCCAGAGCCTGGGGGGAGATGCCTGTCGAGAACTTGAGGTCCTGCAGGCTTCTCCCAGTCGCCAAGTACCGCAACGTGGCGACTAGCCTCTGCTCCGGAGTGATGGCTTGCCTGCTCATATAAGGGGTCAGCAAAGCCAACAAACGGTGAAAAACGGGGTCCGTCATCCTGAGAAAGTTCCTGAAATCGTCAGGATTATTCTCACTGATCTCACGAAGCAAAGGCATGTGAGAGCATTGGTCACACTGGAGCAACCAATTCTTCGTCCATGAACTCCTCCCCACCCTGTTCATGGACTGGTCTTGGGTTGAAGAATGAACCCCAACACCAAGCCCAAGCAAAGCACGGACTCTATGACGAGTACGTACACGCAACATGGCTTCAAAACGGTCAGCTGATCAGAACAAACTTAACAGAACGCACTGAAGAACAGCAAGGCCTGGGAAGAGCGAGCTGAAACTCAGCAACAAGCGGACAAGAACACACTGAATAAACCAATGCGAACTGACTACACGGACTGAAAAGCAGAGACAAACCTCACAAGCACAAACTGAACAACAGTTAAAGGATCTGAAAAACACGCGTCTGAAAAGCGTGAATCGTCTCTCACCAAACTTCTACTAACACGAGATAAACACAAAATTAGCAAAAGGGGCCCAAAGGGTGGCACACGAGTTATTACACTTCCTTTTTATAGTCTCGTCGGAACTGGTGTACGTCACCGCATACTAGACGGTCGGACTTTGGTGTGATCATGTGTGTAGGCAAGTCGTTTCGGTGGAACTCCGTCGGAACTCCATCGTAAGTCCCTTCGAAAAGTCCGATGTGATTCAGTCCGTCGAAAGTCCGCTCGTGTGTACATGGCATTGCAAAGCTGTTACCACCTTGTTTCTTCTCTTCCTCCAGAATGGCTTCTTTAAAGGGCAACTCCACTTTCTTTTCAATCCGTAGGGCTGTAATTTTCTGTAAAAAGAATGTGTACAGAATGCCCCCTGAAACAGCATTTCCTGCTTGTGTGATTGACTCACTGATTTTCCCAGAAGTCTGCACTAAGATACCAGTCATCCACTGCAACAAAAATTTCATTTTTGGTAAGATACTCCCATTAGGAAATGTCTAAAGGGTTGCAGAACCTGCCACTTTCCTCAGAGTCCTGCAGATGCAGCAGCTGGTTGATAATTATGAAATCTCTCCCATCAAACTCACTCAGCACATGGGCTGCTTATTGCTGATACCTGCAGATGCTACAGTACATAGGAGCACTTCAGATCTAGATCTAATTTTTGGACTAGAGCCTCCTTGAATGTAACCGCAAGGTGATGTGTCTTGCCAGCTGCATTAATGATGCATCTACTATCAGAGGAGACTGCAACAGGTTGACTTTTTTATGGTATACATTTTGGACAACCTGTTTATACAGGCATTTTTCTCTGATCCCTTCCATTCTTCCTGGATTAGCTCCTCCAGTTGTTCAGTGAAGGGAAGAGTGACAGTGACAGTGATCCCAGAGCAACACTAAGAAGAAGATAGGAAAAGCCGAGGTGAATGCCATAAAAAGGGAAAACATACCTGCAAACAATGACAACATAAGCATCCAGCATGCATGAGTAGACAACTCCACTATTTGTTGCCCAAAAAATGCCATTTTGCCATTAGTGAGGATATCAGTGCCTGAGCATGTTCAGATCGCCATTTTGGAAAAGAGCTACCAGGAAACTGGTCACAGAGGCCACATCACTTCCTGCTCCTCATGCTCAGAGTGTAATTGCACTGCTACAGCCATCTTGGAAATGGCAAAGTCCACAAAACAGAGAAAAGAAGTGAAAAGCATACGGAAAGCAAAGGGAAAATGCTGTCACTTACATCAAAGCTTTCTTTGACAGGCCTGCACCACCAGAATGGGACTCCAACCATATAGCTCATGTAGAGGCTGTGCAGGAAGGACTTCCACCCAGGAGAGGCTGAAATATGCCCCCCAGACCACCAGAATGGGGCTCCAACCATATAGCTCATTTAGAGACTGTACAGGAAGGACTTCCAACCAGGAGAGGCTGAACCTGGTGACTCCAGTCCTGATCAGCTGAGGACAAAAACGAGAATGCTGTGAGCTGAGTCTGTCTTTGATTTATAGTTAACAGTACTATCAGAGCTGCTCGAAGATTCCTGGTACAAAAGCATTGAACCTAATACATCAAGCGGCTTCTTCGGGTGTAAGCACTACACTTGAGAATGCAGATATCTATCTTTTTCACTACTTAAACTAGATTATAAATCTCCGTCATAACATAACATAAATCAGATTCCAAAAGCAGTTAAAGCGGGGTTCCACCCAAATTTTGAACAATATCTGTATGTATTCTCTTCCTTGCCTAGATGCTGACATGCCGTTTAAAAAAATTTAAATCGCCGTAATTACCTTTTATTTTTCTATTCTTCTTTGCACTTCCTGGTTCTCCTCCCGTGGGAGTAGGCGTGTTTCTAGCCTCTCCCAGACTCCTGGGAGCTAGTCTCAGGCTTCCCAGGATGCCACTGAGCATGTGCGGGAACGAGCGGTGAATGCTTGGAGCACAGCATTCACCACATCCAGGAAATAAATGCTTGTGGGCTTCATATGCCCACAATGAAGATGGAAACCGCCTGCAGTGAATAATATAAGTTATTCTTTCCAACGAAATCTGAGACAGGCGGACATATTACACACAATATGTGAGTATGTAATGCTGAGAAGAAAAGTTTGTGAATGAACTCAAAAAAAAAAAAAAGGATAGATAGGTGGACCCCTGCTTTAAGTCCTTATTATACTACCTTACTAAAACGGGAACTATTTATATCTTGCTAACAAAATACCTTAAAATGTGGATGATGGCAATACAGGCCAACATTAAGCATTGTTAAAGATTTGTTGCAGAACGTTACAATAAAGGCTAGAGCTGGAGGACTGGAAATGCGTCTGTTGTCCAGCCTTATTGCTCAAAACCTCTAGCCTTCTCTGTTTATTTAAAGACCAATATAGTAAAGGCCACTCAGTGGAGTGGGAGAAAGGTGAATAAATAGACCCCTTTCCCCAAACTGCCTAGTTCACATTCTTGCAGCACATTTGGAACCCACTGGCCAGCAGTCTCATCCAGATGGTAATCCCTTATAGGATTTAATGAGACTTGCACTTAGTAGTCCAACAGACACCTACTCACCTATACTGATTAGCTTTTGATTGTGTTGCCTATTAATACCAGATTTCACTCAATGCTGTTTTTTTTTTTTTTTGTGTGTGTGCTGATAGTAATTAGGCTTTTTAGGAAGGATGAAAACAAGTTAGGATGTAGTACATAAATAAACTCAAGTCAATGATAATGCAGTGTACAGTAATTTGCACAGTCCCTTTGGTTAAAATGAGACTCAGAGCAGAAAGGCAGTATACTGTAGGACATATGCCAGAAATTATGATGGCTGCTTAACATTGCTTTAACAAGTGAGGAGCCATGTCCCTTGGCCAATTAAAAAAAAATACATGCTGATCAAATAAATAAGCATACTTTCATGCATACATAGCTAAACATATAGTATATGGCTTGCTTTTATTTATACAGATTATGTTTTACAGATTTCCCTGAAGCACAGACTCTATAACAAAGCAGGCACAGGGTCTAGATGTTTAATAAACCATAAATTCACCAAGTTACTTCTTGGAAAGACTGAGTGTCTCAGGGCAAATATTAGCTTTAATACAATAATTTTACGGCTCAGAATGGGTGAGTCATTAAAAAAGAACATCACAATTTTATGTGTTTTAAAGTCTAAAAGGTATTAATAGACTTGATGGGTTGCAGAGGGTTAGTCTAAGATCAGCATTGCCAATTCTAAAGCATAAAATAAAAACCCTACATCCTGGATAATAAAAGATGGCTGATTTTAATATGCTGGAATTTAATCACACAGAACAGGATATTTGAAATGTTTATTCAGAGACAGCAGGTGGTGGCTCGATCTACACCAGGATAATCCGCTCAGCAATTTCTGGATCATACAATCATACAATAAAATGTAAAGCTATAAAAAAAATATGTATGCACACTGAGTGTACATATACTATACAGTATGTATATTTTTAAAAGTGATAATTATGATTCAGTTGTCTGTCTATTAAACCATGAAAGTGAAAACATTAAAGGTGAACTCCAGCCCTACCTTCGGTCTTACACCATTGTATAGGCTTATCTTCTGTATAGAAATTTCAATGATTTCACTGCACACTGAGCTTTTTACAGTGTGCATTGGAAGATGCATGAAGTCAGATAGAGCCCACCTTATTTCCTGGCTTAAGGATATCCAAGGCATCCTTTCGTTCACAGCCTTACGGTGCCTGGCCCACCCCTTTCATTCATTAAATTTCAGTTCTTTCTTGGAGGCTCAGCATCACATGTGGGCATTCGTAGGACAGTCTGCATGCAAATAGGAATGCTCACTCCTCTAGACTAACATTCATTCATCAAGGCATTTTGATATTTGCATAACTCCTCTGAAGACCACTGCTTACATTAGGGCTGAAGACTCTTAAGTGGAGTACTGAGGCAGGGTGCTTTCAGGAACCTATGTACAGCACCCTGCTGGTCACTTCAACCAACTTTTTTATGCCTGCATTGCAAAGAAAAGTGCAAAGACCCAGTGATGTCACTTGATCTAAAATACAGTATGTCATGAAAATGGAAAGGTTTTATTTAAAATTGTAATTAGCATGTTGATAAGGGGGGATTACCAAGGAAGGCAAAATATAAGCAGATTAAACTTGAACTTCTGAGCAAAGATATACCAACACAGAGAAAAACATAAGCAACATCAAAGTAACTTTTCTTCTTTTCTACTCGGCTTGTATGGTCCTAACTGAGGTCTGCATCTATAGAGATGCCAGACAGTCAAAAAAAAAAGACTTGGCCCCATGCCTGCCACACTGCAGAATGTGTTGCATTGGTGTTATCCATACCTCTTATTAGGGTGATCCTCATGGACTATCCAGTGTGGATTTCTGACTCTTGACTGTTATAAAATAAGGGATGACTGTACCCAAGTATCTTGCGGCGCTTGAAACAACATGATTGTCAGTTAAAGCTGGTTCATGCCTGAACAGTCCATGTTCATGTGCAATTCCTATGCAAATCAGTGTGGTGCGGTCTTCAGCCCATTCATTTGAATGGACTGAAATCGTTCTGGGTTGCACCAAAAGTAGTGCATGCACTACTTTTCAAAACTCACTGCATTGGGTGGTGTGGTACTGTGATACCATGCGATCAAGTGCAGGTAAATGCACTGCATTTGCAACCAGCATTTGGGGTGTCATTAGGAATACATTGACACCCACAGTCAGTGCCGGTGCCCAGGGCGAAGATGAAAAACTGCGCCCCCCCCCCCCCCGTGAAAAGCTACAGCGCCTACAGACAATGGGATCTATACTAATGCATCAGTGACAGTGCATTAACCCCCTTCCTGCTGCATATTACCAACACCATTGCTAATTAAGCAAACTCCCCTCAGAGACTGCAGACATGATACAAGAGATCAATGCAGTCTCACCAGTGCCCATCAAATGCAGCCTACCGCTGTGCCCATCAATGCCTATGCCCATAATTGCAGCCTCTCTGTGACCATAATCGCAGCCTGTGACCATAATTGCAGCCTCTGTGACCATAATCGCAGCCTCTGTGACCATAATTTCAGCCTCTCTCTCTGTGCCCCTAATCGCAGCCTCTGTGCCCCTAATCGCAGCCTCTGTGCCCATAATTGCAACCTCTCTGTGTCCATAATTGCAGCCTCTGTGACCATAATCACAGCCTCTGTGATCATAATCGCAGCCTCTCTGTGCCCATAATTTCAGCGTCTCTCTCTCTCTGTGCCCATAACTGCAGCCTCTCTGTGCCCATAATTGCAGCCTCTCTGTGCCCATAATTGCAGCCTCTCTGTGCCCATAATTGCAGCCCCTCTGTGCCCATAATTGCAGCCTCTCTGTGCCCATAATCGCAGCCTCTCTGTGCTGATAATCTCAGCCTCTGTGCCCATAATTGCAGCCTCTCTGTGCCCATAATCGCAGCCTCTCCGTGGCCATAATCGCAGCCTCTGTGCCTATAATTGCAGCCTCTCTGTGACCATAATCGCAGCCTCTCTCTCTGTGACAATATTTTCAACCTCACTTTGCCTATGTATGCAGACTCACCATAGCCTGCCCTGGATGGATCACACAGTCAACATCTCCTGCAGCGCTGTGTGTCACACATCTGGGTCTGTGTGTGTGTTCGGCGGAGCCGTAACAAGGTCCCGCCCCCCTAGACTGGCTCGTGTGATAGGCGGAACACTGATTCAATCTGCTACCACATGAGCCAGTCTAGGGGGGGTGGGTCCTTTTTACGGCACCGCCGAACACACACACAGACCCAGCTGTGTGACACACAGCGCTCCCGGCGCTGTGTGTCAAACAAGAGGAGGAGGTTGGAGGGGAGCGCTGCAGCCACAGATCAAAGCGGTCTGTAGCGTGGCCTGCTGTGAATGAGTCCTTAATTCTCATTTTAAAAACCTTCCAAATCGTCTATAAGGCTCGATTCACATCTATGCATGTTGCTTTTGAGCGTTTCTGTAATGCTTTTTGCTGTGCTCTCCACGTTTTTTAACTACAATTTTGCCAGGATTTTTGTTTTAATGCCTTTTTGGGGGGTGGGGGATTGGATAGATTTAAAAACACAAAATGCACAAAAATCACGGTAAAATGCACTACATGCTTATCTGCAGCTTCTCCATTGAAATCTATTGAACCAAAAAAACACCGTTTTGCGTTTAAAGACCCTTTCCAAAAATGCAGAGGCACAAAAATGCATTGATGTGAACATGTCTCATAGGAACCCAAGTTAAAAAAAAGTCCTGCATTTCTGCAAAAACCAAATAGCATGAAAAAATGCATTGGTGTGAATGGAGCCTAAGAATAAAACACAGGCCCTCCAACACTCCGCTATTGGTCACTAATGCCGCGGACGCACGAGCGGACTTCCCGTCAGACTGAACTCTGAAGGTCTTTTCAACGGAGTTCCAACGAAATGGACTTGCCTACACACGATCACACCAAAGTCCGATCGTTTCGAACGTGATGACGTACGACCGGACTAGAATAAGGAAGTTCATAGCCAGCAGCCAATAGCTGCCCTTGCGTCGTTTTTGGTCCGTTGGACTAGCATACAGAACATTTTTTTCGATAGGAATCGAGTCCGTCGGAAAGATTTGAAACATGTTCTATTTCTAGGTCCGTCAGAATTTTTGACAGAAAAGGTCAGATGAAGGTCCGATGAAGCCCACACACGATCGGAATGTCCGACGGAATCGTTCTGTCGGACCTTTTCTGCCGGAAAGTCTGCTCGTGTGTACGCGGCATCAGGCTTCCAATTACAGTGGCAGGTCAATAGCAAAACCAGTTCAGGACTTACTAGGAAGTGTCAAATTTGTCTAATGTGTAGTCCCATCCTTTGTAATTTTACAGTTGACTGAGAAGCTGCTCTGTGTCCAGGTGTGTGCAGTTCTTTTATTATTTAATTACAAGGGAAGAACGATCGGGTCCGCCTGTCAGTTTTTCAGGCAGACCCGATCGGACCCTCTATTATCCTCTATAGAAGGGTGGATGTAAACAGACATGTGTCCATTTACACACGCCAACATCCAAACAGATGGATGGGGATTCATTCCCCATCCATCTAGCGGATCTGATGGCAGTCGGGTGTAAACCAACCACCCATAGGGGAGAGTGGGCTGTGTCTGTGTTCACTCTGGATAAGTGGAGCGGACAAAGATCAACCATTTGCCTGCTCAGAGGGGATCAGCGGACAGATTCCCAACTGGGCAGGCATACTGCTAGCGGAGTCTGCCCTGTGTGGAAGGGGCCTTTATCAGGTAAAGGGCCTGCAATAAATTCCAAGTGTGTAATTTGTGTTTGGAATCTGTCTCTCAATATGAGGTAAAAACAGCATTCAATGCAAGCAAAGCAGTCCATTATTATGCTGAGAAAACAAACCAAGCACAGAGAGAGACAATTTGGTGCATTCTTAAAAAAGAAGGACCGCACTGGATACTGGTGAGCTAAGATGCACCAAAAGGCCTGGAATACCACAAAAGAAAACTGTGTTGTTTGATCCCTGGATGTAAAGAAAGGAATTGGATAGTTTTTTGTTCCATGGTGAAAGAAAAATCCCTTCCCAACAAGCAAGCCAAGAACACTCCTCAGGTGAGAGGTGCAACACTGTCAAAGTCTACAGTCAGAAGACGTCATGAAAGTAAATACAGAGAGGCTTTATAACGGGTGCAAACCATTCTGGAACAATATTCTTTGGACAGATAAGACTAAGATCAAAATGTACCAGAATGATGCTAAGAATATGAAGAAAGGAAAAAATGGCTCATAATTCAAAGCATACCTCGATCATTTGAGACACATGGTGGAGGCCATGTCAAAGCATGGCGCATGTTTATTTCAACCCTAATGAACATGCATTTCACTTGCAACGTAAAACTGAGGGCAGAAAGACCAATGAACAAGCGACATAAAAAGACATCTGCAATCAAGGCCTAGTAAAGGATCACTAGAGAGGAAACCCAGGATAAGGTTAAAAAATAACTCCACTTTTGTAGAGAAATAAACAATCCCCTCTGGGTGTTTCATTTACAGTACATTGCAATATTTCTACTGGTTTCTGCTCTGAAGAAAAACCTGTTTGTCCTTTGGATACCAGTTCTGAATTCAAGTTAATTTTGATTAGCTGGTGATCTTTGAGGGTTATGATCAGATCTGAAGTATTTAACTCTACATTTTGTTGCAAAGGATGCCTAAATCCTGACTTGTATCCATTTCTGGGTGGGTTATGTGCTCCAACTGTGTACAGAATGTCTCCAGGTTGTCATATTGCATTGAATTTTACAGACAATGAAAACAGTGCATGAAAGGTACATTTTAATGATATTAAAATACAATATGGCTTGCGTAGCAATTGTACAGTATATGCTATATAGATGTAGCACCCTGGAGTTTAGACAGGGATGCTCCTCACAAATTTACTTGCCAGGAGTAGTCCACCTGGTCAATTGTTAGCGATCCATTGATTTCTCCTTAAGTTTGGCATTATTGTATTGTACTTTTCTCTTCTACCACTAGGTGGCCAGGTACTTGGTGGTACCAGATATAAGAAGGGCAACTCAAGGTCAGGTTATGGATATATGGGGCATCTCAGCCAATGGGCAGGGGTTTTCTTGGATTCCTTGGCCTGCTGGGAGAGCCTATATCTACGGGCAGAGTCAGGTGATCTATGTTCTGTGCCACCCGGACGCCTGTCTGGGTGGATGTGTATCATGTTGCCTCAGGCTGCTAAGCTTGAGATTGGGCCTATCCCAGGGGCATCTAGCTGCTAGGCTGTCTGAGGCCTATCCAGAAGCAAGAAAGCAGCGCAGGGTTGGGATTGCTGCTTGAAGTCCAACAAGAAGTGACGGTTCTGCTGGCTGGAGAACCTGTCAGTGGTTGGAGGTTAGAGGGGAAGCTGTAGCCATAAAGGGACCAGCTGCCTTATTAATAGGGAAAGAATGCATGAGAAAACACTGTGCTAACAGGTGAAAAAAGGGAGAGAGCAGCTACATACAGTATGACAAAAACAATAAATATATAAAATGAAAAATGTAGCGCATAGTGAGTATGTGTATGATCAAAGACAAAAAATATTCCTAATTTGTACTTCAATCTAAAATAAGTATTGGTGAATCGTCAACCAAATAGCATGTGATAAACATAAAGTCAACAGATAAGTATATATGTGAGAGATGTAATGTCCCACTGCATAAAAATATGGATGTGCTCCAGAGGGTGATGGTATTCCAATGGTTAGCAGAAGGTTAACTCCACAGAGAAAGGACACATCAACCAGATGAAGAAATCATGGAAAGGATGGTATGTGGAAAACTCTTATCAGATCCCGTGGATTCCCGTGTCAGCGACAGGGAATCGGATGAGCAGTGTGCCACCAAGGGCATAAAAAGAGGATGTCCTGTCACTTGAACCATCTATGCTGGACTCTGCATGGATCTCCGGGGGCCGCCAGGTAGGTCCTCACAGTAGGTAACCAGAACATGGATCAAAAAGGCAAAGACGTCACTTGTGAAGCTGCAGAAAGCACTTGATCTCATTCCGATGGTATGTGGAAAGAAAAAATAGGCCTCTTACCCATGCCATTCTTGTCCATGATACATGTTAGGAGACTTCTGTTATAATCTCCTGTTTTCAACTCCACTTAGTCAAATTTCCCACTCTGTCAAAGTTCCAGCAATCAAAAGGTGAGCCTTTTGATTGACATACTCAGTGGGCTGAAGAACTAAAAGGAGAAGTTCTAGTGAAGGTGAAAGAACTGTTACGCTTTGTTATAGGAACTGTTAAAGACTGTTGCCACAGGAGACAGCATTCCTTCGTGGCAGATGTGGCTTCTTGCTGGAGGCCTTTCCCTGCACGGTTGTCCTCTTATAAGTCTCGGAGTCTGCTAATTGTACTTGCAACTATTCAAGGGTGTCCTGGCCCCAACCCTTTTTCCCCCATAAATGTTTGTATGAGAAATAAACATTTCTTTTGCATTCAAGACGAGTCTGGCGCCCAATTGCTTCCACCTTGCACCCACTATGCCTCACAACCCACCACATACTGAAGGATGTCAGCTATCTCTGGCCCTGGAGGTTCTCATTAGACTGAAGGAGGCCGGAGACCTTGCTATATTTGGCACCCAACGTGGGGCAAAGGCGTTACCCTTGCAGCAGTTGCCCATAGCAATGGACTTCAGCTCCATCGGGATTTCGTCTGGCTCCGTGAGAAAGTGGCAAGTAACATTTACCCTTCTCATAGACTGTGTTGTTGAGTATATTATCAATGTGGGGAAGAACCAACAAGTCTCATTGCTCAGGGGAAAGGATCAGCATGGTCTTTTGATACCTCCCGCCAGCGCTGTGAGGGTTAATACAGACCCCAGTACAGTTTTGGTGCACCGCAGCATGAAGAAGGGGGCGCCACAGTTCCCAGAGAACATTTGCACCAATCTGTTGGCAGGGGCAGGAGCCCCGGCTCTGCAGAGGAGGATAAGGAAGTGCTGCCCAGTGTGTCTGATTGTGGGTGAGGCTGGATTCACACCTATGCATTTTTAGTGCTTTTTGCATTTTGCAGATTTGACTACAGAACATGTTCCATAGGAAACCATGTTAAATGGACTGTAGTGCAAATCTGCAAAATGCAAAAAGCACTAAAAATGCATAGGTGTGAATCCAGCCTTAGAGAGGAAGATGGCGCAGTTTGTGAGTGAGATGACGGATTAGAGAAAGTATGCTCCGGGTGTTTGTTTCGGTCCGAGCGACATGAAACCTGTCCTGACTGACACCGGAGTGCAGTATATGCTAACGGGTAAGCTTGCCCTGTATACGGTTGGAGGCTCTGAGGCTTTGGGACTGATCTGTGATAGATGTTCCAGCCTGACCACGTAGTTGAGGCCTTGGATCGTCTGTGGATGCTGCTGAGAGCATCTGTTTGAAGTTATCTCCCCAACTCAACCTCCGGGGATACTACAAACAGATTGAGACAAGAATTTCACTATCCCTGTGGGAGTGATATCCAGAGCCCACCTGACATCACCTGAGTTGTGCAGGAAGCTGCTAACTTTGCATCGGTGACCACTCCAGGACCCAGCGCACCAGTTGCTCCTAGAGGCCGAGGTGGGGCCCAGCTGCTCGCTTTGATGTCTGAGTCACCTGGGAGGAAAATACCGGAACCGGGTAAGCCAGCAAGGAGTGAGAGTGGTGTGCCCGTGGGGGGAGTGATGCCTGTAACCAACCAAAAAATTGAGATAGCTGTGTCAGTCAAGGAGCATGCTAAGCGCAACTATCTCCCGGCTGAAGAATGTTCCACCATCTCGGATTTGGACGTTCCGTCTTTCAGATTATCACAAATGTTTTTGGACACTCTGCCTATACTGGAAAGTGGGTTGACAGCGACGAAGAGCCAGTGAGCGGGGTGCGAGAATGTGGGGTTCTTTCTGCTGTTACTGCCAGTTGCTCCTAGAGGCCGAGGTGGGGCCCAGCTGCTCGCTTTGATGTCTGAGTCACCCGGGAGGAAAATACCAGAACCAGGTAAGCCAGCAAGGAGTGAAAGTGGTGTGCCCATGGGGGGAGTGATGCCTGTAACCAACCAAAAAATTGAGATAGTTGTGCCGGTGAAGGTGCATGCTAAGCGCAACTATCTCCCAGCTGAAGAATGTTCCACCATCTCAGATTCGGATGTTCCGTCCAACGGATTATCAGAAATGTTTTTGGACATTCTGTCCTATACTGGAAAGTGGGGTGACAGCGACAAAGAGCCGGTAAGTGAGGTGCGAGAATGTGGGGTTCTTTCTGCTGTTACTGTCAATATGGAGATCAAGCTGCCTACCAATGCCGCTCTGCTGGTCAGTATCTCCAGGTCTGTCAAGAAGGATCAGGTTAACGGGCGGGTTAAACGGGTCCCCAAAGCTCGCGTTATGGCGCCTATGCCTAAGAGCAAGCCGGATGAAGTCGATGGGTGCTCAGTGCAGCGTGCTCCGGACGCCCGAGTCCTACCTGGATATGGGGATCCCAGAACCCTGCCTAGGCTGTCAAAAATTCAAAGAATCATAATAAAGAAAGTAGCAAAGGAATACGGGTACTTGTATCTGTATATACCAGCTCATTTGGAAGACAAAATATTTGACAAAGAGGTGCAGTGGGTTGATGAGGCGGTGCGCAGTTTCTTACGGATCCCTCTCCAGCTGGACTTTCCAAAACTGTCATCTAAGGTGGCTTAAAAATACCATTCTGTGGGAAGATTAATTTGGACAGTGTAGTCATCCACAGACCAGATAAAAGAGACATTTAACACTTTGTCACTGCAGTGAACATCAAGGGAGAAACATTGATCCTGCCCGATCCCGGGTATTACTGGTGACTGTCCCAATGATAATTATGTTACCTTTTGTTGTGGATTACAAATGTGCCCTTGTGAAGTTAAAGGACGTTTTGCTGAAACCATTTCATTCCTTTGCACAGGGAACAAACAGGGAACATTTCAGAAAGCTGTACTGCCAGGACTGTGCTGGACTGAATGCCGCCGGCAGATACAGGGAGTGTCCATCTGAGCCATGTTGGCTAAAAGTAGGTGTTGTTGGGGTGTTCCACCCTGAAGAGCAATATGTGACTTATAGCAGAATGTTTGTAAGTAATTAAAAAAATGTCTTGTCTTTGGCTGTTATGTGGACAGACTGAAGATATCTTTGCAAGGGGACCTGTGTCCTGAAGTGTGGTCCCTTGCACCTTGGCCTGACTGCTGGTTGCCTGAAATTGCAGCCATGCCTTTTTGTTCCTGGAGTTGTCCTTAAAGAAGAAAGCGAACTGCTGGGAAATGTTGTCCACCTCAAATAAAATTAATGGACTGTGCTATGCCATGGACTCTAAGTCTTTAGTTAGTCAGAGCAGGTTGTGATAAAGTAAAAAACCCTGATGGGTTTTACTTCCTCTTTTGCTCCCCGCAAGGCCTGCAAATTAAAAGCATAATGGGCTAGTATGCATCGCATACTAGCCCATTATATGACACTTACCTGCAAACGAAGCCCACGCAGTCCCCTGTGCAGGCCGCGTCCATCTTAGCCCCTCTTTCTTCCGGGGCCGCGGACTCCGGCTCTGTGACTGGCCGGAGTTGCGTGACGTCACTCCACGCGACTTCAGCCAGTCACAGATGGATGTCGCTGAGCACGGGAGCCGTCAGTCATGGTACACGCTGGGGGAAGAAACGGAACGGTGGTCCGTTTCTTCACAGCGCATGCGCCGATGATGACATCGGCGCACTACAAGTGAAATATCTCCTAAACGGTGCACGTTTAGGAGATATTTCCACTACCTATAGGTAAGTCTTATTCTAGGCTTACCTAAAGTAAAAGTCACTTAAAAGGGTTTACAACCACTTTAAAGACTCTGCAAGTATAGAAAAATACATGTTGATCTGACATGCACTCAACTTCTAAGGCTGCTTTCACAGCAGCATTTTTGTTGCATATTTACTTTGCTAACAATGCAAGAAAAAAGCAATAAAAATATTTCCCTTTAAATCCTATCGGACTCTTCACACCAATGCACTGCGGGTGTGGTGCATTTTGGAAGGTCCGGCATCTTTGGTGTGCTTTTAAAAACTGCACCAAAAACACAACTCTCTATTGAATTGAATGAAAACGCATCAAGAATGCATAAAAAATGCATCAGGGTTGCATTTTTGGAGTCTCGTGTCCATGTTTCACAGGTGCATGCTGGGAGTAATTTTTTTCAACAAAACAGTGTAAAGGAACCCAAAATGAATGGATGAATGAATCACTCCCACTGTGCTATTGTGTTCTCATGGTGGGGAGCACACAATGATCAGTGTTGCTGGCTATAACCAGCGTCACTGATCATTTGGAAAAAACCCGACAGGGTGGTTGTGGAGAAGTTGATCGATAGATCAACTTCTGTACATGGATCAAGATTATCAGGGACGTAGCAGGGGCTGAACTGGCCAAACTAACACACAGCATTTTTCCTGACAGACTCCATGGCAGATTACGTATAGGTTAACTCCACCTCCTCTCCACTCCTATATGACCTCGCTCCCATAAATGTTTGCTCAGAGCCAGAGGCTGCATTCCTTTGTTGTCCTTCTCTTAAGAACGGTTGAAGTCTTACCTTTGATAAAGAGTCTACGATCCTGGCTGTTCTGCAGGCTGTTCCCCGGACGACGTGTGGAGTCCCCAGCCATTGGGGGGGTGGAGAAGGGCGATGGCTGCGGTGCCATGTGGAGTCTCCAACAGTCCCCAGCTATTAGCAGAGTGGAGAAGGGCGATGGATGCGGTGCCATGTAGAGCTTAACCTTGCCATTGGCAGGCAATGCAGCAGTACGGCCTAAGAGTCTAGCTATTAGCAGGTGGCCATAAACACCCTGGATCCGTGCAGAAGTGTCTTCTGTATCCAGGTGTGGTCATGGGGGATGCCGTGTTCAGTGATGTACACATTTATATTGCATATTTCATGGCAGTAGTTGTGTGTGTTTGTCTGTTTTCTTCCCTGGTTCTAGTGTCTTCTAGCCTATGGCGACTGGAGCGCATTTGCATTCCAAGCCACCGCTTTCTCATTCGGCCTGGCGTCCCTGGGTTACTCCTGCCCAGGGACTCAGCGCATGGCTGTGGGCAGCGTCATTACAGTGGGGAAATTCAATCAACGGTCAGTACTGTTGCTATTGGGATTTCTCTGTGGGCAGCTTGCAGCAGTTTCCCTAAATGATGTGTGCAATCATCACAGGTATATGCCCTGCATTAACACCCTTGTGTGCTGCCTGTAGGTATGATCCTGCTTTGATTCTCTCACCTGTGCAGTTCAACACTAGATGTATCACTGCCCCCCATTGTGGCCAGCCCTTGTGTAGCAGGTATGAGAGGGTGTGTTTAACCCTTTCCTTTCCTTGCTGACCTGATACATATGCTAATAGAGGCTGCCCTCAAAAAATATGACAAGGTCTGATCCAAATGGCTAGCGGAACCCTCAACAGCCTCCGAAATACCCCCAAGTTAAATTTGCATATAAGATTTTCCTTACCTAATGCATGTCATATGCTACCAATGTGTTATCTTGTTTCGATCTATGTGTTCAAGGCCTGTGTTGAACTTTCACCCCAGGAGCCAGCCTGTTACCAATACTGTGGTTACCCATGCAAATTGTTTAACCCTGTATGAATAACATCTACCAAACTATGCATCCTTTGTGAGGGCCACCTCACATACCCTTCGCAACCATTGTATGTTGTTCTGTATTTTGGGTTATTAAAACCAATAAACAAATTTGACACAACAGTTTAAAGAAATATTGGCTCCTCATCTGTGCAAGATGTTAAACGATGCTGCCTCCTCTTTATCCTTTCCTAAAGAAATATTAAATGCACTTGTGAAAATTTTACCGAAGCCAGGGAAAGAACCTAATACCGCTCAAAAAATCCACCCTATCTCTCTCCTCAACATCGACCTAAAAATATACGCTAAAATGATAGCTCTTCAACTAATGAAAATCTTTCCACTCCTCATACATAAAGACCAAACTGGCTTTGTTAAAGACAGACAAACCTCAAGGCATTTAATAAACATTATCCACCTTGCTGAAGGATCTTGAAAGCTCTCTCTGCTTCTTTCCCTAGATGCAGGGAAGGCGTTTGACAGAGTCCATTGGTGTTACCTGCAATCGGTACTGTGTAAGTTTGGCTTCGGAGACAGAATCCTATCAGCCATAATGGCCCTCTACTTGACACCATCAGCACACGTATATGTAGCTTGATGATGTCTAGACCTTTTAAAATCAAAAACGGCACAAGGCAAGGGTATCCTCTATCCCCATTATTCTTTAATATGGTCATAGAACCCTTCCACATACTTCTCTAGCTTCGGTACAGACAAATCTACAGAGGTTTGGTGATGTCTCTTATTATAAAGTGAATGCTTTAAAGTCCCAGGTTTTAGATTTGGGACTTGATGGCATTATGCGCAATATATTACAGCAATCCTCTCCTTATATTTGGGAAGACTTGCCATATCCTGCTTGGGAATTACTCTGACTAGAATCTCTAAGGGTCTGTTTAAAGAGAACCACAGTGGAACCTTAGATTACGAACATAATTCGTTCCAGAAGGATGCTTGTAATCTAAAGCACTCGTAAATCAAAGTGAGTTTCCCCATAGAAGTCAATAGAAACTCAGATAATTTGTTCCACAGTATTGCCGCGTACACACGATTGGAAATTCAGCAAGCAAAACTCCAATGAGAGCTTTTTGTCGGAAAATGCAACTGTGTGCATGCTCCATCGGTCTTTTGCTGGCAAAATTCCAGCCAGCAAAAGATTGGGTGCATGTTCTCTATTTTGCGTTTGGGAAAAGTTCCTATCCGAAAATGCGATCGTCTGTACAAATTCCAACGCGCAAAATTCCTACGCATGCTCTGAAACAATTAGATGCATGCTCGGAAGCATTGAACTTCATTTTCGCGGCTTGTCGTAGTGTTGTACGTCACCACATTCTTGAGGTCAAAAGTTCAGAGAACTTTTGTGTGACCGTGTGTATGCAAGGCAAGCTTGAGCGGAATTCCATCGGAAAAACCATCCGATGGAAAATCCGCTTGTGTGTATGGGGCATGACTTCTATTGTATGCAGTACCGCATGTTGCCAGAGGTGGGAGGTACCGGAGACACTCAGAAACACTCAGAAGCTGCTCGGAGCCGCTCGGATGCACTTGGCAACACTCAGGGAGGCTCAGAAACACTCAGGATTGGAGTGTTTCTGAGTGGTTCTCAGTGCATCCGAGCGGCTCTGAGTTTCACTTTCCCGCACCTCTGGCCAAATGCGCTACTGCACACCGCAGAGGCTTGAATCCTGCTTGCAAAACATTTCAGGATTTATTTTTAAAAAAATTAAATTAATTAATTATTAAATTAATTAAATATTAAAAAATAATAGCTTGTATTGCGAAACGCTCGTTAACTGAGTTACTCGCAATCCGAGGTATTACTGTACATCTCTTCTCGTCAGAAATTCTGAGATGCTTTACAGCGACTGGCTACATATGAATTCTCATGGGCAGGACCTCTTGCTGCTTTTAAAGTGAATGTTTTACCACAACTGTTGTTCCGTATTCCTATTCCTCTCCACAAAACCTTGCCGTGCAAACAAACGCCTCATAAAACATAGGTCTGTGGGTGGCTCTGGCTATGTAGACATATTGGATTACTTCTATGCCACAGTTCTAGTTCAACTGAAGGAATGGTTTTATGGGATGGGAAGAACTGGGGGCCTCTGTAGTCCCAGGCCAAAACATATTATTATGGTTATACAGCACTAAGCAGAACGGTAAAGTTCCTCTCCATTTTCCTTCCACAATTATAATCTCAGTACCAGTGTGACGGTAATTTGTAACCTCATCTTGGACAGAAACACCCATTGTGGCTCTGAGAATTCCAGGCAAAGCTCTGCAAAACGTAATCTCTGACTTTTGCCAACTGGCTTAAATGTGACACCTTATATGTAGATGAGCTATTTATATAGTGCTGCATAAACTGTTGATGCTATATAAATCCTGTATAAAATTTTTTCCAGGGGACTCCTAAATCCTTTACCCAACTTGCAAACTATTTGAAACTCCCATCTACCTAATTCTACCATCTCTCTTCTAACACCTGAGAAACCAAAGGAATTTCCTTGTTTTACAATACTTTGCAGGAAAAATTACTCTTTGAAAAATCTCTCCCTTTTAAAAGTTGGGAAAACGCTCTAGACCTAAAATTCTCCACGGAACAGCGACACTTTGCTATGTCTATCATTCTACATAATGCACCTCATTGTGGGAACTTACACAATAAATAAACCTAAGGTGGTGCCTAACTCCTGAGATTATAGCTAAATTTGACACCCTCACATCTTCTAATTGCTGGAGAGGTTGCAGGGCTTTAGGGTCCTTGACACATATACTTTGGGGGTGCCCCCTCACTACCAAATATTGGTCAGAAACTTTCTCCTTACTACCCTGACATTACCAACTTTACCATTACCCCATCACCTGCATTAGCTCTACTCAACCTGACCATTGAATCTATTCCCCCCTACCTGCGTAAAATAACTACACATGTCCTTCTGATGGCCAGGTTGAATATTACTAGACTTTGGAAATCTCCTCTCATCCCAACAACTCTAGATATAATTTGGATGGTCCAGACACACTACATTTACAAACTCTTAATGACCCCTTCATGAAACACAAAAGTGGGATCCATGGCCAACTTGGTGCAAGCAACATTTTTAGAGGTTACACTTCTCTCCTCTATTTACTGGTGCTTGCTTTTCTTTTTTATGTAGCACTTACCCCCGAAGGAGCGGCTGGTATTTGATTGGGCTTACCGTTCCTTTACTGTTTCACCATATCCGTCATAGGGGTCCCATTAAAGACTTCTTTCACTGCTTTTAGCTTCGACACACAGTCTCTTTTTCCAATGCTTTATTTAAGAAAGACACATGCAATAGAGGGATGAAAGGTTTAGGGGAATTCAGGTACCTTGGAATTGCAGATCAGGAACACTTTCTTTGATCCAGAGGACAACAACTCCACAAATGGAATAAGCAACCACCGGATAGGCCTCTCTCACTGACCCAGCAGCCGATGCGATGCTCGGTCATAGTCTCCGCCACAGACTTTAAGATTTAGTATAACTGTTACACAATCCTCTGCCACAGGATTGGGTAATTAGTGACTTTTTCCAATATCAAGGCTTAATCACATAGTACCAGTTCCCTTCTTACGAACCTACGGTACTGTGTGGTAGGTGACCCGGGATACATCCTCCAACTGACTCTCCAGGCTCTTCTAGAGGCACCGGCCTTATTGCGCGGTCCTCTCATGAAAAGTCCTCCCCTGGATCCTCCAGTCCCTCTGCTTTTTCCCACAGGCAAGACAGCACAGGACCATCACTGGATCGGTAAACCCCAAGACTTTTGGGCCTACCTTCAGTAACAACGCCTCGGGCCAGCAGGCCCAGAGACAATTTAGCAGCAGCGACACACCTTAGGCCAGGAGGGCCATCAGGTCAGAACTCCTTTCCTGTCACGGGGTCTGTCCCTTAAGTACCCCCTACCAGAATGCACAGCAGGCAGACCACAACCACTGACCGTTTCCAGGCAAGGAGGCAATCAATACATCCAGCTTGTTGCAATTTCCAACCTTGGCCGAAATAATAGGGCGCCATCCCTAGGCCAAGGGGAAAACCACACAACCAGCCAAGCTGAAACAGAACCAGAATTTACAATAATGGCAGTCTGAGCTAAACTACAGCTTCAGACAACTAAATATTTATTTATAGCGTTGAAAATACCAGGACTACATTCAGAACAGACTTTCTTCCTTCTCTTTACTCTTTACTCTGAATTGTTAAACTTGCATTTCGTTTTTTAACTTAGAAGCATTTACGTTAATACTTGTATGACTACCGGTTGAAATTGTAAGACTTGACCTTTTTTTCCTTGCAATGTTAACACCATTGTGAAATGTTGTTTTTCTCAAGATCTTCTCTTGCAATTCTTAAGGGACATTATGCTATGCCAGTTCATCTGAATGTCAACATATCTTACTGTGCTTTGTGATGTATCTCCTGTTATTTTATTGGTTAAATAACAATAAACTTTTATTGAAAAAAAAAAAGTTTTCTTGTTTACTTTATAGGTCAAGCATCACATAGTAACCAGATTATTTATTCCCACACATCAGAAAACACGGCACGTTTTCAGGTGCATGAAACAAAGATTATATCGGTGAAAATGTCCCAATAAAGTGCCACATCCAAATTAACTAAACCATAAAGAAATCCCCAGGGTGGACTTTTAAGGCACTCACATGATATGTAGGAAAAATATGTATTTTATTGGACAATATAAACATAATAAAAACAGAATGTATTGGAATGGTTACAATAGCTATATGCTAGATGCAGAATCACCACAATGATTGACTGAGAGATTCTTGTAATTCCCCCGACGCATTTCAGAGTATCTATGTCTCCTTCTTCAGGGGTATTTATAAGAAGGTCAATCATACATCTAAAGTGTAGTAATGGCAAAGAGTCAGACATAAAATATGCAGAAATAAACAGCAAACAATATTATATATATAACACATAACTTGCAAAAAATATAATAAATGATATATAGACTCACATATTTTGTGGAGACATAGTATGCAAAACATTCCAATAAGGTTATTAAAAACAAAAATTATGGCCGACAGTGTGTCCCTGGAAGTCTGCCTATAAAAGTAGCTTATTTTTCACAGCACGTTAAGGTATACCAACAATTAGAAGTTAAAGTGGTTGTAAACCTTTTTCAGTGACTTTTACCTATAGGTAAGCCTAGAATAAGGCTTACCTATAGGCAGTGGAAATATCTCCTAAACATGCGGCATTTAGGAGATATTTCACTTGTAGTGCGCCGATGTCATCATCGGCACATGTGCTGTGAAGAAACGGACCACCGCGCCGTTTCTTCCCCAGTGTGTGCCGTGACTGGCGGCTCCCGCAGGCATGAGTGGGAGTGATGATACGCGACCCCGGCCAGTCACAGAGCCGGAGATGGACACGGCCTGGGGCAAAGATGGACACGGCCTGCACAGGGGACAGCGCGGGCTTCATTTGCAGGTAAGTGTCATATAATGGGCTAGTAGGCGATGCTACTAGCCCATTATGCTTTTAATTTGTAGGCCTTATGGGGAGCAAAAGAGGAAGTAAAGCCCATTAGGATTTACTTCCTCCTTAAATGTAGCCGGACCAGCATGGGAGGTTTTGGACCACTGACACTGTTGAAGCCAGAGGAGGGCGTAGCCCCGTAAATGAAAATAATAATAATAAATAATAATGAGGGGTGCATAGGATGATGAGATATAATATAAGCTTATCCTATAAAAGGTATGTACAAACAAAATGTGCACAAGAATACAAAGATAATATATTTGTATATATAATGAGAGTGATGGACATAATATATATACATATGTATTCTACCTGCACTCAAGGAGAGCAAGAGTTGTTGAAAAAGTTGATATACAAATACTGTATGGTTGATATCAAACTGAAAAGTGATAAATATATGACAAAGAGTCACTTATATATGTATCTGTGTACCCATGAATATTACAATGTAAGTTAGATAGTTAATTGTAAGGTAGCCTCAACCTCATATAGTTGTCATTGATACAACCATATTCAGTTAAATAAATACAGTGGATTTTAGAAATGATCTAGATGCACGTTATAAAAATATAAGACATTCAAATAATGTCACAATCATAGTGGGATCACATATAATGTGTGAATCACCTGTATAGGTAACTAGCTGGACATTTAATACATTGTATGATCTAGATACTGATAAGCCAATTTGCATTTGATAAAGACAGGGGCTGACATTAAGAGTGAGGCAGTTTTATGGTTGTATATATTATTTAAAACCATTGGTCTAGTGAAATAGATAGGGTAGTTTAAGAGACCCATGATAATAGTGGCCCATAAAAGCACATAATCATCATTACCACAATGCAACAAAGATCAACATACCTGGTATGTAAGAGGCCGCCACATAGAGACACAACCCGGCATCCAAACCCTCAGGTGGATGTCAGCCATGTTTTAAAAAGTGCGCCTCATATAGTGGTCTCCCTCCAATGACAGGCCAAGCCGATAATTATTAGCTGTGCCTGACATGGGAGGAGAGAACAGCAGAGTCTCCTCAATGGGCTTCCTGAGCCCTGTGTGCATGGCAGTGCCTTGCCCTCGCATGTGCAGAGTCAGCACGGTGGAGCACCAACGTGCACCCAGAGCCCACCAACACACAGGCCTCAAAGGCGGACAGCGCATGCCGCCAGAGTACCGAAGGAACGGCCGTAGCCATCCTAAAAAGCCGCCGTGGATTACCAAATCCAGCATCACAGCGAACCACCCCCCCAGAGGAAGGCCGACATATAATAGATATTCACCAAAACTATGAGTATTGCAAGAAGTACTATAAGGAAACATAAGGAAACACACAGCAGGGCATATGAGTATACATGGCCCCCTAGTGGTCAAAAATGAGAATAGAAGGCAGATTACTAGGAACACAGAGGACCAATAATTAATATTACATATACAAAAGTACCTATGATCATTAATAAAAAGATCAACGAATTGTATGAATACATATGAAAATAATACAGAGTTACAGGCAAGGAGAGGAAACCCAATAGAGTGTCACTCCAAGAATTTATGGATTAACTATTGATGGAGGAAATCGTAGGAAAATTAATCAATTGTTTTGTATTCATTTCTCCATACCTCCGGAAGTAAAACCCTCCAAGAAAGGCTTAAAGCAAATGGCCTCGTTGAGGCCAGGGGGCACTGTGGCATTCAGATTATGTATTCACCGTAGCTCCATTTGGAGGAGAGTTTTATTCCAATCCCACCCCTCTGGAGCTGGGATGGAAACAGTCTAATATGAGGAACCCAATCTTGGGAAATTTTCCTCCATGTACAATTGTGGTATGTCGAGGTCTTACAGTTGGCAAAGTGTCTCGGACTAAATGTTTGACCGTTGGGTAGAATAGAATTTCTTTCAGTGTACATGTAACGGCAGTAGTTGCAGGCACCACACATGTATGTGCCTTTATATTTACATGGATCTTTCCAGGCTTGGCCTTTGTATTCACTGGTGATGAGTTTGTCTCTGATTTGATGTAGCCCTTTTAAACGTAAATGAGGGGCAATCTGGGACAAGTTGTCTGAGTGTGGGATCAAGGGATAACATATGCCAGTATTTGTTGACAATACTATGGATTTTGGCTTGTTGGTTTGTGTATCTTGTGATAATACGTGGAGGGTTGTTGTCATTCGTAATGCGAAAATAAAATTGTTTGCCTATTGTGTGATGATGCTCGTTGATAGGCCCTTTTAAGGGAGGCATGAGAGTAGCCTCTCTGCAAAAGTCTATCACGGAGTTGTTGGGCTTGAAATTTAAAATTCTCATCAGCAGAACAGTTACGCTTTATCCGTAGGTACTGGCTATAAGGTATTGACTGTATCAATGTCTGGGGGTGAAAACTTGATGCATGCAAGATGTTATTGTCTGCCGTGGGTTTCCTATAAAGATTGCTACCTAGATTAGGGGTGTGGAAAAATGTAGCGCTAACAAAATATGTGCACAAATGATAAGTGCAAAGAAGTGGAAAAATATATATTGAGTCCAACATATAAATAAAGAATAAACAGTAGTGTGACTGTGAGTCTCTAGCCACAAATCCTAACTAGGAAATGGGAAAACAAACAAGTAGAAGTCCTCAAACAATGAAGTGTGAATCTTCTTGGCGTGCAAGAAATGATGTGAAACATCCACAATGGTGAATCCGGAAAGTGAAATAAGATAAGGTACTCTTACCAGAGTCAGCGACACCGAATCATAAAAACTTAAATGATCGAATCTGTGGCTCTCTTCGATGGGGGTAGAGGTCCAGGATCTTCCACGGATATCTCCAAATGACCTCAGTGAACTCGACCCGACCGGGAAGGCGACATCTCCAAAGGAACCTCCACAACAGCTCTCATCAAAAAATGGTGTATGTGAAAGAAGAGAGGGGGGCTCCAATAGTGCGGGTCAAAAAGGTAGGTTTATTAAAACCACAATGACAGATAAAAGTGGTCACAATAAATAAAAAGCAATGTGGGGAGCTACGTCCATTCCCTGCACGCCAAGAAGATTCACACTTCATTGTTTGAGGACTTCTACTTGTTTGTTTTCCCATTTCCTAGTTAGGATTTGTGGCTAGAGACTCAGTCACACTACTGTTTAGTCTTTATTTATATGTTGGACGCAATATATATTTTTTCACTTCTTTGCACTTAATATTTGTGCACATATTTTGTTAGCACTACATTTTTCCACACCCCTTGTATTGAATTTTGTCACATTTTAGTGTAGCAGCTGCTATATTTAGTTTGCATCTTTGCTCAGTATTATTCCACCTTCCTGTTACCTAGATTACCATCGTTGTCGCTGAGGACTTCCACATCCAAGAAAGCTACATGCTCCTTCTCATAGGTCATAGTGAAATTTAAATAAAATTTGTTTTTGTTCATTTTACTCAGACAGTGTTGAAGCGTCTCAATAGGTCCATCCCAGATAACAAAGACATCGTCAATGTATCAATACCAAACCAATATATGGTCCGTATACAATGACAGAGACTCATCCACAAAGAACATCTTTTCCCACTCCCCCAGATACAGATTGGCGTAGGACGGGGCACAGGAGGTCCCCATAGCCAGGCCCTGTATCTGGAGATAGTGGGAATTGTGAAAAGTGAAAACATTATGTTCCAAAATGAATTCCAGGAAGGAGAGGATGAATTCATTGTAAGCCAATTCCACCTCATCTCTTGTATTGATGATATGTTTAACTGCTGCAAGGCCCTTGGGGTGAGCAATTGAACTGTACAAAACCTCAACATCAATTGTGACAAGTACAGCATGTTCTGGAATGTGTAGCCTTTCTAAAATTTGCAAAAAGTGGATGGTGTCCTTCACATAAGATGGGAAGGAGGTGACATAGGATCTGAGATACTCATCCAGAAGTTTACTAGCATTGTCACTGATAGCCCCTCTCTCTGCCTGGAGGGTTAACTATATCTTTATGTACTTTAGGAAGTGCGTAGAATGTTGGAGTTATAGAGAAGTTGATTCTAATAAAGTTCCATGTGGTTTTTTTAATGGTTCCACTCAAATATGCAATATCAATTGGTGAGTAGAATTCTCTGTTGTATTTTGCTATTATAGCTGGTGTGATTCGCCGGTACCAATCCTGGTTTTTCAGGATTTTATTACACATCTCAATACATTTTTCATTGTCAAATATGACAATGTTACCTTCTTTATCAGCCGGTTTTATGGTGATAAGGTTGTTTGAGGAGAGCTGTTCCAGGGCTTGAAATTTTTTTTTTATTTAAATTGTTTTGTTTGATGGAATTCATTTTTATTTCTCCAAATCTTTCTGGACCAGCCTTAGGAATGCAGCTGCATTCGGATTGGTACTTGGGGCTGGACACAAGTCTGACTTTTTTTTGAGTTTGTGACTTTATGGGATTAGTATCAACAATTACTGGATCCTCAATTGTTTTTAAGAGATGTTAGAGATCAATCCGATCAATCAAATTGGTTGTATCACTCTCTTCTAATAGGGAAATTAGTTTATCAAGAGCCCTGTCTTCTTGTGGTGTCCGATCAATATTGGTACGTTGTTTTTGGTAGAGACTTTTTAGAATCAACTTCCGAATAAACAGTTGGAATGGCCTTATAAATTTCAAATTTATTGAGATCCTGATTTGGACAAAAACGTAGTCCCTTTGCTAAAACCGCAATGTCATCCTCTGATAGACTATATAATGATAAGTTAATTACATTAAGGTTGGTGTCGGTGGAAGCTGTATTTGTGAATTTTCTAGGAAAGTCAGAGTGACTGTATCTAGATTGGGATGTAGGGATCTGGTTTGGGCTAAAATTAGGTCTAAAAAAGATGAATCAATAAGAGCCCGATTGGACTAGTTGGAAGTTGAAAGGTTAGGTGAGGAGGAAGAGCCTCCATTAGATTTTGTGTGTAAAGAAGAGGAGCCCTTCACCATAGTGTGTACATTACCTTGTACCGCATGATTGGAAGAATTATACCCAAGTGATGAGGAGGAAGGATGAGAGATGTTGTGAGGAGTGTCCAGACTAGGTTTTTTCACCATTTGCGTTTGTGTCGAATCGCCATAATATTGACGTTTAGTGCTTAAACCACTTTTAGGAAAAAGAAAAAAGGGAATGGGTGGGTGGGACACGAGATCCTACGACCACAAGGAAGGAGGCAAAGGAGGGCAGGCTTTATGCAGCCTGACTCCTCCTACAAATACAGGCTGACCTGCGGTCAGCCTTACACTTTTACTCTGAGTCAATCTGTGGATAGTGTAGGAAAGGAACAAAGAGCAACAGAGAACATAGACCTGAAGTGTGCCTGGGTCACGTGGTCAGTATGCCTAAAAGGGGGCAAAAATAACCCGGTAGGATGAAAGCTTAACAACCAGATTTATACACACTGAAATAACGTACAATCTGCCAGATTGACAACCGCTTGTGGCATCTCAAAAGTGGCTCTGGGACATACCCAGAGAAACAAGACAACCTCCAACTACCCAAATACCAAATAAGGGGTGGGGCTCCCTGGCACAAAGTCACAGAATCTGCTCCTACCTAGAATGAATGCCAAAGTATGCCTTAGGGTCCAGACCCTGATTGGGCAAAAAGGGGGCGGCAATGAAGTATGCATTGAGCTACGGAGAGGGGAGTGCTAGGAAAAGGCAACAGAGGACCATCCCTGGGTTTATCAGATGTAGCACTGCCGAGCTGGTTTAAACCAACACCGGGCACCACGCCTTGCCAGGCTCCAAGAATAGGATGACAGTGCTGCCTCCCGATTGCTGCGTCTTGCGAGCATGCCGATGTAACAAAAAGGCCGGGGTACAAAACCAGTTGATTGACCAATAGTAAGTGAGACCCTGGGCCAGAAGAGCAACTCCCCTGGCCTCAGGACCCCCATAAGGCCAGCTATAGTGTTGCCTTGAGCACCAAGTTGGTAACCAACGCAAAAGAACACCTTGAGAGCATAATAGATACGTCACGAAAAATATGACCCACGATGGGAAGTCTGCTGAGCACGGCAGGAGAGCTACTCTTCAGGATCCCTGAGGATGGCCTAAATAGAGTGCGCAGAGAATAAAGAAAGGCCTCTCGGGGTCTTCCAACAACATGCAATGCTAAGTCCCAGCCAGATACGACATGACAGTGCTGTAGGCCGATATGATTTGGAAGAGGCAAAAAACAACAAACAAATAGGAACTGGATGTTACCATCAGGACTAGGAAACCTTGACCGGAAAGCTTGGAAAACATCCCAAGCAGTGTCATGAGCCTTCCTGGTATTCAAAATAAAGACTTAACGATCAAGGCTGCTGCGTCAGCCAAATAAAAACCCAATCCATCAAAACATGCTAGAAACCGAAGAGAAGGCGTGGTGCCAGCATCTGCGTCCGAGACCTGGGCCTACTGATACTGGCCTAGGCACTGAGAAGGTTCCGGAATCCACTAAAGCCCCTGAGCCAATAAAATCTGCTGGAGCTGCCATAGGCTGACTTACCAATAGTTCCATACTATTGCCACTCCTGGCCGGATGTAGCTAGGAAATTAAAGGTAGTGTGCATTTGGGAAGGAACCAAAGTCCGCTGGGTAACCTGCTCCGCACTCGCGCTTGACGAGCAAGGGAACAATAACTTTAAAAGCTGAGCTTCCGTGCCGAAGCTGGGAAAGCAATCCACTGTGTTGAAATACTGCCATCGGGTCAAGAGTTGAAGCTAGCTAAGTGTGAAAAATGAAGCCTTGGGACGGACCAGGTTCTGAGATAGGGTGAGCTACTGAGCTCCGACCCAACCAGCTGGAGAAGGAGGGGTAGAAGCGAAGTCCCCAATATCCGCAGCTTAAGGCATGTCCTGCATAACCGGAACTTGCAACCTGAAAACGTGACCGGGTGCTGAAGTAAATGGTAAGTTGTAAATTTATGAAACAGAACCGAGATATAAGAATGTAACCTGGATGAGAAGAATTGCAGCTGCCCACGCCAATTAAAACCGACCAACTCGACCATGAAGACAAAACATATGAACGGTACCTCGCAAAATGATGAAAATAGTAACCATGAACTGAGTGGAAATGACACGCCACTGGGTCAGCAACATAACCTGCGAGAGAAACGTGAGCAGACTGAGAAACCTGTGACAGGAACGTAGGCTGCGTGAAGGAAACAAAACACATGCATGGCGCGAGCTGATGAAAACGTGAGCAGCATAAGAACCGAGGCTGCAAGAAAACTGCATAAGAAACGCCGGATGCCTGAGAACGTGAATTGATGAACAACGTGAGAAACATGAGAAACGAGAGTAATCATTGGGAAAATATGAGAAACCTGGGAAAACAAGAGAAACATGAAAATGTAAGTTGGCATAGAAACAAGAAATTGCATGAGAAACGTAAATTGCATGAGAAACGTAAATTGCATGAGAAATGTGAGTTTGAATGAAATATGTAAGCAACGTAAGAACAGATGAGGAGACTTGCCACCGAACATGCCAATTAAAAACGATCACTTCAATCTGATACACCCATAGACATGATGGGTAACCTGCAGTGGAAGAACATGGACAACCCAGCTGTGTAAAAGTGACCAGAGAACATTACAGACAACCAGCCCATGATGTAACAACACCCCTACTACCTGACAAGTATGAGGATGTGGGTGCAGAAATGACAAGACCAACAGCGCATGAATGTGAACCTAATGACAACACCACCCTACTGTATGCAGTAAGCAAGCCCGAGCAACCTGCAGCGCCAAGACAGGAAATTAAAAATGAACACTCAAGGCTAAGGTCCCCACAGACTGTGGTGGGTAGTAGTAAAAGGTGTAATGGTGAGGAGGACGTATGACATATGAACTACAGGCGAGAAGATTGTGGGACGACAATCAATTAAAAACGAAACCTCAGCCTGTATGGATCTGTAGACGTGAGAGATCCTGGATGTACGCAACGGAAATGCAGCGAATGTAAGATAATGACAAGAAATGTGAGAAACATGGGAAACGTAAGAAACATGGGAAACGTAAAAAAAATGGGAAACGTAAAAAAAAAAACGTGGGAAACGTGAGAAACATGAGAAACGTGAGAAACATGGGAAACGTGCGAAACATGGGAAACGTGAGAAACGTGGGAAACGTGAGAAACATGGGAAACGTGAGAAACGTGAGAAACATGGGAAACGTGAGAAACATGGGAAACGTGGGAAACGTGAGAAACGCGAGAAACGTGAGAAGCATGGGAAACGTGAGAAACATGGGAAACGTGAGAAGCATGGGAAACGTGAGAAGCATGGGAAACGTGAGAAGCATGGGAAACATGGGAAACGTAATAAACATGGGAAAACGTGAATTAGCATGAGAACCGTAACTTGCATGAGAACCATAAATTACATGAGAACCGTAAATTACATGAGAAAATCGTAAAATTGCATGAGAAAACTGAAAATCGCATGAGAAATCATAAATAGCATGAGAACGTAAATTGCATGAGAATGTAAATTGCATGAGAAACCGTGAACTTACCTGAAAAAAAACGTAAATTACATGAGAAAACCGTAAATTACATGAGAAAATTGTAAAATTGCATGAGAAAATCGTAAAATTGCATGAGAACGTAATTTGCATGAGAAAGCCTAAATTGCATGAGAACGTAATTTACAAGAGAACGTAATTTGCATGAGAAAGTGTAAATTGCATGAGAAAACCGAAAATCGCATGAGAAAAGCGAAAATCGCATGAGAACGTAAATTTCAAGAGAATGTAAATTGCATGAGAAACCGTAAACTTACCTAAAAAAAAAAACGTAAATTACACGACAAAACCGTAAATTGCATGAGAAAATCGTAAATTGCATGAGAACGTAAATTACAAGAGAATGTAATTTGCATGAGAAAGCGTAAATTGCATGAGAAAACCGAAAATCGCATGAGAAATCGTAAATAGCATGAGAACGTAAATTGCACGAGAATGTAAATTGCATGAGAAACCGTAAACTTACCTGAAAAAAAAAACATAAATTACATGAGAAAACCGTAAATTACATGAGAAAATTGTAAAATTGCATGAGAAAATTGTAAAATTGCATGAGAACGTAACGTAATTTGCATGAGAAAGCGTAAATTGCATGAGATCGAAAATTGCATGAGAAATCGTAAATTGTATGAGATCGTAAATTGCATGAGATTGTAAATTGCATGAGAAACCATAAAAATTGCATGAGAAATGGTAATTAGCATGAGGAATCGTAAATTGCATGTTTTTTTGTTTTTTTTTCTCAGAACCTTGACTATGAAGTCATGCAGATACTTCACAACAGGCATGCCCTAGAAGTGTAGCAAGGCTAGCACGGGAGCCAGAATTGCAGAGAACACCAGGTGGCTCTGATCACAGTTATTTAACAGGTGTCAGAGGATGTTTCCTGCACTGCCATTTATAAATGTACAGCAACAAATGTTTACGACATCGCTGGATGAAACTTCCAGAGTCACTGAATTGTAAAAAAACTGAGCATAAGGGGGAGCGATCGGGGGCAGTAAAAAACATTAGGAAACCTCCAGTACGGATTCCCCCGTGATCAGGCTGAACCCCCCGATCCCGGGCCGGCTCCTGAGTGGGACTGGTGGCATCCGATGCGGGTCCTCAGTTGATGTCACCCGCCCACACCTACCGGAACTGCGACCACCGGGAGATACTTGCAGCCGTCCGAGCTGCTGCTCTGTTAGTCGAAACCGGAACCGGAAGTAACGTGAACTGCCCTGAACCCGGAAATGACGTGTCGGCTCACACGAGATTCTACGGCCACAAGGAAGGAGGCAAAGGAGGGCAGGCTTTATGCAGCCTGACTCCTCCTACAAATACAGGCTGACCTGTGGTCAGCCTTACACTTATCACCAGACTCTTTAAGATAACTTTCCATTAGAGTATCCCATTCCTTGCCTGTAAAATTGGTCATGATGACCAATAATGAACCCTGTAACGTAGCTATCAAATTGGTTGCTAAAAATAGCTTATAAATTCTTACCATAAAAGAGTGTAAATATTTATATCAAATTGTTATATAGTATGTAAGGAACAAGACACCTATAAGGGCGGGGAGTGGTATCTACTAACAAAATTTTGAAGCAAAGATTATATCGGTGAGAATTACCCCATAAGGTGCCACATCCAAATTAACTAAACCAGAAAGAAATCCCCTGGGTGGACTTTTAAGGCACTCAATGATATGTAGGAAAAATATGTATGTTATTGAACAATATAAACATAATAAAACTAGAATGTATTGGAATGGTTACAATAGCTATATGCTAGATGCAGAATCACCACAATGACTGACTGAGAGGTTCTCGTAATTCACCCAACGCGTTTCAGAGTATCTATGTCTCCTTCTTCAGGGGTATTTAAAGGAGGTCAATCATACATCTAAAGTGTAGTAATGTCAAAGAGTCAGACACAAAATATGCAGAAATAAACAGCAAACAATATTATATATATAACACATAACTTGCAAAAAATATAATAAATGATATATAGACTCACATATTTTGTGGAGATATAGTATGCAAAACATTCCAATAAGGTTATTAAAAACAAAGATTATGGCCGACAGAGTGTCCCCGGAAGTCTGCCTATAAAAGTAGCTTATTCTTCACAGCATGTTAAGGTATACTAACAATTAGAAGTTTAATGTAGCCGGACCAGCATGGGAGGTATTGGACCACTGACAATGCTGAAGGCATAGGAGGGTGTAGCCCTGTAAATGAAAATAATAATAATAAATGATAATGAGGGGTGCATAGGATGATGAGATATAGCTTATCCTATAAAAGGTATGTACAAACAAAATCTGTACAAGAATACAAAGATAATATATTTGTATGTATATAGAGAGTGATGGGCATAATATACAGTGCCTTGCAAAAGTATTCACCCCCTTGGCTTTTTACCTATTTTGTTACATTACAGCCTTTAGTTCAATTTTTTTTAATCTGAACTATATTTGATGGATCAGAACACAATAGTCTAAGTTGGTGAAGTAAAATTAGAAATATATATACATAAAACTATTTTTCAGAAATAAAAAATTGATAATTGGCACGAGGGTATGTATTCACCCCCTTTGTTATGAAGCCCATAAAAAGCTCTGGTGCAACCAATTACCTTCAGAAGTTACATAATTAGTGAAATGATGTCCACCTGTGTGCAATCTAAGTGTCACATGATCTGTCATTACATATACACACCTTTTTGAAAGGCCCCAGAGGCTGCAACAACTAAGCAAGAGGCACCACTAACCAAACACTGCGATGAAGACCAAAGAACTCTCCAAACAAGTAAGGGACAATGTTGTTGAAAAGTACAAGTCATGGTTAGGTTATAAAAAAATATCCAAATCTTTGATGATCCCTAGGAGCATCATCAAATCTATCATAACCAAATGCAAAGAACATGGCGCAACAGCAATCCTGCCAAGAGACGGCCGCACACTAAAACTCACGGACCGGGCAAGGAGGGCATTAATCAGAAAGGCAGCACAGAGACCTAAGGTAACCCTAGAGGAGCTGCAGAGTTCCACAGCAAAGACTGGAGTATCTGTACATAGGACGACAATAAACCCTACGCTGGACTTTATGGCAGAGTGGCCAGAAGAAAGCCATTACTTTCAGCAAAAAACAAAATGGCACGTTTGAGTTTGCAAAAAGGCATGTGGGAGACTCCCAAAATGTATGGAGGAAGGTGCTCTGGTCTGATGAGCCTAAAATTGGACTTTTTGGCCATCAAAGGAAACTCAGTGTCTGGCGCAAACCCAACACATCACATCACCCAAAGAACACAATCCCCACAGCGAAACATGGTGGTGGTAGCATCATGCTGTGGGGGTGTTTTTCAGCAGTCGGGACTGGGAAACTGGTCAGGGTTGAGGGAAAGATGGATGGTGCTAAATACAGGGATATTCTTGAGCAAAACCTGTACCACTCTGTGTGTGATTTGAGGCTAGGATGGAGGTTCACCTTCCAGCAGGACAATGACCCCAAACACACTGCTAAAGCAACAATTGAATGGTTTAAGGGAAAACATGTAAATGTGTTGGAATGGCCTAGTCAAAGCCCAGACCTCAAACCAATAGAAAATCTGTGGTCAGACTTAAAGATTGCTGTTCACGAGCACAAACCATCCAACTTGAAGGGGCTGGAGCAGTTTTGCAAGGAGGAATGGGCAAACATCTCAGTGGTAATATGTGGCAAGCTCATAGACTTATCCAAAGCGACTTGGAGCTGTGATAGCCGCAAAAGGTGGCTCTACAAAGTATTGACTTTAGGGGGTGAAAAGTTATGCACATTGACTTTTTCTGTTATTTTGTCCTATTTGTTGTTTGCTTCACAATAAAAAAAAAAAATCTTCAAAGTTGTGAGCATGTTCTGTAAATTAAATGATGCAGATCCCCAAACAAACCATGTTATTTCCAGGTTGTGAGGCAACAAAACACGAAAAATGCCAAGGGGGTGAATACTTTTGCAAGGCACTGTATATACATATGTATCCTACCTGCACTCAAGGAGAGCAAGAGTTGTTGAAAAAGCTAATATACAAATACTGTATGGTTGATATCGAACTGAAAAGTCATAAATATATGACAAAGAGTCACTTACATATGTATGTGTGTACCCATGAATATTACAATGTAATTTTAGATGGTTAATCATAAGGTTCCCATATGGTTTTCATTGATACAGCCATATTCAGGTAAATAAATACAGCGGATTTTAGAAATGATCTAGATGCACGTTATAAAAATATAAGACATTCAAATAATGTCACAATCATAGTGGGATCATATATAATGTGTGAATCACCTGTATAGGTAACTAGCTGGACATTTAATACATTGTATAGTTGAATCTAGATACTGATACGCCAATTTGCATTTGATAAAGACAGGGGCTGAGATTAAGAGTGAGGCAGTGTTATGTTTGTATATATTATTTAAAACCGTTGGACTAGTGAAATAGATGTATGAGGTACAGGTGCATGAAACAACATGGTACCAAAGCACCATTTGGTTCCATGCAGCTGCATTTTCAAAAAGGGGTCAGGGACTTTTTCCCTGTGGGAAATGCAGGTACAGAAGCCCATTCAAATGAATTGGCTGCAGTGCCCGAACAAACACAAGCCCCACCACACTCTAAAGTGTGAATCTAGCCTTAGACTATCATTAAGGGGTCTTTAGTTGTGATTTAACTTTTACATTCAATAAAAACAGTTGGGGTCCAACTTCCCAAGTAAAAATCTTTCCCAGTGAAAACTTTTTCCCCCTAAAAAAAGCAACACCAATCATTCATGTCTGCACCCCCTTTTCACAGCTCACCTCTGCAACCCTCGCCCACAGATCACCACTGCACCTCTCATCTACTGTTCATTTTTGCACCTCCTGCCCACATCTCACCTCTGTACATCCTGTCCCCAGCTTACCTATGCACCCCACTGTCCACAACTCACCTCTCCCCTTCATCTAATGCACCCCTGTCCAAAGCTCACCTCTGCACCTTATAGTCCAAAGCTCACCTCTGCCCTTCCTGTTCTTAGTTTACTTCTACGTCCCACTGTCCACAACTCATTTCTGCACCCCCATTTAAAGCTCACCTCTGCATCCTTGCACAAAGCTCAATTCCTGTCCAAAGCTCACCTCTGCATCCACAGCTTGCCTCTACACCTCCCGTCCACAACTCTCATCCACACCCTTATCGACAACTGTCCTCAGATCATCTCTGCACCCCTGTCTCCTGTCAGCTCTGCACCCACCATCTGCAACTCACCTCTGCACCTCCCGTTTTTAGCTCAAAAATGCACCCCTTGACTGCAGCTCACTTCCACACACTTCCCCCCTTCCACAACTCACCACTCCACAGCCTGGTATTAACTATCCCCTGTTTACAGCTCGCCTCTGCATCCTTCTTCCATAGCTCATCTCTGTAACCCCCCCCCCGCAGTTCTCTTCCATAACTACCTACCTCTGCACCCCCCCATCCACATCTCACTTTTGCACCCCTCCTGAGGTCTGACCTTTGCATCCCCATTGCCCTCACTTTTGCACACCCCCTCCCACTGCCCTAATCTGCTTTCCTTTGTAGCACGTGCCTATGAGCAGCCATACATTTATCTGAACCATTGAAGCTTATGTGTGATGTTCCTGGATACTCATTGGAGGGTGGCCCTGGTTGCACGTGACCTACCTAACCAGGTAGCTCATCAAATGACAGTATTTTTCCTTTTAATACTCTGTATAACTGCTTCCCGACCGCTCCACGCAGATATACTGCGGCAGAAGGGCACATACAGGCAGATTAACGTACCTGTACGTGGCCCTTTAAGAGGCGGACAGGAGCTCCGTGACCGTGATCACGGGTCCCGGGGACTCGATGTCCGCAGGGATACCCGCGATCGTCTCACGGCGAGGAAGAATGGGGAGATGCTAATGTAAACAAGCATCTCCCCGTTCTGCCTAATGACACTGTCACTGATCACAGCTCCCTGTGATCGGGAGCGGTGATCAGTGACAGTGTCATTAGGCAGAACGGGGAGATTTTGTGATCGGGAGCGGTGATCAGTGTAGTGTCACACACAGCCCCCCACAGTTAGAATCACTCCCTAGGACACACTTAACCCCTACAGTACCAGTGGTTAACCCCTTCACTGCCAGTCACATTTACACAGTAATCAATGCATTTTTAATTGCACTGATCGCTGTATAAATGTGATTGGTCCCAAAATCGCGCCAAAAGTGACCGATGTGTCCGCCATAATGTCGCAGTCACGATAAACATTGCTGATCGCCGCCATTACTAATAAAAAAAGATTATCAATAAAAATGCCATAAAACTATCCCTTATTTTGTAGACGCTATAACTTTTGCGCAAACCAATCAATAAACGCTTATTGCGATTTTTTTTTTACCAAAAATATGTAGAAGAATATGTATTGGCCTAAACCGAGGAAAAAAATTTTTTTTTATATAATTTTGGGGATATTTATTATAGCAAAAAGTAAAAATAATGCGTTTTTTTCAAAATTGACGCTTTTTTTTGTTTATAGTGCAAAAAATAAAAACCGCAGAGGTGATCAAATACCACCAAAAGAAAGCTCTATTTGTGGGGAAAAAAAGGACATCAATTTTGTTTGGGAGCCACCTCGCATGACCGTGCAGTTGTCAGTTAAAGCGACGCAGTGCCGAATCACAAAAAGTGCTCTGGTCTTTGGCCAGCCAAATGGTCCGGGGCTTAAGTGGATAATACGCCTTGAAGTCCCAGTTCCTCTTGGATGAATCTTTTTCCATACCTTACCTCTGCAACCCCCTGTAAATCTCTGTAAATCTTGTATTTTGGAGTAAACCCTTTTTATTTAAAAGTATTTAAAGTGAACCTGTGGCCAAGATAAAGACACGAATACACTAAAGATACAGGCATTCAAGTATTTACAGTGGGTGCTGATCTACCTGAGGGAATAAATGAAACAACTTAATTGTTTCTGCAATTGGACTTTGAGGATTGATCCCTCCACAATGCCTGCAACTACATGAGTAAGTGAGGGCTCCTTTTAAGGCAGACAGAAGAGACAGGTGGATTCCACTCCAGATTATCTGAACTGTCCTATAGGCACTGAACAAACAGAATTCTGACTGAAGGTTCCAGCAGGATCTCTCCCTAAGTTTTCTCAGCTACCCTCTTCCAGAACATTCTCTCCCAATCTCCTTCTTCCTAGACTGTGTTGCAGAAAGTGTTTCCATCTGATGCTCTTACACCACAAGCTGGCATGTGTCTCTCTTTTTAGTGGCTATCTATAGAGGTAAATTGTGGCAGACATTTTGGGATAGTTTGAATTCCATTGCTGGCAAGCTGTTTGGACCACAGTGTCCTCTAGTGGCAGAAAACAGTCTGTGTGAAATTGTTTAATTACTGCCACATAACAGATGAAAATATAAGCTTTTCAAAGTCAAACAATTCTGCTGCACAGCGATATAACAGGCAACATAGTAAATGTCTCCAGGGCAGCTACAAATAACTACAATAAAAGGTGTTCTTATCCCTGCCTAGAGTTTGCCTTTAAATTACTACAATCGATATAACCAAGGGCTGGCTACACTGGAATCCCATGACCACTATAATATTTGAAAATATTGCTTATTTTTATAATGGAATAGTCCTTCAAGAAATGGACCAGGCCCTTAAAGTGCTTATCTGACATATGAGTGGGCCTATGTTCAGATTCTGTACAAAGGTCCTTTGGGTTTTACCTAAAGCAAACCTGTAAGTAATTTTACAAGTCATTAGGGTGCTGCAGACAGATGGTAATACATATCTACAATTATTACACTTACAGTATATGTAACTTTGAATACATGCACAGAACATACAAAAAATCTGATGACTGATCCACTTTAAGTAATGAATTGCCATATAGTTTTATTACAATAAATCTAGAGATAAATATGACCCTCGGTGCTCTGGAACATGCTGCGCTATTTGATTGTATTTATACATTATGCAGTGCAGAGATGTGTTGGAAAGTATTTATTGGAATAGCACTCAGCCATTCCTGGCACGTGCGTGGTGCAGACATTTGAAGCTGAGTTTAGAGTCACTCTGGATCTGTTGAGGACACATATTCGTGTTAGACAAGAATTGTACATCAGATGCCAGTAATATACTGTGCAATTTATCAGTGTCTGATTTTTTTTTTTTAAATGGCTTTGCGGCATTGAGAAAAAAAATCATAAATAATAGGAATGTTCCTAGATGTTGGTAGAGGTGAGATACAAGAATAGAGTACAGGATATTTAAGAAAAATCTGTTAAAGTGCAGATTGTGAAAAGGAGTTGGGATTCTCATAAAGATCAATTGTGTTCTTTTCTAGTTTTTTTTATACAGCTATAAACATCAAGAGAGGGTTGCTATTGTTTGTGTGTAGGGAGTTTGGGGATTCCTAGCAGTGGGATTAGGGTAATCAATACCAGAAGCAGATACACTCAGAGATAAACTTACAAAACATAAGTCAAGAGAAAAAAAGAGCCATACATACAGAAATTGCTCTTGTTCAGCCCAGGGGTTATATGGGAGAAATCTAAAAGATTCTTCCATCCACATTAAACAATCAAATCAGAAATTCATAACCAGGAATCAGTTAGGACTAAAGCAAGCCATTGATTATACAATTTCTTTCCTTCAACCGTGAATTGAAGGAAAGAAAATCGCTTGATTCCCCCATCAACACAGTGCTGATGGGGGAACCCCTCCTGCTGCACTATAGTTTTCTGACAGCGGGAGGTTTCCCTGCCATCAGACTACAATGATCACTGCTGGCGGCTATGGCAGCTGGCAGTGATTGCACAAGAAAAACCTGACAGGCTGGTTGTACTGAAGTCGTTCGATAGATTGACTTCAGTACAACCAGCCTGCCCATAGATGGATCAAATTTGTCTGGTTCCTGTTGAATCTGCCAAATTTTGACCTGTCTATGGCCAACCTAAGACACCTGCCTACAACAACTTCTTTCCATGGAAGAAAGGGAATGTTGGGCTTGCCCCCATGGCTTACCACTTTACAGAAGTAAAATAAAAGTGACAGGACAGGAATGGAGCACCTGACAGGGTCAGAAGAAACCCATGAACAGGCTGCAAAGGGCATAAGAGGAAAATGGTGTATATAAGACAGACTGAATACAGGTCATGCAGGCACCACCTAAAAACCTGTGATATCACTGGCTCCTTTCACTTACATGATTGGGAATTATGGTATTAATATTTTTTTTTTCATAAATTTGTATTAGGCATACTAGGTGCACAGATAATAAACAACAATATGGTTTCAAAGTGATACATATTGAACTCTAGGTTATGATGTATACACAGCCATCCTACAACACATGGAAACCCATATGCAACCATAGAGAAAGCAGTAATAAGTCGTCCAGTTTCACTGAGGTGAATAAAAGGATAATGTATGCCCCCCCCCCAGGGGCATACATTATACCAAAGGGGAATATCTTCCTCGCAAAAAGAGGGGGGGGTAACCTCCCTATACAGGAGAGCTTGAGGGAAACCCCATCTAAGAAAATATCAACTGTGAAATCTCATTGCCAGTACCATAGAGTGCACAGAGAGGAGTCAAAACAGGTGAATAGAGAAATCTGATATGAATTTTAAGCGAGATCACACACAAAAACAAAACAAAAGAAAAAACATATGAGGTCTCCCTAAATGCTATACCAGACCCAAAGGTATGGATTATAAGGGGGAAGTCTATGTAAATATCAATAAATAAAAGAGTATAAGGTACACGCTAAAAATATATACCAGACCCCATCCAAGCATGCAGCCAGGCTTACAAGGAAGAGGGAGTAAAGAGCATACCAGTGGAGCACCTTGTCCTCATGTTGATGAGGACGAGGGCCTCTTCCGTGCCACCCTGGCCCACTGGTTGTGGGGAGCTGTGAGTGGGGGGCTTATTGGAATCAGCAGGCTTCCTTTAGGGACACACAGATAACAGCCTTTTCCCTATGTGAATGGGTAAGGGGTACCTCGGCTATAAGGGTCTGGTTTGCGGTTCCCCCTTAAAATCTATAAATCTATAACAGACCTGAATGGTATGGCATAGAATTTAGGGAGGGGGGACTCACTTTTTTTGTGGAATCCTCCTTAATATTCATAGCAGACCTAAAGGGTGGAATGAATTGAGGGGAACCTGTGTCATTTTTTTTTCTGGATGGGGGTTCCCTATGAACAGCCACACCAGACCCTCATTTAGGATAAGGGTCTGGTATAGGTGAGTGGAATCCCCAGCTGGAATAAATAAATAAAAACCTTGCGAGCCACAATGATTTGATGCCTCAGGTATGGAGAACACCTAGCTGCCTGCGTAGAACACGTTTCATATACCGTGCGTCACTATATATATATATATATATAAAATATGCTGCACTAAAGTGTGAAATGTCAATATTATAAAATGTGTGTCTAAGTAATAATCCAAAAAACAGTAGTGAAGATGATATGTATGTGGTTTTGCTGAAAATACTATTTGAAAAGCGTTTCCTACATGAGTCAGCTAGATATGGTAACATCAGTGCAAAATTTGCAAATATTCAGCTGGTGCCAAAATACATAGTGAATCAATAAAAAGTCAAATTACCTAATAAATCAATAAGACATAAAGTGCAACGTGCAAATAATATACCACAGTACATATAATTTGTGCAAAATACAAAAAAGTGCCAAGTGCCACGCAATAAGTGTAAACGTCTAATCTAAAAAACAATACAATATAGCGCGTGATCAGTGAACCTAATATATAATATTGAATGTATATGAAAAAAGTCTGTAATAAAATTGTTCCTAGTATATAATATTTTTGTGAGTACCCCATTGTGGGGAGTGTTTTTTACTTCAAACCTTTTTAAACAATATTATACTATCCAGTTTTTTCTTCTATTTTATACTTGTGAAGCTTCTGCTGAGGCTGTGTACCTGGATACCATCACTGAGCCGTGGGATGGCTCCTAAGCGTGTTTAGACTCAGTATCACAGCTGAGTCACACTCTCTGAGGTGAGCGGCTGTCCCGGGGGGTCACTGGATGACACTTGAGCATGGTTTCCTGAGCACTAAGCACTAAGAATATTTGGAGCACGCTGGATTTTTTTCTAGGAACAATTTTATTATGGACTTTTTTCATACACTTTCAATATTATATATAGTGCCACGTACACACGAGCGGACTTTCCGGCATACTTGGTCCGGCGATCTTTCCGACGGATTTTGTAGCGTAGGTGCGCCGGACTTACAAACGGACGGACTTGGACACACACGATCACTCCAAAAGTCAGATGGTTTTGACCGCGGTGAAGTACAGCACATACGACAGGACTAGAAAAAGGAGGTTCAAGCCCCACTACACCACCCTTTGGGCTCCTTCTGCTAATCTCATGTTTATCTCCTGTTAGTAGAAGTTTGGTTAGAGACGATTCGCGCTTTTCACACTTCAGCTTATTTCGATTGTTTTCTGCGGTTCAGTTTGTGCTTGTGAGGTTTGTATCTGCTTTTCAGTGCATGTTGGTCAGTTCGTAACCTGCCTAGCAGTCCCTTCTGGTCCGCTCGTTCCTGATCTTCAGGTCGCTCTTCATAGGCCTTGCTGTTCTTCAGTGCGTTTGTTCTAAGTTTGTTTGTTTGACCAGCCGACCGTTTTGAAGCCATGGTGCGTGGACGTACTCGTTCTCGAGTTCGTGCTGCATGGGGACTTGGTGTTGGGGTTCATACTTTGACCCAAGTCCAGTCCATGAACAGGGCGAGGAGGAGTTCAAGGAGGAAGAATTGGTTGCACCAGCGCGACCAATTCTCGCACATGCCTTTGCTCCGTGAGATCAGTGAGAACATAGGTGTGCGCAGCCTAATGCATTAGGGTGTGCACCCTTAAGCTCAAACATACATGCATGTGTATGTATCTACATATATATGACCCCGCCACATTGATCTCCCTGCTGGCACAGTGAAAGAGAAAAGAATAAACACTTCTCTTATGGCAGAACCGGTAAGAGGGAGATCTTTCCCATGTTCCTGTTGCTACACAGAACGATAACAATAATGCGCATGGGGGGATTAGGGTGTGCCTGGGCACACCCGGCACACCCTGTGCGCACACCTATGAGTGAGAATAATCCTGAGGATTTCAGGAATTATCTCAGGATGACGGACCCCGTTTTTAAAGGTCTGCTGGCTATGCTGACCCCTTATATCTGCAGGCAAGATACCTGCATAAGGCAAGCCATCACTGCGGAGCAGAGGCTAGTTGCCACTTTACGTTACTTGGCGACTGGGAGAAGTCTTCAGGACTTGAAGTTCTCAACAGGCATCTTCCCCCAGGCTCTGGGGATCATAATCCCAGAGACCTGTCCTGCTATTATTCAGGTCCTGCAGAAGGACTATATGAAGGTAAGTTTTATCCTTTAACATTACATGATATGTATTTAATGTTTGCTAATGTATTGTCTAAATGTCCTTGTTACCTAATTACCATGCTTGGAATATGCTGTGAATGTCCCCTTTATTTTCATGCATGCCTGTTTTTTACATTAATCATTTTTTGGCCTACATGCATATTTACCTTCAATAACCTCCCCACCATGCAATCCTGGGTCCATTTATACCTCTAGCCTATAGTCCCTTGAACAATGTATATTGTCAGCTCCATTGTACTGTTTTACCCTCCCCCACCCCCTCTAATGTTTGCAACTGTTAGGTGTGTTTTTGCCCAAATTAGAACCCCTCCCCCACCCCCTCAAATGTTTGCAACTGTCAGGTGTGTTTTTTGCCCAAATTAGAACCCCCCCCCCCCCACCCCCTCAAATGTTTGCCATTGTCAGGTGTGTTTTTTGCCCAAATTAGAACCCTCCCCCACCCCCTCAAATATTTGCAACTGTCAGGTGTGTTTTTTACCCAAATTAGAAGCCCTCCCCCCACATACAAATTGACCAATTGTCCATCAGAGGGGGTGAGTAATCTTGTAAGTGGGCCTTATGCTTTTGTAATTTTTTATAAAAAAATAACACATATTAATAATGTTCGACTGCTGTTGTTCAAGAATGTTTTTGTGTAATCTGATATCAAAGTTATGTTTAAAAGTACTTATATTTTTTTTTCTTCACAGTTTCCTTCGAACACACAGGAATGGCAGACTGTGGCCTCCCAGTTCGCTGACCCTTGGGATTTTCCCAACTGTGTCGGGGTGATCGATGGGAAGCATGTCCGCATTGTGCCACCACCCCATTCGGGGTCTTATCACTATAACTATAAGGGGTTTCATAGTGTCGTTTTGATGGCGGTGGTCTCGGCACAATTGGAATTTATGTTCGTGGATGTGGAGAAGAGCGGCCGGATGTTGGACGGAGGAGTCTTTGCACAGACCGAGCTGTGCCAGCGTCTCCAGACTGGTGGCCTGGGATTGCCACCCGATGACCAGAACGTGGATAGACTCCCCTCAGTTTTCATTGCTGATGAAACGTTTGCTCTGGGCGAGCACTTGATGAGGCCGTTCCCCCAAAGGGTCCTCAGCCCTGAGAGGAGGGTATTTAATTACTGGCTGGCCAGAGCAAAGAAGAGTTGTGGAGAATGCCTTTTGGATTCTGGCCAGCCGGTTCCGTTTGTTCCTCTCCGCAATAAATCTTGCAGAATACAAGATCAATTATGTCATCATGGCATGCTGCATTCTGCATAATTTTCGAGACGTCATTCATCGACATATCTTACCTCAGTTGGGCCTGAGGCCGGACTTAGTGGTGAAGATCCATTCACAGGCCTGGATAGTGGCCGTATTGGCTTGGCCCCCCAAACCGCCCGACAGATATGTCAATTATTTTAATGGTCGGGGGGAACTTACAAAGTTCAACATGTTAATAACGGTGCTGGTGATGTCACCCATGTAAAACAAAAAATGTTCAGATGCTCACAATTTGGGAGTAAAAAAGGTTCAAGTCAGCATGTGCTATCTCCCATCATGGGGGAGCAATGGACGTGTTTTGTGTGTGCGATCCCTTTGTTCCTCTCACAAACTAACATTATTCTGATGAAGGGGTTGCAAACACAAAACAAGTACATTGATATCCCCTGATGGAAGATAGCACATGATGACACACCGTGTGCATCTGCTAAATTTTTAGATTAGTATTTAACAACTTCAAACATTTAAAAATAATAAAACTTGACAATGAAATGAAGAACATGATTGATGTTTTTAGGCAAAAAGTTACTAGATTCTGCCCAAAACATCAATAATGTTCTTCATTTCTTGTTGCATGGTGTCCAGCTGATTTCTCATGCTGTCAATTTGGCCATTCCACACCATTACCTGCCCAATCAGTCTTTGTGCACTGTTTGTGCTAAATGGCTCCGCCGCTTGGCCTTCCACAACCAGAACATCACCTAAAATGTGTGGATAAAAAAATTTATAAAAATATGCACGCCTAAATAGATTAACTTAAGCTGGGGTGTCAGTCACTCACTTGGTGAGGTGGAAATATAGCACACTTCCTCCACCTCTCCTTCCTCCAGCTTGTCGGGTGGGCGTGGTCTTGGGCTGGGACTTGGGCTAATTGCTGCCTGAGGCTGGTGACTTGGGGGGGTCCTGGGATCCTTGGACTGTTGTCTGAGTCTTTTCTCCCCTATGAGAATTAAACAAAAGGTATAGTTAAAACACAGTGATATTTCAGTCATGAAAAAGGAATATGAAACGTTGGTAGGAAGTTGGGGACAATTGTCATTTTGTTTCCCAAAAAATTTTGAAGACAGGATTAAAATTCACTCTGACAAAAAATGCAAAACAATACACATTTTCATGCAAGTTTCACAGATGCAGACACCTCAATTATCCCCTATGTGTATTAGCCTCAAAAATTTTATCTGGTGTCACATAGTACACTAGTGCTCGTGAGTCCAGATGTGGAAACAGCTGCTGTTTCCTGTCTTTACATTACACTGAATCATTTTTGAAGAAGCATTATAGTTTCAAACACATCTACACAACATCACCACATTTTTGGAATACGGCAAATTATCAAGACCTAAATGTATGTCCAACCCAGTACCATTGTATTTGGCAAAAAACAAACGTCATTTTCTTAGTATCATATGTATTTTCAAAAGAACGGTCTTTACGAACGTTGCTGTATAAACGAAAAGCATATGGATCAGCATGCAAGTTAAGTATCTCAATAGGAACACACAACATGTACTTACCTTTTTTAAGCAGCTTCTTTATTCGCCAATATTGTTTAGGCTCCCTAGCTTTGAGGTCAGACCACCGCTTCCTCAATTGTTATTTAGCCCGTTTAATGCCAAATTTTTGGTCAAGAGGGGTGACAACTGAGGCCATTATTTTGTCCTTCTGCATATTGGGTCGGGTGTACGGTCCTTTTTTGCCATCATAGTCCTCCCTTCTCAATATGGACACCATCTCCACCACCTCTTCAAAGGCCACGTTGGTGGCCTTATATCTCCTCCTGGATCTGGATGGTTGTGGCTCCGGGCTTTCCTCCGCGCTACTTGCAGCTAATCTCTCTGCCATCTTTCTCTGTATACTCCCACTGCGCAACGAAGGTAAGATTAAACGTGGGTGTGTGTTTGGTAAATGTGTTTGGTGTGTGTGTATATGTGTACCCTAGATTCTGCAAAAAATAATACTGGGAGTTTGGACTGACATTACAGTTTTTATCTTGTGTCTTGTCTTTCAGCAAAAATGAATCCCTTTAAGGATGCTGAATTTTTGACATGTTTCATTGATCTGTATCAAGAAAAAAGAAACCTGTAGGAGGTCAAGCACCCATTATATTTTAATAGAGATGTAAGGAAGGCAACACTGGGCACACTTTTGGAATTTGTGAAGACTTGAGTCCCCCAGGCAGACCATAAGTTTGTGGACAGTAAAATTGGTATCTTGCGCAATATGTACAGGCGGGAACACAATAAGATCCAGGAGTCCTGCAGATTAGGAGCAGCAGCAGACCAGGTTTATGTCCCCAAGCTGTGGTACTACCAAAAACTGCGATTTCTGGATAACCAGACAGAAGCAAGGCAATCACTTTCGACCCTTCCCTCCAGCCTTCCCTCCAGCCTTCCCTCCACCCCAGCTGAGGAGTCCCAGGAAGAACTGGGCCCTTTCATCCTTGATGAAGTGGATGCGCCCAGCTTCAGCCAGGTATACTTTTTTGTGAATTTGGGATTGTGTAAATATTAATGATGTAAACGTAAAAAATTTTGAAGTGCTTCACCAAAAATGACTTCATCACAATTATTAATATGTAGACATATCACTAGACACTAGTGGCCAAAAATATACTTCAAATATTGGTGAGCAGCTACAATAATGGTGGGGTCAAAATGATAGCCTTTACTATTTGTTTAGAATTATATTTGCAAGTCATGAGCTGAAAATTGTGTGTGATTGCGTAATCCAAAATTACAACTACCGGTATGTCCCTTTTTTTTACCCAGGATGAGCTCAGGCAGGAGGAGGCTGTGCCCAGAGGTATAGAGGAGGAATCCTTGCCCAGTGGGACAGAAGAGGAGGCTGTGGCTGGGCCCAGTAGAAGCCTCACGGAATGTCAGGTGCCTCTCCTCCGCATTACCCCAAAAAGGCCCAGGAAGATGAGGAGGAGGAATCACTAGCCCTCATTCGGGAAGCCAGCCAAATCCTGAGCACACCACCCAATGCTGAAGAGGCCTATGGAACATATATGGTCACCAGGTTGCTGGAACTAGAAAAGGGGCAAAGCCTCCTCTGTGAGGGTCTTATTTTTCAAGCATATCAGAAGGGCTTGAGAGGGGAGCTTACTCAAACAACCTATAAAGCAGATGAAGCCACTCCTCCTGCTACTCCTCCTCCTCCTGCCCCAAGTACACCACCAGAGGCACAGCCTCCAAGGAAGGCTGCAGAGAAGCGTGGAGGGAACGCTGCAGGGCAGCGTGCAGGGAAGGCTCCACGCAAGAGTCGAAGGTGATTGCCTGGCTTCTGTCTGGTCTGACTTCTGACTGTGCTCCCTAGTCGCAAGATACCAATTTTATTTTCCAAAAACTTGATGTGTGTCCTGGGGGACAAAAGGCTTCACACATTCCAAAAGTGTCTCCAGTGTTGCTTTCCTCATTTCTTTTTTTACCAAAATACATGGATTTCTTCTTTACCTTACATTATTGACTATGTGTTTTGATTCAAAAAGGACATTTGGTTTGTGAGTAGGCAGGTACAGGTCAAAAAGACTATGTGGGTTATTTACAAAAGGCTAAATCATTTGGCAATCCAAGTACAAAGTACTAGTGCAAAGTGCACTTTATCAATTGCACTGCAAGTGCACTTGTTGGAAGTGCAGTCGCTGTAAATCTGAGGGGAAAATCTGAAATGAGGGGAAGCTCTGTTGATTTTATCATACAATCATGTGCAAGAGAAATGTTTTTTTTTGGGGGGGGTTCTTTGCATGTGCCCCTCGGATACACAGCGAATGCACTTCCAAATGCTCTTTCAGTGCAATTCCAAGTACAATTGGAACTTGTAGTGAAAAATGATTTTGCCTTTTGAAAATAACCCCTCTATGTCTAATTAACAAGGGACACCAACCTCATTAAGGTCCATTGAAACAATAAAAAATATTAAGGTTATTGTGGTAACTTGAAACTCCAAAAAAAAAAAAAAATAATAAAACTAACATTTTGTATAATTTAGCACACATTGTAAAATAGACATTGTTTAAATCTAAAAAAAATAAAGATGAGTCCAAAAAATAATTTTCTACTTTCTTGCTGGAGATCTGGCTTTTTAAAAATATAATATTAGTCATGGCATGAGGATAAATCATAAATAAAGTAGTTTGTGAGAACTCTGTGTGAATATAAGCAAAACAACTTCATTCCTCTTGCATTATAAAGAAAAAAAGAATGCGCTGTATTAAAAGATCACAGAAGAGGAATGTGCTAGCTTCAATACAAAGGCTAGTTTTACCAGACCGAGCGCTTCCGTCTTGTACTTGCTTCAGAGCATGCGTCAGTTTTGGTCCGTCGGACTAGCACACAGGCGACCGGTTTGTACGCTAGAAAGCCGAGTCCGTCGGACAGATTTGAAACATGTTTCAAATCTAAGTCCGTCAAACTTTTGAGAAAAAAAAAGTCCGCTGGAGCCCACACACGATCGAACTGTCCGACGGACTCCGGTACGCCGGACCAAGTATGCCGGAAAGTCCGCTCGTGTGTACGCGGCATTAGAATCACTGATCACGTGCTATATTGTTTTTTGGATTAGATGTTTACACTTATTGCGTGGCACTTGGCACTTTTTTGTATTTTGCACATATTATATGTACTGTGGTATATTATTTGCACGTTGCACTTTATGTCTTATTGATTTATTAGGTAATTTGACTTTTTATTGATTCACTATGTATTTTGGCACCAGCTGAATATTTGCAAATTTTGCACTGATGTTACCATATCTAGCTGACTATTTTGCACGTTGCACTTTATATTATACTGACTTATATTTTGAATATTTGCTGATTTAGTTGCATATTTTGCACTGATGTAGGAAACGCTATTCAAATAGTATTTTCAGCAAACCACATACATATCATCTTCACTACTGTTTTTTGGATTATTACTTAGATACACATTTTATAATATTGACATTTCACACTTTAGCGCAGCGCATTTTATATATATATGGAATCCCCAGCTGTTTGTTTACAAGCAGAATGAAGCAGCTGAAAACTGCCATTTTCTTGGCAAGTTAACACGCTTTTTACTTTGTACATGTCAGTTTTGCTGTAATAAGTTTTATACAGTACATTGCACTGATATGCTACTTCACAGGCAGATGTCCCCTGCCCCTAGGCATTGTATTAAGCCCCGGTTCACATCGGGTGCAGCTTTGAAGTCACAATTTCAAAGCCACCGATCAGTGCAACTTCATGTGTGGCTTGCCGACCTCTGTGTGGCTTCATACACAGATATCAATGCAAGTCACACATGAAATTGCACAAAAATAGTGCAGGAACCTGACTTACATGGCACCTGTTTAACAGTTCCATAACGGCAAATAGGGTGCAACTTGTCATGTGACTTTGATCTGTCATTTTGCATGACAAGTCGCACCTGGTGTGAATGGGGGCTTAATGGAGTTTTTACATTCTGAATATTTCAGTTTGAGCATTACTAAAATTATTGCTCACAGCCAAACAAAATTTAAGACACTTTTTTTTTGGGTTTGGTACATGTCCTCTCCAGGGCAGTGCCCAGCCCCTTTCCCAACCATGCCATTTGTTTGGCAATCTCATGCCTATTAGGAAATGGCCAGAACTGTTTTTTACCAATTTGACTTAAAGCGTGTGTTAAACCCCCCCAAAAAAAAATTGATTTCCTGATCCCTTAATGCAAATTACACAGCACAATGCTTGTGCTGTGTAATCTGCCCCCCTCTAAACTATAAAAAAAAAATCCTTAAACCCTCCACTTCCTGTATGCCCTCTCTGTACAGACCACAAAAACCAGGGCTGCTCTGCCCTGACCACTGTGGTCTGATTGGAACCCTTCGTCATATGCTGCTGTCCCCTCTGCTCTCCTCTCTCCCCCTCACCCCCTCCTTCCTGCCTGTTAGCTAGAGCCTGTGTGTCTCCGTCTCCGCCCCCCGTCGCTATTAGCAAAATTAAAAATGTTACATGCTCACTTCCAGCCCCTCTATTATATCATGCCATAGCACACTGTACCTGTCTTTTAGAAAACAAGCGTTGTAAATACTGTTTAAGCGATGTCTTCAGGCCAGTCACATGACTCTCAGGCAGTTTCCAAGGCTACTACAGGAGAGGCTGAGCGGCCATGTGATCTCCCTGGGTGACGTCAGAGGGAGATCACGGCCCCTCCTGCAGTATCCATCCATTGGAGCTGTACAGGGGCCGCGAGTCATGTGACCTGCCTGAAGATAGCTCTAAATCAGTATTTACAGCACTTGTTTTTCTAAAAAACAGTTACAGTGTGCTATGCCATGATATAATAGAGGGGCTGGCATTCGTATTATATGTGTTAACAAACCCTTTAAAGTATATGTAAACCTGCACCTTGTAAAACAACCCATTTCATTCAAAATAGAAATGAAAGGCAAAACATTTGTGTGTATGTGTGTGTATATATATATATATATATATATATATATATATATATATATATATATATATATATAATATACTGTATACCTTTTTTTTCTCCTTTTTTACCTGATCACATGCCCTCTGTTTTCAGCTGCATACACTGTAAAAAATATTGTGCTGGATTTGCTCAAAAAAATTGAGGCAACTATTTGCATCAGCTTTTTAAGTACTGTCAACTAAACTTATTTTTGTCTGACCCATTAGACTTTTCATGTTTTCAACTTTGTTGTTTTAAGTAAAGTCAACTCAATTTTTTTAGTTTATAGACCATAGTGTTTTAAGTTAGGAATTGAAGTAGAATAGTAAAGTATCGAACCAGGCAGAACTTCAGCAATGCAGGTTTATTAACAGCTGATAACATACAGGTTTATGTTCAAAATATTACAATATACAGGTCTAATTTATACAGTTTCTTACAATGCATGCATATTAGATATAAATATTCTTATCCTCTAACCAAATTTAAACAATTGTGAATTGTTCTCACCTTGAACCAGAATGAGTCTTTACTGCCAATTCTTGGGAACCTCTCACCTGATAGGGACCAGCCGGTCGACCAGTGGTCTGGTCCCCTCACAGAGTTCTGGGTTCCAGCTCGACCAAGTTTGTGAGGGAAATTCACCTGAGACCACATTCTGGAACAAGTCAAGAAGTCTTCCCTGACTCGTACGAGGAGACAAGTTATGGACAGATACTTGCCCATTGGTTCTGACCTCTATGACTCGTGCAATAGGGCAGCATACACAGAGTTCAGCCTTATGAGCTCCTATCTGACTTGTCCGAGGGGACAAGTTAGGACAGATACTTGCCCATTGGTTCTGACCTCTATGACCCGTGCAATAGGGCAGCATACATAGAGTTCAGCCTTATGAGCTCCTATCTGACTTGTCCGAGGGGACAAGTTAGGACAGATACTTGCCCATTGGTTCTGACCTCTATGACCCGTGCAATAGGGCAGCATACATAGAGTTCAGCCTTATGAGCTCCTATCTGACTTGTCCGTCTAACAATTGCAGAGCTTGCATTTATATACTCTTTTACAAGTCTTATCTCAACTATCTGTCTCACATATGATTGGTCGCTAAGGTCTACATCAAAGTAACCAACCATAAATCTGACACCTGTTCTACAACCAGATAAACTTAATTATTCCCAAAATTCCTATATGTTCATTAAACTGATTTATAACTGTTTTTGTCCAATTAAAAACACCTGTATAGAGACAGTCTGGCACCCAGCTGTGTTATCAAACTCTCTTTATCTTGATAAGATTTAACTAGCTTCAAGGATGACAGATTTATGACATTTGGGAAAATGAACTTTCAGTAACCCCACCAGATGTGTTATATGTCTCACTATATGTATGTATTTTAACAGTTTTAATGAGGGCACAAGCAGACCTTTGTTTGACCCTGTCAAACTTAATTAATGTTCTGTACATAACTTTCCTGTATTCCACCTAATTATTTTAACCACCTGTTTTCTTATCTGTCTGAGACAATTCTACATAACTTGAATCTATTCTAATGAACTTTCATCCAGTAGACTATCTTAATACATTTTCGAGAACACCTGTTTACAAGTACTTGTCATAAAGCAGAGGTCATTTAAAGTTCAGCACTTATAAATGAAGACTTTCTAAATCTATGGAAAACACAGTATACATTATTAAAGATTAATAATTGTTGCTTTACTTATTGAATAATAATATTGATAAAACCACTACTATATAATAATATAAATAATAATAATAATTATTATTATCAATAAAATATATGCAAATCAATATATACAATATGAAATACATTGGCTAATATGAGATTCCACAACATTTCCCCCCTGTTGAGGCATAAGCCTCACAACAATTACAGTACAGATCACCCACCATGCTCTTCAGAGACCCCATGCACCCAACACTGATCACATAAATTGTCCAAAAAAAATAAAAATAAATCAGTCCAAAAATAAAAATAAATAAATAAATCAGTCCAAAAAATAACACTGCATCTTCTTCTGTAGCTGCAAAGTCCTTCTCCATATGTGGCACGGAAAACATAGTTGTCAGTCTCAGTGGCATTGTGATCATTCTTGCCACAAACTTCTTGCAACAGGCAACAGTTACTTAGCAACATCACATCAAGGATAACAGGGAAGAGAAACAATCCGTTCAGCTAGTGAATGAAAGCCAAGTATGTGGTTCCAGGGACCATTCAGCAGACTCAGTCCCATAAGGCTCTGCCTTTTCCTGCATAGGTCTTTTCAGCCTAGCCAAGTGCTTGATGTTTTTTGGAGAGATCTCCTTCTTCATCATCAGTTGCTGGTCCAGTATCATAGCACAAGCTGCTTTGGATGCTGTAAGACACAAGTTCAGTGCATACCTGTTCTGCAAGGGTACAAGTCTCAGATTTTCCAGTTCCTCCTTTTGTGCATGAAATCCTTCCTTTGTAGCAATGAACATTTGTAACAAGTTACATCATGTCTTCTGCGATCACCGAATATTTGTCTGGATATAAAATACACTTCAAAAATATAGTTATGAAAAATAAAAATAAAAATAAAGTCAGTGTCAGGATACAATAGGTCTCTGGCAAACATTTCAGGGCAACCTACAAAGCAATGGCTCCTCCACTCTCATCTTATCTAATAACTTAATTTAGTGGCTTCCTTTTACTTCTACAACATCCGCTAAAATAATATAAATATATCTATATAGTTTTATCATAATACAATACTCTTACAATATTAATAATAATTGTTAGTATAAATCCCTTGAAGTACATAATTTCACTACAAAGTATTTTATATAGACTATTCTTTTACATTTCCCAACCTATACTATTTCCCATACAATAATTGTAAAATTCTTATCATTTCTTAACCTTGACTCCACCTATCAGTCACTATTACCCTGGTCATGTCATACTGTCAATATAGTCAGTCCAGATATTTCATTAGTTTTAATTTTGTAGTCTTCCCACAAAGTTTGCTAAACCCAAAACCATTTCACTTTTTGTCAATTTTTGCACATACTATACTGCAGAATATTTTACAATAACAGTCAGCATGGGTCTCTTCTGTCAGTCACTGCTATACTGTCTAAGTCAGTAGCCTACCTCTCCTATGTCTTAAAACATAAATTATAAAACAAAATCAAGACAAATATCATAGCATATCCTATAAAGCATCAATAGCATACAGTCTAGCGATAATGTCATACCCATTACATTAAACCCCACTTTTTTTTTTTTTTTTTTTCCAAAAAATGATAAAACTATTTGTTTATAATGATCAAACATTTACTCAAAGTGGAACTCTACTCACAAAAATGTGATAAAATAAGGTTCATTAGCAAGAAAAATACATTCCACATTAATTATTATGCTACCATTTTACTGAAACCCATAACCTTTGAGCAGCAGTAGAATTTCAGGCTGTCAGCAGACTGTCCTCTAGATTTTAAGCAGTGCAAAAAAAATAGAGCACAACTGAGCCTGTGTAGAGCAGGGTGGAACAGTGGATTTTAAACAGTATAGGCACTTATTTTTACTGTGCTTCATAGCTACACCTGCAAAAAGGGTTAGCCTCAAGTGATCCAGCAGGAATCAATTTTCTGACCAAAGTTCCACCTTAAGGTGTTCACAATATTAATACTTATAACATATATAACAAACAAAACAACAGTAAGTCTCTACATACAAAGTATCACATATAATTAATTAGCATTGTCCATTACTGAAATACTTCCAATGTCTTTGTCTGCAACAGTCTCTTGTATGTATTCCACTTGCACTTATGTGAATAACACTCTTGGTAATTTCACTCAGACTTTGACTACTATAGAAATGGAAAATGTCACTGTCACAAATGTGGATTTAAATGGACACTTGAATTGTGAATTCTTCCACTTCCTTTTATGATCTTTAATGTACTTGCAGTCATCAAGGGTTACTGACATACATTCCTTTAGTGGCTTTGATTGGAACAAGAGATCACATCTAAAACAAGGATCTGTTTAGAAACAAAACTACACCAATTTGGTTAATTATTTTAAACACATGAACATTTTATCTCCCACTGTACAGCATGAAGTCTAAGCAACTATCATTTGCCTCTAGAACTCCTAAACTTAGTGACAAATCTATCCAAAGTTTCATATGGCCCAGCAAATTGTATTTAATTTTGTCTACAACAGCCCATACAACCTATCCACCAATGAATATGAGTGTTGACACAAGGTTCTATCGTCTATGCCAAGCATAGAGCAAAATTGAACTGATTTTTCATAAAAATGGGTACAATTATCTGATATCAGTGCTGTATACACTCCAAGCCTGGGAAAAATTTCCCACATCAGACACTTAGCTGTTGTCTCATACATTCGCATGACCATATGAAAAACTGTGATTTACTTTAAAAAGGAGCATACATTTATTAAAGTATATCTATATCTACAGCTTTGTTCTTTCATTGCAATAAAGTCTATATACAGGCACACAAAATAGACTTTGAAGAACTACATTTTGTGAAACTACATTGTGATTGTTCATAATTAAAAAGAAATCAAAATAAAATTACATGGTCACTTGCACAGTCTGTTATCTAAAGAGGTTAAGAAAATGTGCATTACTATGTCCCTTCCTTAAGAATAATTATATACAAATTTTATTTTTAATTAGATCATATTAATGCAGAGTGACCCTAATCCAAAAAACTGACTTTGCCACCTGTAGTAGCATAACTAGGAACTTGAATAATAAAAAATCAAAAGGAGTGAAATTTTACAAAGTATAACTTTACATTTGAAAACGTGCAGGCTGCTCCTGGAATAAAGAAACAAATTATTTTTTTAGGCAAACTAATAATCAACCTGATAATTACTAAATATTGTAATCAGGTAGGACAAAATAAGTTCTAGCCAATACCAATAAGGGACCTTGCTCACCAGAGCTTACAAGCTAAGATTAAAAATTAAGACTCTAATTATCTAATTCACCCCCCTGTATGTGCTACATATAGCACATATAATAAGATGGTAGCACTGTTGTTACCATGCATCACTCTTCACTATTCTTTTTAGAAAATAATAAACAAATATAAATTTGGAGTTCCCTTTTACCAAATAAATAAATCCCATTACTATCTTTGTGATTACTACTAAGTAGGCAAATATATAAAGATGACAGTATACATAATACTGTACAATAAGATAGGGACATGACAAAATAAACAACAAAAGCTACAAGGGAGAATAAGCACCCTACTTACAAGAGTGATACGCTAAAAACAAAATGCACCTTTCACTACTACAGTCCATAATATAAAAGACAAAATACCTATTATAATCTACAGTTTATATTCTAATAAAAAAATCAACAAATGTTTGAGAATAAGAACGTATTCTGAGATTTTATTTATTTTCTGGTCAGCTCATCCAGTTTCTGTCTAAAGGCACCTAAACGTGCCCCTTTATCTCAGTACAGAGCACTGAGATGAGCTGTCACAAAAAGTGATTTAATGTAGTTGTTGCACGTACGTGCAGACAGCTATTTCTAAAATGGTGACTATACTTTTCTGCTCTCCTACACTCATACTGAAAGAAATACATTATCTTGCTTAACATGTAAAACCTACAACTGTAAAATGTTTTTAAGCATGACATTAATTACATTAGCAACATTGAATTTATCTACAGATATTTTCCTTCCAAAAGCAGTATGCTGGATACAAAAAAAATACATATTCAAAAGAATATTAAAAAAAAAAATAATAAAAAAATAAAAAAATAAAAAATGAATCGTGCCTTCCACACACACACTCACTCACTGCCAATAACATTTAGAACTTTGACGCTAAAGTCAATCAGTCACCATAGGTGTATCAATCCCTAGCCTCTCAACGAAAGACACATACAATCAATCACATAGGGATTTATTTTACACCTCATACAAAAAAAACACACACACACATTTAACTCATATAAATATAAATCCTTCTATCAAATACTAATAACAAGTGTCACGAAATCAAATATATGACACAGAAAGTTCTAATTGCATTTGTATGGAGGATACATACCATTTCCCTATTCATCATACACTATGCAGAATTCAGCATCAGTTACATACTTCTTACAATTCACTCATAGAACTAACACACAGGGTCCTTTCACACCAACGTTTTTACAACCACTACAGACTTATTCTAACCTAATTGGGGAGATGATCAGTCTCCCTCACACATACAATATTCCCTAACAGTCTACAAAGATTACAAAGAATTTAACTTACATTTGTGAACATTTATTAACAAAATGTCATTATCTTCTGCTTTCTATATAGCAATACATAGTCATCCCACCTAGCAAAGTATGCATACACATGAACACAAATTCCTGACTATATATAAATATGCAAACATTCACAAAATTATTAAAACTGACAGGTTAGTTAGTAATTACCTATGCACAGCAGTGCTCAGAGTAAAGCCAATAGGCACCGTACGCGCATACGTCTCCTTACCAAAATGCTTGTCTCAAGACACGAAAAACCGCCAAGCCCTGCTTGCCACGGCGATCAGGAATGTCTCAACCTGATCTTAACTCAGTTAGTACACAGACCGTTATAACAGATACATATAAACACATACACTTATAGCACAAAGACAATACATACCTTTTTAACTTTGTTAACAAATGGAGCTCCAAAACCTTTACCTCATTTACCTGTCAGGACTTACCTCTTCTGACATTTCTAAACTCATGAGTATTATTTTACACCACAATTATTATGTTCAATAATATACAAAACAAAGGTACCTTTTTCTACTAGTAGCTACATATCAGTACTGTTTTTGTTTTTAAGTTAGGCTTTCCAGGGGTCTGATAACCCCAAAGCCTCCTCCAGATTGATTGCCAATCCAGGATACCAACATGCATGTAAATTTAGGCAACTCAAGAACCTCTTCCAAACTGGACTTACCAGTCTAGGATACCAATTCTTCCAGAACTCTTGTAGGGCTAGCATACCAATCGAAAGTAAACCTCTTCTAGACCGATTTACTCTAGTCTAGGATACCAACATGCATGTTAAAGGTAGGTTCTCCAGGGGTCAAAACATTTACCCCAGAACCTCATCCAGACCTCTTGTAGGTCTAGGATACTAATCAAAATAAACCTCTTCTAGACCATTTTTTCAGTCTAGGATACCAACATGCATGTTAAAGGTAGGTTCTCCAGGGGTCAAAACATTTACCCCAAAACCTCGTCCAGACCTTTTGTAGGTCTAGGATACCAATCAAAATATACCTCTTCTAGACCGATTTACTCAGTCTAGGATACCAACATGCATGTTAAAGGTAGGTTCTCCAGGGGTCAAAACATTTACCCCAAAACCTCGTCCAGACCTTTTGTAGGTCTAGGATACCAATCAAAATATACCTCTTCTAGACCGATTTACTCAGTCTAGGATACCAACATGCATGTTAAAGGTAGGTTCTCCAGGGGTCAAAACATTTACCCCAAAACCTCGTCCAGACCTTTTGTAGGTCTAGGATACCAATCAAAATATACCTCTTCTAGACTGATTTACTCAGTCTAGGATACCAACATGCATGTTAAAGGTAGGTTCTCCAGGGGTCAAAACATTTACCCCAAAACCTCGTCCAGACCTTTTGTAGGTCTAGGATACCAATCAAAATATACCTCTTCTAGACTGATTTTTTCAGTCTAGGATACCAACATGCATGTTAAAGGTAGGTTCACACAGAGAGTAGCTAGCCTTCTACAGGGGTACCCCTCTGGAAAAATTTTTCCTTTTTTTTTTTTTTTTTTATCCAGGGTATTTCATCCTATACAATGCATTTTAAGGCATTCACAGTTGAGAAAACCCAACCTACCATCACAAAGATCTGCCTGGTGGACAGCGATACCCCAACAACAACCACCCGCCCCTCCTAGCGCTAGCAAAACACGGCACAACACAATGCAGAACTAATAATAGGTGTCTGCTAACCTGATATAAATTGCGCAAAATTGTGTTGAGCTCAGTGCCTCACCAGCATGGAGTTAGGCAAGATCGGAGTTGAGGTTATGCTGTCCCTGTACGGGCCACCAAATGAAGTAGAATAGTAAAGTATCGAACCAGGCAGAACTTCAGCAATGCAGGTTTATTAACAGCTGATAACATACAGGTTTATGTTCAAAATATTACAATATACAGGTCTAATTTATACAGTTTCTTACAATGCATGCATATTAGATATAAATATTCTTATCCTCTAAACAAATTTAAACAATTGTGAATTGTTCTCACCTTGAACCAGAATGGGTCTTTACTGCCAATTCTTGGGAACCTCTCACCTGATAGGGACCAGCCGGTCGACCAGTGGTCTGGTCCCCTCACAGAGTTCTGGGTTCCAGCTCGACCAAGTTTGTGAGGGAAATTCACATGAGACCACATTCTGGAACAAGTCAAGAAGTCTTCCCTGACTCGTACGAGGAGACAAGTTATGGACAGATACTTGCCCATTGGTTCTGACCTCTATGACCTGTGCAATAGGGCAGCATACACAGAGTTCAGCCTTATGAGCTCCTATCTGACTTGTCCGAGGGGACAAGTTAGGACAGATACTTGCCCATTGGTTCTGACCTCTATGACCCGTGCAATAGGGCAGCATACATAGAGTTCAGCCTTATGAGCTCCTATCTGACTTGTCCGAGGGGACAAGTTAGGACAGATACTTGCCCATTGGTTCTGACCTCTATGACCCGTGCAATAGGGCAGCATACATAGAGTTCAGCCTTATGAGCTCCTATCTGACTTGTCCGTCTACCAATTACAGAGCTTGCATTTATATACTCTTTTACAAGTCTTATCTCAACTATCTGTCTTACATATGATTGGTCGCTAAGGTCTACATCAAAGTAACCAACCATAAATCTGACACCTGTTCTACAACCAAATAAACTTAATTATTCCCAAAATTCCTATATGTTCATTAAACTGATTTATAACTGTTTTTGTCCAATTGAAAACACCTGTATAGAGACAGTCTGGCACCCAGCTGTGTTATCAAACTCTCTTTATCTTGATAAGATTTAACTAGCTTCAAGGATGACAGATTTATGACATTTGGGAAAATGAACTTTCAGTAACCCCACCAGATGTGTTATATGTCTCACTATATGTATGTATTTTAACAGTTTTAATGAGGGCACAAGCAGACCTTTGTTTGACCCTGTCAAACTTAATTAATGTTCTGTACATAACTTTCCTGTATTCCACCTAATTATTTTAACCACCTGTTTTCTTATCTGTCTGAGACAATTCTACATAACTTGAATCTATTCTAATGAACTTTCATCCAGTAGACTATCTTAATACATTTTCGAGAACACCTGTTTACAAGTACTTGTCATAAAGCAGAGGTCATTTAAAGTTCAGCACTTATAAATGAAGACTTTCTAAATCTATGGAAAACACAGTATACATTATTAAAGATTAATAATTGTTGCTTTACTTATTGAATAATAATATTGATAAAACCACTACTATATAATAATATAAATAATAATAATAATTATTATTATCAATAAAATATATGCAAATCAATATATACAATATGAAATACATTGGCTAATATGAGATTCCACAACAGAATACATACCTTAACTTGTCTGAAACTATAGTTTTAAGTAAAGCCAACTCAATTTTTCCAGTTTATAGACCATAAGTTTAAGTAAAGCCTACTCAATATTTTCAGTTTATAGACCATAGGTTTATGTTAATAATATATACATGTATGTATTCCTAACTTAAACCTATGAAAATATTGAGTAGGCTTTACTTAAACCTATAGTATATTAATTGGAAAAATTGAGTTGGTTTTACCTAAAACAACAAATTTGAAAACATGAAAAGTATAATGAGTCCGACAAAAATAAGTTTAGTTGACAGTACTTAAAAAGCTAATGCAAATAGTTAAAAAAAGAGAGAAGAGGTCTTGCGAGCCACAATGACCCTATGCCTTACTGTAGAAATCTACAAATACCCAGCTGCAACCGCAGGTCACGTATTCATAGCCGTGCGTTTAAATGTGAATGGAAAAATGCGTTGCGCTTAGGTATATATTCACTTTATCAATCTAAAGGCGCCCAGTGTATGTGCCTCCAATCTCAAATCAATAAATATAAATAATACTGCTATATGCCACATTAAAGTGCCAAATATTAGATAGTGATATAATTAAATCCACCGTGTTATTGAATATAAAAATACCAGTATAGGTAAGCGACCTATTTATATATAAAGAACATAGCTTAATAAAAATATCAATAAATGCGCCTGAAATTTACATCAAAGTGCCATGCGTATATCTAATCTAAAGTGCTACGTGCAAAGAAAAATTTTTTACTTATATGCAATGGTGACAAGTGAAAAACCATGCATTATAAATATGGTAATTAGCATACAAACTGTGAAAAAACCCTATAAGCAATAAGTGATAAAAACACATAAAAACCATATATATTAATTAGGTGATAATAGTCCTTTAAATGTGAAAAACAATCTTCCAAATCTGTATCACGTAACAATGTGTGGCGGAAAAGAATCCAATAGTGCATGGAGGTGCTTCACATGGGAGACGGATCGTGGAAACACAGTGCCCAAATGTGCCCCGGTGACCCCCAAAGTAGCTGCGCTCACCTCTGAGCGTGTGACACAGGGTTTAACTGTGTCCAAACACGCTTTAGAGCCACCCCTGGGCTCAGTAATCAGGACACCAGATGATCTCCCATCAAGCTCTTTTAGGACTCCATAGGCATCATACCAAAAGAAAAAGAAGGGACTGCATAGTGTAATATCGCCAAAATATTTAATAGTAACTAGTGTAAACAATCCCCACACCGGGGTACTCACATTGCATAGGTGCTTAATGTGCACCAAACAGTACAGGCAGAGTATACGTCCAGAAATGCTTATTCGATGCGCTGTGGGGTGTTCAGATAATTCCAGCCCAGCTCAGTGCTGCTCGCTCCGTCCTGGCCCCTCCCCTACGCGTGTTCGACACAGGGAGTCACGTGTCTGATGAAGACACGTGACTCCCTGTGTCGAACACGCGTAGGGGAGGGGCCAGGACGGAGCGAGCAGCACTGAGCTGGGCTGGAATTATCTGAACACCCCACAGCGCATCGAATAAGCATTTCTGGACGTATACTCTGCCTGTACTGTTTGGTGCACATTAAGCACCTATGCAATGTGAGTACCCCGGTGTGGGGATTGTTTACACTAGTTACTATTAAATATTTTGGCGATATTACACTATGCAGTCCCTTCTTTTTCTTTTGGTATGATGCCTATGGAGTCCTAAAAGAGCTTGATGGGAGATCATCTGGTGTCCTGATTACTGAGCCCAGGGGTGGCTCTAAAGCGTGTTTGGACACAGTTAAACCCTGTGTCACACGCTCAGAGGTGAGCGCAGCTACTTTGGGGGTCACCGGGGCACATTTGGGCACTGTGTTTCCACGATCCGTCTCCCATGTGAAGCACCTCCATGCACTATTGGATTCTTTTCCGCCACACATTGTTACGTGATACAGATTTGGAAGATTGTTTTTCACATTTAAAGGACTATTATCACCTAATTAATATATATGGTTTTTATGTGTTTTTATCACTTATTGCTTATAGGGTTTTTTCACAGTTTGTATGCTAATTACCATATTTATAATGCATGGTTTTTCACTTGTCACCATTGCATATAAGTAAAAAATTTTTCTTTGCACGTAGCACTTTAGATTAGATATACGCATGGCACTTTGATGTAAATTTCAGGCGCATTTATTGATATTTTTATTAAGCTATGTTCTTTATATATAAATAGGTCGCTTACCTATACTGGTATTTTTATATTCAATAACACGGTGGATTTAATTATATCACTATCTAATATTTGGCACTTTAATGTGGCATATAGCAGTATTATTTATATTTATTGATTTGAGATTGGAGGCACATACACTGGGCGCCTTTAGATTGATAAAGTGAATATATACCTAAGCGCAACGCATTTTTCCATTCACATAATGCAAATAGTTGCCTCAATATTTTTGAGCAGACCCAGCACAATATTTTTTACAGTGCAGTAACTTGTCTGGAACCATAGTTTTAAGTGATATTAACTTATCTTTTCTTGTAACTTACTCAATATTTTAAAAATGGTAAAACTTATTTCCCTAATGTATTTGATATATGTTTGAAGGCTTTCAAAACAAATTAACATTTATTATTTATAATGTGTTGCAAATGCAATATTACTAAAGCAGCCTCAAATGTAAACATTCTTCTTTTTTTTTTAAAGAAAAAATGCCTCTTTCTCAACTAACACACACATGCAACATACAGTAAATCTGTAAAGAACATAGAACACAGAACTTATTAACTTTTTTAAGCCTTTTAGGAAAGTATTTTGCATTTTAAAATGTGAAGATAGATTTCCCACATCTAGCTCTAAAAAGATCTTCTGAAAAACTTCAAATGCACGGTGGAGACGGAAAGTATTCAGACCCCCTTAAATTTTTCACTCTGTTATATTGCAGTCATTTGCTAAAATCATTTAAGTTCATTTTTTTTCCTCATTAATGTACACACAGCACCCCATATTGACAGAAAAACTCAGAATTGTTGATATTTTTGCAGATTAATTAAAAAAGAAAAACTGAAATATCACATGGTCCTAAGTATTCAGACCCTTTGCTCAGTATTTAGTAGATGCACCCTTTTAATCTAATACAGCCATGAGTCTTTTTGGGAAAGGTGCAACAAGTTTTTTACACCTGGATTTGGGGATCCTCTGCCATTCCTCCTTGCAGATCCTCTCCAGTTCTGTCAGGTTGGATGGTAAACGTTGGTGGCCAGCCATTTTTAAGTCTCTCCAGAGATGCTCAATTGGGTTTAAGTCAGGGCTCTGGCTGGGCCATTCAAGAACAGTCATGGAGTTGTTGTGAAGCCACTCCTTCGTTATTTTAGCTGTGTGCTTAGGGTCATTGTCTTGTTGGAAGGTAAACCTTCGGCTCAGTCTGAGGTCCTGAGCACTCTGGAGAAGGTTTTTGTCCAGGATATCCCTGTACTTGGCCGCATTCATCTTTCCCTCAATTGCAACCAGTCGTCCTGTCCCTGCAGCTGAAAAACACCCCCACAGCATGATGCTGCCACCACCATGCTTCACTGTTGGGATTGTATTGGACAGGTGATGAGCAGTGCCTGATTTTCTCCACACATACCGCTTAGAATTAAGGCCAAAAAGTTCTATATTGGTCTCATCAGACCAAAGAATCTTATTTCTCACCATCTTGGAGTCCTTCAGGTGTTTTTTTTAGCAAACTCCATGCGGGCTTTCATGTGTCTTGCACTGAGGAGAGGCTTCCGTTGGGCCACTCTGCCATAAAACCCAACTGGTGGAGGGCTGCATCTCCCGACTGCATCTCTGGAGCTCAGACACAGTGATCTTTGGGTTCTTCTTTTCCTCTCTCACCAAGGCTCTTCTCCCCTGATAGCTCAGATTGGCCAGCTCTAGGAAGGGTTCTGGTCATCCCAAACGTCTTCCATTTAAGGATTATGGAGGCCGCTGTGCTCTTAGGAACCTTAAGTGCAACAGAATTGTTTTTGTAACCTTGGCCAGATCTGCCTTGCCACAATTCTGTCTCTGAGCTTTTCAGGCAGTTACTTTGACCTCATGATTCTCATTTCCTCTGACATGCACTGTGAGCTGTAAGGTCTTATATAGACTGGTGTGTGGCTTTCCTAATCAAGTCCAGTCAGTATAATCAAACACAGCTGGACTCAAATGAAGGTGTAGAACCATCTCAAGGATGATCAGAAGAAATGGACAGCACCTGAGTTAAATAGATGAGTGTCACAGCAAAGGGTCTGAATACTTAGGACCATGTGATATTTCAGTTTTTCTTTTTTAATAAATCTGCAAAAATGTCAACAATTCTGTGGTTTTTCTGTCAATTTAGGGTGCTGTGTGTACATTAATGAGGAAAAAAAATGAACTTAAATGATTTATTAAATGGCTGCAATATAACAAAGAGTGAAAAATTTAAGGGGGTCTGAATACTTTCCATCCCCACTGTATATTTTAGGTTTTTAGGGTAGCTCAGGTTAAAAGCATAAATGAGTCCCAGAAGAAAAACACATGCTTGGGGTACATCAGAGATTCCAGTGAGAACCTCTACTCCCTCAATAACTATCCCCAAGGTCGTACTGTTTTCATCAGTACCTTTCTGTATAACAAAAATATTCAGGATCAAGGTGGACAGGTCTTCTTGGATCCGTGAGGCATCTTCATCAACCAGATCCTGTGGAGACAAAAAACAGTGTAATAAGATAAAGACTAGGGATGAGCCCAATGTACAAATCAAGCGTAAGTTTGACTCGAACATCGGGTGTTCGCCGAATAGCGAACAATTTCGGGTGTTCGCGGCAAATTCGAAAGCCGCAGAACTCCCTTTAAAAGTCTATGGGAGAAATCAAAAGTGCTCATTTTAAAGCCTTATATGCATGGTATTGTCATAAAAAGTGTTTGGGGACTTGGGTCCTGCCCCAGGGGACATGTATCAATGCAAAAAAAAGTTTTAAAAACATCTTTTTTTTTCAGGAGCAGTGATTTTAATAATGCTTAAAGTGAAACAATAAAAGTGAAATATTCCTTTAAATTTCGTACCTGGGGGGCGTCTATAGTATGCCTGTAAAGTGGCACATTTTTCCAGTGTTTAGAACAATCCTTGCACAAAATGACAATTCTAAAGGAAAAAAGGTCATTTAAAAGTACTTGTGACTATAATGAATTGTTGGTCCCGGCAATACAGCTAGAAGAGGTCATTGAAAAAAATGGCATGGGATCCCCCCAGTCCATTACAAGGCCTTTTGGGTGTGGTATGAATATTAAGGGGAACCCCGAAACAAAATGAAAAAAAAAATTGCGTTGGGGTCCCCCCAAATTCCATACCAGGCCCTTCAGGTCTGGTATGGATTTTAAGGGGAACCCTGTGCAAAATTTTAAAAAAATGGCGTGGGGTCCCCCCAAAAATCCATACCAGACCCTTATCTGAGCATGCAACCTGGCAGGCTGCAGGAAAAAAAGGGGGGGATGAGAGAGAGCCCCCCTCCTGTACTGTACCAGGCCACATGCCCTCAACATGGGGAGGGTGCTTTGGGGTAGCCCCCCAAAGCACCTTGTCCCCATGTTGATGGGGAGAAGGGCCTCATCCCCACAACCCTTGCCCGCTGGTTGTGGGGGTCTTGTTGTAGAATCTCATAATAGCCAATGTATTTCATATTATTCATATTGATTTGCATGTATTTTATTGATTATTATTATTATTATTATTCATATTATTATATAGTAGTGGTTTTATCAATATTATTATTCAATAGGTAAAGCAACAATTATTAATCTTTAATAATGTATACTGTGTTTTCCAGATTTAGAAAGTCTTCATTTTTAAGTGTTGAACTTTAAATGACCTCTGCTTTATGACAAGTACTTGTACACAGGTGTTCTTGAAAATGTATTAAGATAGTCTACTGGGTGAAAGTTCATTAGGATAGATTCAAGTAATATAGAATTGTCTCAAGTCTGAAATGCATATAAATCAGACAGATAAAGATAAGAAAACATGTGGTTTAGAAATAATTAAAGTTATGTACAGCACATTAAATTAAGTTTGACAGGGTCAAACAAAGTTCTGCTTGTGCCCTCATTAAAACTGTTAAAATACATGCATATAGTGAAACATATAAAACATCTGGTGGGGTTATTGAAAGTTCATTGTCTCAAAGTCGTAAATCTGCAAATCCTTGAAGCTAGTTAAATCTTATCAAGATGAGAAGAGTTTGATAACACAGCTGGGTGCCAGACTGCCTCTACACAGGTGTTTTTAATTGGACAAAAACAGTTATAAATCACTTTAATGAACATATAGGAATTTTGGGAATAATTAAGTTTATCTGGTTGTAGAACAGGTGTCAGATTTATGGTTAGTTACATTGACGTAGATCTTAGCGACCAATCATATGTAAGAGAGATGGTTGAGATAAGACTTGTAAAATGGTATATAAATGCAAGCTCTACAATTGTTAGACAGACAAGTCAGATAGGAGCTCATAAGGCTGAACTCTGTGTATGCTGCCCTATAGGTCAGAACCAATGGGCAAGTATCTGTCCATAACTTGTCTCCTCGTATGAGTCAGAGAAGACTTCTTAACTTGTTCCAGAATGTGGTCTCAGGTGAATTTCCCTCACGAACTTGGTTGAGCTGGAACCCAGAACTCTGTGAGGGGACCAGACCACTGGCCGATTGACTGGTCCCTATCAGGTGACGGGTTCCCAAGAATTGGCAGAAAAGACCCATTCTGGTTCAAGGTGAGAACAATTCACAATTGTTTCAATTTGGTTAGAGGATAAGAATATTTATATCTAATATGCTTGCATTGTAAGAAACTGTATAAATTAGACCTGTATCTTGTAATACTTTGAACATAAACCTGTATGTTATCAGCTGTTAATAAACCTGCATTGCTGAATTTCTGCCTGGTTCGATACTTTACTATTCTACTTCAGTCTGTGGGTGGGGGGCTTATCGGAATCTGGAAGCCCCTTTAACAAGGGGACCCCCAGATCTCAGCCTCCACCTTTGTGAAATGGTAACAGGGTACAAATGTACCCCTACCATTTCACAAAAAAGTGTCAAAATTGTACAAATTACAAGACACGGCTTGGGACAAGTCCTTTATTAAAAGATAAAAAAATAAAAATGTCCCACGAAGTCCATTCATCTTCTCTTGCTCCACCGACGGACCGAAAAAGAAAAAAAAAGTCGCGACCGACCCGACCATGGGAGGCACCCGCCGTATGACGTGTCCTCACAGGTGACAGTTCTTTTATAACTGAGGGCGGGGCCACACAGTGACGTTCCCTGGTGACCCTGCCCCTCTCTGATGCGCGGGGACTTTCCTTTGGCTTTCCCGGGGTGTCAGAGGAGGCGGGGCCACCCGGTTACAAAAACGGGTGGCCCCGCCCCCTCTGATGCCGCAGGAAAGCCATAGAAAAGTCCCCGTGCTTCAGGGGGGGGCGGCGTCTCCCGGGAACATCATCGTGTGGCAGCGCCCTCAGCTACAAAAGAACTGTCAAAGTGGGTGCCTCCCATGGAGGTGGGTTGGTCGCGGGCTTTTTTTTTCTTTTTCGGTCCGTCGGCGTAGCGCGAGAAGATGAATGGACTTCGTGGGACATTTTAATTTTTTTATTTTTTAATAAAGGACTTGTTCCAAGCCGTATCTTGTCATTTGTGAAATGGTAGGGGTACATTTGTATCCCGTTACCATTTTACACAGGGGGGGATATATATATATATATATATATATATATATATATATATATATATATGCTAAAGAGTTCCCCTTAAAATCCATACTGTACAGCACATCCATGTACTGGGGGTGGGGGGGACCCCACGCCGATTTTTTCCCATCTTGATTTTTCATCTATATTGCCGGGAGCCGTCAATACATTACAGCTACAAGCAAGTTTAAATGATATGTTTTCCTTTCGAAATGTCATTTTGCTGCGGCACTGTTCTACATATCACACAGATGCACCACTTTACAGGCAGACCAAGTAGACCACCCAGGCACAATATTTAAAGGAATATTTCATTTTTATTGTTTCACTTTAAACATATTAAAATCACTGCTCCTGAAAAAATGGTAATTTTAAAAACTTTTTTTTGCATTGATACATGTCCCCTAGGTCCCCATATACTTTTTATGGCAATAACTTGCATATAAGCCTTTGGAATGAGCACTTTTGATTTTTCATGTTTGTGTCCCATAGGTTTCAATAGGGTTCGCATGTTCGTTCTAACTTTTTGCCTGTTCGCATGTTCTGGTGTGAACCGACCGGGGGATGCTTGGCTCATCCCTACTCTGAAACCAAACCAGCACATACATTCGTTTTTGCAGCACAAATCAGCACAGATGCAGTGCAAGTGAATGCTAGCTTTGTTTTTAACCACTTGCCTACCAGGCACGAATACCCACTTCCTGCCCAAGCCATTTTTCAGCTTTCAGCGCTGTCGCACTTTGAATGACAATTGCGCGGTCATACTACACTGTACCCAAACAAATTTTTTATCATTTTCTTCACACAAATAGAGCTTTCTTTTGCTGGTATGTAATCGCTGCTGTTTTTTTTTAATTTTATACAAAATAAAAAAAAGACCAAAAATTTTGAAAAAAAATATTTTTTTTTTACTTTTTTTCTGTCAGTAAATTTTGTAACTAAGTAATTTTTCGCCTTCACTGATGTGGGCTGATGAGGATGCACTGATGGGCACTGATAGGCTGAACTGGTGGGCATTGATGAGGTGGCACTTATGGGAACTGATGAGGCGGCACTTATGGGCACTGATGAGGTGGCACTGATGAGGAGGCACTAATATGTCACAATTATGGGCACTGATAGGTGACACTCATATGTGGCATTGATGAGCACTGATAGGCGGCACTGATGGGCACTGTTAGGTGGCACTGATGGGCACTAAAAGGCGGCACTGGTGGGCACTGATAGGCAGTAGTGGTGGGCACTGAGAGGCAGCACTGGTGGGCATGGATAGGCGGCATGGATAGGCGGTACAGATGGGCACTGATGGGCATTGATGGGTGGCACTGATGGGCGACACTGATGGGCATTGATGGACAGCAGTGATGGGCAATGATGGGCAGCACTGATAGGCGGCACTAATTGCCAGCACTGACTGGCATGGCTAATGGGCACTGATTTGTGGCACTTGAGGGCAGTGTGGGCACTGATTGCTGCCACTGATGGGCTCTGATCACTGGATTTGGTGGGCACTGTATGCTGGCATTGGTGGGCATGGCATTTTATTTATTTGTGGCACTTTATTTATATCTTGTAATCTGGGCACTGATGATCAGTGCCCTGATAACTTCCCTAACTGTCCCTCTGTGAGGAGATGCCACTGATCGGCTCTCCTCTCTTCGCACTCTGTCAGTGTGAGGTGAGGAGAGCCGATTTCCGGCATCTCCGTGTTTACATGTGACCGGCTGTGATTGGACACAGCCGATCACATGGTTAAAGAGCCGCAGACGTGGATCTTTACACAGATCAGTGTGGCATCGTGTCCTAGCAACACGGTGCGGCCACGATCGCCGTTGTGCGCGCCCCTGCGGGCGTGTGAGAGCGGCCGTTCTGTGCCGCCGTCATATGACGGCGGCCCAGAACAAGAGTTGCACCGCCCCGCCGTCATATGAAGGTGGGTGGGCGGCAACTGGTTAAATTGTATTAACATTGGGTGCAAAGTGGGCAGGGCTTGATGTTACATAATCTGAATTTGAATTCCAATATCTCAAAAACTGAAGCGGATGAAACATTCATTTTTGTGACACTAATCAGCACAAACAAATTATATAATTGTTTTTAACCACTTCAATACCAGCCACTTTCGCCCCTTCCCGCTAAGGACAGTTTTAGCTTTGAATGACAATTGCGCGGTCATGCTACAGTGTACCCAAACAAATTTTTTATCATTTTGTTCCCACAAATAGAGCTTTCTTTTGGTGGTGTTTGATCACCTCTGCAGTTTTTATTTTAACAAACTAAAAAAGACTGAAATTTTTGAAAAAAAAAAGTTTTTCTATCCTTGGTTATAACATTTTGTTTTCTCCTACTCTGAAGGGCACTGATGAGGCGGCACTGATGGGCACTGATGAGGCAGGATTGATGGGTTGGCACTAATAAGGTGGCACTGATGGGCACTAATGAGGAGGCACTGACATGTAGAATTGATGGGCACTAATAGGCAGCACTGATATGCAGCACTGATGGGCACCAATAGGCCACACTGACATGCATCACTGATGGGCACTGATAGGTGGCACTGATGGGCACTGACTGGCGGCTCTGATGGGCACTGACTGGCAGCTGTGATGGACACTGATAGAGAGCACTGATTGGCACTGATAGGCGGTACTGATTGGCACTGACAGGTGGCACTGATGGGCAGCACTGATGATGAGGTACTGACAGTTTTACTGCTGGGCACTGATTGGCACTGTAATGGGTACTGACTGGCATGGTGGTCGGCACTAACTGGCACTGATATGGGCACTGATTGGCATTGATCTGGGCACTGTTGCTGTTTTATGGGGCACTGACTGGCAGCTTATGGGCACTGACTGGCAGCTGTGGTAGCACATCTGATGGGGCTGTGCTGATAATCAATGTGCTGATTATTAGCACAGACCTCCCCTCTGACAGCAAGAGCCACTGATCGGCTCTCCCTCGCTAACTGAGGAATGCCCTTTACCGGCACTTTCTGGTTCACGTGATGATCAGCTGTGATTGGTCACAGCTGATCACGTGGTAAGAAGCCTGTGACACAGGCTTCTTACCGCTGACTTGGTTAAATTGATGATAGGCAACTCCTATCCTCATATTGATTAGTGGTTCCAAGTTAATAATAACTACTGCAGTAGGGAACAGACACAAAAGATACGCTCAGCATCTTTCCAAATAACTGTTCTGCTTTATTATGACGCAATTGAAGGTTTTTACACACATGATTACGTAGGTATCACATTAATATTACAATTGTACGTTTATGGTAACAAGGGGCGTTACATAGGCAGAATAATTCTAATCAGGACTCGAAAGAATGTAAACATGTACTGAAAACATTATTAGTGCTGTGTGCACAATGAGGGCAGTGTACCAAAATAGAATACAATTATATACAGAACTTACAAATTTCAGTCTCCCCTCTTTTGATCAATATTTTGATCACTAGCCATACCTGCTATCTCCTTTAACCTGGAACCTCCACATGCTTAAGTGGAGGTAGTCCTGGCCAAAGAGGCAAAAAACTCCATTGTGGAGAAAATAATAGCTGAGCAACTTTTTCATTAAAAAATGACTTTTCATTGTGAAAAACAAATGATTGATAAGACATATTTACAGAGTACTGGCTGTACACTCACGTGGCCAGAATGGCCTTCTAGCTGAATTGTAGGCATGCTGAGTTATCAGCATATGTAAACACAGACAATTCTACATAAAATGGAAGCCGTACATAAGACAAATATGACTTCAACGTGGCTAAACTGCTTTTCAAGTATATATATGCCTTACAATTATAGTAATTGAATCAAAAAGTACCCTAGACTGTGATCTCAATAGGGAAACAAATCAAACACAGAGATTTATTTAATTTAAGTCATTTTTGCAGTGTCCGGGGTGGATCCTGGTGACTTTTCCTTCAAGTTTTGCAAAAACTGTACATGAAATAGATGCTGTATTGAGTCTCCAAAAATTTCCTTATATATAAATGTCTCTTAACAATCCACAAGTCGCCTGGCTTTAGTTTTAGATCCTTCCAAACTTTTAGGATCTGGAATTGGGGAGAAAACACATAAATGAGTTTGTCAAAAACTTTAAAAGATCAGCAACATTCTCTGTGAGATCCGAATGGAGGACTTCAGCTGCTGAGACAAAATATAAGCATGTGAATAACACACTCCCAAACCAAATCCCATAGGGAGAGAGTCCAACATCCCCCTCAGGGGCTTGATAAAATATAAGAAAACATTCAGGCAAAAGTTTTCTAGTTTCTTACTCTACTTTGTCCGCTACACTGAAGACAGTAGGGGGTGTAAAAATAAAACCTCAAAACTTCTAGTAAGGACTCTCCTATAAAAATGATTTCCTCTGTTACCCTCTGTACTTTGTGGCACTCTGTACTTACAAACTACTTCTGATAACACTTTTTACTTTGGCTTTTTCAGTAGCATTTGCCACTGGACATCCAAAAAAAACATGTCCATACAGACAAAATGCATACTCGTAAGATCCTGACTTGGGCATCTGGATATATCTTTTTGTAATCTCTGGAAGAGATGTTCAGCTTTTGGTAACACCTTTGGTAACAGGTAAAACAAGAAGTGGTATGTTATAAACAAACCACTGTGGAGAAACCCTGGCTCTATCCCATGCTCATTTACTAAGGCAGCCATAACTGCTTGTGACTGATGACATGGTCCATGTGTCAAGCAAGAGGGAAAAGAGTGACTGGCAGACATAAATGATTACCTTTTCCAAAGTCCTGTTTCATAAGAAGTTGCCCCCTGTGGACCACTTGTTCTTCTCGTTCTGGGGTCCTTAAAGTTGAATTATTAATCCCAGCTATACTGGGCCAGAACTAGGGTCGAATCTGTGAGTTGCACAGACCCATCAAGTGTCCGGGGCTGTAAATGCAGCATCCTTAGTCACCTGGTCTGCTTCCATGTGTGAAAGTTAATATGGCTACCTCAGCAAGAACCTGGAAGGCTGAAAACAGCCGATCAAATTAACTTGGCATGCTTGGTTGGTTTACCTGCCGAAGTAAAAACAAACTTCTGGCCCTTTAAATGGAACCAAAAGCTCTCTATACCTCCACTATCTATATAAATATACATTCTTTTTATAGCTCACAGGCTTTACTAAAACATGGAGCTCTGCTTCTTGAGCTGGGGAAAAAAAGGATCCAATGACTATGAATACAGAGTATCCTTCTGGGTGATAAACTACATACTCAAATCTACAAAAAATGAAATATCTGGGTCTTCAGGGAGTGTGTCCTGCACTGGGCTCACAGCAGCTGATTCCTACGTCATCAATTTAACACATGTGTCTTCCTTTGTCTCCAGCCTCCTCCAATAGAGGCAATATTGTGGCTGGATTCAAATGTACGCATTTTTCATTGTTAGATTTGTACATAAACAAACTCATATTTTAAACCTTTCATTAGACAAACATTTAGTTAGTTGTATATTTGCTGCACAGAATGTTGGACCATTAAAAATTAAATGTTTGACCAAAACAATATCTAACTTTGTCTAATAGCACCTTTGCATAAAAGCTGCAGCTCTAATATATCGGGATGAACCCTTCATTATTGGGTCCAATTTGCATAAATATATTACAATGACTTGTTTTCTATCACGCTGTTTGTGTAAGAACTCCAGTTTCATGTTTCAAAAGACAACTTTTTCCTGGCAGTATTATAATAAATGATAACAATACCCTGCGGTCATGCAGAGATGCCCATAAATCCAAAATATTCTTCTGCTTATACCACTGTACTTACAAGGAAAAGGGGCACATCATTTCATAATCCACACATTCTGCTTTGGATTTCAAAAATAAATAAAAACAAAAGGATCAATAATCTGTATGATGGACCAGAAAGCATTAAAAACTAAAAAACAACTGGCTGCAGGTGGCATCTATCCTAACAGGGTGTGTGGACTTGATGTGATGGGTCTGTTATATTTAAATCTTATTTATTATAACTCTCACATCATGGACCGCACATCAAGTTATTATCAAAAACCTTAAAATTTCATTTTTGTAGAAAAACTTCTTATGTATCCCATCCATCTTGGCTTTGTTAAATATTATGGCAGCTGTATTCCAAATAACAACCTCATCTTAATCTTTTTTTCTCTCAATAAGGGCTTATTGAATAAATGTAAAATTACAAAATTGTTATCTTAATCTAAACTAATCCCATTTTTACAAATTTCCCCAATAACCTGGATTTCATTTCCAACCAAAGGTTGTCTAAACCAGTTTCAATATATCTATATTATTAATAAAATTGTTAAACTCATATTAGAAATGAATACTCATTATTACTTAATTTTACTTTTTTAAATGCACTGTTTCCACTATCAAAGGATATTCAATTTGTGTAATACACAGTTAAATGTAACCTTCATTTTACCATGTCTGGAAAACAGATTCAAAAAATAATTGTGATCACATTGTTTACCATTAGATTCGTTAACCCTGCACATTTTGTTATAAATGTTTTGTCTAAAAAACTGGAATTGGCATGGTGTCCTTCCAGCTTATCACTGACCTCTCATCCCAGCCATATTCTTTCATGAGAGCACAAAGGAGGGGCCCACATCTGCGTACATGACACACACAAGCAATAGAACTAAAGGTCCCAGCATTCGCACACACATACACAAATATCTCTCTAAAATCGCTTACATTTTTCCCATTTGTACACAACACATGCATATCATTCTCTCACTTTTTTTTAACTCTCATTAATATTTCCCTGCCTAAATTCTGCTTCCCTTATTTTGTTCAGATATCCTTTATATCTAGCTTCTATGATCAGACGGGCAACCAGAGTGCTCATCCCATCTTCCCTCTCTGACAACATATAAAGTATTCTGTTTTAACTCTCATTTCTTTGTTTCTGACTTTTACTACAGTAGTTGTAGTGCCTGACCCTACGTTCTTCCCACAACTTAATATGAAAATGTCCCTTTCGGTCTAGTGTTAATGTCACCCTTGATCCATCCTGCTCACATAGATAGCTGTTTCTCTAGCTGTTTACTCTGCATGATTCTTAGTCCCTGTGGACCTTGGTATCCCAGTTACCCAATGTGGATCCTTGTCCACTCTAACCATTAATCTAGGGGCTCAGTATAGGCGGAACCGCACCTTAGGTTCATATATAGCGCTCCTCTTGCGCTGGGCATTTTTTAGGGTCTCTTACCCTTCATTCCCTTACTTAATTTAATGCCCATAATGACTGGCCAGTCTTCTCTACATGTGCCTATATCCTCTTACCTCTAAACTACTTTATCTAGCAGATGTACTACATATACCTGTGAACAGCACTATTCTTCCCTTTCTTTTCTATAACACTCCAAAGGACAATAGACAGGGACAACATAACATACAGTATAACCACCAATCAATACAGTTCGATTAAGGGGAGTAAAATAGGTACCCTTTGTCCCGAAAATGCCTTACCGATCAAGGAAGTCTGATAACTCAAATGTAAGCAAAAGGCTTACCTCAGCCGGCTGATTATCAGAAATTCCCAGATCGTCTCAAGCTCCTCGTTTCGGATACTTAGGGTCACCTGGAACCCCCTCCTGGCTGGCTCGCCATGCTGACTTGGTTAAATTGATGATAGGCAACTCCTATCCTCATATTGATTAGTGGTTCCAAATTAATAATAACTACTGCAGTAGGGAACAGACACAAAAGATACGCTCAGCATCTTTCCAAATAACTGTTCTGCTTTATTATGACGCAATTGAAGGTTTTTATACACATGATTACGTAGGTATCACATTAATATTACAATTGAACGTTTATGGTAACAAGGGGCGTTACATAGGCGGACTAATTCTAATCAGGACTCGAAAGAATGTAAACATGTGCTGAAAACATTATTAGTGCTGTGTGCACAGTGAGGGCAGTGTACAATACATACAAAATAGAATACAATTATATACAGAACTTACAAATTTCCATTACACCACGATGGGAAATGCGGCGTGTATGACATGCCACACTCAGGGGCGTGTGCCGGCATGTTATCCTGCTGGACAACATATGATGCCCAGTCAGGATAACTGAACCACTTTCCGGCCATCATTCTGCTATAGGCCGGGCGGGAAGTGGTCAAAATGTATTAGCATGGGGTGCAAAGTGGGCGGGGTTTCATCAACTATTATGAATAATGTCTCTGAAAACAAATGCAGCACAAATCAGCACAGATGCATCAAGTAATGCTATCTTTGTTTTTGCATTTTATTAACATGGGGTGCAAATTGGGTAGGGCTTGAGGTCACATAATCTAAAATGTAATATGCAATAACTTCAGAACCGAATGGCAGAAACATTCATTTTTGTGGCACAAAACACTTTTTAAGCTTAACAGCTGGCGGTTCCTCGCCCTGCATCTTAGTTGCGTTCTGGTTGCGCACAAGTGAGTTGTCCCAATAGGTGTATACAACTTTTCACTCTTTGTTATATTGCAGCCATTTGCTAAAATCATTTAAGTTCATTTTTTTCCTCATTAATGTACACACAGCTCCCCATATTGACAGAAAAACACAGAATTGTTGACATTTTTGCAGATTTATTAAAAAAGAAAAACTGAAATATCACATGGTCCTAAGTATTCAGACCCTTTGCTCAGTATTTAGTAGAAGCACCCTTTTGATCTAATACAGCCATGAGTCTTTTTGGGAAAGATGCAACAAGTTTTTCACACCTGGATTTGGGGATCCTCTGCCATTCCTCCTTGCAGATCCTCTCCAGTTCTGTCAGGTTGGATGGTAAACGTTGGTGGACAGCCATTTTTAGGTCTCTACAGAGATGCTCAATTGGGTTTAAGTCAGGGCTCTGGCTGGGCCATTCAAGAACAGTCACGGAGCTGTTGTGAAGCCACTCCTTCGTTATTTTAGCTGTGTGCTTAGGGTCATTGTCTTGTTGGAAGGTAAACCTTCGGCCCAGTCTGAGGTCCTGAGCACTCTGGAGAAGGTTTTTCGTCCAGGATATCCCTATACTTGGCCGCATTCATCTTTCCCTCGATTGTCGTCCTGTCCCTGCAGCTGAAAAACACCCTCACAGCATGATGCTGCCACCACCATGCTTCACTGTTGGGACTGTATTGGACAGGTGATGAGCAGTGCCTGGTTTTCTCCACACATACCGCTTAGAATTAAGGCCAAAAAGTTCTATATTGGTCTCATCAGACCAAAGAATCTTATTTCTCACCATCTTGGAGTCCTTCAGGTGTTTTTTAACAAACTCCATGGGGGGCTTTCATGTGTCTTGCACTGAGGAGAGGCTTCCATCGGGCCACTCTGCCATAAAGCCCAGACTGGTAGAGGGCTGCAGTGATAGTTGACTTTCTACAACCTTCTCCCATCTCCCGACTGCATCTCAGGAGCTCAGCCACAGTGATCTTTGGGTTCTTCTTTACCTCTCTCACCAAGGCTCTTCTCCCCTGATAGCTCAGTTTGGCCGGACGACCAGCTCTAGGAAGGGTTCTGGTCGTCCCAAACGTCTTCCATTTAAGGATTATGGAGGCCACTGTGGCTTTCCTAATCAAGTCCAATCAGTATAATCAAACACAGCTGGACTCACATGAAGGTGTAGAACCATCTCAAGGATGATCAGAAGAAATGGACAGCACCTGAGTTAAATGTATGAGTGTCACAGCAAAGGGTCTGAATACTTAGGACCATGTGATATTTCAGTTTTTCTTTTTTAATAAATCTGCAAAAATGTCAATAATTCTGTGTTTTTCTGCCAATATGGGGTGCTATGTGTACATTAATGAGGAAGAAAATGAACTTAAATGATTTTAGCAAATGACTGCAATATAACAAAGAGTGAAAAATTTAAGGGGTCTGAATACTTTCCGTCCCCTCTGTATGTCCATTTTATTATAAATATATTAATCGGCAAATAAAATAAACATTTTCCTTTGTTAAGCAACATTTAAAGCATTTGTGAACGATAATTTGTTCACTGTTCATTCTTACCTTTCAATGCCATTGCATGGCTTTGTAGTGACTTGGAAAAATTCTTGTTACTGGTGGTGCTCTTTTGTCCTGATGGGCCTCAAGTGTATGGGAACTGCCTTGTGCAGGCTTTCAAAGTTTAATAAGACATCAAACTCTTTAAAATTACAGCATCAAAACTCGTGCGGTTGCATGTTAGGCAAACATCTGCTTCTTGCAATTTCAGTCAAATGAAAAGATCATTTTTTTAAGTAAATGTAACTCAATTAGAATATGGAAATGCACATACCTTAAACGTTTTGTATAGATTACTCAATATTATACGTTATTTTTTGTAAATGTAAAAGATGTGTTTTAAGAACTAATGAAAATAAAGTAAGGTACCTAAAATATCAAAGTAAAAAAAATAACATTTATTTATTTGTTGAAAATGATAAAATTTTTATGTTAAAATTACAAGCCAACTGTATCATTTTTATCAGTGTAAGAAGCTCTAAGAGAGCTGGCGGAGGAGAAACAGAAACACATTGGTCTTCCCAGTGAATGGTTAAGCGGGGGTGGGTATCTCAGGACAAGTCTGATTACTGAAGGAGAGCAGACTCCTAAGTTCCCAGTACAGATAGAAAAGTGACCATGCTGAGCTCTCATGCCTAGTGTGGTCAGTTTTTGATAGGAAAGCAGAGGGACTTGCTGGAACACCATGTATTTTACACTAAGGAAGCAATACAAAGAGAACAGAATGCTTTGTCATACAAGTATATGGTACAGCAGGAACATATCAGGAATAAAAAATGTTGGTTTACATATTCTTTGAATGCGGTTTGGATTTGGCACCCAAACTTTACAAATGTTCACAAACCCTCAGACCAAACCTAGGCGTGATTGACTCATCACTACTAATGCCGCATTCACACGGTCGGAATTTCCGACAACAAACGTTCAATGAGACCTTGTCGGAAATTCCGACCATGTGTAGGCTCCATCGGACATTTTTCTTCAAAATTTCTGACAAACAAAATTTGAGATCTGGATCTCAAATTTTTCTGACAACAAAATCTGTTCTTGTAAATTCCGATTGTGTGTACACCATTCCGACGCACAAAGTTCCACGCATGCTCTGAATCAATTACGACACGGAAGCACTCGGTCTGGCAAAAATAGCATTCCTAATGGAGATAGCACATTTGTCACGCTGCAAATTTTCAAATCTTTTAATGCAGCGCATTCTCTTCTTCTTTATAATGCTAGAATAATGAAGTTGTTTTGCTGCTCATATTAACAAGGTTCTGAAAAAATAATTTCTTTATTATTTCTTGTGATCGCCTGATTATTTTTTTTTTGTTTTGTGTGTCAAGTTACCACAACACCATTATTACCTTGTATTTTTTGAACCTCAAGGAGGTTGGTTTGTGTATGTGTCCCTTGTTAATTTGACATTGTATTTAGGAAATGTACCTGCCTACTCACAAACAAACTAAGTAAAACACATAGGCAAGTATTTGTGAATACTAAATAGCCATTTATTATGGGTCATAATAAAATAAAGAGGAAGGCAACGCTGGAGAAACTGGTGAAATTGGCAAAGCCTTTGTACCCCAGGGCACACATCAACTATTTTACAGCCAAAATTGGTAGCATGAGGAGTCCGTATAATAGGGAGCACAATCCAGTCCAGGACTCCAAGAGATCAGGAACAGCAGCAGATGACATATATGTCCCAGACTGTGGTCATACAACAGCCTACATCTTTTGTCAGACCAGACTGAACCCAGGCCATCACACTCTTGTCTTCCTTCCACCCTTTCTTCCAGGCTTGCTTCAAGGCTGTGTTTTTGGAGTTGTGGCAGGAGGTGGAGGAGGAGGAGGAGGAGGATGGTCGAACTCACACAGGTGGGTTTTGGTTTTGAGTTGGCCCCTCAACCCCTTATTTAGGGACAGATACATCATTTCCTCACAGATGAGGGGTTGGCCCTCCTCCATTTCCTGCATTTTGCATGCAGCCATGGAGGCAAAGGCCTCTTGAAGAGTGGAGTGGTTCTGAGGGCAGCATTAGCCTTCCGAATCAGCCCAAGTGCTGCCTCCTCCATGTTACTCCCCTTCCTGGGCCTTTTGGTTGGAAGGCGGAGGGGAGGGACCTGGGATTCAGTCATGCAGATGGACATGGCTGCAACTTACCCCCGCCACCTCCTGGCTACCACATTCCACAGCCTCCTCCTGGCTGCCACATTCCATGCCCTCCTCCTGGTTGAGGCTTTCTTGTGTATGAAAAAGGGACATAGTTTTAGTTTTTTATTCATCAATCACACGCAATTTTGAGCTCATGACTGTTGCAAATTGAATGTTAACAAATAGAAAAGACTTTCATTCTGACCCCAGCATTTTTCATTCTTGTCCCAAACATTTTGGCCACTACTGTCTATTGATATGTAAAACACTTTATTAAATCAGCAATTAGTTATCAATAATAACATCTAGTTATCATCATTAATTTTACGACAAGAAACATGTAGAACAATGCTATACCTGGCTCAAGCTGGGCTCCCCCGCTTCTTCCTGGCTGGAAGGCCCAGGTTGGACGTCGGAAGTCTCAGTTGGGGTGGAACGAAGCGTGGAAGGAAGAGTGGAAGGAAGGTTTGAGAGTGATTGCCTGACTTCAGTCTGGTCAGACAGAAAACGCAGTCTGTCATAATACCACAGCCTGGGGACATAAATGGCATCTGCAGCAGCTCCTGATCTCATGCAGCTCCTGATCTCATGGAATCCTGGACCTTATTGCGCTCCCTAATATAAGTGCTCCTCAGCCTACCAATTTTTGCCTTCAAATAGGGGATGGTTGCTGTGCGGATCTGCGGCTTCACCAACTCCAGCAGTTTTTCCAGTGCTGCCTGCCTCTTTTGTTTATGATTATAATGCGGATGTTTCACCTGCCACAGACAGGGCAACTCCCTATACTTGTTTATGAATAGGGGGAGGAAGTTGTGATCATTGAAGCCATCCATTTTCTCTGCAAGACACAACACAAGACAAACCTAATGTCAGGTTAAGCTCTCCTAATCTTGTCCCAATATAGGCCTCAATCTAGAAGCAGTATAGGCCACTGATGCACCAAGTTAAACTTGTACCTTCGTTAGAACGATCGCTACTCCTTCCTCTGCTCACAGATTGTATGTACAATGCACTCGTGTTACGCTTTATATACACTGTGCATGCATGAAACTCTACCCGCCCCTGATGTTCTTTCTAGTCTATTCCCCTTGTCTTTCGGCGCAGTGGGAAAGCACATGGTGGAGAAAGAGCAAGTGCATGCAGACAGCAGCAGTAGCAACGACGAGAGGCCAGAGCCACGAACGTCCCGATCCCAGAGGAGATTTAAGGCCTCAAATATGTCCTTTATAGAGATGGTGGAGATGGTGGACATCTTGAAGAGGGTCGACTATAACAGGAAGCATGGACCTTACCCAAAACCAAATGTGAGGCCAAGGCCAAGATCATGACTAAAGTTATGAAAAGTCCACACAGGAATTTTGGGGTACAGCGATCCAAGGATCAATTGAGGAAACACTGGTCAGGCCTGAAATTGAGGGAGCACGATCGGTACAGAAAGATCAAAAGAGTTCTTCAAAAAAGTAAGTAGCTGTCGTGTGTTCCTATTATTATTATTATGTTTGTGCTGCTCCATGTGCTTTTCTTTACTGTTGTACAGTTTAAAATGGCAAGTTTCAGGTTCGTGGGCACAGTAATCGTTCGTAGTAAACATTGTTCGTTCACCCACTAATACCATGTTTTTGGCAGATGCAGGTTACCTACATTTGTTCATGCCTATTTGTATTAATAGAAGTTTGTTGTCTAGATGGGTTTTGTAACTATAATGAAATGCAAACTTGATTCAGTGTAAGGAGAGGACACTCAGCAGCTGTTTAAACATCTGGACGCAGGTGCACTAGTGTGGGACACCAGAACACCCTTCTTAGGGTGTCCCATACAGGTACTCCAGTGGATACTAGGAGTGTCTCCACGTGTGAAAATTGTACAAAAAAGGTAAGTATTCCAGCTTTATAAAGGGAAAAAATTAATGTCTTCAGCTTGGAACTCTGCCAAAAAAGACAATTGTACCACACCTCTAAGCAATGTTTCATATTACTATTTTTTACATCAAATATCTGTGTGCCAAATATACCTTTTTTTTATTCACATAGGGGAGAAAAGACTCGGGACATCTGAGGACACCAGGGACCCTCCACCTCCTAAAGAAAAGGAAATCCCCATGCCACAAACAGAAGATGTGGAGGAAAGAGAGGTTTATGAAGTGGGCGAAAAAGTGACCACAACAGGTGAGTGTCTGAGACTACAGCTTCAGGTAACAGATGGATGCCTGCATATTTATAATACATGGTGTTTTTTTATTTTTAGGTGCTGTGGATGTTGTGGAAGAAGAATCTCATTTCACAAGTGCAAGTGCACATGTGCTCATCGGGGAGATCATGGTGTGCAATCATGATTTACAGAAGATCAAGGAAGACATCAATGATGTGGAAAAAAGACTCAAAAACATCATTGATGTTTTAGGCAGAATATAAAACACCCCCAAATTCTTCTAGTTTGTTTGTATTTTTATCATTTTCACACGTTTTAAATATTTTTTAGAAAGCCAAATTTTGAAGATGCACACAGTGTGTCAACATGTGCTATCTGCCATCATGGGATATCAAGGTGTGCCTTTTGGGGATGCAACCCCTTCCTTGCTACTAAAGTAGATGAAAGGAAGAGGTTGAACCCCCGAAACATGTCCATTGATCAACCATGATGGGAGCTAGCACATGTTGACATTAGGCATGGGATCGGGAGGGAAATCCACATTTTGACTCTCAATTTGTGTGCATCTTCAAAATTTGGCTTTCACAGGGGTGACATTACCCCATCTGATGAAGGCAAGATCAACACAGTTTGGACATACTAATATCTGATGTTGCCTTCACTTTGTCAAAGTTGAACTTTGTAAGTTCCTGAGTTGTGTACTGTTTTATGGCTTTAAATATGTTTTAACACAAAAAGGCTATTTGTACTGTCAAAAACAAAAATATTATTACTAATATATGTTGGTTTGTTCAAAACCCCTTTTCTAACACACATGTGAATGTGCACAGAGTAAAACGTTTTCTACTCAACAATGTGTGCTTCTTTTTTCAATGCTCAATATCATTTTTTGGACTAAGTCGGTGTTTGCACTGAAATGGGGGTTATTTACTAAAGGCAAATCCACTGGACAGGTAAGAAGTGTCATAATACAAAAATATGAATACACACTGTACAAATTGAAGCACTTTTTCATTCTGCAATTACCTATCAAGATAATAGGAAAACAAAACTTTAAACAGTACCATTTGAAAGTATTCTGGCAGGCCCTTTCACCACATGCTTTGGTGAATTCATACAGAATACCGACCACAAAAGAGGTAGGTATAGTGAGTATGGGTTTGGCAAAGTCAGCAGATAGAGGATTGGTATCGGTTGACTTAGCGATTGGGGGGGGAGGGAGGTTCCAAATGATTTTGGAACCCCAAAAAATAGCCTCTGGCACTCTGCATGAATTTAAGGACACAAATAACATTTGTACACATTTTAAGGGGTGTTTAGGGTAAAGCACTACTATGGAGCTGACAAAATACATTGTTAAGTGACTAGGCTAGGTGTGTATGGGCCCAGGATAGCATTCTGGTGAGGTTTGTGAAGGCAACTATGCATAAAGGACAAAAAAGGAAGTTTAAAAAGTTAAAGCATGCATGAGAACAAAGGGGACATTCACAGCATATTACAATAATGGTAATTAGGGAATGATGAAAGAAATACATTAGCAAACATTAATTACATAGAATGTAATGTTAAAGGAGAAAAGTTACCCTAATATAGTCCTTCTGCAGGACCTTAATGATGGGAGAACAGGTCTCTGGAATAATCATCCCCATAGCCTGGGGGGAGATGCCTGTCGAGAACTTGATGTCCTGCAGACTTCTCCCTGTTGCCAAGTGCCGCAGCATGGTGTCCTGCTTGATAATATAAGGGGACAGCAAAGCCAACAGACGGTGAAAAACGGGGTCTGTCATCCGGAGATAATTCCTGAAATCATCAGGATTATTTTCATGGATCTCCCACAACAAAGGCACGTGAGAGAATTGGTCACGCTGGAGTAACCAATTCTTGGTCTATGAACTCCTCCCCGCCCCGCCCTGGACTTGGGTCAAAGTAAGAACCCCAACACCAAGCCCCTTGCACAGCACAAACTCTTCGATGAGTAAGTACCCGCAACATGGCTTCAAAACGGTCGGCTGGTCAGAACAAATGCACAGAACGCACTGAAAATCAGAAAGGCCTGAGAAGAGCGAGCTGAAAATCAGAAATGAGCGGACAAGAACGCACTGAAAATCAAATAGGTACTATAATAATATGCACTGAAAAACAAATGCGAACTGACTACACACACTGAAAACCAGATATAAACCCACAAGCACAAAATGAAGAGCAGTAACAATCGTCTTTCACCAAACTTCTACTAACACATGATTAGCAGAAGGAGCCCAAAGGGTGGCACACTGGCTATTGAACTTCCCTTTTCTAGTGCCATCGTACGTGTTGTACGTCACCGCGTTCTTTACGTTCATAATTTCCGACAAGTGTGACCGTGTGTATGCAAGACAAGTTTGAGCCAACATCTGTCGGAAAAAAACATGGATTTTGTTGTCAGAATATGCGATCGTGTGTACGCGGCATCAGAGAGCTTAGAAAGCTCAACAACAGAAATTTGAAACTGGGGATTATTATCAAAATATAGGGCAGAGTGTGAGGAGAATAATGAAAAGTGGGTAGACTCTGATATGAGATATGGGATGACTCCTAATAATTATTTCACAGTGTTATTCTCAGATGTTCTGCTTAATAATGTGCACATTTTCTCCATCTCCAGCTTTGAGTACATAAAATAGTTATAATGGTAAAGAATGGACAGTTTCCCCGGTGGGGCTTTAGACAGCAATAGCTTGAAATCAAGAATGATAGAGAATGTATGACCAGTAAGTGCATTTATTTGAACCATAAACAATTGTAATGTTGTAATTCAATTGGCATCATAACATATAAGCGCTGGCCAAGTGGTACAATACATATTCCACAATATAAAATCGACACATCTTTATACAAAATTATATACAGTCAAACATATCCGGGCTGTTGACGGTATGAATCCCCGACGCGTTTTGACCTGTGTACGGTCATCATCAGGGGGATAGTTGGTTCTATAAAATACATTGAATATCTTCAAAATTTAAGAACATGTCATCATTATTGTTTCAGGGTGTGCAGTGCATACATCTCTCCCACATGTGTTTTTCTTTTTATTACTGAATTTTGGGTGGTTAAACACTCCTTCTCCCCTATGACACATGAGAGATATGGCATGAGCTCTGTGTTGCTCATACAGCCCCTTTAACCCTCACATGTTTAAAATCTTTTTTGATACGATACACATTTTGGGGGTGACACTTTGTTTACCTCCTGCGGAGGAAACGTCCCCCAAAATGGGGGAGTAGATAGTAATTGTATCTTTCCCCACTCCATGCATCAGGATATATCTATCATAGATTCCTGTATTGCAGTTGATCAGATGTTTAACTAACACCTGTTCTGTAAATATACATGTTAGAATTTGGGGTCAGTGAATTACCACTCAGCTCCTGCATAAATTTAATGATAACCTTATCATCTATGATTAGTGCCTACTGCATTTACATATGCACTTCAGACTATGGCCGATATGGACCATGGTGGACTTCTGCCGCCCCTGTCGGCTTAATGGGGGTGAGTCCTGGCCCAATTGAAGGCTTCCCGGCAGGGTGAGAATGTGGGGGAGGTGCGGGATCCGAGCTCTCCCCCCCATGCTCTGATTGACGGACGATTGCTTCCATCAGCCGCCGACGTGAGCTTCACCCTGCCGGATGAGCCACAGCCAGGTGTGCATGTGCGAGTTATCTCGGCGTGTGCACGGCGCCGCGACATCTCACGGTTTGCGGCGGAGTTGACGGTATCTGCTGGGGCATCGGCCTTCAGGGACGCTGGGGGAGCCACGTGTGGGCTGCTCATTAGCGGCCCGGGCGTCCCTACTCTGGGGGGAGGAGATCAGCACCTGTGCACACCCATTTAATTGGCTACTATAGGCATATATCCATGATCGGCTGCCTGTGAGTCTTACTATGACTCCACGCAGACCGTAATGGATGGCACTGCACGAATCCTTCCTGGCTCCAGCTCTTTACTTCTTTTGCTTCATTGCAATTTGGTTCATACAAGTGAAACTTTACCATATTACATCAGCCACATAGTGGCACAAGGTAAATTATAAAATAATATATATATATTTCTACTCCTATAATATCACAACACTACTCATACTCCTACTTCCATAATTAGTTTAGATCTCTCACATATGTTTTTTGATTGTATCATTTTTTCAATTTGTTTGTATTCATTCACATACTCTCTTTTTGACCTGTTTTCACTTTTATTCTACCATGTGTAGACTGACACTATACAGTCATTTCATTCACCTGGACATGGCACTATAGTCAGCAGTGAGCTGGCCATCCATTTAATTTTACTTAAGGGGTTTTTCACATTTTTCCTAGTACTTCATACCACTTCCCCCTCACCTGTTTTCACACACCACACTACTCTAATAACCTTACAACTATACAACCATTTCTTTTATTTTTATGGTTTTGCCACATTCTATATACAGCCAATTATGTTTATGAAACTTTAGGACACCAGATTAATATATATTGACCACTAGGATTGCAGTCAGCCCATACACTTCATACTCTTGCCAATGTGCTGAGAATCATTTTGACTTTTTGGGTATTTGTCGCAGGTGCGGACTTCTCCTTCCCTTGGAGGGGGTCAGTGTGGCTCCTTGTAAGCCCCTTGGGCTGGACTCATGAGCTCTGGGGAGGCAGGGGCGAATATCCAGATCAATTTATGGCTTTTAACAGTTCTGGTCAAAGGATTATTCCCTCTATTTTTCAGCGGTAAATATACTGCCATTTTAACCTTACAATGAGATTTATGATGACATGTTCTTAAATTTTGAAGATACTCAATATATTTTATAGAACCAACTATCCCCTGATGATGACCGTACACACGTCGAAACGCGTCGGAGATTCATACCGTCAACAGCCCGGATATGTATGACTGTACATAATTTTGTATAAAGATGTGTCGATTTTATATTGTGGAATATGTATTGTACCACTTGGCCAGCGCTTATATGTTATAATGCCAATTGAATTACAACATTACAATTGTTTATGGTTCAAATAAATGCACTTACTGGTCATACATTCTCTATCATTCTTGATTTCAAGATATTGCTGTCTAAAGCCCCACCGGGGAAACTGTCCATTCTTTACCATTATTGTTTCGGGGTGTGCAGCGCATACATCTCTCCCACATGTGTTTTTCTCTTTATTATAAAATAGTTATAATAATTATTTTTCAATTGAAAAATACACTTTGTGTGTGCGTGACATGGATGTTAGCCATTATCCATGTTTAAAATTGCCAAAACATTAACTTTAAATGGTCAGGCTACTCACAGCAATGATATTTGTTGGCTGGTTCTATTCAGAAGACATGCTATAAATATGGTGCTGTAACTGTCCTAGATCAAAAAATATCTGAAAGCAGCGTTTATTATTCCCTCACCCCATGGAATGATTATTATTATTATTGTTATTATACAGGATTTAGACTGCACCAACAGTTTGCACAGCCCTTTACAACGTGAGGGCAGACTTCAATTACAATACAATTCAATGCAGTAGGAAACAGAGGGCCCTGCTCATTAGAACTTACAATCCAAAAGTGGGGGTCAAGTGATACAAAAGGTAATAACTGTGGAGGATGAGCTGATGGAGAAAATAAAATTACAGTTGTTAGGTGGAGGCAAGATAGGCTCCCCTGATGAGAAAAGATTTCAGGGATCGTCTAAAAGTGGAGAATAGGAGCTGGCCGACATATTGGGGTGGGGAATTCCAAAGGATGGGAGAGGCTCGGGAGAAGTCCTGGAAGCAAGCATGGGAGGTGGTGACAAGGAACTAGAGAGCAGTGCATTTTATGAGTATTGCATCTAGGGCTGAAACAACTAATCAATATAATTGATTACGAAAATAGTTGACAACTATTTTCATAATCAACTAGTTGGTCAGCTGATACAGCTGCATACAGAACACATTATTTGTTTACATATCAGAAAATACAGTGCAGCACACATACAGCTCAGTACACTATTCATACATGTCAGTATACACAGTGTAGCTCACACATATAGCTCAGTACACCACCCATACGTCACAAGTGCTTGAGAACATGAAGGGAACACAAAGACACTGAATTTCAAAAGAGCCAACTTTCCTAAACTACAGACCTTGCTAAAAGGCATAAATTGGGATAAAATATTAGGAACAAAGAATACGGAGGAGAGATGGGTTTGCTTTAAGAGCATATTAAATAAGGGCATTAGCCAATGTATCCCATTGGGTAATAAATTTAAAAGAGCGAACAAACATCCTGGATGGCTTAACTCCAATGTAAAAATGCATATAAAAGCAAAGGAGAAGGCCTTCAAAAAAATACAAGGTTGAGGGATCATCCTCAGCATTCAGAATTTATAAAGAATGCAATAAGAAATGTAAGGGTGCAATTAGGATGGCTAAGATAGAACATGAAAGACACATAGCGGAGGAGAGCAAAAAAAATCCCAAGAAATTCTTTAAGTATGTAAACAGTAAAAAAGGGAGGACAGACCATATTGGCCCCATAAAGAATGAGGAAGGACATCTGGTTACAAAGGATGGGGAGATGGCAAAGGTATTGAATTTATTCTTCTCCTCAGTCTTCACAAGTGAATCGGGGGGCTTCAGTAACCAAAACTGCAGTGTTTATCCTCATGACACAACACAGGAAGCACCTACATGGTTAACAGAGGACGGAATTAAAATTAGACTTGAGAAACTTAACATTAATAAATCACCGGGACCAGATGGCTTGCATCCGAGGGTACTTAGGGAACTCAGTCAGGTGATTGCCAGACCATTGTTCCTAATTTTTACAGACAGTCTATTGACTGGAATGGTACCAGCTGATTGGAAAAAAGCCAATGTAGCACCAATATTTAAAAAGGGCCCAAAACCATCCCTGGGAATTACAGACCAGTTAGCCTAACATCAATAGTATGTAAACTCTTGGAGGGGATGATAAGGGACTATATACAAGATTTTAGTAATAAGAATGATATCATTAGCAGTAATCAGCATGGATTCATGAAGAATCGTTCTTGCCAAACCAATCTATTAACCTTCTATGAGGAGGTGAGTTGCCATCTAGATAAAGGAAGGCCCGTAGACGTGGTGTATCTGGATTTTGCAAAAGCATTTGACACAGTTCCCCATAAACGTTTACTGTACAAAATAAGGTGCGTTGGCATGGACCATAGGGTGAGTACATGGATTGAAAACTGGCTACAAGGGCGTGTTCAGAGGGTGGTGATAAATGGGGAGTACTCAGAATGGTCAGGGGTGGGTAGTGGGGCTCCCCAGGGTTCTGTGCTGGGACCAATCCTATTTAATTTGTTCATAAACGACCTGGAGGATGGGATAAACAGTTCAATCTCTGTATTTGCAGACGATACTAAGCTAATCAGGGCAATAACTTCTCCGCAGGATGTGGAAATCTTGCAAAAAGACCTGAACAAATTAATGGGGTGGGCGACTACATGGCAAATGAGGTTCAATGTAGAAAAATGTAAAATAATGCATTTGGGTGGCAAAAATATGAATGCAATCTATACACTGGGGGAGAACCTCTGGGGGAATCTAGGATGGAAAAGGACCTGGGGGTCCTAGTAGATGATAGGCTCAGCAATGGCATGCAATGCCAAGCTGCTGCTAATAAAGTAAACAGAATATTGGCATGCATTAAAAGGGGGATCAACTGCAGAGATAAAACGATAATTCTTCCGCTCTACAAGACTCTGGTCCGGCCGCACCTGGAGTATGCTGTCCAGTTCTGGGCACCAGTCCTCAGGAGGGACGTACTGGAAATGGAGCGAGTACAAAGAAGGGCAACAAAGCTAATAAATGGTCTGGAGGATCTTAGTTATGAGGAAAGGTTGCGAGCACTGAACTTATTCTCTCTGGAGAAGAGACGCTTGAGAGGGGATATGATTTCGATTTACAAATACTGTACTGGTGACCCCACAATAGGGATAAAACTTTTTCGCAGAAGAGAGTTTAATAAGACTTGTGGCCACTCATTACAATTAGAAGAAAAGAGGTTTAACCTTAAACTACGTAGAGGGTTCTTTACTGTAAGAGCGGCAAGGATGTGGAATTCCCTTCCACAGGTGGTGGTCTCAGCGGGGAGCATTGATAGCTTCAAGAAACTATTAGATAATCACCTGAATGATCGCAATATACAGGGATATGTAATGTAATACTGACACATAATCACACACATAGGTTGGACTTGATGGACTTGTGTCTTTTTTCAACCTCACCTACTATGTAACTATGTAACTATGTAACTTGCGAATGTGTGAGGAGCAATGCCTCTTAGGACATGTAGTCCTGGGCAGGAGAAGGAAGTTAGTGATTCTAAAGGCAGAAGGTTTTTTTTTCATTTGAAATTCATAATTAATTCAAAATTATTTGTACATTCAATGAATGGACAAATGTTTGAAAATGTCACTTGATTTTAACATTCAATTTGAAAATGAATGTCATTTATGAACCAAAACCACATACACTGTCCGAAAATTTGTTCGATCAAGAAAAGCTTTATATTCTGCTCTTTCAACTCTTCAACTCTTTAACGCTTTTGTCTGTTATCAAAAACGAATGTCGATTTGACCCCACTAACGATTAGAAAATCAAACTAACTTTCTCAAAAGGAAAATTTTCTAAGGAAAATTTGTTTGTGTATGGCCAGAATAAGTGACAGCAGGCACAAGTAGCTTGTATCAAGCTACTAACCTATGACAAGGGAGTCTGTCATGCATAATATTATATTACAGCCTTGTGTGAAAATCTGCAAAACAGTCTTTTAGGTATGGAGTTTGATGATATGTACAGTACCTCTAATTGTATATTGTATGTATATACTGTATATATCTTCAGTCTGTTATTCTCAGAGTGGATTATAGATTTTGTTCTTTAACCATATAGATGGTTATTAATATTTACCACTGCCTATAAATATTCAAGAATAAATTGTTTTTTTTTTAACTTTAATTATTAACTAGATTATACACCAAACCTTTTTTGAGGTTTTTACCTGATAAATTGAAACAGTTGGCCAACTAATTGATTATGAAAATAATCATTAGTTGCAGCCCAAATTGCGTTACAATACAGGAAGTGGGCAGAAAGCTTCTATTTATCTGCAGAAATGTCCTTCCTGGGTTATTACTGTTATTACTGATATTACTGTGTCATGAAAAACAAAGGAGAAACAAAAGATCATTTTTTTATTTTATCGCCAAGCCTTATGCCTCTGTAAAGCCAGACAAGTGTAGCGGTGTAGTTGCCACTAGTAACAAACATCCACCATATCACCCCGCTGCAAGACTCCCATGTATCACCTCAGAGACAATGATCAGTCATTTGCTTTGTTTTGTTTTTGTTTATTGGGGGTACAACTTGGTTGGGAAAGGGGTATGTGGGATGCCCATAGAACAGATCACTTTGCCATCACATTGAGATTGTATAAATTAGCACATAGGTTGAGCCTAAAGGAATGATGCACATGTTTAATAACCACAGTCCTCTTCCTGCATCACCATGCAGACTATTGCTCCTCCTCTGCATAACTACTGCAGACTATTGCTCCCAGGAATTCCTCATTAATTATCGTGTAAAGAATAAGGACTTCACCCAAGACCATGTAAGGGTGAAGTTCCCAAAAAATCCTCTCCTCCTGCACAAACGTATGCTGTAGTACATTAGTTTCCTGTAACATCTTCTTCTGTACGCAAAAAAACCTGAATAGCTCCTCTTGCTGGCTCTGGTTGCTTGCTGCTACTAGGCCAGAGGCCTGCAGTACCTCTCCCCGGAGGCCTAGTAGTTAAAAGCCTGTTCTGAATGGTGGACTAATGTTCCCAGCCAGCCCAGCTTGCAAATCCTGTGCCAACAGGCCACATCGATTTGACACTACTCCCCACAGTCTCTCCTCTGATCCAGGACTCCTCATCAATGACCGTGTAATGATGAGGACTTCACTAATGACCATGTAAAAGTGAAGTTCCTTCACAGACTTCCTGGCACATCCAGCCTTCCACTGTGGTACACTCACCGACCCTTCTCTGCCCCCAGTCCTTGATGGAGAACTTAACCAGACTGTATGTTCTGACAGCTTCACCTGCCCCTCTGCTCCAGGAGTTCCTCATCAATGACTGCGTAATGATGAGGACATCACTAATGACCATGTAAAAGTGATGTTCCCTAACTGCTCTCCCCGGGCCTCCTCCTACGATCGGCGCACCCCCCCAGATGTGGGTGCCCTCCTGCTGCTGTCTAGTACTCCATTCTCCACTTCACCCGGCCGACAACTCCTCCCAGTGGCATGTTACCTCAGCTTATATAGGAGGCCCGCACCCTGCCAATACCAGTTGGGGATTGGTCAGGGCTCCCACATGAGCTGCCTGCCACTCCTGTTCCAGGCCCTGCCCCCTCTTCCAGAACATTCTCCCTGGAAGCAGGGGAGGCGCCTCAGAACTAGAGCACAGGTGGTCACACCCACACCCACTGCTACACTAACCACTTCCTGTCCCCAGATCAAAACAGACAGGCCTAGCTCAAAGTATAGGCCTGCCTAAATTTACCTGTGCAGACAGTCTCCCTAGTAAAAATTGTATACTAGCACCTACCTATTGGTAGAGGGTGCTACACAAGCATCTGTCAATCTCCAAAAACTATGCAATGTAGGAGCCTATCAAAACAAATCCAATCTATTTATATCCAGTCAGGCAGGTCAATGCCCTAGAAAGTTGACTTGAATTGCCTGTATAATACCATCTCTTAGGTTTCTTTATTGCTAGGAGGCTGCCCTATACAAATCTATGATTTCCCACTACACAGGTGAGACCAGCATTAAAAAGACTTGCAGCTACAACTTCAGATGATTATCCAGATGTCGACAACAGTTTGTGGGAAGAATGTCATGTTATGTATGTTCCAGAATGTTAGCTTTGATCAAGGCTGGTATTTGAATACTGAGGGTGTCCTGGGTTTGGGAGCTCCTAGGAAACACAGAGATAGAATATTCTTAACTGGAATGTATATACAGACAACATAGGTTACTTGTAGTTGCCTACTGATGTAAATTATACAGTCTCATGAGTCACTCATGTTCACATATAAGCCTCCTGCATTATTTTACTGATGGTCTTTTCTTGATATAGTGTAGTTTTATGTAAATGCAACTGTGTTTTACTTTTTAAAAATAGCTGAAGAGCCTCAACAGTAGGAAGATCACAACTTCATAAGTCATCACTAAAAATGGTGTCCAGTGAGGAACATTTACCAAAGCAGGAAATAAGGAGTGATGACTGAAGTGTCATGGAAGCCAAGTTGGCTATAGCTCAGAGGTGTGAACATCAACTAGACCAAGGAGAGAATCCGCAAAGAACAGTGACCTTTACACTTGAAACACAGCAATGCTTTACCCACTTTGGCATGCTATCTTAATAGATGCTGAGTCAGAGTGACACACAAGAGAACTATGGTACATGAAGTCCTTCACGTATCAGTTGACAAAATGAGGACCACAGCCAGATGCCTCAAGGCTCCCAAAGCTCTTTAAGTAACAGATTTATGTATAGGAGCATGTAAATCAGTAATGTTTACTTGGGCACCCCTCACATATTGTTACCACGTTAAAGATTGAACAGTTTTTCCAGTACTTCATTCTTTTGTAATGTCAGTGTGCTGAAAGTTGGCACAGCAAAGAAAGTATCATCATATCATAACACCAAAAATAGGGTTTTTTTATACACAAGATTTTACCAGCTTAACAACATGAAATTAACTCATTCCCTCATTGGAACACAGCTAAAAATAATAAGATAGATTTTCTAAAGAAATGGAGCATGTTTAATTCCAAAGTGACGTATTACTTATCTTAGTGAATGTGGCAGAACAAGAAGAAAGTACACTTTGGGAAGAATACCCAATTATGTGCAAAAAATGTTTAAAGAAATTTATTTTTTGCTTGCCCATGATTTGGTAATTGAAATCAGCACAATTTCAATGTATTCACCAAACTAAGTGAAAATTCACTTTGCAAAGATAGAATTCACTTAGTTTGGTGAATAAGAGAAAATTGTGCTGATCATCCAATCATGTTCTAGCAAAAATCATGTTTTTTTTTTCTTGCATATGATTGGGTATTGTTTGCAAATTAAATATAAATTTGTTGCATCTCTTTCACTATGATAAAAGGAAATTCACTATGCAAAGTGCATATACTTAAAAGCTTCTTTCACACCAGCAGACCGGTTTGGGCCGCCTGTCCCTTTTTGCAGGCGGACCCAATCGGCCATCCATTGTTCTCTATGGGGAAGCTGATGTAAACTAACATGTGTCCATTTACACCTGCTTGCATCCGATCCAGGCTGCCAAAAACAGACAGATGGGGATCCATTTCCCATCCGTGTAGCAAATCAGATTGGATCACAATCAGATGGAAACGAATAGGTGGTGCGTTTCCATCTGGCCATCCCATAGAGAACAGCGTGCTGTGTCCGTGTCTGCTCTGCATACTGGAGCAGACATGGAACTGTCATCCACCTGTTCAGCAGGGGTTCAGCGGACAGATCCCCCGCTGGACAGGCGTATCCATTTGACGGTGTCTGCCCCATGTGATAGGGGCCTAACAGTGAAAATGCTCTACTTCTTTAGTAAATTAACCTCAGTGAATAGCAAATAATAAAATGTCATTGACTTGCAAATAAGACAACTGCCAGGAAGTAATTTAATACAGTTTACTGATTAAAAGTCTTACATGTATTTGAGACTTCATGTTGAACATAAGCAGATTTTTGATAAAGGGATAGTGAGGGATAGTAGTCCAACACATTGCTGTCCCAACAAAACTACCCACAATGTGTGATTTGACCAATGAGTAAATTGCAGTAAAATTGTTTTCCTTTTCCCACAATAGAAGAGCGAAGGAACCTGCTCTAGCTCCCCTTTTTTATTGTCCTTAGTTTGGACACTAGGGGTCTCCCTATCTATGTGAAGCAGCATACTCTATAAAGATGGGCGGAGTTAAAGTGTACTCAGTAGAGGACGCATAGAGAAAGGAAAGTGTGCTTTCTTAGGGCCCTTGTTGGAAACCAAGGGCCTCACCATTAATCGCCATACAGCATATAGCATACCGGACAATGGCTTTCATCTTTTGGGAAAGTCAGGATTCCCCTTTGCATAAATGATAGCAGAAGGGCTATTTGTTAGAGATTGTTGCAGAGTAGGCAGAGGATGAGACTCTATGCAACTCTGAGGGATTTCTGGTTTGTTCTACTAAGCTGTGGTATGCAAGTTCATGTTCAGTAAAGCAAAAAAACAGAAGAACACAGACTCAGTCTAGTCCTTCCCAATTAAAGTCAGTTGCCTATACCTGGGAAATAGTATTGCCACCTCATTCCTTTAAACCCGAACACATACGAATTACACAGGTTTTGAGGCTAATTTAATGCAGATAAGGCACCAAGTGAGTTTAATTACCATCTTAATCAGCCACAGAACCTGTGTAATTAATATGTGTTAGGTTTTAAAGGGATGAGGTGGTAAGTGGAGTTGATACCCGGGTGAGCTGGGTCAGGCAACATGTTGGTAGAGATGGGTCCTCTGTCTTCACTATGTATCCAGAAGCCTGGTGGCTTTGAGGTTGGGAGGTTGACATGACCCTGGACAGACTAGGCTGGCAAACTACAGGAACCCCAGTTATCTATGTGAATCCAGTGGACCGATGGCCCCTGATTGACCCATAGACCAAAATCAGTAAGCCAACACTTTGGATGTGGTTTCCTATGTCTCTTGCAGAGAAGTTCCTGATGTAGGCCCTTTAGCAAGGGACCTGGCTCATCAACCACTCTAGGGGTCGCTACAAAACAATTTCTGTGTGTATAATGATGCTGTTGTCATATCTTGTTATCACTCCTTACACGACCTGAACTTCACAGATCCTCAATGATTTGGGCACATTGCATGTAAAGATTGGTCTGGGTATAAATACTGTATTTATTGGAGTATAAAACTCACTTTTTCACCATGAAACTCGGGTGCAAATAGCGTGTGCATGTTATACGCCAATACTTCAATTTTAGCTGCCTCGGAGGGGACAGGGAGGGGGGCGTGACGAGAGCCGTCAGAATACATACAGTTTGAATCTCCTGTTTACTTAGCGGCCTCTGTAATAGGAAGTCCCATCTCCTGGGCCACCACTGGACCACTGTTCTGTCTATCATAGGAGATTCTCACTGTATCTGTATGTAATCTGTCGGCGCTCGTCCCATCCCCCTCCCTGTCCCCTCTAGGCTGCAGATGGGCATCGATCAGGCTGCACTGATGGCAATGGCGAGGCTGCTGCATTGATGGCAATGGCGAGACTGCTGCATTGATGGCAATGGTGAGGCTGCTGCATTGATGTCAATGGCGAGGCTGCATTTATGTGGACTAATGAGACTGCATTGATGGCACTTGTGAAGCTGCAGATGGGCATTGATCAGGCTGCATTGATGGCAATGGTGAGGCTGCAGATGGGCACTGACCCTTATTTTGCTTCAAAGTTCCTTATTTAAAATTTATTTTTTTTTCCCTGAAACTTCCCTCTTAAAATGAATGTGCGTGTTATACGCCTGTGCGTGTTATACGCCGATAAATACGGGTACTTTATTCAGTGACTATGCAACTTTCATTGGGCAACAAATACATCACACAGTGAGCAACAATATAAACATACAGTGTAAAAATATTAAAATTGACCTGGTCATATCATTGCCACAGAGAGGGTGGCCATGATTCTTAGAGCAATTGCACTCTATCCATCCTGTTGTTGGTAACAATTTGCCAGCAGCGGGATTGAAAACAGGGTAACAAAATTAACACTAGATTCCATGTGTCCCTACTTCTCTATCTTACATTGTTTCCTTGCTGGCAACTTACATGCTGCAGTGTTTCCATCAGCAAAGGAGCAATGGCTTGCTTATTGAATCAGCAAGAGAGCAACACAAGGAAGCAGGTTAATAATCTCTCTGCAGTTTTGTGACATCAGCCTTAGGGCACTTTCACACTGCCAGCACCCGGGCGTCAGTGGTAAAGCGTCGCTATTTTTAGCGGCGCTTTACCCTCATTTTAGCGGCATTATTCGGCCGCTAGCAGGGCGCTTTTACCCCCCGCTAGTGGGCGAAAAAGGGTTAAAACTGCCCGCAAAACGCCGCCACAGCTGCGCTTTGCCGGCGGTACGGCGGTGCTGCCCGTTGATTTCAATGGGTAGGGGCGCTTTAGGAATGGTGTATTCACTGCTCCTACAGTACTGCAAAGAAGCTGCTTGCAGGACTTTTTGTGACACCCTGCCAGTGCAGCGCCCCAGTGTGAAAGCACTCTGGCTTTCACACAGGGATTGCAGCTGAGGCTTTTTTCAGGCACTTTACAGGTGCTATTTTTAGCGCTAAAGCGCCTGAAAAGCATCTCCAGTGTGAAAGGGGTCTTATGCCCCGTACAAACGGTCGGACATTGATCGGACATTCCGACAACAAAATCCTAGGATTTTTTCTGACGGATGTTGGCTCAAACTTGTTTTGCGTACACACGGTCGCACAAAATTGTCGGAATTTCCGATCGCCAAGAACGCGGTGACGTCAACCACGTACGACGAGACTAGAAAAGGCCATTTCAGAACCAAGCGCGGCACCCTTTGGGCTCCTTTTGCTAATCTCGTGTTAGTAAAAGTTTGGTGAGAGACGATTTGCGCTTTTTCAGACTCGTGGCTTTCAGATCGTTTTCTGCAGTTCAGTTTGTGCTTGTGGGTTTGTATCTGCTCTTCAGTGCGTGCAAGCAAGCTACACGTGACTTGGATTAGTCATTGTGTTCTTGTTCGTTCGTTGCTGTTTTTCAGGTCGCTCTTCACAGGCCTTGCTGTTCTTCAGTGCGTTCTGTTACTTCGTTCTGAGCAGCCGACCGTTTTCTAGTCATGTTGCGTATACGTACTCCTCGTAGAGTTCGTGCTGTGTGGGGGCTTGGTGTTGGGGTCCTGACCTTGACACAAGTCCAGTCCGTGAACAGGGTGGGGAGGAATTCATGGACCAAGACTTGGTTGCTTCAGCGTGACCAGTTCTGTCATATGCCTTTGCTCCGTGGGATCCGTGAGAATAATCCTGATGATTTCAGGAACTTTCTCCGGATGACGGACCCCGTGTTTCACCGTTTGTTGGCTTCGCTGACCCCCTATATCAGCAGGCAGGATACCTGCATGAGGCAAGCCATCACTCCAGAGCAGAGGCTCGTCGCTACCCTGCGGTACTTGGCGACAGGGAGAAGCCTGCAGGACATCAAGTTCTCGACAGGCATCTCCCCCCAGGCTCTGGGGATCATTATCCCAGAGACCTGTTCTGCCATCATCCAGGTCCTACAGAAGGAGTATATTAAGGTAAGATTTTTATCCTTTAATATCACATTTTATTGTATTGAATGTTTGAATGTTTGCTAATATATTGTATTTCTTTCCTCATTCCCTCATTACCATGTTTGTAATATGCTGTGAATGTCCCCTTTGTCCTCATGCATGCTGGAATTTTATGTTTTTTTTTTTTAGTCCTTCATACATATTTGCCTTCACTTACCTCCCCAGCATGCTCTCCTGGCCCTATATTCACCTCATGTAGTCACTTAACAATGTATTTGATCAGCTCCATAGTAGTGCTTTACCCCAAACTAACCCTAAAATGTTTAGAAATGTGATTTGTGCTTTAAATTCAGGCAGAGTGCCAGAGGCTTTTTTTTGTAGTGTTCCCAAATCATTTTTATTAACCCTCCCTCCCCCCAACTGCTAAGTCAGCTGATCCCAATTCTCTATCTATCCTCAATAATCTATCTGCTGACTTTGCTAAACCCATATACACTATACCCATCTCTTTTGTGGTCAGATTTATGGATGAATTCCCCAAAGCATGTAGTGCAAGGGCCTGCCTGTATACTTTCAAATGGTACTGTTTCACGTTTTTGTATTATATTATTATCTTGATGGGTAATAGCAGAATGTCCAAATGTGCTCAAGTGTGTACAATGTGTATTTATATCTTTGTATTATGACACTTCTTACCTGTCCAGTGGTCTGCCAATAGTGTAACTAAGGAGGGGCTGTTCCAAGTAATACCCATTATTGAGGCATTCATCTCTCAATGAAGTGGAGAGGGTTACCTGTCCAAGAGTCCCCCCCCCTATAATGTTAGATATGGCCCATGAGGGGGGGGGGGGGATATGATAGGTGTACCTTATACTTTGGTGTTGTAAAATTCCCCTTAATAAATGTTATCTGGATGTTGGCCAAGAATGTTTGTGTCTAATCTTCTTTCCATGTTTATGTGCAAAAATACTAATTTATTTTTGTTTTCCTCAACAGTTTCCTTCCACGCCACAGGAATGGCAGACTGTGGCCTCCCACTTTGCCCAGCGGTGGGACTTTCCTAACTGCGGAGGAGCAATTGATGGGAAACACGTCCACATCGTCCCACCCCCCAACTCGGGATCGTACTATTATAATTACAAGGGGTTCAATAGTATTGTGATGTTGGCGGTGGTGTCGGCTAATTATGAGTTCCTGTATGTGGACGTGGGGAAGAATGGCTGGATGTCCGATGGTGGAGTCATCGCCCAGACGGAGTTTTACAGGCGTCTCCAGAATTATTTTTATCTTGGGATCTCTGCCGTTCTCCTTGCCTCTTCAACACGGGTTTCCCTGGGTCTCACGGATCCCTTTGTGCTACGGAAGAGTGCTTCTAGCAAATTACAGCTAGCCCTGCAGTGTGTCAGTGTTACACTCAGACCTGATGAGACCTCCGTTAATCAAGGTATACACTTGATCTGCAGATGACAGCTAGCTCAGCAGTTTGCCACTGGTTCATTTATGTCTTCCATGACCCCCTGTAATTAAGGGGTTAACTGGATCTGGTAAGCACAATCTTATTTACCTATTTACCGCATCGCCTGGATAAGTGATCAATGTGGGTGTACATAGAAGAGGCTTGCTTCAGATTGGCATTTATGAACTTTTGATTGGATTTATTTTATGATTGGACTCTTTTTTTTCCATTTCTAGTTCCTTATTTTGTTTTTTGACTGTTATTGAGGTTGGTGTTATCCTTTAGTGTTCAGCTTGCAATATTAGTTTGGGTTTAGTTTGTGCTGATTGCTCTTCATTTTGTATTGTCTCCAGAATGGCAGCTTGGACTTGCCACCTCCAGAAGAGAATGTGGAAGGACTCCCATTCGTCTTCGTTGCAGATGAAGCATTTGCACTGGGGGACCATCTTATGCGGCCATTCCCGATGAGGACCCTCACCCTGGAACAGAGGGTTTTTAATTACCAGCTGGCCAGAGCCAAAAGAGTGGTGGAGAACACATTTGGAATCATGGCCAGCCGGTTCCGCCTATTTCTTACACCCATCCATATGGCGGAGTATAAACTGAATCATATAATCCTGGCGTGCTGTGTTCTACATAACTTTTTACATCAACATTCGGCCAACTATGCTAGCTCGGTTGGGCCTGAGGCCGGATTGATAAATGAAACAAGCCTGACGGCGCTTGAAAGTGGCCGTCCTGGCTTGCCCTCCCTGAGTGCCCGTGATGTCCGGTTAAGATACCTTGAGTTCTTTGAGGGTAGGGGGGCCATCAATATGCCAGACAATTTGTGAAACCTTGATCCAATAAAAAAAAAAAATCGCAAATCTTTGGTGACATTTACTGCTTGTGTTTGTTTTAGCTGACCCGGACAGAAATGTGGTGAGTCCAGAAAATGGCGTGATTGTGTAACCTTACAAAGCACTGTTGGGTGTTATTTACTAAAGGCAAAGACACTTTGCACTACAAGTGCACCTGAAACTGCACTGAAACTGCACTTGTAGTGCAAAGAGGATTTGCCCTAAGGAAATAACACCCATTGTCACAGAAAACAGCAATTACATCACCACAAAAGTGTTGTAGCGTTCAGACAATAATCCACACATTCTTGATTAACAATCTTTTTAATACCTGCACATTCACATGTGCATTTAGAAAAGGTTTTTAAAACAAACCAACATGTTTGTTGTATAACAATTTTTGGGGTGGCATTATCAAAAATAGAAATGTCCATTTAAGATAAAACAGGCATGTGTAAAACCAACAAGAAAGACACAAATCTTGAACTTACAAAGTTCACATTTGGTAGAACTTGAAGGCAATATCAGACATGAGTATTTAGGAACTGTGTTTGATATTGCGTTCAGATGGGGTGAAGTCAACCCAGGAAAAGCCAAATTTGGAAGATGCACACAAATTTCCCAATGTCAACATGTGCTAGCTGCCATCACGGGGGATCAAGGGACGTGTTTTGGGGGAGAAACCCCTTCCTCTCAGCTACTTTATTATTGAGGAAGGGGTTGCACCCCCAAAACGCGTCCATTGATCTCCTGTGATGGCAGATAGCACATGTTGGCACACTGTGTGCATCCTCCAAATTTGGCTTTTCTAAAAATCGCTAAAACATTTTGAACATTGTAGCACACAAAAAAAGAAAGTGATTTGGAGGGGTTTTAAACTCTACCCAATACATCAATGATGTTCTTATTTTTTTTAATAACATCATTGATGTTTTTCTTGAGGTTTTCCAAAGCTAAATTACACCCCATGATCTCCCCAATCAGGATCTGTGCACTTTCTGATGTGAAAGATCTGGATCCACAACATCACAATCACCTAAAAAGAGAGAAACCAAACAAAAACAGGTATAAAAAATATGCCGGCATCCATCTCTTACCTGAGCGTGTAGTCGCAGACACTCACCTGTTGTGGTGACTAGTTCCACCACGTCTTCTTCCTCCTGCTCTTTTTGTGTTGGGGGATTTCCCCTTCTTCCAGAGGTGGGGGGTCTCTGGTCTCCTCGGATGAGGGGTGTCCTCCGAGTCTTTTCTCCCCTATGTAAAAGAAAAATGGTATACTTAGCACACAGATATTTGATGGCAGAACTATAAATAGGAAACATTGCTTGGAAGTGGGGTACAATTGTCTATTTTGGCAGAGTTCCAAAATGTAGCATTTTCAGTGTCCTTTGTCAAGCTGCAATACTTTACCTGTTTGGTACAAGCTTCACAGATGGAGACCCCCCTACAGTATACACTGGAGCACCTGTGTGGCCCCCCTAATAAAAATGGTGTTCTTGTGTCCCACACTAGTGCTCCAGCGTCCAGATGTGAAAACAGCTGTTCAGTGTCCTCTCCTTACACAGAATCTAGTTTGCATTTCATTCTAGTAACAAAGCCATCCACACAACCAAATTAGTTTCATACAAGTAGGGCGTAAAAAATGTGGCCAAATGCATATGGCCAAAACAATGGTGTTTTATAGGCCGAAAGAAAAATGTTTGATACGAACGAATAATGTGCCCATGAACATAAAAGTTGCCATTTTAAAATGTACAACACTTTTAAGAAAAGCACACGGAGCAGCACGAACGTAATAAAGACAAAAAGAATAGGAATACAGCACAACTACTTACTTTTTTGCAGCACTCTCCGGATCTTTCTGTACTGCTCATGTTCTTGTAATTTGAGGTCCGACCACCGTTTCCTGAGCTGATCTTTCGATCGACGTAGCCCGAAATTCCGGTGCAGACTTTTGACCACTCTCGCCATGATCTTGGCCTTTCTGACATTGGGGTTGGGGTAAGGTCCATACTTCCCGTCATAGTCGGCCTTCTTCAGGATATCGACCATCTCCAACATCTCCCCAAAGGACATATTTGATGCCTTAAATCGTCTCCTTCTGGATCAGGACGTTTCCGGATCCGGGCTTTCCTCCTCCTCGTTGCTGTAATTAGCACGCACCTGCTGTGTCTCCGCCATGTGCTCTTTCCCCACTGCGCAGAACGAAAAGGGGCGGGGAATAGACTAGAAAGAACATCAGGGGTGGGCGGAGTTACACGCATGCGCAGTGTGTATAAAGCGTAACATGCGTGCGTATTACGTATGATCTGTGAGCGGAGGAAGGAGCATCGGACGCGCCGATTGTGATAACGAAGGTAAGATCTAAACTTGGGCCTATACTGCTTCGAAATTGAAGCCTATATTGTAACAAGATTAGGAGAGTTTGGCCTGACCTTAGGGTTTGTCTTGTGTTGTGTCTTGCAGAGAAAATGGATGACCGACCACAATTTCCTCCCCCTGTTCATAGACAAATACAGGGAGCTGCCCTGTCTGTGGCAGGTGAGACACCCCCATTACAACAATAAACAAAAGAGGCAGGCAGCGCTGGAGAAACTGCTGGAGTTGGTGAATCCGGTGGTCCCCACAGCAACCATCCCTTATTTAAAAACCAAAATTGGTGGCCTGAGGAGCACTTATCTTAGGGAGCGCAAGAAAGTCACAGATTCCCAGAGGTCCGGAGCTGGAGCAGATGACGTTTATGTCCCCAGGCTGTGGTACTATGAGAGACTGCGATTTCTGTCAGACCAGACTTAAGTCAGGGAATCCCTCTCCACTCTTCCTTCCACTCTTCCTTCCACCCCAGCTGAGGCTTCCGATGTCCAACCTGGGCCTTCCAGCCAGGAAGAAGTGGAGGAGCCCAGCTGGAGTCAGGTATAGCATTCCTCTACAGATTCCTGATCAATAAATAAATGATGTTTACTAGATGTTATTATTGATCAATAATTGCTGATTGCAAAAAGTGTTTTACATATCAATAGACAGTAGTGGGCACCCAAAATTGGGACAAGAATGAAAAATGGTGGGCTCAGAAGGATAGTCTGTTATATTTGTTAACATTCAATTTGCAACAGTCAGGAGATGAAAATTGTGTGTGATTGATGAAACAAATACTAAATCTATGTCCCTTTTTCATACACAGGAAGACCTCAGCCAGGAAGAGGCTGTGGAATGTGGCAACCAGGAGGAGGCGGGGCTAAGTTGCAGCCAGGAGGAGGCGGGGCTAAGTGTCAGCCAGGAGAAGCCTGAGACAAGTCGAAGCCTGACCGAATCGCAGGTTCCTCCCCTCCGCCTTCCATACAAAAGAGCGAGGAAGCCGACTCACATGCAGGATTCTGCACTCAGGCTAATTCAGGAGGCTTCTGCGTCCCTCCGAGCCTTACCCACTCCCGAAGAGGCCTTTGCCTGCATGGCTGCCACAAAACTGCAGGGCATGCAGGAGGGTCAACGCAAAATATGTGAGGACCTTCTGTATAAAGTCCTAAGTAAGGGGGTGAGTGGGGAACTAACACCCAATACCCACCTGAGTGAGTTGGCCCCTCCTCCTCCTGCTGCCACAACTCCACCACCAGAGCCACAGCGTGGAAGGAAGACAAGAGAGTGATGGCCCTGGGTTCAGTCTGGTCTGGCAAAAGATGCAGTCTCTTGTATGACCACAGCCTGGGGACACCGATGTCATCTGCTGCTTTCCGGATCTCTGGGACTTCTGGACCAGACTGCACTCCCTTAGATAAGGACTCCTCAGACCACCAATTTTGCTTGAAAATAGTTGATGTGTGCCCTGGGGGTCCAAGGCTTCACCCATTTCTGCTGTTTCTCCAGCGTTGCCTCCCTCTTTGTTTAGTTGTGAGCCCTTAATAAATGATTTTTTTTTTCTATTATACTCTCCTATGTGTGTTTTCATTCAAAAAGGACAGTTTGTTGGTGACGATTTAGGTACATTTCTAAAGTACAATGTGAATTTAACAAGAGACAACAACACCAAACAATCTCCTACAGATTAAACATAACAACATATCAATGGTGTTGTGGTAACTTGACACACAAAACACACACAAAAATATTCTGGAGTAAAACTAAAAATACAAGAAAACAAAGATCAGCCTTGAAAAAAATACAAACCAAAAAAAAAAATTCTGCCTTAAAACAAAAACAAAAAACAAAATACAACACCAAAAAAATGTTGTCAGATGTGACAAATCAAAATATATTGAGAGAATCCCGACAAATAATAAAGAAATAAGTTTGAGAGAAATCAGTGTGAATATGAGCAGCAAAACTACTTCATTCTTCTCACATTATAAAGAAGAAGAGAGTGCGCTGTATTAAACCATTTTTAACATTGCAGCGTGACGAAAGTGCTGTATCCATTCCAAACGCTAAGTTTACCAGACCGAGCTGTTCCGTCTCGGAATTTCTCCTGAGCATGCGTGGCACTTTGTGCGTCGGAACAGGCCACACACGGTCGGAATTGACGCCATTGGATTTTGTTGTCGGAAAATTTTATAGCCTGCTCTCAAACTTTGTGTGTCGGAAAATCCGATGGAAAATGTCCGATGGAGCCCACACACGGTCGGAATTTCCGACAACACGCTCCGATCGGACATTTTCCATGGGAAAATCCGACCGTGTGTACGGGGCATTACAGTGAGCAGTTTGGACCAGGGATAAAACTACCTGCATCTACATCTGTAATGTAACATTTAATTTCTGCTAACTTTCAGTGCAGGAAGTTTAGTTGCAGTTCACAATAAAATAACTCAAATAAAGCGATATTATATATACTTGGTTATTTTTCTGCTAACAGAAGTTCAAATCAGCTAACCTGTTCTCATAAGAATATTTTTTTAACTAGGGAGAGGTGAAGAAACTTGTGGATATTAATGTTAATGCATATTAGAAATAACATAGGGAATATCTAAACCTTAGACTCTCTATGACTAAGTTATATGGATAGTCCAACATATATGTTACATTCCTCTGTGACTTTGCTCGAGTCTATGCTATGGGCTATAGCTATGAGGAGTAAGCTGAGCAGCTCAGTGTCTGCACTGCATAAAAGATTAGACAGCACTGCTGGCTGTGAGGAGGATGGAGGTCAGTGTTGCACACAAGACTGACTTCACTTCTAATTACCTCTAGAATGATGTCTGGCACCAACACGTGCACTCACCTCTTCTCAACTACATGCCCCTGGGGATATTTGCAACAGATTTAATGAAACAAGCAATGTCCCTATTCTGTGGCCAAAGCTTTCCCCAGCGGGATGCTAATCCCACATACAAACACTCAGTCCTGTCTTAATACAGTTACTTAATCTCCAACACATTAATGGGATGGAAACTTGTCCCGAGATCTTAGTAATCTTTTTAACCCTTGCTATGAACAAGGTACAATGTACCATAGTAGAAAATGAAGCAACATAATAAAATAAGGCGTAGAGATGTCAGCATGACAAGGTAGCCATAGACACGAGATAATTGTATTTATATCCAGCCATAATCATGCAAGGTAGCATCAGGAGAGCACGAGCAAATAAAAATGAGTTTGTAGACACATTTTAATAAAGTAACATTCAAAGTCTCTTCTGACAAAAAACATCTTCCTCTTTCTTGTAGAAATATTTTATGTTTGCATGGTCTGTGCATTTTTTACACTCCTGGCTCATTCCCGCCATCTGTAAGATGCCAAGAATGAAGCCGAGTGCCAGGAAAAATGTAACACATGTGTGCATGTGTAAGAGTTACATCACTGTCGGTCACCCAATGGTCAAAGAGAATGATTGGGAACCTGGAAGTAGCAACATGGACAGAACAGCGAATAAGAGCCTGCACTGGGTAAGAAACACTTTTAAAATACATTTCCTATCATAACACCTAGCACAAAGTGGTTTAATTCCACTTTGGCCAACCCCATTTTAAAAGTTTTTATTTTTATTGTAATTTACTGTTATTTACAGGGGTGTTTCTAGACCCTGGCAGCCAGGGCACATGCCTGGGGTATTTTATTCTGCTTAGAACCCTGGCTGTCTTTTGTAGTAATAAGGTGGATAGCATTTAAAGTATGGGATACAATTGGCGGTTAATTCTGGTTGTGAGATTTTTTTTTACATCCCTTCTCACACTCAACCCGTATTTGCATTTACATAGTTACATATTAATTATTTTCTCCTCACAGTTCAGCATATTGTATTAGTTTAGTAGATTTGGGGGTTCACCTGTACTTTACAATGCATATATTTTTTCTTAAATTTAGTAGAATAATGACCCTTGAGTAACGCTAAAACTATACATTTTATGAACAAAACACTTGGTAGGTACTATGGCATTATAATGGTATCATTACAATACTATCTCTGACACCATGGCATCCACAATGGCTGACACAATGGCTGACACAATGGCACCATAAAGAAATTGTGACAAGACAATTAGTGAGCAATTCCACCCAAGTTTCATTTGTAGAAACGTTCAACAAACACATCCCCCATCTCTCCATTTTCAAGGCTAATAGTCAAGTGATTGTCCTGGAATGTCTTAAGCTATACGTGGGTTTACAAAACAGTACAATTCTCCCCATTTAGCTTTGGAGAGTAGTAACAAAGTTGATTGTTATAATTAAATAGAAGGAATATGGTATATGCTGCATGAGCATAGTTTTAATAAATTTATAAGAAACCTCATTTTATAAAACACTTAACTCATGCAGCTTCTGAGGACAAAGAACAGAAAGCATTTATTGTTTCACTTTGAAAAAAAAAAGGAATGTTATGTATATTGCATAGACAGATAGACAGTATAGCAGAAATCTTTTAGCCTGCATTTTGGAAATGACCGAATGCACACATTTGTGCAGAACAAAAATCCACCTTTAAATGTATATATTTCAGATTGAGAAATTAATAAATATTTAAATAAATCCACAGACAGTGCTTAAGGTATTTGGTTAGTTACATAAGGAGGGGCCACTATCAGACTTTATTTAAAAAATCAACTTTAAAGTTGATTTTTCCTCAGGACAAAATATTGTACTGACTCATTAAAAAATATTTAACAATTTAATTGTCCATATTTTCAACAGGAGTGAATCCAGGCAGCTTGAAATCAAATGGGGCCAAATTCAAATGACCATCATTGTTATTCCTCTTTTCACCACCATGAGCATCCAGGCATATTGGCCAGGAAACCCTCTCCCTGGTAGCCTGAAACCTGTGGTCCATGCATATGTACTGCAGCATGAATACACCCATTCACCACACATTTCTGGTGCCATAGGTACCTGAGTCCTGGATGTTGCTGAAGTAATTGTGTCCTCAACCATCTTACCAACCAGGTACAACTACCTACTATGTTTGGAAGGGGCAAAATATACCCTTGGAAATCTGCCCCATGTCCTCCTTTCCGTCTGCACCCAAACACCCAGTGTCCAGGCTATTAAACCACACAGTGTTTGCTCCAGCAAGAACACCAGAGAGATTGTGCTGATGCTCCATCTCCATGTGTGATAGACAGTGGGCAAAAAATAAATACTGTAAACCAACTCCTAGGGATAACATAACCCCTTCCATACCAGTCATACTTCAATTATAGCAAGAAGTACTACAAAATAATGGCCAAATACATGAGGGGAGGGATCTGTGCTTGTTTCTTCTATTTTCCATTGAGGGACACAAGAACCAATTCAGTAAACACTGGGCATCCAAAAGCAGTACCAACAAGAATGGTGATCGATCCTCTCCACAAAAGAATAGTTGCTTTGCCTAGCACTAAGGGAAACAAAAAAAGGAAAACTCACAGGGCCACCTGGAAAACTTAAGAGGCCAAAACTGACATCAGCAGAGGCTAAAACTTCCAAATAGCAAAATTTAGCAGATGTGTGAACAGAAAACAAGGTCATGGTCTTGATCGCAATAAAGATATGCAATAGGGTCTAGACGCGACAATAACACTAGCTGAATTACAACAAGCGGTAAACGGAATGGCAAATCAAAAATCCCCGGGGCCAGACGGTCTCCCAGCTGAGACCTATAAGCAATATGGGAAAACCCTGTTACCAGAATTACTTAAAACGTTGAATTGGGCACTACAGGCAGGGAGGTTGCCTGACTCTATGACCGAAACCAATATTATCCTGCTTCATAAAGAAGGGGAGGATCCGTTGGAACCGTCGGCATATAGGCCAATATCTTTGTTGTGTATGGGCGCCAAGATTCTGGCAAGGGTGCTGGCGGCCAGACGCAACAAAACTATTTATAAACTCATACACTCGGGCCAAACGGGATTTATCCCCCACAGGACCACGAGTATGAATATAAGGAGGGCATACTTGAATCTCCAGACACCGACAGAGAATATGGGTTCAAGAGCCGTGGTGTCCTTAGACATAACTAAGGCCTTTGACAGCCTGGAGTGGGGTTATCTATGGCGGGTTCTGGAAGAATTCGGCCTAGGTCCCGTTTTTATAAAATGGATAAAAATACTGTATAAGGGCCCGAGTGCAAGGATTAAGGTTAATAATGAAATCTCAGAAAAAATTTGTTTAGAAAGGGGGACAAGGCAGGGGTGCCCTCTGTCCCCCTTGCTTTTCGCCCTCGCCATGGAGCCACTAGCAATACGCATCAGGTCCTGCTCAAAGATGGAGAGGTTCATAAAAAGAACAGGTGAGGAGAGGATTGTCCTATATGCCGACGATGTCCTGTTGTTTCTTGGAGATATGGAGGGTTCCCTTAGGCAGGTAATGGACATGATGGAAAGGTTTGGTAATCTGTCAGGATTAGTGGTGAACTGGAGGAAATCGGCACTATCGCCAATAGATACCCCTAATAATCCTTTGACATTGGGAATCTCCCAATAAAAAGTGGTTTCAACAATTCGTTATCTGGGTATAAATATGACAAAAGACCCCAATCAGTACATTAAAGATAATCTAGCTCCACTATTGGGTAAATTTAAATGTAAAATAGACATCTGGAACCGGCTGCCCCTATCAGTAGCAGGGAGAGGCAACTTAATCAAGATGGTCTGGCTGCCTCAGTTACTGTATCTGTTACATAACTCGCCGGTATGGGTGAATAAAAAGTGGTTTAAGAAAATTGATACGTTATTTAAGGAGCTGGTATGGAGGAGGGGTAAGGCTAGGATTAGCCTCCATAGTTTACACCTGCCAGCTAAGGAGGGGGGAATGGCCCTCCCGCATCCAAGGTGCTACTTTCTGGCGGCACAGTTGCAGCATGTAAGGGGCGGAAGTGCTGACAGAGGTCTGTTGACTTTGGAGGTGCCACATAAGACAGTGGTGGAGGCATTGGAGGCAGACTCTCTCCCTGGTAGCGGCCCCACAATTAGGATGGTAACAAAAGTCTGCAAGGCAACAAAGAGCTTAATGGGATATGTTGGGTTTACAGAATATGCCCCCTTGTGGCACAACAGGAATCTACAGGAGGTGATGGCCATGGGGGAGTTTAAAGAATGGGAGAGATGGGGCATAAATAGATTATCCCAGCTATATAAAGGGAATGTTTTAAAATCCTTTGGGGAACTTCAAACGGGGGTAGTAGGAGCCATTAGTGGCAAGTGGGGAATATCTTCGGAAACAGATGTCAGATTATGCATCTTTGGATATAGAGTATGGGGTCCGGAGGAGGTAACGCTAAAAACAGCAGTTTTGAGGTGTTTGTGTCAAGCCCGGAAGTTGATTATGCAAAGATGGCAATCAGTCCTTCCCCCGACGGTTGAGGAGTGGGCCAAAATGGTAAATGAGATAATCTGGAAGGAGAGAGCCCTATATATTAGAAGAGGGAATCTCAAAAAAATTTGAAAAGATGTGGAACCCCTGGTTGATAAGCATTGGTTGTAAGGATTAACTGAAGGAATTTAAGATCCTGGTTGGGGTGGGAGGGGGTGGAGGGGTTAGGAGGGAGGGGTGGGGTAAACAGTAAGCTGTTGCCTGAACATAGGGCAAGTAGTGTCAATTGGTGGCTAGAGCAGGCTTGTTGTTATGGGAATATAGTATGTACGGATGTGGGGTATGTAGCTTTATCCTTAGTGAATTTTGTTTACATGTACCCAGTGTTGTTATAACATGTCTGATAGAAGGTATGTAAATTTTAAGAAATGTTAATAAAGAATATTTAAGATAAAAAAAAAAAAGATATGCAATATAATGTTAAAGAGGAGTTCCACCCAGGGGGGCCATCAAAAAAAAAAAGAATTAAAAGTCAGCAGCTACAAATACTGCAGCTGCTGACTTTTAATTGGACACTTACCTGTCTCTGGGTCCAGCGATGCGGGGGATCAAAGCCCCGCTCGTCCCCCCCCTCCACTCGTCGGCACCGGCATTTCAACTGTGGGCGCCGGGCTGTGGCTTCACAGCCTGGCACCCACTGCGCATGCACGAGCGGCGCCGCGCGCCATGATTGGCCGCTCAATAACCTGGGACCTGTAATGGGTCCCAGATGATTGACAGGAGGGAGGAAGCAGAGCGGAGCCCTTCCTGTGCCGAGGGGGAAGTGATGTCACCAGCCCAGGCAAAGGAACAGGCAGACTACGAGGGACCACCTAGCAACAGGCATTTAGAGGTAAGTGAAAAAAAAAATATCCAAATTTTTTTTGTTCTTTTTTTTAGAATTTTTCCAGGTATTTTTGTTTTTTGGGTGGAACCCCACTTTAACATCTAAATTATGAATATGCAAACAAAATGATAGTTACATAGTTACATATAGTTACATAGTTAGTCAGGTTGAAAAAATACACAAGTCCATCCAGTTCAACCATAAAAAAAATAAATAAATAAAATAAAAAATATTGTACAATCCAATATACCCAATTCTATACCCACAGTTGATCCAGAGAAAGGCAAAAAACCACAGGGGAAAAAATTCCTTCCTGATCCCCCAAGAGGCAATCGGATTTTCCCTGGATCAACTTTACCTATAAATGTTAGTACCCAGTTGTATTATGTGCATTTTAAAAAGTATCCAGGCCTTTCTTAAAACAATCTACTGAGCTGGCCAGAACCACTTCTGGTGGGAGTCTATTCCACATTTTCACAGCTCTTACTGTGAAGAAACCTTTCTGTATTTAGAGATGAAATCTCTTTTTCTCTAGATGTAAAGAGTGCCCCCGTGTCCTCTGTGTTGACTGTAAAGAGAATAACTCAACACCAAGTTCACTATATGGGCCCCTTATATGTTTGAACATGTTGATCATATCCCCCCCTTATCCTCCTCTTCTCAAGAGTGAATAAATTCAGTTCCTCTAATCTTTCCTCATAGCTGAGCTCCTTCATGCCTCTTATCAGTTTGGTTGCCCTTCTCTGCACTTTCTCCAGTTACCCCAATATCCTTTTTGAGAACTGGTGCCCAAAAATACTAAATTGCATATTACAGATGAGGTCTTACTAATGATTTGAACAGGGGCAAAATTATCTCTCTCTCTCTCTCTCTGGAGTCCATACCTCTCTCAATACAAGAAAGGATTTTGCTTGCTTTGGAAACCGCAGCTTGGCATTGCATGCGATTATTGAGCTTATGATCTACTAAAACCCCCAGATCCTTCTCCACTATGGATTCCCCCAGTTGTACTCCCCCTAGCATGTATGATGCATGCATATTCTTAGCCTCCAAGTGCATAACTTTACATTGATATATCCAGAGTAGGGATGAGCCTAACACCCCCCAGTTCGGTTTGCACCAGAACCTGCGAACGGACTGAAAATTCGCACGAACGTTAGAACCCCATTGACATCTATGGGACTCGAACGTTCGAAATCAAAAGTGCTCATTTTAAAGGCTAATTTGCATGGTATTGTCCTAAAAAAGGTTTGGGGGCCCGGGTCCTGCCCCAGGGGACATGTATCAATGCAAAAATAACTTTTAAAAACGGCAGTTTTTTCGGGAGCAGTGATTTTAATGATACTTAAAGTAAAAAAAAAAAAAAATGAAATATTCCTTTAAATATTGTACCTGGGGGGTGTCTATAGTATGCCTGTAAAGTGGCGCGTGTTTCCCATGCTTAGAACAGTCCCTGCACAAAATAACATTGAAGAAAAAAAGTCATTTAAAACTGCTTGTCGCTTTAATGTAATGTCGGGTCCTGGCAATGGATGAAAATCAGTGAGACAAACGGCATGGGTTTGTCTCCAGTCCATTACCAGGCCTTTTGGGTCCTGTATGGATATTAAGGGGAACCCTGCACCCAAATTAAAAAAAGGAAAGGCCCTTTATACTCTGAACAGCAGTATACAGGCGGTGCAAACAAGACAGGGACTTTAGGTTTGTTGTTAACTAGAATCTGTTTGTAATTTTGAACTGGTACATTTTGAACGTGTTTAGCTCCAGCCAAAAAATCTATTTTAAGCTTTTTGGAAAACATAGGGAAGGGTTATCACCCCTGTGACATTTGTTTTTCAACACTGTAACCCCTCACAGATACTCTAGTTGGAACGCAGAAATGAGCCCTGCTGCAAAGTATTGCATCAAAAATTGTAATTACATGCCCCTGTTAGACAGGGGCTGAAAAATTGGGCCGTAGGCACTGGTGGCGGTGCCCAGAACCAAAAATGTTCTTACAAGCTATCAGCGTGATCATTGAGGAGGAAGAGGATAATTACTCAGGATAGTCACTCAGCATCAGCATAGGCAGTCTTTGAAGGGATCTGAGATTTCAAAAAAAATTATTCGCTTACATCAGCATCAGGTGCTTGGTAGCTGGTGGTGATCCAAGACTGATTCATTTTTATTAAGGTCAGTCGATCGACCGAGTCAGTGGACAGACGCACCCTGTGATCGATTACAAAGCCTCCAGCAGCACTGAATGTGCATTCCGAAAGAACGCTGGATGCAGGACAGGCCAGTAGCTCAATTGCATACTGTGCAAGCTCTGGCCAGTGATCCATCCTCAAGACCCAGTAACCCAAAGGATTTTCGGTGGGAAAGGTGTCCAAGGCAGATCTTGCCCCTAGGTATTCCTGCACCATGGAAAACAGACGCTGGCGATGGTTGCTGGAACCGATAATACCTTGGGGCTGCGGACTAAAAAATTGTCTGAACGCATCGGTCAGACGGCCACCTTCTCCACCGCTCCTTCTTTGACTGACTGAAGCCTCAGCAACACATTGTCCAGAAACAGGAGTTTGTAACCTCCCAGTCTCTGGGAACGCGTTGCACAGTCCTTTCTGCAAGGCCTCCCGAAGATGTTTCATCCTCTGCTCCCTCTGCAATGGCAAGATAAGGTCCGCAACCTTACCCTTGTAACGTGGATCAAGGAGGGTTGCCAGCCAATATTGGTCCTTTTCCTTGATACTACGAATACGAGGATCCTTCCGCAGGCTTTGCAGGATCAGAGAGGCCATGTAGCGTAGGTTTGCTGAGGCATTCAGTCCGGAGTCCTCTGGGTCAATAAGGATGTCATGATCAGCAGCCACCTCCTCCCAGCCATGTACAAGTCCATGTGTTTCTTGGGACTAATCACTTAAAGACTGCTTCTGATGCTGAGTGCCAGGCCCCATCTCCATACTGACACAATCCTCCTCTTCGTCCTCTTCCTGCGTGATCGATAAAGGGGGCCTTGAGAGCTATGGAAGTCCTCCTCTTCCTGCCTCTGTTCTGCCTCAAGTGCCCTGTCTATTATTCCACGCAGCGTGTGCTCCAACAGGTGGACAAGGGAGACAGTGTCACTGATACATGCACTGTCACTGCTCACCATCCTCGTGGCCTCCTCAAATGGTGACAGGACAGTGCATGCATCCCTGATCATGGCCCACTGGCGTGGGGAAAAAAAAACAAGCTCCCCTGACCCTGTCCTGGTGCCATAGTCGCACAGGTACTCATTGATGGCCCTCTGCTGCGTGTGAAGCTGCTGCAGCATGGCCAACGTTGAGTTCCACCTGGTGGGCATGTCACAGATTAGGCGGTTCTTGGGCAGGTTAAACTCCTTTTGGAGGTCTGCCAGCCGAGCACTGGCATTATATGACCGGCGGAAATGCACACAGACTTTCCTGGCCTGCCTCAGGACATCCTGTAAGCCCGGGTACCTGCCCAAAAACCACTGCACCACCAAGTTAAGGACGTGAGCCAAACAGGGCACATGGGTCATTTGTCCCTGTCGGAGGGCAGAGAGGAGGTTGGTGCCACCATTCCTGCCTTAAGTTGGAGTGGCGTCAACCACCTCTGAACCTGCCCCTGCAGAGCTGACAGAACCTCTGCCCCAGTGTGGCTCCTGTCCCCAAGCACACCAGCTCAAGCACCGCATGGCATCTTTTGGCCTGCATACTTGCGTAGCCCCTTGAACGGCTACGGAGCACCGCTGGTTCCGAGGACAAAGCACAGGAAGAGGCCATGGAGGAAGAAGAAGAGGAGGGGGTGGAGGAGACAGGTGTGTCACAATCATTAGTAGTGGCATTTTGGAGGCGTGGTGGCGGAACAACCTCCAACACTACTGCACCTTGTCCTGCATCCTTCCCAGCTGCCAGCAGAGTTACCCAATGCACGGTGAAACTTAGGTAACGTCCCTGTCCAGTGAGGCCAAGACATTGCCTTCCACATGCCGGTAGAGAGGCGGTATCGCCTTCCGTGAGAAAAAGTGGCATTTGGGTACCTGCCATTGAGGAACCGCACATTCCACAAACTCACAGAAGGGGGCAGAGTCTACCAACTGAAAAGGCAGCAGTTGAAGTGCTAGCAATTTTGCCAAGCTAGCATTCAACCGCTGGGCATGTGGATGGCTGGGAGCGAACTTCTTTCGGCGGTGCAGCAGCTGGGGCAGGGAAATTTGCCTGGTACAATCTGACATCGGTGTACAGTGCAGAGGTTGCACTACACTAACTTGTAGTTTTAGCTGAACACTGTGAGGAGGACGCACTACACTAACTTGTAGCTTTAGCTGAACACTGTGCAGAGGTCACACTACACTAACTTGTAGCTTTAGCTGAACACTGTGAGGAGGACGCACTACCCTAACTTGTAGCTTTAGCTGAACACTGTGCAGAGGTCACACTAAACTCGGCCATTGCACATAGTGATGAATTTCACTCATTTTCCTGGATTGAGCACTGGACTGCATGAGCAATATTGCATTACTGGATTTAGAATTGTTTAAGCACTGTCACTCTGAATTGTCCCTTCCTTGATAACTTTTGCACTGGACTTTATTTATCCTGCATTTTTATTTACAGTCACGTTCATGTATAAATTGGCACTTTATGTGTGGTATTTTCCTCACTGGATTGTTTTATATTTATTTTGTGGTGACCACCTAATGAGGGTATTTTTTTCACTTGGGTATCATGACTCTGGATATATCATTTTGTTTGCATATTTATAATTTAGATGTTAACATTATATTGCATATCTTTATGTTGATATAGCACTTTTCCACACATTTGCGATTATAACTCTTTATGTATGTGAGGACACTACAGAGAATGACAGCTTTATCCTTTTAACATTAGATATTGATACACTTGGGCAGTATTAGTATTGGTACATTCTATTTATTTTTGATTTATGTGCTCTCAAACACGGAGTAGCACACAAGTTCCTACACCTTTAAGGTCTTGGTCTTACAGTCCATAAAAAACATAAGTATGTTGCTTAAAAACCCTGGAGGTGTCCTAGTGGAGTAAGCCTAACTGGAAAGCGTAAACTATCTTCAGGTTTGAGATGAACATTTGACTGGCAGATCCACTGAAAAAATGGTAGCGCTGAAAGCTGAAAACCCTTTCCAAGACCCTCCGGCATTGCAAACAGGGCATCTGGCTTCCTAAAATCAGCCGTAGCATTTAGATATGGCATTAGGATAGAGCCCATGTGACATCCAGACCATGGAGCACAATTTCCTTGTGATGTAGAAGGGTCAGTACAATGTGATTCCAACATGAACTTTGTACCTGAGAGTAACTGGGAGTGCCCTTGGGACCTAGGAGTACCTATAGGACTAGGGAGTACATTTACTACTAGGGAGTAATTGGGTGTACCTTTAGTGCCTGGGAGTACTGAGAGTTTCTGGGATAACTGAGAATAGCTGGAGTGAACCAGAGTAACTCTAGTACCTGGGAGTACCTTTAGTAACTGGGGCTACTGGGAGCAGTGACAAGGGGTGCTGAGAGTGACGCAGGGTGCTGAGTGACGCAGGGTGCTGTGAAGTGACAGAGTGCTGTGAAGTGACGCAGGGTACTGAGAGTGATGCATGGTGCTGAGAATGACACAGGTGCTGAGAGTGGCACAGAGTGCTGAGAAGTGGCGTGGGGTGCTGAGAAGTGGTGCGGGGTGCTGAGAGTGGCGCGGGGTGCTGAGAGTGATGCGAGTGCTGAGAGGGGCTGTGAGGTAATTGGAGTAGCTGTAGCTCCAGGGGAGCTTGGAGTAGAGTAGAGTACCAATAGCAAGTCTTTCCTTATTATCCCCATTAGAATAGAGGGTAAAAATGTAGACATGGAGGCACAGGAGCCAGAGGTAGGTATCTGGGTGACAGCTAGAAGGAGGGGTAGAAGGAAGAGCGCTAGGGAGGTCAGTCCTGAGTTGGTACACCCCAATAAATATGCCAAGTTGCATGATGTTAGGTATATAAGCTCAGGGGTGGCAGTGCTGGAGCAGGCATCCTTCCCTTAGCTACCAGGGGAGTGACTGCTCTAGTAAGGTGGGGGGAAGAGATGCAGGAAAGGTTAGACAGGTACTTGTAGTAGAGGACTCAATTATTAGGACAGAGAGGGCAATTTGTCACAAAGACCATGGTCACTGAACAGTATGTTGTTTACCGACGATCGGGTTCGGCACATCGCGGATCGAGTGGACAGATTAATAGGTGGGGCTGGAGAGGACCCAACTGCTATTACACGAGGAGGACATAGACTTTGTAGGAATAACAGAAACTTGATTTGACAGCTCATGCGACTGGCTGGCAAATATTCAGGGGTATTCTTTGTATCGGAAGGACAGGGAAAGTAGAAGAAGGGGAGGATGTGTCTTTATATAAAAAAACTATTTAGGGATGGTAGAGAGGAGTGACTTTGTGAATGGGGCGAAGGGAGAGATGGAATCCATGTGGGTAGAACTCCAAAGAGAAGAAGTAAGAGGGAAATTAATAGTGGGGGTATGTTACAGGCCCCCAACCTGAAGGATGAAGAGGAGCTGGACCTCCTATCACATTTGGAAATGGCAGCAAGGCAGCAGGGCAGGGAAATGTCATCATAATGGTTGACTTCACTTTTACCGATATCGACTGGGCAGAGGGGACAGCTCACTCATTAAAGAACCGTCATTTCATAAATTTCTTGAATGAAGGACAACTTCATTCCCCGACTAGAAAGAATGCATTGCTAGATTTAATTGAGAACATTCCAAATCTGATCTCAGATGTGGAAATATTGGACAACTTGGGATCTAGCAATCACAGGATGATCACATTTAGCATAAATCATAGGAAAAATAGGCATGAGGGTAGCACAAGAACTCTAAATTTCAAAAGAGCCAACTTTTCTGAACTGTGCTCATTACTGCAAGACATCAATTGGGACCTAATCCTATAAACATTGAACACAAAGGAAAAATAGGAATGTTTTAGGAACATATTAAAAAAAGGTATCACAGAGTGCATTCCTATGGGAAATAAATATAGAAGAGTGAAGGTCAAACCTGGGTGGCTAAACCGTAACGTAAAACTTTTTATTAGAGAGAAAAAAATGGCCTTTAAAAAATATAAAGCAGAGGGGGCATTGTCAGCATTCCAACACTACAAGCAATTCAAAAGGAAGTGTAAGAACGAAATCAGGGAGGCTAAAAAAGACTAATGCCCCGTACACACGGTCGGATTTTCCGATGGGATGTGTCCGATCGGAGCGTGTTGTCGGAAATTCCGACTGTGTGTGGGCTCCATCGGACATTTTCCATCGGATTTTCCGACACACAAAGTTGGAGAGCAGGAGATAAAATTTTCTGACAACAAAATCCGTTGTCGGAAATTTCGATCGTGTGTACACAAATCCAACGGACAAAGTGCCACGCATGCTCAGAATAAATAAAGAGATGAAAGCTATTGGCCACTGCCCCGTTTATAGTCCCGACGTACGTGTTTTACGTCACCACGTTCAGAACGATCGGATTTTCAGACAACTTTGTGTGTATGCAAGACAAGTTTAAGCCAACATCCGTCGGAAAAAATCCATGGATTTTGTTGTCGGAATGTCCGAAAAAGTCCGACCGTGTGTACGCCCTATGAGAGAGACACATAGCAGAGGAGGGTAAAAAAAATCCCAATTAGATGTATTAACAGTAAAAAAGAAAAATCAGGGCACACTGCCCACATAAAAGACGATGAAGGGATGATGGTTACATATGGCACAGAGAAGGCAACTGTACTAAATGCTTTCTTCTCCTCAGTTTTTACACAGGAAAAGGAGTGGTATATTGACCGTGACAGTATTGTTAGCAACACATCACAAGATGTACCCTCGTGGCTAACAGAGGCCGGAGTCAAGGAAAGACTAGATAAGCTTAACACAAATAAATCACCAGGACCAGATGACTTACACCTGAGAGTCCTCAAAGAACTCAGTCGGGTTATAGCTAGACCATTGTTCCTAATCTTTGCGGACAGCATACTGACAGGAATTGTACCAGCTAATTGGAGAAAAGCCAATGTGGTACCAATATTCAAAAAAGGGCATAGGCATATTCCTGGCAACTACAGGCCAGTCAGCCTAACATCAATAGTAGGTACATTTTTGGAGGGGATGATAAAGGACTATATCCAAGAATTTGCTGATGAAAACAGTAACATTAATATGAATCAGCATGGGTTTACTTGCAAAAGCATTCAATACAGTTCCCCATAAACACCTAAACTACAAGCTGAGGTCTGCAGGCATGGACCATAAGGTTTGCTCTTGGATAGGAAACTGGTTACAGGGTAATGTGTACTCAGACTGGTTTGGGGTGGTAAGGGGGTGGTTAAGGTTCTCTCTTGGAACCAATTCTGTTTAATGTATTCATAAAAGATAGAGAGGATGGGATACATAGCTCAAGCTCAGTTTTTGCGGATGACACAAAAATAAGCAGGGCAATAAACTTCACATCGGGATATAGAAATTTTACAGAAAGACCTTAACAAAGTAATGGAGTGGGCAACTACATGGAAAATGAGGTTTAATGTGGAGAAATGTAAAATAATGCACTTGGGAGCTAAGAACATAAACGCAAACTACTCAATGGTGGGGGGAACCTCTGGGGGAGTCAAGGATAAGGAAAGATCTGGGGGTTCTAGTGGAAGACAGACTGAGCAATAGCATGTAATGTCAAGCTGCAGCTACCAAAGCCGGCAGGATATTAGTATGCATAAAAAAGAGGATATAGTCCAGAGATAAATCTATAATCCTGCCACTTTATAAAACTCTTTTCCGGCCACATCTGGAGTAGGGATGAGCTGAACACCCCCCCGGTTCGGTTCGCACCAGAACCTGCGAACGGACCGAAAATTCACACGAACGTTAGAACCCCATTGACGTCTATGGGACTCAAACGTTCGAAATCAAAAGTGCTCATTTTAAAGGCTAATTTGCTTGGTATTGTCCTAAAAAGGGTTTGGGGACCCGGGTCCTGCCCCAGGGGACATGTATCAATGCAAAAATAACTTTTAAAAACGGCAGTTTTTTCGGGAGCAGTGATTTTAATGATGCTTAAAGTAAAAAAAAAAAGAAGTGAAATATTCCTTTAATTATCGTACCTGGGGGGTGTCTATAGTATGCCTGTAAAGTGGCGCGTGTTTCCAGTGCTTAGAACAGTCCCTGCACAAAATGTCATTTTTAAAGGAAAAAAAGTCATTTAAAACTGCTTGCGGCTTTAATGTAATGTCGGGTCCTGGCAATATGGATGAAAATCAGTGAGACAAATGGCATGGGTACCCCCCAGTCCATTACCAGGCCCTTTGGGTTTTGTATGGATATTAAGGGGAACCCCGCACCCAAATTAAAAAAGGAAACAGCAGTATACAGGCTCTGTACTCTGAACAGCAGTATACAGGCGGTGCAAACAAGACAGGGACTGTAGGTTTGTTGTTAAGTAGAATCTGTTTGTAATTTTGAACTGATACATTTGTAACGTGTTTAGCTCCAGCCAAAAAATCTATTTTAAGCTTTTTGGAAAACATAGGGAAGGGTTATCACCCCTGTGACATTTGTTTTGCTGTCTGTCCTCCTCTTCAGAAGATTTCACCTCACTTTTTGTCCCAATGACAAATGTTTTTTGAAAATTTGGGTTTTTTTGTGAAACAAGGATTGGTGATAAAGCATCAGTGGAAAGGAGAAATGTTTTTCCCATATTAACTCTTACAGGAGAGAATTTCCCTTCCTAGGGGTAGTTTTCATCTCACTTCCTGTTGTCTCCTTCCATTTGCAAGTAGGAATCGTTTGTAAGTTGGATGTTTGAAAGTAGGGGCCTGCCCTATATACTCATCAGAAACTTGGGCCTTAGGTGTTGTTGTGGCCACAACACTGTAAGCCCTCACAGGGCCCTGCTGTGAAATATTAGATCAAGAATTGTAATTGCATGCCCCTGTTGAACAGGGGCAGAAAAATTGGGCCTTTGGTAATGGTGGTGGTGCTGGTGCCACAACACTGCAAGTCCTCACTCGCTCTTGGTGGGCACAGAAACGGGCCCTGCTGTGAAATATTAGATCAAGAATTGTAATTACATGCCCCTGTTGAACAGGGGCTGAAAAATTGGGCCTTAGGCACTGGTGCTGGTGCCAAAAAACTGCAACCCCTCACAGATACTCTAGTTGGAACGCAGGAATGAGCTTTGCTGCAAAGTATTGCCTCAAAAATTGTAATTACACGCCCCTGTTAAACAGGGGCTGAAAAATTGGGCCTTAGGTACTGGTGCTGGTGCCACAACACTGAAACCCCTCACAGATACTCTAGTTGGAATGCAGGAACGAGCCCTGCTGCAAAGCATTGCATCAAAAATTGTAATTACACGCCCCTGTTAAACAGGGGCAGAAAAATTGGGCCTTAGGCACTGGTGCTGGTGCCACAACACTGCAACCCCTCACAGATACTCTAGTTGGAACGGCTTTATTGGCTTGTGACTGTCTGCCTCTCCTTGTTGGCCTTCCAGACTTACTAATGGCCTGTCGCTACACTAAGCTGGGATATTTATATATATATATATATATATATACTGATACTGCAGCTAGCAAAATCAACTGCCTGCCTGTAGTATGAGAACACCACCAACCTTCTACAGGTAGCTTTAGCTGAACACTGTGCAGAGCTCGCACTACACTAACTTGTAGTTTTAGCTGAACACTGTGCAGAGCTCGCAAAAAACTAACTTGTAGCTTATTTAGCTGCCTGCGGTAGTGATAGGATCAGGAAAACACCACCAACCTTCTACAGGTAGCTTTAGGTGAACACTGTGCAGAGCTCGCAAAAACATAACTTGTAGCTTATTTAGCTGCCTGCAGTAGTGATAGGACCAGGAAAACACCACCAACCTTCTACAGGTAGCTTTAGCTGAACACTGTGCAGAGCTCGCAAAAAACTAACTTGTAGTTTTAGCTGAACACTGTGATGAGGACGCACTACACTAACTTGTAGCTTTAGCTGAACACTGTTCAGAGGACACACTACACTAACTTGTAGCTTTAGCTGAACACTGTGCAGAGGTCGCACTACACTAACTTGTAGTTTTAGCTGAACACTGTGAGGAAGACGCACTACACTAACTTGCAGCTTTAGCTGAACACTGTGAGGAGGATGCACTACCCTAACTTGTAGCTTTAGCTGAACACTGTGCAGAGGTCACACTAAACTAACTTGTAGCTTTAGCTGAACACTGTGAGAAGGACGCACTACACTAACTTGTAGCTTTAGCTGAACACTGTGCAGAGGTTGCACTATACTAACTTGTAGTTTTAGCTGAACACTGTGAGGAGGACACACTACACTAACTTATGGCTTTAGCTGAACACTGTGCAGAGGTCGCACTACACTAACTTGTAGTTTTAGCTGAACACTGTTCAGAGGATGCACTACACTAACTTGTAGCTTTAGCTGAACACTGTGCAGAGGTCACACTACACTAACTTGTAGCTTTAGCTGAACACTGTGAGGAGGACACACTACACTAACTTGTAGTTTTAGCTGAACACTGTGCAGAGGTCACACTAAACTAACTTGTAGCTTTAAATGAACACTGTGAGGAGGACGCACTACACTAACTGTAAATAGTCTAGCTGCCTGACTGTGGTACTAATAGGATCAAAAGAACACCAGCAATTTTCTTCAGGTAGCTGTAAATACTGTAACAAGACAAGCCTGCCTGTCAGTAGGAAGATAATTGATCTAGCTAAACTGAATACAGTGTATATATATATATATATATATATATATATATATATATATACAACACCTGGGATGCATATATATCTGTAAGTGCAGCTAACTCACTGACTGTCCTGCCTAATCTAGCTAACTCAAATGAAATGACACTGTCTCTCTCTCTCTCTCTAAGCACGCCAGAACACACTACACAGAGCTGCCGTGCAGGCGGCCTTATATAGTGTGGGGCGTGTTCTAAACCCCCTGAGCCATAATTGGCCAAAGCCACCCTGGCTTTGGCCAATTACAGCTCTCTCTACTGACGGCGCTGTGATTGGCCAAGCATGCGGGTCATAGTGCATGCTTGGCCAATCATCAGCCAGCAATGCACTGCGATGCCGCAGTGAATTATGGGCCGTGACGCGCCACACGAATTTGGCACAAACGGCTCATATCGTTCGCAATTCGGCGAACGATCGAACAGACGATGTTCGTGTCGAACATGGGTTCGACTCGAACGCGAAGCTCATCCCTAATCTGGAGTATTCCGTCCAGTTCTGGTCACCAGTCCTCAGAAGGAATGTGCTGGAACTGGAGAGGGTCCAAAGAAGGCCAACTAAATTAATAAGGGGACTGAAGGACCTCAAATATGAAGAGAGATTACAAGCACTAAAGTTATTCTTGCTGGAGAAGAGACGCTTGAGAGGAGACATGATAGCGATTTATAAATACCAGCATAGGAAAAAAACGATTCAGTCTCAGGTAGTGTAAGAGGACACGTGGCCACACAATGAGATTGGAGGAGAAGCGGATTAACCTTAAGCTGCGCAGGGGGTTTTTCACTATCAGGGCGATAACGATGTGGAACTCTCTTCTACAATTAGTGGTGTCAGCAGTTAGTATTGATATTTTTAAAATACTTTTGGACGTGCATCTTAAAGAACACAATATACAGGGACATGGGAAATGATTATCGACACTGACACACGTACACCTACACAGGTTGAACTGGATGGACTATTGTCTTTATTCAACCTTACCTACTATGTAACTATATGTAACTATGATGAGATTGTTGAGAAGAAAATCAGAGACCATTTTAAACAAAAATGATGAGTTTTAGTCGCAAAATACCTTGTTCTTATTTAGGTACTGATAGAAATATTGGGTGGTTATGGATTTCCCCCCCCATTATTTATAAATATTTATTAATTTGTCTGTTCCTATATAGTTAATGGTGATGGTGCAATAATAAGGTTAGCTATTAAAAATAAACTCACTGCTTAACCACTTCAATACCAGGCACTTATACACCTTCCTGCCCAAGCCAATTTTCAGCTTTCAGCGCTGTCGCAACTTGAATGACAATTGCGTGGTCATGATACACTGCACCCAAACAAATTTTTTTATCATTTTGTTCCCACAAATAGAGCTTTCTTTTGGTGGTATTTTATCACCTCTGCGATTTTTATTTTTTGCGCAACAAATAAATAAAAAAGACCGAAAATTTTGAAAAAAAATATGCTTTTCTTTGTTTCTGTTAAAGTTTTTTGTAAATACGTATGTTTTCTTCTTCAATGATGGGTACTGATATGGCTGCACTGACGGGCACTGATAAAGCGCCACCAATGGGCACTGATGAGGTGGCACCAATGAGGTGGCACTTATGAAGTGGCACTGATGGGCACTGATGATGGGCACTGATAGGGGGCACTGATGGGCACTGATAGGTGGCACTGGTATGCGGCACTGATGGGCACTCATAGGTGGCACTGGGCACTCATAGGTGGCACTGATGGGCACTCATAGGCGGCACTGATGGGCACTCATAGGCGGCACAGATGGGTGGCACTGATAGGTGGCACGGATGGGAACTGATGATTACTGATAGGTGGGCACTGATGGGCACAGATGGGCACTGATAGGTAGCACTGATGGACACTGATGGGTGGCACTGATGACACTGATGTGTGGCATTGCTGGGCATCACTGATTTTTTTTGTTCCATAATGGTGCCAGTCAGTGTCCATTTGTGGGCACTGATTGGCATATACTGGGCATATGTTGGTACATGTGGATGGCCAGGTACGTCCCCCATTTTTATGAAGGTCAGTTGATCGACCGATTAGGTGGACAGGCGCACCCTGTGATCAGTTACAAAGCCTCCAGCAGCACTAAATGTGCGTTCCAAAAGAACGCTGGATGCAGGACAGGCCAGTAGCTCAATTGCAAACTGTGCAAGCTCTGGCCAGTGATCCATCCTCAAGACCCAGTAACCCAGAGGATTTTCGGTGGGAAAGGTGTCCAAGTCAGATCTTGCCCCTAGGCATTCCTGCACCATGTAAAACAGACGCTGGCGATGGTTGCTGGAACCGATCATACCTTGGGGCTGCGGACTAAAAAATTGTCTGAATGCATCGGTCAGACGGCCACCTTCTCCACCACCCCTTCTTTGACTGAAGCCTCAGCAACACGTTGTCCAGGAACAGGAGTTTGCAACCTCCCAGTCTCTGGGAACGCGTTGCACAGACCTTTCTGCAAGGCCTCCCGAAGATATTTCATCCTCTGCTCTCTCTGCGCGGCAAGATAAGATCCACAACCTTACCCTTGTAACGTGGATCAAGGAGGGTTGCCAGCCAGTATTGATCCCTCTCCTTGATACCACGAATACGAGGATCCTTCCGCAGGCTTTGCAGGATCCGGGAGGCCATGCAGCATAGGTTTGCTGAGGCATTCGGTTCTGAGTCCTCTGGGTCACTAAGGACACATGATCCGCAGCCACCTTCTCCCAGCCACGTACAAGTCCATGGGTTTCTTGGGACTGTGAATGATCCCTTAAAGACTGCTGCTGATGCTGAGTGCCAGGCTCCACCTCCATGCTGACACAATCCTCCTCTTCCTCCTCCTCTTCCTCCTCCTCGTCCTCTTCCTGTGTGATCGGCGGGTATGCAGGAACACTGTCTGGATAAAGGGGGCCTTGAGAGCTAAGGAAGTCCTCCTCTTCCTGCCTCTGTTCTGCCTTAAGTGCCCTGTCCATTATTCCACGCAGCGTGTGCTCCAACAGGTGGACAAGGGGGACAGTGTCACTGATGCATGCACTGTCACTGCTCACCATCCTCGTGGCCTCCTCAAATGGTGACAGGACAGTGCATGCATCCCTGATCATGGCCCACCGGTGTGGGGAAAAAAAACAAGCTCCCCTGACCCTGTCCTGGTGCCATAGTTGCACAGGTACTCATTGATGGCCATCTGCTGCGTGTGCAGCTGCTGCAGCATGGCCAACGTTGAGTTCCACCTGGTGGGTCACAGATTAGGTGGTTCTTGGGCAGGTTAAATTCCTTTTGGAAGCAAGCCAAGCACTGGCATTATATGACCTACGGAAATGCACACAGACTTTCCTGGCCTGCCTCAGGACATCCTGTAAGCCCGGGTACCTGCCCAAGAACCGCTGCACCACCAAGTTAAGGACGTGAGCCAAACTCTGAACCTGCCCCTGCAGAGCTGACAGAATCTCTGCCCCAGTGTGGCTCCTGTCCCCCAAGCACACCAGCTCAAGCACCGCATGGCATCTTTTGGCCTGTGTGCTTGCATAGTCCCTTGAACGCCTACGGAGCACCGATGGTTCCAAAGACAAATCAGCACTGGAAGAGGCCATGGAGGAAGAAGAAGAGGAGGGGGTGGAGAAGAGAGGTGTGGCAGAATCACCACTAGTAGTATTTTGCAGGCGTGGTGGCGGAAAAACCTCCAACACTACTGCACCGTGTCCTGCATCCTTCCCAGCTGCCAGAAGAGTCACCCAGTGCACGGTGAAAGATAAGTAACGTCCCTGTCCATGCCTGCTGGACCATGAGTCAGCGGTAATATGCACTATACCGCTGACCGCCCTGTCCAGCGAGGCCAAAACATTGTCTTCCACATGCCGGTAGAGAGCCGGAATCGCCTTTCGTGAGAAAAAGTGGCGTTTGGGATCCTGCCACTGAGGAACCGCACATTCTACAAACTCACGGAAGGGGACAGAGTCTACCAACTGAAAAGGCAGCAGTTGAAGTGCTAGCAATTTAGCCAAGCTAGCATTCAACCACTGGGCATGTGGATGGCGGGGAGTGAACTTCTTTCGGCGGTGCAGCAGCTGGGGCAGGGAAATTTGCCTGGTACAATCTGACGTCGGTGTACCAATAGCAGATTGCCCCCAAGTACTTGGCTGTGACACACCTAATTCTACACCTTCATTCCTCTCAGTGCAGGTCTCAGAGAGGACTAAAGGTATAGTGGGATTGGAGATCCCAGTTGATGAGGAGCAAGCAGAGGTCCTCTTTGTTCTTTGGTGTGGGTCTTTTAGGTACGCTTGCCAACGAACTGCATGGCAGGTCAACATATGTCTGGTCAAGCATGTGGTGCCCAAGCGGGAGATGTTTTGGCCACGCGAGATACGCTTGAGACTAGGGATGAGCTTCGAGTTCGAATTGGCTGTTCGCAAGTTCACTGAACAGCGAACAATTTGGGGTGTTCGCTGCAAATTCGAATGCCGCAGAACACCCTTTAAAAGTCTATGGGAGAAATCAAAAGTGCTAATTTTAAAGGCTTATATGCAAGTTATTGTCATAAAAAGTGTTTGGGGACCTGGGTCCTGCCCCAGGGGACATGGATCAATGCAAAAAAAAGTTTTCAAAACGGCCCTTTTTTCAGGAGCAGTGATTTTAATAATGCTTAAAGTCAAACAATAAAAGTGTAATATCCCTTTAAATTTCGTACCTGGGGGGTGTCTATAGTATGCCTGTAAAGGGGCGCATGTTTCCCGTGTTTAGAACAGTCTGACAGCAAAATGACATTTCGAAGGAAAAATTCCATTCAAAACTACCCGCGGCTATTGCATTGCCGACAATACACATAGAAGTTCATTGATAAAAACGGCATGGGAATTCAACACAGGGAAACCCCGAACCAAAATTAAAAAAAAAAAATGACGTGGGAGTCCCCCTAAATTCCATACCAGGCCCTTCAGGTCTGGTATGGATTTTAAGGGGAACCCCACGCAAAAAAAAAAAAAAACGACGTGGGGTCCCCCCAAAAATCCATACCAGACCCTTATCTGAGCACGCAACCTGGCAGGCCACAGGAAAAGAGGGGGATCCCGGCCCCCCCCTGTGTGAAATGGTAAGGGGGTACTTACCCCTACCATTTCACTAAAAAACTGTCAAAAATGTTAAAAATGACAAAAGACAGTTTTTGACAATTCCTTTATTTAAATGCTTCTTCTTTCTTCTATCTTCCTTCATCTTCTTCTGGTTCTTCTGGCTCCTCTGGTTCTTCCTCCGGCGTTCTCGTCCAGCATCTCCTCCGCGGCATCTTCTATCTTCTTCTCCTCGGGCTGCTCCGCACCCATGGCATGGGGGGAGGCTCCCGCTCTTCTCTTCATCTTCTTCTTCATCCTCTTCTCTTCTTCCTTCTTCTCTTCTTCTTCATTTTCTTCTCCGGGCCGCTCCGCACCCATGCTGGCATGGAGGGAGGCTCCCGCTGTGTGACGGAGTCTCCTCGTCTGACGGTTCTTAAATAATGGGGGGCGGGGCCACCCGTTGACCCCGCCCCCTCTGACGCACGGGACATGACGGGACTTCCCTGTGGCATTCCCCGTGACGTCACAGGGAAGTCCCGTCAAGTCACCGTGCGTCAGAGGGGGGCGGGATCACCGAGTGGCCCGCCCCCCGTTATTTAAGAACCGTCAGACGAGGAGACTCCGTCACACAGCGGGAGCCTCCCTCCATGCCAGCATGGGTGCGGAGCGGCCTGGAGAAGAAAATGAAGAAGAGAAGAAGAGAAGAAGGAAGAAGATAAGAGGATGAAGAAGAAGATGAAGAGAAGAGTGGGAGCCTCCCCCCATGCCATGGGTGCGGAGCGGCCCGAGGAGAAGAAGATAGAAGACGCCGCGGAGGAGATGCTGGACGAGAACGCTGGAGGAAGAGCCAGAAGAACCAGAAGAAGAAGAAGATGAAGGAAGATAGAAGAAAGAAGAAGCATTTAAATAAAGGTATTGTCAAAAACTGTCTCTTGTCATTTTTAACATTTTTGACAGTTTTTTAGTGAAATGGTAGGGGTAAGTACCCCCTTACCATTTCACACAGGGGGGGGCCGGGATCTGGGGGTCCCCTTGTTAAAGGGGGCTTCCAGATTCCGATAAGCCCCCCGCCCGCAGACCCCCACAACCACCGGCCAGGGTTGTGGGGATGAGGCCCTTGTCCTCATCAACATGGGGACAAGGTGTTTTGGGGGGCTACCCCAAAGCACCCTCCCAATGTTGAGGGCATGTGGCCTGGTACGGTTCAGGAGGGTGGGGCCGCACTCTTGTCCCCCCTCTTTTCCTGCGGCCTGCCAGGTTGCATGCTCGGATAAGGGTCTGGTATGGATTTTTGGGGGGACCCCACGCCTTTTTTTTTTTTTGGAGCGGGGTTCCCCTTAAAATCCATACCAGACCTGAAGGGTCTGGTATGGAATTTAGGGGGAACCCCACGTCATTTCTTTTTAAAATTTTGGCCGGGGTTCCCCTTAATATCCATACCAGACCTGAAGGGCCTGGTATGGAATTTAGGGGGACTCCCACGTCATTTTTTTTTTAAATTTAGGTTCAGGGTTTCCCTGTGTTGAATTCACATGCCGTTTTTATCAATGAACTTCTATGTGTATTGTCGGCAATGCAATAGCCGCGGGTAGTTTTAAATGGAATTTTTCCTTCGAAATGTCATTTTGCTGTCGACTGTTCTAAACACGGGAAACATGCGCCCCTTTACAGGCATACTATAGACACCCCCAGGTACGAAATTTAAAGGGATATTACACTTTTATTGTTTGACTTTAAGCATTATTAAAATCACTGCTCCTGAAAAAACGGCCGTTTTTAAAACTTTTTTTTGCATTGATCCATGTCCCCTGGGGCAGGACCCGGGTCCCCAAACACTTTTTATGACAATAACTTGCATATAAGCCTTTAAAATTAGCACTTTTGATTATTCATGTTCGTGTCCCATAGACTTTAACGTGTTCGCGTGTTCGAGCAAACTTTTTTCCTGTTCGCATGTTCTGGTGCGAACCAAACAGGGGGGTGTTCGGCTCATCCCTACTTGAGACATATGTTGCAAATAGCAGCGGTGGGATCTGATGCACTCATCTCAAAAAAGGCCTACACCAAAGAACTTTTGGAATAACACGCAGAGACAGCAGCTCCCTGCACATGCGGAGCTCTGTGGTGTGATGCAGTCGGTGTGCTGCCCTTAAGCTGGCCCCTGGAGGGCATCCTGCCTCGTTGGTGAAGTGCCTCCTCCTCCTCCTCTCTCCTATCAGGCACCCACGTGGAGTCAGTGACCTCATCATCCCTCCCTCCTCATCACTGGAGCAAAGCTGGCAGTATGCTGCAGCTGGGGGAACACGACTGCCATATTGCTGTCCTTCTTGGGCACCCCCTCTCTTTGGGCTCACGTTACTGCGTTCCTCTAACTGGGTACCATCATTGGAGCCTTCAAAACGCTGGGCATCCTACTGGAGCATGTACCCAACACTGTGGTCAGACAGTTCGGGGGACTCCTCAGGAGGACATGGTGGGGCTAGAGAAGGAGTAACTGATGCCATTGAGCTGAGGGAAGAGGCCGCGTTGGCAGCTGCTTTGCCAGACAAAGTACTCTGAGCCTGGGTGAGAGAGGATGAGGAGGATGAGGACGGCTTGGTCATCCACTCTACCAAGTCTTCCACATGTTGCGGCTCAACACGACCAGCTGCCGAAAAAAATGACAAGCGTGCCCCATGGCCACGTGCTGATGAGGATGCACCATCTCCACGACCAGCACTGTTGCATCTAGACACAGAGCCTGCTTGCCCTCTTTTATTGGCTTGTTACTGTCTGCCTCTCCTTGTTGGCCTTCAAGACATACTAATGGCCTGCAGTGAGATGTAGCTGCACAAAGCTGTGATATATATATATATATATATATATATATATATATACTGATACTGCAGCTATCAGAATCAACTGCCTGCCTGTAGTATTATTAGTATGAGAACACCAGCAATTTTCTTCAGGTAGCTTTAGGTGCAAACTGTGCAGAGGACGCGGTACACTAACTGTAAATACTGTAGCTGCCTGCCTGTGGTATTAATATAGGATCAGAACACCACCAATTTAATTCAGGTAGCTTTAGGTGCACACTGTGCAGAGGACACAGTACACTAACTGTAAATACTGTAGCTGCCTGCCTGTGGTATTAATAGGCGCAGAACAACAGCAATTGTCTCTAGGTAGCTTTAGGTGCACACTGTGCAGAGGAAGCAGTACGCTAATTGTAAATACTGTAGCTGCCTGCCTGTGGCATTAATAGGATCAGAAGAACACCACCAATTTTATTCAGGTAGCTTTAGGTGCACACTGTGCAGAGGACACAGTACACTAACTGTAAATACTGTAGCTGCCTGCCTGTGGTATTAATATAGGATCAGAAGAACACCAACAATTTTATTCAGGTAGCTTTAGGTGCACACTGTGCAGAGGACACAGTACACTAACTGTCAATACTGTAGCTGCCTGCCTGTGGTATTAATAGGAGCAGAACAACAGCTATTGTCTCCAGGTAGCATTAGGTGCACACTGTGCAGAGGACGCAGTCCACTAACTATAAATACTGTAGCTGTCTGCCTGTGGTGTTAATAGGATTAGAAGAACACCACCAATTTAATTCAGGTAGCTTTAGGTGCACACTGTGCAGAGGACACAGTACACTAACTGTAAATACTGTAGCTGCCTGCCTGTGGTATTAATAGGAGCAGAACAACAGCAATTGTCTTCAGGTAGCTTTAGGTGCACACTGTGCAGAGGACGCAGTACACTAACTTCAAATACTGTAGCTGCCTGCCTATGATATTAATATAGGATCAGAAGAACACCACCAATTTAATTCAAGTAGCTTTAGGTGCACACTGTGCAGAGGACACAGTACACTAACTGTCAATACTGTAGCTGCCTGCCTGTGGTATTAATAGGAGCAGAACAACAGCAATTGTCTTCAGGTAGCTTTAGGTGCACACTGTGCAGAGGATGCAGTACACTAACTGCAAATACTGTAGCTGCCTGCCTATGATATTAATATAGGATCAGAAGAACACCACCAATTTAATTCAGGTAGCTTTAAGTGCACACTGTGCAGAGGACGCAGTACACTAACTGTAAATACTGTAGCTGCCTGCCTGTGGCATTAATAGGATCAGAAGAACACCACCAATTTTATTCAGGTAGCTTTAGGTGCATACTGTGCAGAGGACACAGTACACTAACTGTAAATACTGTAGCTGCCTGCCTCTGGTATTAATATAGGATCAGAAGAACACCAATTTTATTCAGGTAGCATTAGGTGCACACTGTGCAGAGGACACAGTACACTAACTGTCAATACTGTAGCTGCCTGCCTGTGGTATTAATAGGATCAGAACAACAGCTATTGTCTCCAGGTAGCATTAGGTGCACACTGTGCAGATGACGCAGTACACTAACTGTAAATACTGTAGCTGCCTGCCTGTGGTATTAATAGGATCAGAAGAACACCACCAATTTTATTCAGGCAGCTTTAGGTGCACACTGTGCAGAGGACACAGTACACTAACTGTAAATACTGTAGCTGCCTGCCTGTGGTATTAATAGGAGCAGAAAAACAGCAATTGTCTTCAGGTAGCTTTAGGTGCACACTGTGCAGAGGACGCACTACACTAACTTGTAAATACTGTAGCTGCCTGCCTGTGGTATTAATATAGGATCAGAAGAACACCACCAATTTAATTCAGGTAGCTTTAGGTGCATACTGTGCAGAGGACACAGTAAACTAACTGTCAATACTGTAGCTGCCTGCCTGTGGTATTAATAGTAGCAGAACAACAGCAATTGTCTCCAGGTAGCATTAGTTGCACACTGTGCAGAGGACGCAGTACACTAACTGTAAATACTGTAGCTGCCTGCCTGTGGCATTAATAGGATCAGAAGAACACCACCAATTTTATTCAGGTAGCTTTAGGTGCACACTGTGCAGAGGACACAGTACACTAACTGTAAATACTGTAGCTGCCTGCCTGTGGTATTAATATAGGTAGCTTTAGTTGCACACTGTGCAGAGGACGCAGTACACTAACTGTAAATACTGTAGCTGCCTGCCTGTGGCATTAATAGGATCAGAAGAACACCACCAATTTTATTCAGGTAGCTTTAGGTGCACACTGTGCAGAGGACACAGTACACTAACTGTAAATACTGTAGCTGCCTGCCTGTGGTATTAATATAGGATCAGAAGAACACCACCAATTTTATTCAGGTAGCTTTAGGTGCACACTGTGCAGAGGACACAGTACACTAACTGTAAATACTGTAGCTGCCTGCCTGTGGTATTAATAGGAGCAGAACAACAGCAATTGTCTTTAGGTAGCTTTAGGTGCACACTGTGCAGAGGATGCACTACACTAATTTGTAAATACTGCAGCTGCCTGTGATACTAATAGAATCAGAAGAACACCACCAATTTTCTTCAGGTAGCTTTAGGTGCACACTGTGCAGAGGACGCAGTTCACTAACTGTAAATACTGTAGCTGCCTGCCTGTGGTATTAATATAGGATCAGAAGAACACCACCAATTTAATTCAGGTTGCTTTAGGTGCACACTGTGCAGAGGACACAGTACACTAACTGTAAATACTGTAGCTGCCTGCCTGTGGTATTAATAGGAGCAGAACATCAGCAATGTTCTTCAGGTAGCTTTAGGTGCACACTGTGCAGAGGATGCAGTACACTAACTGTAAATACTGTAGCTGCCTGCCTGTGGTATTTAATTCCACCACCAATTTAATTCAGGTAGCTTTAGGTGCACACTGTGCAGAGGACACAGTACACTAACTGTAAATACTGTAGATGCCTGCCTGTGGTATTAATAGGAGCAGAACAACAGCAATTGTCTCCAGGTAGCTTTAGTTGCACACTGTGCAGAGGACGCAGTACACTAACTGTAAATACTGTAGCTGCCTGCCTGTGGCATTAATAGGATCAGAAGAACACCACCAATTTTATTCAGGTAGCTTTAGGTGCACACTGTGCAGAGGACACAGTACACTAACTGTAAATACTGTAGCTGCCTGCCTGTGGTATTAATATAGGATCAGAAGAACACCAACAATTTTATTCAGGTAGCTTTAGGTGCACACTGTGCAGAGGACACAGTACACTAACTGTCAATACTGTAGCTGCCTGCCTGTGGTATTAATAGGAGCAGAACAACAGCTATTGTCTCCAGGTAGCATTAGGTGCACACTGTGCAGAGGACGCAGTCCACTAACTATAAATACTGTAGCTGTCTGCCTGTGGTGTTAATAGGATCAGAAGAACACCACCAATTTAATTCAGGTAGCTTTAGGTGCACACTGTGCAGAGGACACAGTACACTAACTGTAAATACTGTAGCTGCCTGCCTGTGGTATTAATAGGAGCAGAACAACAGCAATTGTCTTCAGGTAGCTTTAGGTGCACACTGTGCAGAGGACGCAGTACACTAACTGCAAATACTGTAGCTGCCTGCCTATGATATTAATATAGGATCAGAAGAACACCACCAATTTAATTCAGGTAGCTTTAGGTGCACACTGTGCAGAGGACACAGTACACTAACTGTCAATACTGTAGCTGCCTGCCTGTGGTATTAATAGGAGCAGAACAACAGCAATTGTCTTCAGGTAGCTCTAGGTGCACACTGTGCAGAGGATGCAGTACACTAACTGCAAATACTGTAGCTGCCTGCCTATGATATTAATATAGGATCAGAAGAACACCACCAATTTAATTCAGGTAGCTTTAAGTGCACACTGTGCAGAGGACGCAGTACACTAACTGTAAATACTGTAGCTGCCTGCCTGTGGCATTAATAGGATCAGAAGAACACCACCAATTTTATTCAGGTAGCTTTAGGTGCATACTGTGCAGAGGACACAGTACACTAACTGTAAATACTGTAGCTGCCTGCCTGTGGTAATCATATAGGATCAGAAGAACACCAATTTTATTCAGGTAGCATTAGGTGCACACTGTGCAGAGGCCACAGTACACTAACTGTCAATACTGTAGCTGCCTGCCTGTGGTATTAATAGGATCAGAACAACAGCTATTGTCTCCAGGTAGCATTAGGTGCACACTGTGCAGATGACGCAGTACACTAACTATAAATACTGTAGCTGCCTGCCTGTGGTATTAATAGGATCAGAAGAACACCACCAATTTTATTCAGGTAGCTGTAGGTGCACACTGTGCAGAGGACACAGTACACTAACTGTCAATACTGTAGCTGCCTGCCTGTGGTATTAATAGGAGCAGAACAACAGCAATTGTCTTCAGGTAGCTTTAGGTGCACACTGTGCAGAGGACGCAGTACACTAACTGCAAATACTGTAGCTGCCTGCCTATGATATTAATATAGGATCAGAAGAACACCACCAATTTAATTCAGGTAGCTTTAGGTGCACACTGTGCAGAGGACACAGGAAACTAACTGTCAATACTGTAGCTGCCTGCCTGTGATATTAATAGGAGCAGAACAACAGCAATTGTCTCTAGGTAGCATTAAGTGTACACTGTGCAGAGGATGCAGTACACTAACTGTAAATACTGTAGCTGCCTGCCTGTGGTATTAATAGGATCAGAAGAACACCACCAATTTTATTCAGGTAGCTTTAGGTGCACACTGTGCAGAGGACACAGTACACTAACTGTAAATACTGTAGCTGCCTGCCTGTGGTATTAATAAGAGCAGAACAACAGCAATTGTCTCCAGGTAGCATTAGGTGCACACTGTGCAGAGGACGCAGTACACTAACTGTAAATACTGTAGCTGCCTGCCTGTGGTATTAATAGGATCAGAAGAAATATATATAAAACACAAAGCGCTGTGATGCTAAATAGCTGATAATTACATATAAAACCAAGTGAGGCTGCTATCAAAAGAGAGTGTTTTCAGAGTCACTTAAAAAGAATAAATAATGATATTTGAAGCGCTTCACAATGTGCATGAAAATGAATATATAAGAATAAATATAAATAGTAAAATAAATCCAGCGGTGAGTAGAAATTCCTAAAAAATCCAGCAATCAAAATAGTGTAAAATTATAAAAAATTAGTGACACCAAATGTGTAAAAAAATTCACATAAAAAATCCACATAAAAATAAATATATAGGGATGTATTCAGAAGGTTCAATTATACAGGTGTAGAATCCTGATTGGTATAGAGCTTTTGATCACTAGCAAAGCTGTTTAAAAACACTTGCTTAATCAAGGTGCCCATTGACCTTCATAGTAACAATGTGCTTTTTGCTTCTATTCACAACCAATGTGAGAATCATAAACAGGCAGATAAGAGAAAAAACCAATCATTGTGCAATAGTTAGGATACCAAGGTACAAAGGCAAACTTAAATCCACTCACGTGTGCCTTATAATGATAAGGCATATGCAGGTTTTACTATAGCAGTCAGCCACCTTAGACAGGAGCAGATTCAGTGCAGTACACTGTGTGATACTGCTGATCTGCACAGAGCGTCCTTGGCTCCTCCCACGCGTTACATCACAGTCACGTGACTTTTTCAAGGATCCTTGAAAAAGTCACGTGACTGTGATGTAACGCGTGGGAGGAGCCAAGGACGCTCTGTGCAGATCAGCAGTATCACACAGTGTACTGCACTGAATCTGCTCCTGTCTAAGGTGGCTGACTGCTATAGTAAAACCTGCATATGCCTTATCATTATAAGGCACACGTGAGTGGATTGAAGTTTGCCTGTGTACCTTGGTATCCTAACTATTGCACAATGATTGTTTTTTTCTCTTATCTGCCTGTTTATGATTCTCACATTGGTTGTGAATAGAAGCAAAAAGCACATTGTTACTATGAAGGTCAATGAGCACCTTGATTAAGCAAGTGTTTTTAAACAGCTTTGCTAGTGATCAAAAGCTCTATACCAATCAGGATTCTACACCTGTATAATTGAACCTTCTGAATACATCCCTATATATTTATTTTTATGTGGATTTTTTATGTGAATTTTTTTACACATTTGGTGTCACTAATTTTTTATAATTTTACACTATTTTGATTGCTGGATTTTTTAGGAATTTCTACTCACCGCTGGATTTATTTTACTATTTATATTTATTCTTATATATTCATTTTCATGCACATTGTGAAGCGCTTCAAATATCATTATTTAATAGGATCAGAAGAACACCACCAATTTTATTCAGGTAGCTTTAGGCGCACACTGTGCAGAAGACGCACTACACTAACTTGTAAATACTGTAGCTGCCTGCCTGTGGTATTAATATAGGATCAGAACACCACCAATTTTATTCAGGTAGCTTTAGGTGCACACTGTGCAGAGGACACAGTACACTAACTGTAAATACTGTAGCTGCCTGCCTGTGGTATTAATAGGATCAGAAGAACACCACCAATTTTATTCAGGTAGCTTTAGGTGCACACTGTGCAGAGGATGCAGTACACTATCTGTAGATACTGTAGCTGCCTGCCTATGGTATTAATAGGATCAGAACAACACCACTAATTTTCTTCAGGTAGCTTTAGGTGCACACTGTGCAGAGGATGCACTACACTAATTTGTAAATACTGCAGCTGCCTGTGATACTAATAGGATCAGAAGAACACCACCAATTTTCTTCAGGTAGCTTTAGGTGCACACTGTGCAGAGGATGCAGTTCACTAACTGTAAATACTGTAGCTGCCTGCCTGTGGTATTAATATAGGATCAGAAGAACACCACCAATTTAATTCAGGTTGCTTTAGGTGCACACTGTGCAGAGGACACAGTACACTAATTGTAAATACTGTAGCTGCCTGCCTGTGGTATTAATAGGAGCAGAACAACAGCAATGTTCTTCAGGTAGCTTTAGGTGCACACTGTGCAGAGGATGCAGTACACTAACTGTAAATACTGTAGCTGCCTGCCTGTGGTATTAATATAGGATCAGAAGAAAACCACCAATTTAATTCAGGTAGCTTTAGGTGCACACTGTGCAGAGGACACAGTACACTAACTGTAAATACTGTAGATGCCTGCCTGTGGTATTAATAGGAGCAGAACAACAGCAATTGTCTCCAGGTAGCTTTAGTTGCACACTGTGCAGAGGACGCAGTACACTAACTGTAAATACTGTAGCTGCCTGCCTGTGGTATTAATATAGGATCAGAAGAACACCAATTTAATTCAGGTTGCTTTAGGTGCACACTGTGCAGAGGACACAGTACACTAACTGTAAATACTGTAGCTGCCTGCCTGTGGTATTAATAGGAGCAGAACTACAGCAATGTTCTTCAGGTAGCTTTAGGTGCACACTGTGCAGAGGATGCAGTACACTAACTGTAAATACTGTAGCTGCCTGCCTGTGGTATTAATATAGGATCAGAAGAACACCACCAATTTAATTCAGGTAGCTTTAGGTGCACACTGTGCAGAGGACACAGTACACTAACTGTAAATACTGTAGATGCCTGCATGTGGTATTAATAGGAGCAGAACAACAGCAATTGTCTCCAGGTAGCTTTAGTTGCACACTGTGCAGAGGACGCAGTACACTAACTGTGAATACTGTAGCTGCCTGCCTGTGGTATTAATATAGGATCAGAAGAACACCACCAATTTAAATCAGGTAGCTTTAGGTGCACACTGTGCAGAGGACGCACTACACTATCTGTAGATACTGTAGCTGCCTGCCTATGGTATTAATAGGATCAGAACAACACCACTAATTTTCTTCAGGTAGCTTTAGGTGCACACTGTGCAGAGGATGCACTACACTAATTTGTAAATACTGCAGCTGCCTGTGATACTAATAGGATCAGAAGAACACCACCAATTTTCTTCAGGTAGCTTTAGGTGCACACTGTGCAGAGGATGCACTACACTAACTTGTAAATACTGCAGCTGCCTGCGGTACTGTACTAATAGGATCAGAAGAACACCACCAATTTTCTTCAGGTAGCTTTAGGTGCACACTGTGCAGAGGACGCACTACACTAATTTGTAAATACTGCAGCTGCCTGCGGTACTGTACTAATAGGATCAGAAGAACACCACTAATTTTCTTCAGGTAGCTTTAGGTGCACACTGTGCAGAGGACGCACTACACTAACTTGTAAATACTGCAGCTGCCTGCGATACTAATAGGATCAGAAGAACACCACCAATTTTCTTCAGGTAGCTTTAGGTGCACACTGTGCAGAGGACGCACTGCACTAATTTGTAAATACTGCAGCTGCCTGCGGTACTGTACTAATAGGATCAGAAGAACACCACTAATTTTCTTCAGGTAGTTTTAGGTGCACACTGTGCAGAGGACGCACTACACTAATTTGTAAATACTGCAGCTGCCTGCGGTACTGTACTATTAGGATCATAAGGACACCACTAATTTTCTTCAGGTAGCTTTAGGTGCACACTGTGCAGAGGACGCACTACACTAACTTGTAAATACTGCAGCTGCCTGCGATACTAATAGGATCAGAAGAACACCACCAATTTTCTTCAGGTAGCTTTAGGTGCACACTGTGCAGAGGATGCACTACACTAATTTGTAAATACTGCAGCTGCCTGTGGTACTGTACTAATAGGATCAGAAGAACACCACTAATTTTCTTCAGGTAGCTTTAGGTGCACACTGTGCAGAGGACGCACTACACTAACTTGAAATACTACAGCTGCCTGCGATACTAATAGGATCAGAAGAACAACACCAATTTTCTTCAGGTAGCTTTAGGTGCACACTGTGCAGAGGACGCACTACACTAACTTGTAAATGCTGTAGCTGCCTGCGGTACTGTACTAATAGGATCAGAAGAACACCACTAATTTTCTTCAGGTAGCTTTAGGTGCACACTGTGCAGAGGACGCACTACACTAACTTGTAAATACTGCAGCTGCCTGCGGTACTGTACTAATAGGATCAGAAGAACACCACTAATTTTCTTCAGGTAGCTTTAGGTGCACACTGTGCAGAGCACGCACTACACTAACTGTAAATACTGTAGCTAATAGGACTAATAGGATAAGAAGAACACCAGCAACTTTCTTCAGGTAAATACTGTAAAAACACCTTCCTGCCTGTCAGTAGGAAGAGAATAACAGGAACGGATCTAGCTAAACTGAATACAGTGTATATATATATATATATATATATATATACACAACACCTAGGATGTATATATATATATATATATATATATATATACACAATACACTGTGCAGCTAACTGACTGCCTACTCTATCTAACTTAAATCAAATGACAGTGTCTCTCTGTCTATCTATCTCTCTCTCAACGCCAGAACACACTACACAGGGCCGCCGTGCAGGCGGCCTTATATAGTGTGGGGCATGTACTAAACCCCCTGAGCCATAATTGGCCAAAGCCACCCTGGCTTTGGCCAATTACGGCTCTCTGTACAGACGGCGCTGTGATTGACCAAGCATGCGGGTCATAGTGCATGCTTGGCCAATCATCAGCCAGCAATGCACTGCGATGCCTCGGTGAATTATGGGCCGTGATGCGCCACTCGAATTTGGTGCGAACGGCCCATATCGTTTGTAATTCAGCGAACGGCCGAACACACGATGTTCGAGTGGAACATGGGTTCAACTCGAACATGAAGCTCATCCCTAATGGTGACTCTAACATTGGGAGGAAACTAACCTAAGGTTCCTAAAAAAGGCACATGACCACACAATGAAGTTGGACAAGAGGCAGCTCAATGTTAAGGGGTTCTTTACTGTTAGAGCGGTAAGGATGTGGAACTCCTTTCCACAGTTGGTGGTGTGAGGGGGTAGTGTAGATTAATAAAAACAAAAACTTTTAGATGTGTTTCTTAGCAAACGCAATGCACAAGGATGTGAGTAAATGGTAGTGACATAAAAACATATGCATGCATGTACACACACACGTACATAAAAGGTGAACTGGATGTACTAGTGTCTTTATTCAACTTTACCAACTATGCAACTACAGTATTGTGGCCAAATGCTGGACTAAAACAGTATGGTGAAGGAGACATTACTCCTTACTTATTTGTCCCCCTTTGTGTTATTAATGTTGGACTGTACAACTCTTTAGCCACTTGGGGGGTCTAGTGAGCTCATAGATCCCAATGCAGCATGCCTGGAACCCTGGGAATCATAGTTCGTATTGATCCAACCAATTTTCTGAACTACAGGCCCCAAAGACGAGGAGCCAAGGAGGATTTTTAATGGATCGCCCAGAAAAGCCCTGTGTCAACCAAAGGGAGCCTAAAGTGGAGCATGAGATTGCCGGGGTTCAGCCACAAGTTAGTCCAGTTGACCTGGAGGGGTTGCCACTGGAAGACCGGAACATGTGTCAACCCGTTCAAGTTGCCACCACAGCAGAGCAAAGCCAAAGGGGTGCCTTCCATTGCAAGAGCCTATTGCCACATCGGGGAATTGGTGAGAGGGCCATTGGCCCACCATATACTGTTAGTAGTAGACGTATAATGAAAGCAGGACATTTTTACACCCATACAGCACCCACCCATAGCGGTCTGGACCCTCATTACTCTTGATTCCATACTGCACTACTCCCTGATCAGAGCTATGATCATACAGCACTATCATCCTACTGTTGATCCATTTATTTCACCTTGTGTTGAACTGTGCTAAACCTGTTGTCACACCTATCTAGGATTAAAGGAATTATCCTAAATGCACCAACAAACAATTAAAGTACCCCAATATAAGCTGGCAGATGAACTTTTAGGACTATCCCATAGTATCCAACTTATAAAGTAGGTTTTCCTTATATCCTTTTCATTTTTTTAATATTGTTCAGCTTTAACCATGCCTACCCAGTCTGTTTAGGCCTAGCATCACCATCAGTCGTGCAGACAGGCAGTATAGCTCCTGCATTGTTAGATCAAGTCTATTTTCTGCTCCCTGTTGCATTTGGATGGCATTGTTACTGTTTATGTTAGTCTGGGCAATTCATGCCACCTATGCCTAATTCTCACTTTTAAGCTGGACTGTTCTATTACAATAGGCAATTTATCTGCATCTACTTGGATATTTGTTTTACATATTAATAACAATCTTTATGCACTCAGGATAACTGATTGGTTCTTATTGTGCAAATACATTTACTGTCACTAATTCACTGTGTTTGCTTGTTTTTCCTTCCCAACCTGGTGTGCCAGAAGAGCTGAGGCCGTTAAGGAGGTGGAGGCAAAAAACAGAGGAGCCACCTTAACTAGAGACTCTTTTTTGTCCCAGGAACGCCAGATAAGGGAAGGGTCAACCACAGCTTTATGATGAAATTAATTAGACTTTATTGATGAAAAAGATGCACACTATGTTCTATATAGAACTGCACCTCTCACTATACCCAATCACAATGATAAAAACATACTGCAGTTAGCAATAACGTTATTATAAAAAACAGACACAGAGCACTGTCAATACCACCACCCCAAACCATCAGTCTCCTTTCTCCAGATAAAAGTAGCGCATGTAACTCCCAATAAAGATGTCTTCTTGGTATTGGAACCTCCAAATTGCCTTATTGTTAAAGTATCATGTAGCCATATAGAGATATTAGCATAGTTAGTAAATGTTTTCTGCTTCCACTGTTTGAGAGCTTTAGTAATGGTTATCGGTAGTTGCTCAGGTTTTTTTCCTTTTGCCATGAGAACAGGAATGATTGTTTGAGAGTTTGATACCTCTGTTGAAAGAGTTATTGGTAGACTCTTGGATATACTTTGATAGTTTGCCAAAATGTTATAAATCTTTTATAATACAACGGAAATCTCTTCTACAATTAACAATTATGGAAATTTGAAAACATTTGCAGTTTCCAGTACAACAAATTTAAAGGATGCTGCAGAAGCTTAATCTTATGCACGTTTAATTTCTTCCCCATTCATAAAACTGATTTGTTTCTGTTACTAAGATTTCCATTAAAAATTGACACAAATGAAATAGGAAATGATACTATTTGTATAAAATGTAATATGATGTACTCTCTTACAAGAATCACAGAAATAGAAATAATCTAAACATTTAGGTGTACATTTGTCATTGACAATGACCTAATGTTTCCCTGGTCACGTCTCACTGTTCCAGGAACGGAAGTTAAATTCCTGCAAATTTGTCATTCTGACAAGTTGCATGTTTCTACAATTAGCATTTGATTACACATAGGAAATAAGTTGCCATACTCTAGTTGAAAGGGATCTGCACCTGTCACGAAGAATTAACATTTTGTACCCAATGGAGTGTAAATCTACGCACATATATAGCTTATCTTATTTACAACTTGTTTTCTGCTGACTTTACCTCACAAATCTATTTCGTTCTTACAAAGAAATGACAATATAAAAGTCAATAAATTGTGTAGCTGTCTTTACTTTATAACTCATCCCAGACTGAATCCCAGCTTCTACTAAAGGGACCTCTATTAGATTAATTTAATAAGGCAAAGAGTAATATGCATATACAATATCCTATGGCAGCCAAACCATTTGGCGGAGGGGGGTTATGGTGTGGGTTGTTTTTCAGGGGTTGGGCTTGGTCCCTTATTTCCAGTGCAGGGAACTCTTAAGGCGTCAGCATACCAAGACATTTTGAACAATTTAATGCTCCCAACTTTGTAGGAACAGTTTGGGGATGGCCCCTTCCTGTTCCAACATGACTGCGCACAAGTGCACAAAGCAAGGTCCACAAAGACACGGATGAACGAGTTTGAGGTTGAGGAACTTGACTGGCCTGCACAGAGTCCTGACCTCAACCCGATAGAACACCTTTGGGATGAATTAAAGAGGAGACTGCGAGACAGGCCTTCTTGTCCAACATCAGTGCCTGACCTCACAAATGCGTTTCTGGGAGAATGGTCAAACATTCCCATAGACACACCCCTAAACCTTGTGGACAGCCTTCCCAGAAGAGTTGAAGCTGTTATAGCTGCAAAGGGTGGACCAACTCAATATTGAACCCTACAGACTAAGACTGGGTTGGCATTAAGGTTTGTGTGTAAAGGCAGGTGTCCCAATACTTTTGACAATATAGTGTATATCTGAATATTGGATTATGTAGGGAATGGTTAAAACATCTTTTTTTCAAACTGTAACATGTTTGGGAGATATCCTTTAATTTCCTGTTCTATAGACACAATAGTGCTTCCATATGAAGACTTTTCCTCTATTCCTGGCCCGGTGACAATTTAAAATTTTGTATTTTTTCGTCACTTTTATTCCTGGTGAAAATGATCACTAGAATAAAGTGAAGTGAATATCCCCGATGATGACATAGAAAGCAATAAAAACCTGAGGGGTCACAAACCCCTTACTACTCTAATATACTTTAAAGCCTTGTACACACGATCGGATTGTTGGCCAACAGAGCGTCAGACTTTTTTCCAAAGGGCACGTGCCAGGAACTTGTCTTGCATACTAACGGTACACAATTGTTGGGCAACAAATACGAATGTTGTGACATACTAGGCGTACTACGAGACGATAAAGAGGAAGTTCAATTGTCAGGCGCCACCCTTTGGGCTCCTTCTGCTAATTGCGTGTTAGTAGAAGTTTGGTAAAAGTTGATTCGCGCTTTTCAGTTTGTGCTTTTCAGTTCATTTCTGAATGGCCGTTCGTCAACCAGCCATGTTGCCGAAACGGGGGAGAAAACGTGCTATTATTGGAGTTATTGCTTTGACCCAAGTCCAGTCCAGGAACAGGAGGAGGAGGAGTTCTTGGGCCAAAAATTGGTTGCTTAATCATGACCAATTATGTCATATGCCTTTGCTGCGGGAGCAGGAGAATAATCCGGATGATTTTAGAAATTATCTCTGGATGACAGACCCCTGCTTTCACCAACTCTTGGCATTGGTATCCCTCTATATTAAGAAACAGGACACATGCATGAGGCTTGCCATTACTCCCGAGCAAAGGCTTATAGCCACCGTGCGGTACTTGGCGATGGGGAGAAGTCTCCAGGACCTCAAGTTTACCACTGGGATCTCCCCCCAGGCTCTGGGACTCATTATTCCAGACACCTGCTCCGCCATTATTCAAGTCCTGCGGAAGGACTATATTTGGGTAAGTTTTAACCTTTAAGATTACATACTATGTACTAATGTTTGCTAATGTTTTGTATTAATTTGTTGATGCCATAATTATCAATATTGGAATATGCTATGAATGTACTCTTTGTTCTCATGCATGCTGTAAGCTTTTCCTGCTCCTTTTTTTGCCTACATGCATATTTTCCTTCACTAACCTCCCCAGCATGCTATCCTGGGCCTATACACACCTAGCCTAGTAACTTAACAATGTTTTTTTGTCAGCTACATTTTTGGGCTTACCCTAAACAATCCCTAAAATGTGTCCAAATGTACTTGTTGTCCTCAAATTCAGGCAGATTGCAAGAGGCCATTTTTTGTGTTACAAACTAATTTTAAAACACCCCCCCAAATGCTAAGTCAACAGATACAAATATTCTATCTGCTGACTTTGCAAAACCCATACACACTATCCCTCTTTTGTGTTCATATTTCTGGCTTAATTCACCAAATCATGTAGTGCAAGGGCCTGCCTGATTACCTTAAAATTGTAACGTAGAAAGTTTTTGCCTCCTATTATATTGATAGTTTATTTCAGTATGTCCAAATGTGCTGCAAAGTGGACAGTATGTATGCCTATTTTTTGATTATGACACTTCTTACCTGTCCACTGGGCTGCCAATAGTGTAAGTAAGGAGGGGCTGGCCAAAGTATCACACATTATTTCTGCAAACAGCTCTCATGGAAGTGGAGAGGGTTACCTGTCCAAAACATCTACCCATTACCTCCCCCCACCATAAACTATTTATAATGGGCCACCAGAGGGGGTGAGGAATCAGATAAGTTACTTAAATACTCATTTAAGTTTTATCCTTATGTTGGCCAAGCATGTTTATGTCAACTCTGCTTGCAATTTTATGTGCAGAAGTAGTAATTTCTTTTTTTAATCCAAAGTATCCTTCCAACCCACAGCAATGGCAGGACGTTGCAGCCCAATTCCATCATCAGTGGGATTTTCCCAACTGTGGTGGTGCTATTGATGGAAAACATGTCCAGATTGTCCTACCACCCAAATCTGGCTCATATTATTTCAATTATAAGGGCTTTTGTGGCATAGTCCTGCTAGCTGTAGTGTCTGCCACATAAGAGTTTTTGTATCTTGATGTTGGTAAGAACAGCCGCAACTCTGATGGAGGAGTCATTATGCAAGCAGAGTTCTACAAGCTGCTCCAGAATGGCATCTTAAACTTGCCACCTGCTGAGGAGAATGTTGAGGGCCTCAATTTTGTTTTTGTTGCAAATGAGGCCTTTGTTCTGGGGGAACATCTTATGAAGCCGTTTCCTGTGAGGAACCTCACTCCAGAGCAGAGAATATTTAATTACAGGCTCTCTCGTGCCAGAAGGGTGGTCAAAAATGCCTTTGGCATCTTCTCCATTCGGTTCAGGCTATTTTTAACACCAATTAACCTGGCACTGTATAAAATAAACCATGTGGTACTGTGCTGCTGTATACTCCATCATTTTTTAAGGAGGAATGCTAGCAGCTACCTTGCCTCAGTACTAACTGACGTGGACCCTGCAGTGGCAGGCCCAGCTGAAGAGGCTGCAGCTTGACCATCTGTGGGTATGATGACGGCTCTAGAAAATGCCCGTGCTGGATTGCCCTCCCAAAATGCCAGCGATCTACGCCAAAAATATCTGGATTATTTTGTAGGTAAAGGGGCAGTGGCTTGGCAGCAAATTGTAGCTGATCAGGAATAATATTTTTCTGTGATCCTAAACTCATATTTCATTTGAACTACTGTTGTCTGTGTTTCTTATCTGTCTAATATTTTCACAAATGGCCTTTATTTTGGGCACTTGCTACAATAGTGAAAACTTTCCTTATTTGCTACATGAGGTGACAAGATCTTCTTCAGCTAACTATTATGGTATGCTGTGGGTCTGCTACACACACAATGTTTTGGTTATCAATGGATCTAATGCATGAAGTTCAAAAATGTTATGCCTTTTCAACTCCTTTAATTTTTTGGAGGCATAAAATTTGCCGGAGTTGGCCACATTTAAGTGAAAATTGTCACTGTAACTACAACAACTTAACAAATACACTGGTATTGAACATTGAAATAATAAGCCACACATTGTTTAGTAAACAACATTTTACTCAAAGCACATTCACATGTGCGTTTTTAGGTTTTAAAACAAACCAACATCTTGGTGTATAACATGTATGCTTTGCATTATTTCTCCTTTTTTGTGGCTAAACAGGCATGTTAGAAAACATTAGATACACATCCCCAACTCAGGAACTTACAAAGTTTGAGGTTGGTAAAGTAAAGGCCAAATGAGACACTAGTATCCCAAGACTGTGTGGCTGTTGCCTTGCTCAGATGGGGTGATTTCACCCCTCTAAAAGCCAAAATTTGAAGTCACGGACACATAGAGGCAGAACTATTAAATGACCCTTATGATCCCCTGCCGAAAATGTGTGTAGTTCCAAACATGTTATTTTCTAAACCCACAAAACACACAGTGTGTCAACATGTGCTATCTCCCATCACGGGGTATCAATGGATGTGTTTCAGGGGGACAACCCCTTCCTCTGACCTACTGTACTTATGAAGAAGGGGTTGCACCCCCAAAACGCGTCCATTGATACCCAGTGATAGGAGATAGCACATGTTGAAACACTGTGTGTTTTGGGGCTTTAGAAAAATAGATTTATGGAAATACACACATTTTAGGCATGGGATCATGAGGGAAATAAAAATGTTAAGACACAATTTGTGGGCATCTTCAAATTTGGGCTTTCCTATTCTTCAAAACACAGAAACATTCCAATTCACATTAGTTATGGCAGTGTTTCACAACTCTCCTACGATGCAAACCCAGGTCATGTCTTCTATGTTTGTTAAATTTGGCACAGGTGATGTTGTCATTTTCACTGTTAGTAATTCGCACATTAGTTTTTACACTTAGGAAAATTCAGAAAACAGGACCTGGTGGTGCACCTAGAGGAATGGAGTGGAGAAACAATGAGTTCTGTCCCTAAACTTTGACATTTCAAAGTCATAAAAACATGGTAAATATTTAAAGGGCAAACAGGAGCCAACAAGTGAAACAAGAAACTTCAGACCAGGCAAGAGGAAATTAAAATTTGGTAAGCATGTCCACAAAATTTCGGATTCTTCTCTGTAAAGCAGTGGCGGCATCCTTGATTTGCTCCAGATCCTTCAAACAATGCAACATACCTGCACTCATTCTGTCAATAGTGCATTGTGGAAGATCATGACCTAGTAAGAAGAGTAAAAAGTATTAAGGGAACGATGGTCAAGTGGCTGAGGCCCTACATAGTAAGTTTATGGTCAAGTTACTAGTCAAATTCCATATATACTTACCTACCCAGTCTATTGTTGCTTGCAACCTGCTTGCCCTTCAGACACCTACACTACTAGGAATGTACACACTGCAGCTACTTTTAATTTTCATCTTGGCCCTGGTGCCTGGGTCTCCGAAACTCTGGGGCCTAGCAACACTGCCAGCTCCTTCCACCTCTTCCTTCTCCATGCTAATGTTAAGGCACTACATACTTTTCTAATGTGTGGAGTGGGTGTTTTTTTTGGACATCTAAACATTCAACATGTATACACATTTGAAGGCAGATTCCACGAATACTTACTTGCGCAAACAAGATGCTCCTGAATACTTTCTTCCTCTTCTGGGTCACTTTGGCCCTCAATGTGACTCGTGTCAGGGGATTTGTGATGTCACAATGGCAAGGTCTTAGCTCGGTCCAGGAGTCAGATCCCATGGCTCTAAACAAACATCCTGGGTGAGCTCATCACACTCACTATCCTCTAAAAAGAAACAATACACCATTCATTAAGCAACCCCAAGTCCCATCTGTTTCTAGCATCCATTTTGCTACATCAGTTTTTTTTTTAAATCAGATTTTTTTTTTATATATATGCAAACAACATTAAAACAATACAAACAAGTTATTTAAACAAAATCACATTAAACAAAACATAGCCCAAAAAAAAAAAAAACCCCAAGCCACCCCACTGCAACAAACCCCCCACCCCCTAACCCCAGCCTACTCTTGGCGTATATATAAAAAAAAGTAAAAGAAGAAAAAGAAAAAAGAACAGTATCTAATATTGCAACGTACATAGTACATATTGGTTTACAGTAATGCCTAGGTCATGAACTAGAGCCACCTTGACCAGGTAGTATCAAACTTACTCATGGCATTCCTTAGGGAATATGTATGTTTTTCCAAAAGAATAATCTTATTGAGATCTAGAATCCACTCAGATACAGTCGGTGGGTAGGGAGAGGTCCACTTAAGAGCAATCTATCTACGGGCAACAAAAAGTGCACGCCTTATAGTGTTACTCGTAGAGGAGGTATAAGTGGACCATCACAATAGCCCAGTAAACATATAAGTGGTTCAGTCGGGATGTTAATATTCAATAGCCCGTTTAGGGTACCAATCACCTCCGCCCAAAATCTTTGGAGTTTCGGGCACCGCCACAGAAGATGTATTAGCGTACCTGTGTTACCACATCTAGCACAGGCTGGCTCAGATCTCAGTCCAATTGCATACAGAAATTGGGGAGTTCTATAGACTCTATGGAGGATAAACATCTGTGTCAGTCTGTGTGATGGAGAAAGAAAAAAAAAAAACGGACAAGTAGCCCTGGGACTTTGGGTGAGGTGGGAGAGATTAGGCACATGTTCACAAGAAAACGTAATAAAATCAATTTATTAATTACAAAGTGCTGTGTAACCAAGTGGGAACAGCAATACTTGTGCGTTGCCCGGCATAGTGGTCAAGTTAGCAGCAGAAGTAAAAATAGATATCAGTTCATTACACTTAATACACAACCGTTTAACAACAATAAAATTCATTATAAATTGCTGAATCAGTGGATATATATACATGAGAGGTAGAAAGTTGTACATACTTTTAGACCTATGACCTCGGTGGTATGGTTGTGTCATTGCCATCATTCCATATCAATTTGTGAAAAATTATATATAAATCTCTGAGGGGATTTTTAAGGCAATGAAGTTTTTTTAGATTTTGAATAAAAATAAGTTTATTTATAACAATCAATTTTAGAAAATACAAAAATTACATAGATAATAAAAGGACATGATTACACAAATAGCAATTCCTGGGTTCAAAAAGGCTTGTGAATACAACAAATCACATTACAAATATAACATGGACTGATACAACGAGAGTATGTGAAAGAAGGTGATGCATCACACTACCCAATACAGTCACTACAGATGATACCGTAGCGTAGAGCAGTGGAATTCCAACGCGTTTCAACATTTAAATGTAAATAATTTATAAACGTTGAAACGCGTTGGAATTCCACTGCTTTACGCTACAGTATTATCTGTAGTGACTGTATTGGGTAGTGTGATGCATCACCTTCTTTCACATACTCTCATTGTATCAGTCCATGTTATATTTGTAATGTGATTTGTTGTATACACAAGCCTTTTTGAACCCAGGAATTGCTAATTGTGTAATCATGTCCTTTTACTATTTATGTAATGTTTGTATTTTCTAAAATTGATTGTTATAAATAAACTTATTTTTATTTAAAATCTAAAAAAACTTCATTGCCTTAAAAATCCCCTCAGAGGTTTATATATAATTTTTCACGAAAGTTGTACATACATAAATAAAACAATATGTGAGCAATAATGCACACAACAAAGGGGTGCCCAGCAGTGTGAACATACAGAGAGCATCAATGTTTCCCTATGCATTTCGCAAGTTTCAGCCATGCCGAAAAGGAGCAGGGAAAAATCGGGATGAACAGCACAGACTGCATGAGGCATTTGGTCAAAGGTCTCAGATGTGCCAAAAAACGTATCTAAAAAATATATATATATGATGTGTCTCTGTGATCGGTCTCAGAAAGGCAAAATGGGAACACAGGGAAAGCATAAGATAGTGAATTTAGCGTTAGAATTAATGTACTAGTATGTAAAATGGCAAAGCCTATTGTGTTCCATGTACATGTATATACATGATATCCTGGTCTAAAAGGTATATAATATGTATACCCAGTCCTAGAGACAAGTGATGTAGGCTGGGAGGCTAAGGGGGATTTTCCCTTGCCGACAACAGAGTCTGGTGACCCAGCCCAGTGGATTGGTAAGTATGAGTTCTCCTTTTCCCTGACCTCTCCTGCCAACCACCACCCCCCTTGCCCCCACTTTTTCATTTACCAACACACACCCACTTATTCCATTACTTCTTGTTTCAGACATAATAACCTTGCATCTGCCCCTGAAGAGTGAGCAGAGACTCACAAAATGCGTAGGGCACCATTGATGCTCTCTATATGTTTACACTGCTGGGTACCTTTGTTGTGTGCATTATTGCTCACATATTGTTTTATTTATGTATGTACAACTTTCTACCTCTTATTATGTACACTGGGGATGGAAAGTATTTAGACCCCCTTAAATTTTTCACTCTTTGTTATATTGCAGCTATTTACTAAAATCATTTAAGTTCTTTTTCTCCTCATTAATGTACACACAAGCACCCCATATTGACACAGAATTGTTGACGTTTTTGCAGATTTATTAAAAAAGAAAAACTGAAATATCACATGGTCCTAAGTATTCAGACCCTTTGCTCAGTAATTAGCAGAAGCACCCTTTTGATCTAATACAGCCATGAGTCTTTTTGGGAAAGATGCAACAAGTTTTTCATACCTGGATTTGGGGATCCTCTGCCATTCCTCCTTTCAGACCCTCTCCAGTTCTGTCAGGTTGGGTGGTAAACGTTGGTGGACAGCCATTTTTAGGTCTCTCCAGAAATGCTCAATTGGGTTTAAGTCAGGGCTCTGGCAGGGCCATTCAAGAACAGTTACAGAGTTGTTGTGAAGCCACAGCTGTGTGCTTAGGGTCATTGTCTTGTTGGAAGGTAAACCTTCGGCCCAGTCTGGGGTCCTGAGCACTCTGGAGAAGGTTTTCATCCAAGATATGCCTGTACTTGGCCACATTCATTTTTCCTTCGATTGCAACCAGTCGTTCTGTCCCTGCAGCTGACCCCCCCCCCCGACAGCATGATGCTGCCACCACCATGCTTCACTGTTGGGACGGTTTTGGACAGGTGATGAGCAGTGCCTGGTTTTCTCCACACATACCGCTTAGAATTAAGGCCAAAAAGTTCTATCTTGGTCTCATCAGACCAGAGAATCTTATTTCTCACCATCTTGGAGTCCTTTAGGTGTTTTTTTAGCAAACTCCATGCGGGCTTTTATGTGTCTTGCACTGAGGAGAGGCTTCCGTCGGGCCACTCTGCCATAAAGCCCCAACTGGTGGAGGGCTGCAGTGATGGTTGACTTTCTACAACTTTCTCCCATCTCTCTGGAGCTCAGCCACAGTGATCTTTGGGTTCTTCTTTACCTCTCTCACCAAGGCTCTTCTCCCCCGATAGCTCAGTTTGGCCGGACGGCCAGCTCTAGGAAGGGTTCTGGTCGTCCCAAGCGTCTTCCATTTAAGGATTATGGAGGCCACTGTGCTCTTAGGAACCTTAAGTGCAGCAGAAATGTTTTTGTAACTTTGGCCAGATCTGTGCCTTGCCACAATTCTGTGCTCTTCAGGCAGTTCATTTAACCCCATGATTCTCATTTGCTCTGACATGCACTGTGAGCTGTAAGGTCTTATATAGACAGGTGTGTGGCTTTCCTAATCAAGTCCAATCAGTATAATCAAACACAGCTGGACTCAAATAAAGGTGTAAAACCATCTCAAGGATGATCAGAAGAAATGGACAGCACCTGAGTTAAATATATGAGTGTTACAGCAAAGGGTCTGAATACTTAGGACCATGTGATATTTCAGTTTTTCTTGTTTTAACAAATCTACAAAAAACTTCAACAATTCTGTGTTTTTCTGTCAATATGGGGTGCTGTGTGTACATTAATGAGGAAAAAAATGAACTTAAATGATTTTAACAATTGTATGCAACATAACAAAGAATGAAAAATTTAAGGGGGTCTGAACACTTTCCGTCCCCACTGTATATACATCCACTGATTCAGCAATTTATAATTCATTTTATTCTTGTTAAACAGATGTGTATTAAGTGTAATGAATTGATATCTGTTTTTACTTCTGCTGCTAACTTGGCCACTATGCTGGGCAACGCACAATTATTGCTGTTCCCACTTGGTTACACAGAACTTTGTAATGAATAAATTGATTTTATTACATTTTCTTGTGAACGTGTGCCTAATCTCTCCCACCTCACTCAAAGTCCCAGGGCTACTTGTCCTTTTTTGTGCATTATAGGGATGGAGGTGGTAGAGTGGTCACTCCACACCTTAATCCCCTTTTTCCGTGTGATGGAGAAAGAGACACCCGGGGCGAGGACCGGAGAATACCATCCCAGAACTCCTCCTTGATGGGACAAGATATCTTTTTCCCAGCCAGCCCTGGAGCGGATGGGAAAGTTCAGTAAGACAATACCCTATACAGTGAGGGAAAAAAGCATTTGATCCCCTGCTCATTTTGTACGTTTGCCCACTGACAAAGAAATGATCAGTCTATAATTTTAATGGTAGGTTTATTTTAACAGTGAGAGACAGAATAACAAAAAAAAAAATCCAGAAAAACGCATTTCAAAAAAGTTATAAATTGATTTACACTTTAATGAGTGAAATAAGTATTTGATCCCCTATCAAGAGATTCCAATCTCTCCACCATGGCCAATACCAAAGAGCTGTCCAAGGATGTCAGGGACAAGATTGTAGACCTACACAAGGCTGGAATGGGCTACAAGACCATGTTCAAGCAGCTTGGTGAGAGGGTGACAACAGTTGGTGCGATTATTCGCAAATGGAAGAAACACAAAATAACTGTCAATCTCCCTCGGTCTGAGGCTCCATGCAGATTCCAACCTCACAGAGTTTCAATGATCATGAGAGCAGTGAGGAATCAGCCCAGAACTACACAGGAGAATGTCATGATCTCAAGGCAGCTGGGACCATAGTCACCAAGAAAACAACTGGTAACACACCGGCATGAAGGACTGAAATCCTGCAAGGCCCGTGCAAGGTCCCCCTGCTCAAGAAAGCACATGTACAGGCCCATCTAAAGTTTGCTAATGAACATCTGAATGATTCAGAGGAGAACTGGGTGAAAGTGTTGTGGTCAGATGAGACCAGAATCTCGCCATGTTTGACAAGGAGAAATGTTGCATATAACCTCAAGAACACCATCCTCACAATCAAACATGGAGGTGGAAACATTATGCTTTGGGGTGTTTTTCTGCTAAGGGGACAACTTCACCGCATCAAAGGGACGATGGACAGGGCCATGTACCATCAAATCTTGGGTGAGAACCTCCTTCCTTCAGCCAAGGCATTGAAAATGGGTTCTGGATGGGTATTCCAGTATGACAATGACTAAAAACACATGGCCAAGTAAACAAAGGTGTGACTCAAGAAAAAGCACATTAAGGTCCTGGAGTGGCCTAGCTAGTCTCCAGACCTTAATCCCATAGAAAATATCTGAAGGGAGCTGAAGGTTTGAGTTACCAAATGTCAGCCTCAAAACCCTAATGACTCGGTGACGATCTGCTAAGAAGAGTGGGACAAAATCCCTCCTGAGATGTGTGAAAACCTGGTGGCCAACTACAAAAAACATCTGACCTCTGTGATTGCCAACAAGGGTTTTGCCACCAAGTACTAAGTCATGTTTTGCGAAAGGGGCAAATACTTATTTCACTCATTAAAATGCAAATCAATTTATAACTTTTTGGAAATGTGTTTTTCTGGATTTATGTGTTGTTTTTCTGTCTCTCACTGTTGAAATAAACCTACTATTAAAATTATTGACTGATCATTTCTTTGTCAGTGGGCAAACGTACAAAATCAGCAGGGGATCAAATACTTTTTTCCCTTACTGTATGTAGCAGAGGTAAGACCCTTTGTTGACCTTGCTTGTACTACCTTGTCAATAACAAAAAAAGGGGGAAGAACATCCTAGCAGAAGAGAATTGGGCATATAAAGCATGCCTTAGTTGAAGGAATCGATAGAACCAATTACATTGTAGAGAAAACTCTCCAAGCTCTTCAAAGGACTTAAGTATACCATTCTTGTATAGCTGAGCTAAAGTTGTTATTCCTAATTTTCCCCATCTCTGAAAGCCTCTAAGAGAAAAAAAAATGAAGTCTATCATTTTCCCATATGGGGCTGTATCTGGTAGGTTAAGAGACACCCAGCATTTTTTTAACTGTATCCCATATTTTACACATTAACATACAAGAGGGCATATTGGTGAGTGAGACATGCCCTCTTGCGCCATCTAAAACATGAAGTGGTAGCCGACCCTTAAATGCATACGAAAATAATCGTTCAGCAGGAAGAGGTATCTGCTCAGACTCCCATCCAGCAAAATGCTGCAGTTGGGATGCAAAAAAGTATAACCTTGGATTAGGAACTGCCAGTCCACCCACATTTTTGGGGTGTTGTAAAGTCTCCAGTTTAATACAAGGGCTTTTGTTCTGCCGTATTAATTGCTTGAATATGGTGTTAATCTTGATAAAAATCCATATAGGTATCCAAATCGGGGCATTGTGTAAAAATAAAGAAGCTGAGGCACCCATATAATCTTGATTAAGTTGATACGGCCTGTTAGTGATAGGGGGAGCTTATTCCAGGTTTTATTTTGGTTTTGAAATCTAGAAAGTAATGGAAGTATATTATCCACAATATATGACTGTGGAGAGTCAGAAATAATTATACCCAAATATTTTATGGAGGACACAACCTTAAGATGGGAAAGTGAAAATGGTAATTAATCTGGAAGGGGATCCAGGGGCATCAGCATGGATTTCTCCCAGTTTTTTTGCCTAACCCGGAGAACTTGCCAAACTCCTTAATATAATTAATTACTACCGGCAGGGATGAGCAGATATTGGTCAAGAAAAAAAGGAGATCATCTGCATATAATGATATCTTTTCCTCCATATCTCCCCTAGTCAGCCTTGTAACATCAGAAGAGGCCCGCATAAGACAAGCCAAAGCCTCTATAGCCAGGGCAAAAAGCAGGGGGAACAGTGGACACCCCTGCCTAGTGCCCCGGGAAAGTCTAAAACTAGGAGATTAAAGGCCATTGACCCTAACAACCGCACCCACTGGCAAAAGCTAGAGCCAAGCTCAAGAATTTTTCAAGAATGGCCCACAGGTATGGCCATTCGACACTATCGAAAGCCTTGATTGCGTCTAGCGCCAAGAAGGCACGATTTGAATAGCCCAGAGCCAGGACCTGCATATTTAGATATGCACATCTGATATTAAATGCAGTTGACTTATTGGGCATGAATCCTACCTGACTTGAATGGATAATATGTTTGATAACCTTATTTAGTCTAGTAGCAAGTGTCTTAGCAAGAATTTTAACGTCTGTAGATTGTAGAGAGATTGGTCTGTAAGATTCAGGATATAGCAAGTTTTTGGGTATGACTACTATTCAGATTGGCCCATAGTGTCTGGAATCAGACCCCGATGAAAAGCCTCATTTAATGTACTAAGGAGGGCAGGAAGCATCTCTTTATTGTATTTGAATAGATCTCTATAGGAAGACCATCAGTCCCTGGGGCTTTAGATTTACAGAAGCTAGCCACCGCACTTTCCACTTCTAATAAAGTGAGTGGAGCATTAAGGAGCTCTCTCTATTCCATTGGGATAACTGGAAGATTAATACTGGCCAGATAACCAGATAGCTCTGCTGGGGTATAAAAAGCCCTAGAAGTATATAAATCCTGATAATAGGACTTGAAGATGGATATAATAGGGCTAGTCTGATTGAACACCTCCCCCTCTTCATCCATTAGAGCTGAGACATGTGTAGGGTTAGATTGAGACCTTACTATCTGAGCCAATAGTTTACCATTCACCTCTCCCTCAGCCCAGCTGAGTCTCTTCTGGAAGAAGAGTTTATTCATAGCCCTAGATTCCAACAGTTCATTCAACCTATTTTGAGATGAGAGCCATTCTTGTTGGGCATCCAAAGAGGAATTTTGAATATACATGGCTTCCGCCGCAGAGGTATCGGCCTTTGCAAGTTCAAGCTCTCTACGGGAAGCGCTTTTAATAACACGTATATTCTGGATTAACAGTTCCTGAAGATAGGCCTTAAGAGCATCCCATACAACTCGTATGGAAGCAGAGTCCAAGTTGAGGGACCAAAAATCCACAATAAGAGTGGAAATGGCATCCTCTTTGGGAAATAGTTCCAACCAAAAGGGGCTCCACCGCCATGGCATATTAGACGCAGAGGGGAGTGATCTGAGATTCCTCGAGGTTCATTATTTACATCTACTATATATGGTATAAGATCAGCCGAACACAAAGCCAAATCAATTCTTGATAGTGTGTTGTGTGTTTTAGAGTAACATGTGTAAGCGCATTCTTCTTAATGTAGCTTCCTCCACATATCGTACAGTCCTAATTCCCTGCATAGTCGCCCAAAGGGAGAGAGATGCCCATCGGTCATTGACCTTGGAGCTGGGCATCTGTCCCGCTTTGTATCGACTACACTATTAAAATCTCCAAGTACCAATATTGGCACCTGGGGTGAAGCACCTGCAAAGGAAATGAGCTGACAAAATATTTCTGAATTATATGGGGGGGGGGGGTATATATAGCGGCTAGAATCAACTCAAGATCGTCCAAATTGCATTGTAAAAAAATTAATTTGCCGTTTTCGTCTACCATAGTGTCAGAAACCATGAAATCAGACCGAGACAGAAGTACAGTTAAATCACACTTGTTTAATACTAAAAGTAAAAAGAGCAAACGTAGTCAAAACATAGCCAAAGCTCAGTAACAGGAATGGATCGTCTGCCAAGCCAGGAGTCAGGGATCAAAGTAGTGGAACAGAAAGCAGGATCTGTAGCCTGAAGGGATGTCAGCAAAGCCAGTCTTTAATGTAGACTGTACATCGGCAGAATGGCGCTGGTAGGCAAAAGGGCGTACAGGAACGTCCCCTTTAAGAAGCGGTGTCGCGGGCACTGCAGACTCGATGTACGCCGGTTGTCCGCGATTGTGTCACAGAGGGGACGAGCAGGGAGATGCTTTTGTAAACAAAGCATTTCCCCGTTCTGCCTAGTGACAGGACAGTGATCACAGCTCTCTCTCATCAAGAGCTGTGATCACTGTCCTGTGTGTTGAAGTCCAGCCCCATAACAGTTAGAATCACTCCCTAGGGCACACTTAACCCCTTCACTGCCCCCTAGTGGTTAACCCCTTCACTGCCAGTGTCATTTACACAGTAATCAATGCATTTTTATGGCATCAATCACTGTTTAAATGACAATGGTCCCAAAATAGTGTCAAAAATGTCCGATGGGTCCGCCATAATGTTGCAATCCTGAAAAAAATCGCAGATCGCTGCCATTACTAATAAAAAAAATGTAAAATAAAAATGCCATAAAACTATCCCATATTTTGTAGACGCTATAAATTTTGCGCAAACCAATCAATATACGCTTATTGCAATTTTTTTTTACCAAAAATATGTAGAAGAATACATATCGCTTTTTTTGTTTATAGCACAAAAAATAAAAACCGCAGAGGTGATCAAATACCACCAAAAGAAAGCTCTATTTGTGAAAAAAAAAAAGGACTTCAATTGTGTTTGGGTACAATGTTGCACAACGTTAAAGCAATGCAGTGCCGAATCACAAAAAGTGCTCTGGTCAGGAAGGGGGTAAAATTTCCGGGGCTGAAGTGGTTAAAAAGAATGCAGGAGATAGTTTCTTCTGATGTGACCAAGGTGAAGGCAGAGCTCCTCTGGACTGGACGGCTTAAGTAGGCAGGACTGACGAGCAGGATCAACTTAGCTGGGTAACTGTGGAGAGAGATGGGAGCTAGCAATTAGCCGACAGCTGAGCGGCCAGTTCAGAGAAGGAAGGGCTGAGCCCAGCCCTGACAGTACCCCCTCCTCAACGGCCCCTTCCCCTTGGAGGATCACCAGGCTGGAGGGGAAAACATCCATGGAAATCACGGAGGAGGACAGGGACATGTATGTCCGAGGATGAGACCCAAGAGCGTTCCTCCGGACCGTACCCTTTCCAATGCACCAGATACTGTATGCGCCCACGGAACCTACGGGAGTCAACAATGGATTGTACTTCATACTCCTCATGGTTCTCAACCTGTACAGGGTGAGGACGTGGCACAGAGGTGGTAAAGCGGTTGCAGACCAAAGGTTTTATTAAGGAGACATGAAATACATTCTAAATACGCATATTAAAAGGAAGGTCTAAAGCATAAGCCACTGGGTTTATCCTGCGAAAAATACGGAAATGCCCAATAAACCGAAGTGCGAACTTCAGTGAGGGAACTCGAAGTCTGAGGTTGCGAGATGACAGCCAGACCCTGTCCCCAACCTGGTAGGAAGACACAGGCAGGCGTCTGTGGTTACCATGGTGTCTGTACCTATTATTATCATGACACAAAGCCTCCTGGACTTGTGCCCAAGTGGAACGAAGACCACTGAGACACTCCTCTAACGCAGGAATACTCTGCGGAACAAACGAGTCAGGCAACATGGAAGGTTGGAAACCATAATTCGCCATACATGGGGACAAACGGGAAGCAGAATTCCAGGCACTGTTGTGAGCAATTTCTGCCCACGGTAATAGGTCAGACCAGTTGTTATGATGGTCAGAAATATAGCAACATCAGAATTGCTCCAAGGACTGACTGGCTCGTTCTGCGGCCCCATTAGTCTGTGGGTGATACGCAGAGGAGAAAGCAAGCTGAATTCCCAACTGTGCACAAAAGGCTCGTCAGGACCGGGACACAAACTGACTACCCCTGTCCGAGACAATCACCTTGGGTAGCTCATGTAAGCGAAAGATCTCACGAGCAAAAATGGAAGCCAGTTCCTTAGAAGTGGGCAACTTCTTAAGTGGAATGCAATGACACATCTTTGAGAAGCGGTAAACCACCATAAGGAGAACAGTGTTGCTTTGGGAGTTGGGTAACTCCACAATGAAATCCATAGACAGGTGGGTCCAGAGCCTCTCTCCATTGGGTATGGGTTGTAGGAGGCCCACTGGAAGGTGTCGTGGAGTGTTACTCTGAGCACACATGGAACAGGCAGCTATGAAGGCAGTTACATCAGCATGTAGACTAGGCCACCAGAATTGTTGGAAAATGGCCCAAACTAGTTGATTCTTCCCAGGGTGGCCAACTGCCTTGGGAGAATGGTAAGTCTGGAGCATGGCAGTATGGAGACTCTCTGAGACAAAGCACACAAGGTTTCTCAGGAGGAGCATGGACCTGAGCAGCAAGAATTTTGTCACCCAAAGGAAAAGTAAGACTGGTATGAACCGTAGCCAGAATACGATCAGGAGGAATCACAGGAACCGGAACCGGAACCGGAACCGACTCCAACTTGGAAGTGGAGGAAAATTGTTGTGACAAGGCTTCAGCCCTTACATTCTAGTACCGGGTAAGAAAGAGACAATTTAATTGAAACTTGAGAAGAAAAGAACCCATCTCGCCCTTCTGGGAGAGAGGCGTTTGGCCTCAGACAAGAATGTGAGATTCTTATGGTCAGTAAGAATGAGAACCGGCACAGTGGTACCTTCGAGGAGATGTCTCCATTCTTTCAGAGCTAAAATGATCGCCAACAGCTCTATGTCACCAATCTCATAATTGCACTCTGCAGGTGACAATTTCTTGGAAAAGTAGCCACAATGAATGCATATCGCTCTCAGCGGTAGGACGTTGAGACAGAAGGGTGCCAACACCAGTCTCAGAAGCATCAACCTCAAGGATAAAAGGTAACGAACATAGGATCAGAATGTGCCAACACAGGAGCAGAAACAAAGGCAGCCTTGAGACTCTCAAAGGCCTTAATGGACTCTGGAGACCAACTCTGTGGGTTAGCTTCCTTTTCTGGTCATATCAGTCAGGGGCTTGACCAGAGACAAGAAGTTATGAATAAACTTCCGACAAAGCCCAGGAAACACTGCAGAGGACATAAATCCACGGGTCGGGGCCACTGTAGGACTGCCGAAAGTTTCTCTGGGCCCATTGAAAAACCAGCAGTGTAAAGACATAGCCCAGGAATTTAACCTGTTCACGGTGGAACTCGTACTTCTCCAGTTTACAATAGAGATTGTTCTCTCTTAGTTTCTGAAGCACACGACAGACATCTGTGTGATGGCTCTCCAGGGACTTGGAAAATATGAGGATATCATCGAGATAAACCACCACACATAACTGCAACAAATCTCGGAGGACATCGTTAATAAATTCCTGGAAAACTGCCGGGGCGTTACAAAGGCCAAAAGGCATTACGAGGTACTCATAACGACCTGTTCTGGTATTAAACGCAGTTTTCCACTTGTCACCCTCCTTAATCCTCACAAGATTGTATGCCCCTCTCAAATCAAGCTTTGTGAAAACCGTTGCTCCCTTGAGGAGGTCAGATAACTCTGTAATTAATGGAATCAGATAGGCATTCTTAATTGTGAAATGATTGAGACCCCTATAATCAATACAAGGTCTCAGTTCACCGCTCTTCTTCTTCACAAAGAAGAAACCAGCACCAGCAGGAGACGAGGATTTGCGAATGAAACCTCGAGAAAGTGCGTCTGCAATGTACTCCTCTATGGCCTTATCCGACAAAGGTTAAATCTGGCCACGAGGGGGTATGGCATCAGGTTGAAGGTCAATTGCGCAATCATACGGCTGGTGTGGAGGCAAACTACCAGCTTGACCTTTGTCAAAGACATCGCTAAAATCGCGGTACTCCTCTGGCAGAGAGGAGAGTGAAGAGGTGCACAGGACCTTGGCTACCTTCTGGAAGCATGTCTCACTGCATTGTGGTGACCAGGAGAGAACCTCAGCACGGAGCCAATCAAATTAGGGGTTGTGCCTCTGTAACCAAGGTTAACCAATAACCAGCAGAAACTTAGGTGAAGAGCCCTTACGGCCATGGACAACGGAACCGTCTCATGAGTCACATGGCCAGGTTGTAGAGGTCTCCCATCAAGAGCCTCAATGGAAAGTGGAGTGTAACGCAGCTGCAGTGGAATCAAGTGCTTCGATACAAAGGCAGCATCAATGAACAGGCCTGCAGCCCAGAGTCGATTAGAGCCTGTATCTCGCTGGACAACTCAGCCCAAGAAAGGGTGACCGAAACCATGGGCTTATCCTTCTGGATAACTGGGGATGAAACCTCTTAAAGTCTGTGCGTGACAGGACCTCAAGGTTCAGGCATTCCCTGGACGGGTAGGACAAGACTTCAAAAAGTGACCTGCCTGGCCACAATAAAGGCACAATCTCTCCCTCCTCCTAAAGGTTCTCTTATTCGCAGAGAGACGCGTGAAGCCCAAGTGCATTGGTTCATCTTCACTGACTGAAGATGACTGACTCGGTACCAGGAGGCATGGGAGGTGAGGGAGGCACGGGTGTGACTGCAAAGCTTGGAGGCAAACGTACAGGAGGCTTCCGCAAGCGCTCCTTAAAAGAGAGTCTTTCTCTGAGTCTGGAGTCAATGAGGATGGCAAACAGGACCAACTTCTCCAGCTCAGTGGGTATATCTCAGGGTGCTATCTCATCCTCGATGGAATCCGAGAGACCATGAGGAAAAGCAGCCACGAGGGTCTCATTGTTCCAAGCAACATCTGCTGCCAAAGTACAGAATTCCATGGCGTAGTCGGCAACAGTTCTCGTACTCTGTTTGATGGACATGAGGCACTTGACAGCAGAAGCGGAGCGTGCGGGAACGTCAAATACCCTTTTAAAGGAGGCCACAAACTCAGGGTAACTCAAGACAACAGGTTTTTGCGTCTCCTATAGAGGGTTTGCCCAGGCCAAGGCTCTCTCAGAAAGCAAAGATATCACAAAACCTACTTTGCTTCTGTCCATGAGAAACGCCTGGGGCAGCATCTCAAAGTATATCTCAACCTGGCAGAAACCCTCTGCATTGAACTGTATTGCGCCCAAATCACTGGGGAAGCAGAGCGGAACCAATAATACCTCTTATAGAGGTAACACTCAGGGCGGTTGCCTGCACAGAGACTGGCGCAGCAGCAGGGACGGCCTGCGACTCAGGTTGTACCAGAGCAGCCACAGTGGGAGATTCCAGATGAGCCGTGCAACTCAGGAGCGTTTGTAACGCTATGGCAAACTGATCCATGCGGTGATCTTGCTCATCTAATCTGGAAAAAATATTACCAACAAGTGGATTTACTGCGCTCACAAAACCCATAATAGGTGATAACAAAAACATAAAGTCCATATAAAACTGTGAAGGTGCTTCACAAATAATGTGTAAAATTGCAGGGAATGCTTCACATCTGGTGTGCAGAAAGTGCATAGAAAAAAGTTGCAGAAAAAATTTTCAGGTGCACCAAGACACCCCCACATGTGTCCCCACTCACCAAATCACGATGACACCCAGCTATTCAGTCTGGGAGTCATTATAGGCATATAGCGATATCCAGAGAATGTTGCAGGATGGCAGGTTCACTGATGAGATGATAAATGATCCTTCAACGTTAATACTCAGCCATACAAAAACAGGTACCCAAAGAGGAAGAAAAAAGGGGGGACCAATAGTGAAGTATGCTAGGATTGAAAATTTATTGCACATAAAATGTTATACTTACAAAAGTAAGTTAAAATCAGGCATTGAAATGAACAGAGGATGCAGCAAACACCATTGAATAGCGTTCCCACAAGACCAGAAATGACGTCAGTACCAGAAGTGCGTCGAGTCAATGCATTTCGCCCTCCCACAGGGTATCATCAAAGGACCTATCTTCCAATTGGAACTGACTGCCTTATAGGCAGATATAGGCAGATAGGCAGATATTAGGCAGTCAGTTCCAATCGGGAAGATAGGTCCTTTGATGACGCCCTGTGGGAAGGCGAAATGCATTGACACAACGCACTTTCGGTACTGATGTCATTTTTGATCTCATGGGAATGCTATTCAATGGTGTTTGCTGCATCCTCTGTTCATTTCAATGCCTGATTTTAACTTACTTTTGTAAGTATAACCTTTTATGCGCAATAAATTTTCAATCATAGCATACTTCACTATTGGTCTCCCCTTTTTTCTTCCTCTTTGGATACCTGTTTTTGTATGGCTGAGTATTAACGTTGAAGGATTGTTTATCATCTTATCAGTGAACCTGCCATCCTGCAACATTCTCTGGATATCGCTATAAGCCTATACTGATTCCCAGACTGAATAGCTGGGTGTCATCGTGATTTGGTGAGTGGGGACACATGTGGGGGTGTCTTGGTGCACCTGAAAACTTTTTTCTGCAACTTTTTCTCTGCACTTTCTGCACACCAGATGTGAAGCATTCCCTGCATTTTTACACATTATTTGTGAAGCACCTTCACAGTTTTATATGGACTTTATGTTTTTGTTATCACCTATTATGGGTTTTTGTTTGTGAGCGCTGTATTTATATTTTACCACTATATCTAAGTGTCTAGCACTTTGTGTATAGCAGCTTCATTCATTCATTTTTTTTATTACCCATTTTTTCACACCATCAGCGCAAATTTATATATTTAGATTATATATTTTCCAAGTGGATTGACTGTATCTTCTGAATTCATGGCCTTCGCCTACTGTCAGAAACCATGAAATCAGACCACGACAGAAGTACAGTTAAATCACACTTGTTTAATAATAAAAGTAAAAAGAACAAACGTAGTCAAAACATAGCCAAAGTTCAGTAACCGGAACAGATCATCTGCCAAGCCAGGAGTTAGGGATCAAAGTATTGGAACAGCGAGCAGGATCTGTAGCCTGAAGGGATATCAGCAAAGCCAGTCTTTAAAACAGGAGTGCAGGAGATAGTTTCTTGTGATGTGACCAAGGCAAAGGCAGAGCTCCTATGGACTGGACGGCTTAAGTAGGCAGGACTGAAGAGCAGGATCAACTTCAGCTGGGTAACTGTGGAGAGAGATGGGAGCTGGCAATTAGCCGACAGCTGAGCGGACAGCTCAGAGGAGGAAGGGCTGAACCCAGCCCTGGACACATAGTCCTACTGCAGGAGAATACCACCCCAGCATAGACCAGAATAGAAACTCCCCTTGAATGGGAGGTAAAGAGCGAATGGTATGACACTTTGACTGATTGGCACTTCAGAAATCTGGTCACGCTGGGTGTGGCATGTGTCTCCTGCAGACAGAGGAGGGCGAGACGAAAAGAAGCAATGTAATCAAATACAGATTGTTGTTTTAAAGCATTTTTCATTTACCCAACATTCCAAGATAATAGTTTAATTGATTGATTTACCATAGGTACAATAGCAAAGTACCACTACTAGTCAACCAACCTGCACCAAATATAAAATAATATAACATACAAATATAAAACATAATAATAAATACTCCAAGAACCCCCCCCCCAAAAAAAAAAAAAACAGTTCCTCATGGGCAAAAGCCACTGATGTAAGGGAAAAAGAAAAATTCAGTGGCTATCGCTGATTAGGCCTCCGACAGCCTGGCTTATAGTAAAAAAATAGAGCAATGCCCTGACAGTTCACATTATATAGATTTCCAGAGAAAGTGGGCCCATCACCCCAAGGTCTAAGTTTTAACCTGACCGTCAAGTCACTCCTGTGCTTCCTGGGGTGTTTGAAATATTTGTACATTGCCTTCGCAGACCACTTGCAGACAGGCAGGATATAACATAGAGCATTTTAAACCTTGGAGTAACAGGCGTTTCTTCACTTCTTGAAAATTTGCCCTTCGTTTCTGAACCTCTGGTGAAAAGTCAGGAAAACCTAACTGACCTGATTTTCGATCCATTATATTTAATATCATTTAGGGCTTGTGCCTGTCGCAGAATATTTTCCTTGTCTCTATAATTTAGAAGACGTATTAGAAAAGGCCGGAGTATATTTCCTGGTTTCTGAGGGGGGGTAGGGACCCGATGGGCACGTTCTATTACAAGTAATGAAGAAAAATGGTCCTTGCTGAAGATTTCAATAAGCCATCGTTCAGCAAAGTTAATTGCGTCATTACCCTCGGCATTCTCTGGTAAACCCAGTACCCGGACATTATTAAAGCGTAACCGATTCTCCATGTCTTTAACTTTGGAGATAGTTGTATTTAACTTGCGGGTAGTAGCCTTCATCTCTGTTACCATGGGAGGAAAAGTATCCTCTATAAAGGTAACTCTATTTTCTAATGTCTTAGTGCGTTCCTGTACATTTTGGAAATCTCCATGTATATGAACAACTTCTTCCTGTATCGCCTGTACCTGGCCTGTGAGCATGGAAAGGGAGAAAGAACAATGTTGTATCAAAGAATAAACATCCCTTGCTACATTAGTTGACCAACCTTGCACTTGGTCTGATGTCAATGTGTGCTCCTGACTAGTGGACTCCACCATGCTGCACTCTGGTTGTTTTTCTGTGAAAAATGCATAGAAAAGGGAGGGTGATGTCATTTTACAGAGGGCAAACACTGGACAAGTGCCAACATTGAAAAAGTACAGCAGTTGCCCCCCAACCCCTCTTGTCTCCTATGGGATAGGGGATATATAATGATCATCCTAGCAGGCATGACTCTGTGTGACTGTGATCCCCGGGGCCTCTCCTCTACCCATGTCTATACTGGCAAGGCTGAATTAATGGGCACTGATGAGCCAGGCAGCAAACAGAAAATGTTCTTGACCCCTTAAGTTCTGCCCTAAGCCCATGGCCTTTGGCCCACTTAGAAACACCCATCGGTGGCTAAATGAGTGTTTTTGAAGTTGGCACTTACTTTTTTTGGGGAAGATGGCCTTGTTGCCTCACCTGTTGGGGCCCGAGCGGGGATAGCCTCCCTTCGCCCCTTGTGGTGGCTTGACTGTAGCCACCTTTTTGGTGCCTCCCTGTTGAAAGAAGAGAAATACATTTGATCCAAAAATAAAGAAATGTCCAAAAACAGGAGCAAATAAGAATGTTCATATCTGCTTTATATTTACCTTCATCTTTAGAATACCAAGTCATACAAAGAATTTAGAAAACATTAGATAGAATTCTCTCAAGCTACTTGTATAAAGAACATATACAGACAGCTAATTTTCACATATCCATATTGGTTAGATACAAATATTGCAAATATTGCTTCCTTTTTTTATGATCTGATGTATGTACTTGTTCACGGTGTTTGAGATCAGACCATGGTTTTCTGATTTGGTCCTTTGATCGTACCAATGAAAATTCGCAATGCAAAACGGCGATGACCTTCTCCGAAATTAGGTCCTTTCGACTGTTGGGCCTTTCATAATTGCTCAGCTTGCAGTTGTAATTGTGCTTCTCTAGGATGCGCACCATCTCCACCATCTCACCCTTGCTCATGGGGGTTGCTTTGTGCCTCCTATGAGCTCCACTACCGCGGGGCTGCCTGGAATCTGCCGAATCAGCCATGTTGTCCCTCCTGAATCTTTTGCAGTGTGTGTCACATGCAGAAGAGAGATCACGCCCCGGCGTCATGACGCACTGAGAGCAGAGTTTCACGCATGCGCAGTGTATATAAAGCCAGAACGCACGGTCGATGGAATGGCCGTAGGAACGATCTTGGAGTGGAGGATGAACGTTCGCCATCGCCAACATACGAAAGGAGCCATAAAATGAAGGGACAATTGGAATTTGGGGCATGGGTGGGTAGTGGCCTATACTGCTTAGGATGAGGCCTATATTGGGACCATCTTATGAGTTAAGCCAGACATTATGGTTTGTCTTGTGTTCTGTCTTGCAGGCAGCATATCATTTATCATTACGGATAAGTTTACAGCGCCTGATTTTTTACCAAAATTCATTGACCTGTACTGGGAGCTGCCCTCTCTCTGGAAGGACAAGAGTCGAGATTACTCCATTAAAATATTGAGGAAGACAGCGTTGGAGAAACTGCTTGAGTTGGTGAAGCCTTTGTACCCCAGGGCAGACATTAACTATGTCAAGAACAAAATTTCCAACCTGAGAAGTAATTTTAAAAGGGAGCTCAACAAGGTCCTTGACTCAGAGAGATCTGGAGCAGCAGCAGATGACCTATATGTCCTCAGGCTGTGGTATTACCACAGCCTGCGGTTTTTGACCGACCAGACAGGACCCAAGCCAGGTTTCCATATGAATAGACAGCAGTGACCAAAAATTATTTGAACAAGAATTAAAAATGATGGGGTCAGAATGATAGTCTTTCTATTTCTCCACATTCAATTTCCAACAATGAAGAGATCAAAATTGTGTGTGATTGATGACCAAACCCTAAAAAAGATTCTAATTATGTCCCATTTTCATACACAAGAAAGTGTCAGTCTGGAGGAGCCAGCCGTCAGCAGCTAGATGGAGTCACAGATCCCTCCCCTCTGCCCTCCTGCTAAAAAGGTCAGGAAGAGCAGGAATCTGGAGGAGGCCACAGCTGCCTTTCTCAGCCAGGCCACTACTGCCACTGACAGACCCAGATGAGGCTGAGAGATTTTCCATGCTGACTACCAATAAATTAAGGCAGATGGACGGTGAGGAAAGGAGCAGGTTTGAGGAACTCATCCTGCAGCTACTCAACAAGGGGGTGAGGGGCCAAATTGCAGAAAACACACACCTGTGTGATTTTGTGGCCCCACACCCACCACCTCCACAGCCAACCCACACACCCCAGCCACCCTGCCCACCACAGCAGCATGGCAGTCAGTGGCAATACCAGCCACAAGACCCTCAACAAGGCCGCTGGTCTGGGAATTTGCACCCCCTACCCCCTTTACTAATTTTTTTTTGTTTTGTTGAATAATGATTTTATTTGTTATATTTTCTATATTTTTGTATGCATAAAATGCACTTTTTGGTTAAGTTCTTTATATTTGGATGGCAGATAGCATCTCTAATTTAATTTGTTTTCTTTTTTTAATGCACAATAAAAAAATTGTGTAGAATAATACTTGGCTATGTGTTTTACTTCAAATGACAGTTTGGGAGTAGGCAGCTACATTTTCAAAAATACAATGTAAAATTAGCAAGGGACACCAACATAGTTGTATCTTTGATCTTAAAAACTGGGATAATGGTGTTGTGTTAACTTGACCAAAAAATAAAACAACAAGCATAATAATATTATTCTTGATATCACTAGAAAAAAAAAGCCTTTTCAAATATGTTAGCCATAACTCCATCAGCATCACCAGCAAAGCAGCTTCATTATTATCCAATTAAAGAAGAAGGGACTGTGCGCTGCATTTCGACATATCATAATTTGCAGCGTCACGAATGTTATTTCTCCATTATGAACGCTACTTTACAAGACCGACCGCTTCCGGCTCGTCCTTGCTTCCGAGCATGCGTGTTTGTACTTTGGACTTTTGTGTTACGGACTTGTATACAGACGATATGAAAATCTGACAACAGACTGTTGTCCGCCGAAAATTTACTAGCCTGCCATTCAACATTTGTTGGCCGAAAGTTGGACAACAATTGTCTGAAGGAGCGTAATAACGATCAGATTTTAGGCAAACAGTCTGCCATCACACAATCCCCTGCCAACAATCAGATCATGTGTACGAGGCTTAAGGCCGGGTTCACACTGCAGCATGGAGCGGCTCACAGTAGGGGTTCGGTGCATCCCAGTTCACCATTTCAGGTCCGATTTCAGCCCGAATTTTTGGCTGAATTTGGACCTGAAAGGGACCAGAAGACGCACAGGACTCCTGTACAATTCGCATCAGAGCAGCTCCAGAGATGTGTGAACCGGCTCCATAGAGAGCCAGTCACAATCTCCTGACATGTGAATTGGATGCGGGGAAACCCACATCCAATTCACAATAGTGTGAACCCAGCCTAAAGTGGACCTTACCCCTTCCTTAAATGCTTCATGAAAGTGTCAAAAAGACCCATGGGGGGAAAACTAGTGTAGCAACCTGGAGTTTAGGCAGGCTTATGACTGGTTGCGGCAGGGTCGCTCCTCACAAATTAACTTGCCAGGAGTAGTTATTCTGGTTGATTGCTAGAGATCCATTGATTTCTCCCTAAGTTTGGCCTTGTAGCATTTTTTCTCTTCTACCACTAGGTGGCCGGGTACTTGGTGGTACTAGATGAGAAGGGCAACCCAAAGTCAGGTTATGGGTATATGGGGTATCTCAACCAATGGGCAGGGGTTTTCTTGAACTTATATATTCGGGTGGAGTCAGGTGATCTATGTTCTGTGCCACCTGGATGGCTGTCTGGGTGGACGTGTGTAGTATTGCCTGGCTGCTAGGCCGGAGATTGGGCCTATCCCGGGCACATCTGGCTGCTAGGCTGTCTGAGGGCCTATCCAGAAGCAAGAGAGCAGCGCAGGGTTGGGACTGTGGCTTGCAGTCCAACCAAAAGTGACGGAGAACCTGTCGTGGTCGGAGGTAGAGGGGAAGCTATCGCCAGTAAGGGATTATCCGCCTTATTACCAGGAACCACAGTGAGTAACTAAAGCAAGTACCGGAGCAGTATTCTCACCAACCGGGGACGGTGAAGAATCGGGAAACTTCAGCGGGAATCAAGCCAGGGACCCAGCCAGCAGAGGTGATGCTTGCAGAGCAGCCTTGTGTGTCAAGCTATGGACTGAACAGGCCAGCGTGGGGGGAAACTTCAGTGGGAATCAAGCCAGGGACCCAGCCAGTGGAGGTGATGCTTGCAGAGAAGCCTTGTGTGTCAAGCTAGGGACCGAGCAAGCCAGTGTGGGTGAAGCTTGAGAGGTATCTAGAGTGCCAAGCTAGGGACCCAGCAGAGAAGCAGGGGTGACGCTTAAGGAAGATACCACCATGAAGATTGAAGGAGCTCAAGGGATTCAGTGATAGTGAATCACTGGGTCTAGTGAGAGACCAGGAGCTCAGTGTATTGGAGAACTACAAAAAGCAGTTGTAGTGAAAGTGAAGGAACTGTTAAGTCATGTGCTTGGAACTGTCAAAGACCATGGCCATGTGAGACAACAATCTGCACATGCAGATGTGGTGTCTTGCTGGATGCCTGTCCCTGCATGGCTGTCCTCCAATTGAAGTCTCGGAGTCTGACAATTAATCTTGCAAATATCTAAGGGTTATGACTGGTTGTGGCAGGGTCGCTCCTCACAAATTTACTTGCCAGGAGTAGTTATCCTGGTTGATTGCTAGAGATCCATTGATTTCTCTCTAAGTTTGGCCTTGTTGCACTTTTTCTCTTCTACCACTAGGTGGCCGGGTACTTGGTGGTACTAGATATGAGAAGGGAAACCCAAGGTCAGGTTATGGGTATATGGGATATCTGAGCCAATGGGCAGGGGTTTTCTTGAATCCCTTGGCCTGCTGGGAGAACTTATACATTCGGGTGGTGTCAGGTGATCTATATTCTGTGCCACCTGGACGGCTGTCTGGGTGGACGTGTGTCGTATTGCCTGGGCTGCTAGGCCAGAGATTGGGCCCAGTGCATCTGGCTGCTAGGCTGTCTGACTGTCTGAGGGCCTATCCAGAAGCAGGAGAGCAGCGCAGGGTTGGGATTGCGGCTTGCAGTCCAACCAAAAGTCGTCACTTCTGTCGTGGTCGGAGGCAGAGGGGAAGCTGTCGCCAGTAAGGGATTATCCGCCTTATTACCGGGGACCACAGTGAGTAACTGAAGAAAGTATCAGAGCAGTATTCTCACCAACCGGGGACAGTGAAGAATCGGGAAACTTCAGCGGGAATCAAGCCAGGGACCCAGCCAGCAGAGGTGATGCTTGCAGAGCAGCCTTGTGTGTCAAGCTATAGACTGAACAGGCCAGCATGGGTGAAGCTTGAGAGGTATCAAGAGTGCCAAGCTAGGGACCCAGCAGAGAAGTGGGGGTGACGCTGGAGGAAGATACCACCGTGAAGATTGAAGGAGCTCAAGGGATTCAGTGATAGTGAATCAGTGGGCCTGGTGAGAGACCGGAAGCTCAATGAATTGGAAAACTACAAGGAGTGATTGTAGTGAAAGTGAAGGAACTGTTAAGTCTTGTGTTTGGAACTGTTAAAGACTGTGGCCATAGGAGACAGCCATCCTGTACATGCAGATGTGGCATCTTGCTGGATGCCCGTCCTCCTATTGAAGTCTCGGAGTCTGACAATTAATCTTGCAACTACCTAAGGGTGTCCTGGCCCTAACCCTCTCTCCCCCCAAAAATGCAAAAAGGACTGTTAAGAGAAATAAAACCTCTTTTGCATCCAATAAGTGTCTGGCGCCCAACAACTTTAACCATCTTACACCCACTATGCCTCACAACCCAACACATACAGAAGGATGTCAGCTATCCCTGGCCCTAGAGGTTCTTATCAGACCAAAGGAGGCCTGGGACCTTGCTAAATTTCGCACCCAACTTGGGGCTAAGGTGTTGTCCTTGCAGCAGTCGCCCATAGCAACTGGCTTCGGCTTCATCGAGACTTCGTCTGGCTCCGTGGGAAGGTGGCAAGTAACCTTTACACTTCTAATGGACTAGTTAGGTAATATACTCACCTTTCTCTGACTTACATGCAGGGGCTGATGTCATCCTCCTGTGGACAAGATCTCAGGGAATGTCAAGTAACCTAAATCTCTCAAGAAGAAACTGCCACACAGTGAATGATCATCTTCTCTCTCGATTTGGGTAGCTCAACATTATCTTAGATCTCACTAAAAGGAAGATGACATCACCCTTGGCTTAGGAAGCTTTGGAGAGTTAGGTATATTATTCAACTTTTTCCCCATACATTTTTTTCCTGTTTCATCATTGTTTTAGACTGAGTAAGCAGACTTTGCTACTTAGGTGCAAGTTCTGTTTAAAGTGGTAATAAACCCAAAAGGAAACATTTATGATACTGCAGCTTACCAATCCCTAGAGATGATGGCTGTATTAGTTTCCTTTATTTAAGCTTTCTTTTGTCCATCTTCAACTGGTTATCTAGCCAGTAGATCTGTTGTTTTTCAACAGAGAGGCTTGCTTGCAGTTACAGGGATGAGACAAACAATTTAGCACTGGCAGGGGTGCTTAAAGTGATTGTAAAGGTAAATAAATAAAAAAAATAATAAAATAACATGTCTGTACTTACCTGCTCTGTGCAATAGAATTGCACAAAGCGGCCGCAAACCTCCTCTTTTGGGTCCCCCGCCGGCGCTCCTTGCTCCTCCCCTCTATCCAGTGCCCCCATGGGAAGCCACTTGTGCATGCTCGCACCCGAGCCCCACTGCTGCGTCCATTGACACAGACAGCGGGACTTAGCCCAACCCCCAGATTACTCATCACTGGCTTTGATTGACAGCCCTGGGAGCCAATGGCTCCCGGTGCCCCAGCAAAGCCAGTGAGACTCAGAAGTGAGGGGAGAGAAGAGCTGCATACGTGCACGGTGCTGGATCGAATGAGGGCTCAAGTAAGGAAAAGGGGGGTGAGGGGGGATGCTGACACCTAAACATTTTTACCTTAATGCAAGAAATGCATTTAAGTGGTTGTAAAGGCAGAAGGTTTTTTTTATCCTAATGCATTCTATGCATTAAAATAAAAAGCCTTCTGTGTGCAGCAGCCCCCCTTACCCCTCCTAATACTTACTAGCGATGTCCACAAGTGCCTCGGCCGTCCAGGACTCGCCCTTCTGATTGGCTGAGACACAGCAGCGGCGCCATTGGCTCCCGCTGCTGTCAATTAAAGTCAGTTAGCCAATGAGAAGAGAGAGAAGGTGGGGCCTAACCGCGGCTCCGTGTCTGACTGGGTACACGGAGCTGCGGCTTGGCTCGGTTGCCCCAACAGCAAGCTACTTGTTGTGGGGGCACTCAATAGGAGGGAAGGGCCAGGAGCACTAAAGAGGGACCCAAGAAGAGGAGGGGCTGCAAAACCACTGCACAGAACAGGTAAGTATAGACATATTATATTTATAGAAAAAAACAAGACTTTAGTATCACTTTAAGGTAAAAAATGTTTTGGCTTTACAACCACTTTAAAATTATCAGCTTTTATGTATTTATGTAAAACCTTTATACCAAAAGGGAAAAAAATGTTTGTTGTAACTAATTATAAAATGTAAGCTGGAGTTTGGCTTCAAATTGTTAATCTATATAAATTGGCTATTCCATATAACACTGTCCCCAGACTGACGATGCTGCTGTCCAGGTGCCTGTGTGCTCCTTCATCCAGAGTGTTGTCTGTATAATACAATAAGTATGTAAAAAAGGAAAACAAAGGGGGAAAAGCCTAAAAAGAGAAAACTAATGCAGCCACAACATCATGATTGGTAAGCTGCAATATATTACATTTTTGGTTTTGTGTTTACTACCACTTTAAGTTAGCAAGCTTTTTAGCTAGAAAATAAAATTCCAATTAACTTTTCCACTGTGCTTCTTTATAGTTTGTTTTAACCCGGTGGACAAGGTTCACGAAATAAAAAAATAGATATTCCTGCCTTTAGTCAGTACCAAGTATTAAACTTGCTTGCTTGAGTTCATATTATTCATGGTACATTAATCCCTAAATTGAAAAATACCGTAAACCGAGCTTTGCAATATTTCTGCTAGTGCAGCCAACTTTCTGCCTTGTTTTCACTGCACACATTAGCAAATAGGTGCCATTGCTGTATTAGCTGATAAAATGAATTGTGAACACTTACAGATTACTCCTTTAAATCACTCCTTAATCACATTAGCACCCTGCCGAGCATGAAGAGGGCAAAGAGGTCCCAGAGAAGCAGGTGGAAACTGCTATATTAATTTAAAAGGTTTTTATTAGGATAGTCTGGGCTGGGATCACAGAAAAGGAGAATGTTACAGCAGCTCTACTGGGAGATACAAGTACTTGGCTGCTCTTGTGCTTGGCTGAGAAGCAAGGCTTTCTAATAAAGTCTACTTTTAACTTTGTTTCGTATCGGCTTCCTAGCAGCATACACTCACTGTTGACCTGGAACTGAACCAGCTCTGGAAATGGCAGGATACACAGTCAGCAGTTATGATTTATATTTGCCTTGAGTTATTCTGTGAGAAGATCTCAAGGACATTTTACATATAATAAGACTGACTTGCTATGGTAGATTTTTGATAAATAAACTTTACAACCATATTAAAATTCTAGCAATAGAAAATGTGCCTCATAAATATTCATTGCTTATAATAAAATGTGTTAGGTATAATTTAAAAGAGCTTGCTATAGTAATTCATAGCATATTTTTGCTAATGTACAGAAATAATCAGGAAAGTTAATATGCAGTCTACATTAAAAAAGACAACACCACTAAGAGTGGCTCATAGTCCTAATTCAGTAAACGCGCATTAGGGATGGGCGAACGGTTCGGCCCGAGCATAAGTTGGGCCGAGCTTTGGTTGTTCGGGATGTTCAGCGAACAACGAACAATATGCAGTGTTCGGGGCAAATTTGAAAGCCGCCGGAACACCGTTAAAGTCTATGGGACACAGGCAGACACAGAGGGAGGGGCCTGATGTGGACTTCGGGCAGGAGCAGCTGCTGATCCTGGGAGGCCTGGGAAAGCTCCCCTTGGCATGTAGTAGTGAGGATTGGACGTCTCACCTCCTCCCCCGGTATAAACCTCTAAAGGAATCCCCGCAGTGGATGCTCCGACAAGTCCTCTCTCCCCGGATCATACCTGCATTAGAGGCAGCTGGGTCCCTGCACTAAGCGTTGGCCATGGAGCAGCGGAGAAGGCTGGGGATCAGTGGAATGGCACCGGAATAAGGAGAAGCCCCAGGCTGCCAGCAGAGAAGATGGAAGTGGAGAGGAGACACAGTGCCTGTCACAGACTCTCTGAAGGCAATTGGGAGGGAGAGGAGCAAATGTGTACGACTCCTTCCTGCAAAAGAAAGGCAGGGGGAACAAACACAAATGGGGAGCAGGTTCTTCTCTGACCCCTCCCCTCCCGGGTCCAAATCATTACCCCCCCATCTGAAAGGAGAAAACGGAGCCTGAGAGCAGACTGGCAAAAAAGAAAAGAAAGAAAGGAGACAGCAAACATACATGGGGACCCACCTAAGATCCTGGAGCAGATCTGAAGCCCCAAAGGGGTGAGTCAGTTCTATTACTCTTATTGACTGATCTATGGACACAGTGATACACCCCACTGGCACATGAAAGCAATGCCAAACGTGTACACAGCTGACAGCTAACTAGCAGCACAAAATACATAAGCAGGGCTGCTCCAGGACAAGGGGCGGATCTGCATATTTTTTTTTGAATTTGTTGCGTCTATACCCAGTGCTAGATAGGCTCTGGATGACATATTTACTGATACTACTCCGCCAGTGCTGGAGTAAGACAGAGTGGATCTAAAGACAAAAAAATGAATAATTAGGGAGGCCTAGGAGATACCCCTAGAGGTGCTGTGATTACAATAGTCGAAAAGGGCTGAGCAGTCCGGTTGGACGGACGAACCCCCAGGAGTTACCCCCTCCTCTAGTGAGAAGACACTTTAAATAGACTCTACACAAACTTGGTTGCACTGAGGGGGGAGTGGTGGGTATCGCACATTTGAACGTAAACAACAAATCCCCTGTATGTATTTGATGTATACTGCAGCCTAAACACCACGCTGAGAAGTAAATAGCAAATTTTGTATTTCTATGTACTTGTAACCTTGATTTGATTACTTGGGGATAACAACCCAAACAAAATACGGGGTAAGCCAGTGAGGGGGGCAGAAGCAAACCCTCCTAAAGTGAGTGCCAGCCCTGGCTCCATTAAGAAATACATGACACAAGATGGAGACAAAGATAGCCCGGGTAAACAGCTGGGACCAAGAGCAAAGTACCTGAGGGCTTGCAAAAAATGGGCAGAGAAGACAACTAGGGGACACAGATTCCTCACTGTATACAAATGATGAGATAGTAGATGAAGCTGTAAATTAATCTAAACAAAAAAAGCAACTACCAACTAAAGGAGTAATGGTGAAGATGTTTGCAAGACTGGAATTATCCATAAAGGGAGAAATGGCCACTCTGCACGAGGACCTGAATCAGATACTAAAAAGGGTAGAGGAAACAGAAGAAAAGTTGGACTTTCAAGCGGCTGAAATAAAGGAGCTTAAAGAACAGATGGAAGGGATACAGAGAGAACAGGGGTACACGAAGTACAGATTAGAAAAAAAATCGCAATCGGAGAAAAATCTTAAGGATTCTGGGCTTATCGGACCTGCAGGGTGAAGTATTTGGTCAGATGCTGGATTTAGCAGAAACAGATAAAATAAAGTTTGAAAGAATCCATAAGATCAGAAAGCCCGCAGAGCTGGCAGGAGAAATCCCGAGAGATGTGATCACGAGATTCCATAATTAAAAGAGCAGATAAAGATAAAGAGCAGATATGGACAAGCCTAAAATCCAACCAACTGGTTAAATACGAAGAAACCACTCTACAAATATTCCCAGATCTGACAGCAGAGACCCTGACAAGGAGAAGAATACTAAAACCCTTACTTGAACTTAAATTAGTTAATTTAATTTGAATTAAAGTTGCATAAGATCCAATATTCCTGGGGCTTTCCAGCCTGCCTAATTGGAAGAAAGGAGGGTCGGTCTGCAACCCTAAGATTTCCAGAAGACAGAGCCAAACTCTGCAACAGATTGCATATACCATTAGTGGAGATCCCAGGCTGGTGGGAAGCGCAGGAGAAAACTCCAAACACAGAGGAACAACAGCTATGGCACCCGATTCTAAAAAGAAAAAGGCAGCAACAAAGAAAAAAACTTAACAGTAGAATGCACGGGGGGGCCTAGACTGGAGGTGGGGGGGGAGTATAGGGAGTAGAAAAAATGCAGTAAGTCCGGGGGAGCTGGGCGGGCAAGGGGCATACCTAAATAGGGGGAGCAGCGGCCTTGTCAGGGGACCATAGGCAGAGCTCAACCTCAGGGGGGAAACCGAATGGCTGGGAGGAGTTGGCGGGCCTCAAATCCTCTGGCCACGGGGAGGCCAAAATAGGGGTGGGGAGGGGGGTTGTTAGGGGAACCTCTCTAAAGCATTACAAGGGCAATAGAAGTAGCGCCAACACTCCTTGGTTCACTGAGCCCCCTGGAAGGCAAATATACATGGTAATTGAATATCATCATTTGTGGGGTGGAGACTTGAAGATGGGAGCAGGTGCGGGGAGCGCAATGAACAAGGATGATAACATTAAATTTCTTGTTGTTTAACGTACAGGGGTTAAACTCTCCCATAAAAAGATCTGATATAATTAGCGAAATAAACATCTCAGAGCAGAGGTAATCTTTTTACAGGAGACCCATTTCTCACACGATTCTAACCTTAAAATAATCTCAAAAGATTACCCAGTATGGTACTATGGGGACTCTCCAACTAAACCGGCAAAGGGAGTTGCCATAGGGTTTGCCAGGGGAGTAAGGTTCACCCTTGAGGAGAGAAAGGCGGATCCGGAAGGGCGCTACTTGTTCCTAAGGGGAAGAATAAATGAGGGGGAGTACTCCCTGGCAAATATCTATTGTCCAAATAAAAATCCAAATAAATATTTAGAGGGGGTAATAGCGAAGTTTATGGAGTTCAAGAAAGGTGGAGTCATCATGGCTGGGGATTTTAATTTTTGTATGGAACCAGGGTTGTCAACCGCCAGTCAATATACTGACAGTTTGTAAAAATCAGTGATTTTTTTTACAACTGCCAGTAAATATCAGGGGCTGATAATTTCATGCTTTGTTGAAGTGTAAATCAAGCAAATTACTTTGTTAAAGGTATTGTCAGTGTTTCCATCCATATCATGTTCATAGTGTTTAAATATTTACTGTGTTTTCAATAGGAGTTTTGTAATTTCTCAGGTTGCCAGTAAAAAATGTGCTCCACCAGTACATTTTCTATGTTTTGTCAGTAAAAAATGTTGCAGGAAGTTGGCAACTGTGTATGGAACCAATGACTGACAGTACGTCCCGTGAGCAGTGGACTGGAAATGTACAGAGGAAGATGTTAATAAAGAAACTTCACCAATACCAACTAATAGACATATGGAAAATACAACATGCTAATTTACGAGATTATACATTCCACTCCTCTGTACATGGGACGTTTTCAAGAATCGATTTTTTTTTAACATACGTTGCTGGAGACAGTAATCAGTACGAACATCGAAATCACGACCTTCTCAGATCATGCATCAGTGACATTAAAAATGAAGATAGAGGGGGCCAAAAATAGGTCCACCTATTGGAGATTAAATGAAAAACTCCTACAGGATAAAGAGGCAGAAGTTAGGATTAAGAAAGAATTAGAGCAGTACTTCAAAATAAATGATTCAGGAGAAATAACGGAAGCCACAGTCTGGGAAGCCCATAAGGCTTATATTAGAAGGATCTTGATTGTGATGGGATAGGGAAAAAAAAGATGAGAACAAGAAAAAGGGAAATAACCTCTAAGGAAATCTATTAGTGAGGAAATCTATAAGTTAGAACAGCAACATGAAAAAGACCGAGAACAAGAATTATTAGCAGCAGCCATTATAAAAAGGGAAGAAATGAAAGAACTAACTGAACAGAAACCTTGAATGGCCTATAATAGAAATAAGAAAGAGAGGTACCAAGGGGGAAACAAGACATGAAAATATTTGGCTAAATTGTTAAAAAGGAAAATAATGGCTAACTATATAGAGAAAATACAAACCTGCACTGGGGAAATGGCACACACAACAGTAGAAATAGCAAGGGCTTTTCAGGGATATTATGGCAAATTATATTTTATCAATCAAAAGGAAACACTTGAAAAAGCCAAAGATAGGATGGAAACAAGAAAAGTTTTTTTATATGAACTAGACATAAACAAAATATTGGAAGATAAACTTAGCATCCTAGAGGTCCCTATCACAGAAGAAGAGATAAAATAAAAACCCTTTAAAGACTCACCGGCAGAGAAAAGTCCAGGCCCAGATGGGCTGATGACACTCTATTACAAGTAGTTTAAGGATATCATAATCCCCAAACTGTGCTCCTATTTGAATGGGATAGAAACTAACTGGGAGATGAGGAGGGAAGCTTTGGAGGCCGCAATCACCATTATGCCAATGCAAAGTTATTCGCGAAGGTACTGGCAGCTAGGATGAAAACAGTAATGAACAACCTGGTACATACAGACAAGGTGGGTTTTATACCAGAAAGGGAATGCTGGGATAATGGAATCAGAATGCTCCTAGTGGTTCAGAAAATAAAAGAAAGCAAATCCCCAGGACTACTGCTGTCAATCGATGCCGAAAAGGCTTTTGACAGGGTAGACTGGGGATTCATGCAGAACACACTGGAGGCAATGGGATTAGGCCCAAAAATGACCCACTGGATCAAAGCATTATATAACCAGAGTTACCACTTGTGTGTGGCATGTTTTGGCCCCCTTTAGCGGTTGTAGCCTTCAATGTTTAACTTATCAGTCGGGGTATGTTGCCACTAGGTAATTCTAATTTTAAGTACCGGAACACTATTTATGCTACACACTGTTTCCATTTGTATCAGTTATTCAGTTCATCATATATCTTGACATTTTTCCAATACACCATTTAGATTTATTCCCATGGGGGATTTATTGCTCATGACTTCAGTTGTTCTGTTTGGTTTGCCCATTGAGTAGGATGGCGCCCTATGATTCATATCCTGTGACTCAGAGCGGGGCGGGGTTGCTAGGCTGCTAGGTTATTATGGTTGATAGATTGTTATTTAGGCGGTGCGTCAGGACGCCGCCCGTATCCCGTGACCACGTCTGCTAGTGACGAAACGACGTAGGGAGGAGGAGCTACGCCCTGACGTCACTGCTAAGTCCTGGAAGCATATGGGTTTTGTGTAAGCCGGCCAGCTCATCTTTTATATGCACTTTTACTCTTCTTTGATGTAAGTTGCCACCTATTTTTTTACTAGAATAAATGTAATAGGTTTACACTATGTGGAGTTTTCTTGTCTTTTTGGTATAATACCAGTACCTGTCGATCCTGTCTGCTGACCACCTTTGCTGACACTTTGGAGATCAGGGCTTGCCAGTGGGATCCCGGGCTGGGGTTGCAGCCATCCGCCTTGTGTGGTCCCCTGTAACAAGGGACCAACACTTTCTGGTAAGCGGCAGTATTTCTCAGTGGTGAAGGAGATTCTCATATTGCACTAGTCACTTTGGTGTGAACCTTCACCATTCATCACTGTGGACTCACCTTCACTATTGGAATTTCTGATGTTTACCCATAGAGACTGTGTTTATCTATGGACTGATTCTTATGGATTTTGTACCATTTTAATTAACAATCATCATTTTCAATTTCTATTTACTTTTTTCACTTGCACTTTTGGTGTATAATCACGATATGGGTTGCTAGATACACTCATTTTAATTTGTGGATATCAATATGCATTATTATGTATTTATGATATGGGTTGTTTGATATTCACGTAATATTTGTTTGCTTTTCATTTTTTCAAATCTCATTATCTAGCGTGACTTTTCACTCTATCTTTACATATGTTTGGTGTAGTATAACACTTTAGTCGCAGCTCTTTTTATGTTTTCACCTATAGCGCAGTATCTCTTTACATCCATTATATAACCAGTCGACAGCTAGGGTGAAAGTAAACAGAACAGCCTCAGGACTAGGGATGAGCCGAACACCCCCCGCTTCAGTTCGCACCAGAACCTGCGAACGGACCGAAAATTTGCACGAACGTTAGAACCCCATTGACGTCTATGGGACCCGAAAGTTCAAAATCAAAAGTGCTCATTTTAAAGGCTAATTTGCATGGTATTGTCCTAAAAAGGGTTTGGAGACCCGGGTCCTGCCCCAGGGGACATGTATCAATGCAAAAAAAAACTTTTTTTTTCGGGAGCAGTGATTTTAATGATGCTTAAAGTAAAAAAAAAAAAAAAGTGAAATATTCCTTTAAATATCGTACCTGGGGGCTGTCTATAGTATGCCTGTAAAGTGGCGCGTGTTTCCCGTGCTTAGAACAGTCCCTTTACAAAATGTAATTTTTAAAGGAAAAAAAAGTCATTTAAAACTGCTTGCGGCTTTAATGTAATGTCGGGTCCTGGCAATATGGATGAAAATCAGTGAGACAAACGGCATGGGTACCCCCCCAGTCCATTACCAGGCCCTTTGGGTCTTGTATGCATATTAAGGGGAACCCCGCACCCAAATTAAAAAAGGAAACAGTAGTATACAGGCTCTGTACTCTGAACAGCAGTATACAGGCGGTGCAAACAAGACAGGGACTGTAGGTTTGTTGTTAAGTAGAATCTGTTTGTAATTTTGAACTGGTACATTTTTAACGTGTTTAGCTCCAGCCAAAAAATCTATTTTAAGCTTTTTGGAAAACAAAGGGAAGGGTTATCACCCATTTTGCTGTCTGTGCTCCTCTTCAGAAGATTTCACCTCACTTTTTGTCCCAATGACAAATGTTTTTTGAAAATTTGGGTTTTTTTGTGAAACAAGGATTGGTGATAAAGCATCAATGGAAAGGGGAAATGTTTTTCCCATATTAACTCTTACAGGAGAGAATTTCCCTTCCTATGGGGTAGATTTCATCTCACTTCCTGTTGTCTCCTTCCGTTTGCAAGTAGGAGTCGTTTGTAAGTTGGATGTTTGAAAGTAGGGGCCTGCCCTATATACTCAGCAGAAATTTGGGCCTTAGGTGTTGTTGTGGCCACAACACTGTAAGCCCTCTCAGGGCCCTGCTGTGAAATATTATTATTATTATTATTATTATACAGGATTTATATAGCGCCAACAGTTTGCGCAGCGCTTTACAACATGGGGCAGACAGTACGCTTACAATACAAATCAATACAGGAGGGATCAGAGGGCCCTGCTCGTTAGAGCTTACAATCTAGAAGGGAGGGTCAAGTGGAGACAAAAGGTAATAACTGTGGGGGATGAGCTGATGGGAAAAAAAAAAAAGTACAGTTGTTAGGTGTGGGTAGGATAGGCTTCTCTGAAGAGAAGGGTTTTCAGGGATCTTCTGAAAGCTAATAAAGTAGGAGATAAGCGGACAGATTGGGGTAAGGAGTTCCATAGGATTGGAGAGGCTTTGGAAAAGGCCTGGAGGCGAGCATGGGAGGAGGTGACAAGGGAGCTAGAGAGCAGGAGGTCTTGAGAGGAACGAAGAGAGCGAGTAGGTTGGTATTTAGAGACTAAGCAAGTGATGTAGCTGGGGGCGAAATTGTGGATGGCTTTGTACGTAGTTGTTAGAATTTTGAATTTAATTCTTTGGTCGAGCGGAAGCCAGTGGAGGGATTGACATAGAGGAGTGGCAGACACAGAGCGACTGGTAAGGTGGATGAGTCTGGCAGCGGCATTCATAATGGTTTGAAGAGGTGATAGACTATGTAGAGGTAAGCCAATGAGAAGGGAGTTGCAGTAGTCAAGGCGAGAGATGACCAGCGAGTGAATTAAGAGCTTTGTTGTGTCATTGGTTAGAAAGGGGCGTATTTTGGAGATGTTGCGGAGGTTGAGGTGGCAGGATTTGGACAGTGATTGGATGTGTTGCTTGAAGGAGAGTTCAGAGTCTAGGACTACACCTAGAACCTTGGCATGTGGGGATGGGCTTATAGTTGTGCCATCGATTTTGACAGAGAGATCAGGGGAAGAGGCATAGGGGGGAGGGAAAATTAGAAGTTCGGTTTTGGCTAGATTGAGTTTAAGGAAGTGGTGAGACATCCAGACTGATATATCTGAGAGTAAATTACTGATACGTGAGGAGACAGAGGGAGTGAGCTGAGGGGGTAGAGAAATAGATTTGGGTGTCATCAGCGTAGAGGTGGTATTGGAAGCCATGGGAGGCTATCAGTTGACCCAGGGAGGCAGTGTAGATTGAAAATAGTAGAGGTCCAAGAACAGAACCCTGAGGGACCCCAACAGAGAAAGGAAGAGGAGAGGAGGAAGTAGAGTTATAAGGAACACTAAAGGTGCGGTTGGATAAGTAGGAAGAGAACCAGCGAAGTGTACAGTCACGGAGACCAAAGGCGTGTAGTTTTTTGAGGAAGAGGCAGGCCCGGATTTACTCCCTTTGCCGCCCCAAGGCCGGGTCCTTCAATGCCCCCCCCCACACACACACACACACATACACACACACCATGTCCTTTATCGATGACTTCTACAATAGATCAATTAAAAACATATCTCCATACACGAGAACACTAAAAATAACTGGCTTTAATTGTACTTACTTCAGGGTAAGCGCGCGAGGGGTAAGGATTTTTCGCAGGCAAATTTTCAAGGCAATGGCTGGTGTTAGTGCTTCAATCATCCCCGACACCATGGTTGTTATGGTGTCAGGATGATTGAAACACATTATTTCTATCATTACATTGTAATATAAACTGAAATAGTTCAACTCACTATAATGCAGAATCATTGGGAGCCCTGAGCGTGTCACTTGCCACCATCTCTTATCACTTGCCACTATGCCTGCCACCAGATGGGGATGTCACTTGCCACTATGCCTGCTACCAGATGGGGATGTCACTTGCCACTATGCCTGCCACCAGATGGGGATGTCACTTGCTACGCTGCCTGCCACCAGATGGGGATGTCACTTGCCACGCTGCCTGCCACCAGATGGGGATGTCACTTGCCACGCTGCCTGCCACCAGATGGGGATGTCACTTGCCACGCTGCCTGCCACCAGATGGGGATGTCACTTGCCACCATGCCTGCCACCAGATGGGGATGTCACTTGCTACGCTGCCTGCCACCAGATGGGGATGTCACTTGCCACGCTGATTGCCACCAGATGGGGATGTCACTTGCCACGCTGCCTGCCACCAGATGGGGATGTCACTTGCTACACTGCCTGCCACCAGATGGGGATGTCACTTGCCACGCTGCCTGCCACCAGATGGGGATGTCTCTTGCCACGCTGCCTGCCACCAGATGGAGATGTCACTTGCTACACTGCCTGCCACCAGATGGGGATGTCCCTTGCCACGCTGCCTGCCACCAGATGGGGATGTCCCTTGCCACGCTGCCTGCCACCAGATGGGGATGTCCCTTGCTACGCTGCCTGCCACCAGATGGGGATGTCACTTGCCACGCTGCCTGCCACCAGATGGGGATGTCTCTTGCCACGCTGCCTGCCACCAGATGGGGATGTCACTTGCCACGCTGCCTGCCACCAGATGGGGATGTCACTTGCCACCATGCCTGCCACCAGATGGGGATGTCACTTGCCACCATGCCTGCCACCAGATGGGGATGTCACTTGCCACCATGCCTGCCAACAGATGGGGATGTCACTTGCCACCATGCCTGCCACCAGATGGGGATGTCACTTGCCACCAGATTGGGATGTCCCTTGCCATGCTACCTGCCATCAGGAGGAGGGCGGAACAGCGGTGCGGGCAATGAGAGATGTCATCTCTATCCCCCACCGCCACACCGCTGACATTACTAGCTACTCTCAATTTTTTCAAAAATGGCGCCAGGCGGCGCAATCACGCTACTTAGCATGCGCCCCCGGCCGAGTGCTTATGAGCTTTCCCGAGCCTGGCCGGCTTCGGAACGGCGCATGCGCAGTTGCGTGGTCGGCTCGCGGCCATCTTTTCTATGGGCACTGGTGCCCATAATAGACTTTAATGGGCAGCACGAACGGGGGGGCGGCCGCGAAGTCGCTGCAGGAGCGGCGCCACCCCTACACCACTGCCGCCCCGAGGCCTGGCCTCGGTGGCCTTGTGGCAAATCCGGCCCTGGGAGGAGGGGGTGGTCAACCATATCAAAGGCAGCAGAGAGGTCCAGGAGTAGGAGTACAGAATAGTGTCGATTGGTTTTGGCTGTTAGTAGATCGTTCGTTAGTTTTAGGAGAGCAGTTTCTGTGGAGTGTTGAGGACGAAATCCAGAATGAAGGGGATCGAGAAGGCCATTATCAGTGAGGTGGATGCTCAGTCGGTTGTAGACCAGACGTTCGAGGAGTTTGGATAAGAAGGGGAGCAAGGAGATGGGGCGTAGGTTGTTAAGATTGGATGGGTCCAGTGAGGGCTTTTTAAGTATGGGTCTGACAAGTGCATGTTTTAGAGAGTTAGGGAAGATGCCAGAAGAGAGGGAGAGATTGAAGATGTGGGTTAGAGAGAGTAGTATAGGGCCAGAGGGTGAACGTAGCATTTGTGAGGGAACAGGATCCAGAGGGCAGGTGGTAAGGTGGACATTAGCAAGTAGTTTAGCAACTTCGTCTGTAGTGGTGGGGTTGAAAGAGGGAAATAATGATTGTGCCTGTGGGCATGAAGTGTAAAGCGTGGAGGGTGTCAGCACAGTAGAGATCTCAGCGCGAATAGTATCAATCTTCTGTTTGAAGTGATTGCCGATCTCCTGTGCAGTGAGTGAGTTGGCGGGTGGAGGCGGTGGAGGACGAAGTAGAGAGTTGAAGGTGGAGAAGAGTTGACGGGGACAGGATGATAAGTTGCTAATGAGAGTGGTAAAATAGGTCTGCTTGGCAGAGAGGAGGCTGGAGTTGTATTTTTGGAGGGCAGATTTATATTGGTAAAAATCTCTCTGGGACTTAGTCTTACGCCACAGGCGCTCCAAAGCACAACTACGTTTTTTAAGACTTCTAGTATCATCTGTTTGCCAAGGTTGAAGGGGTCTGGGCTTGATTCTATGTGTAGTGGGGGGGGCAAGTGAGTTCAGTGAGGCTAGAAGTGAAGTGTTGTACACAGAAGTGGCTAGGTTGGTGCAGGATAGGGGAGAGATTTTGTCGTAGAGGTTGTTGATGGCAGAGTAGAGAAGAGAAGGGTTGAGATGACGTAGGTTTCTGCGGGTAACTTTAAGGTGGTTGGAGGGAGAGGAGGTGAAGGAGAGGGAGAGAGTGAAACTAATAAGGTGGGGATCAGAGAGAGGGGATGGATAGTTAGAGAGGTTGCATGTAGTGCAAAGGCGAGAGAACACGAGGTCAAGGATATTGCCTTCTGAGTGAGTTGGAGCATGTATCCACTGCTTCAGGTCAAAGGAGGATGTTAGGCTGAGAAGTTTGGAAGTGGAAGGAGTGTTAGTATTAATAGGGATGTTGAAGTCCCCGAGAATGATAGTGGGGTTTTCAGAAGAAAGAAAGTAGGGTAGCCAGGCAGAGAAGTCTTCAAGAAAGGTTGATACTGGTATATTAGATCAAGAATTGTAATTACATGCCCCTGTTGAACAGGGGCAGAAAAATTGGGCCTTTGGTGGTGGTGGTGGTACTGGTGCCACAACACTGTAAGTCCTCACTCGCTCTTGGTGGGCGCAGAAACGGGCCCTGCTGTGAAATATTAGATCAAGAATTGTAATTACATGCCCCTGTTGAACAGGGGCTGAAAAATTGGGCCTTAGGCACTGGTGCTGGTGCCACAACACTGCAACCCCTCACAGATACTCTAGTTGGAACGCAGGAACGAGCCCTGCTGCAAAGTATTGCATCAAAAATTGTAATTACACGCCCCTGTTAAACAGGGGCTGAAAAATTGGGCCTTAGGCACTGGTGCTGGTGCCACAACACTGCAACCCCTCACAGATACTCTAGTTGGAACGCAGGAATGAGCCCTGCTGCAAAGTATTGCATCAAAAATTGTAATTACACACCCCTGTTAAACAGGGGCTGAAAAATTGGGCCTTAGGCACTGGTGCTGGTGCCACAACACTGCAACCCCTCACAGATATTCTAGTTGGAATGCAGGAACGAGCCCTGCTGCAAAGTATTGCATCAAAAATTGTAATTACACACCCCTGTTAAACAGGGGCTGAAAAATTGGGCCTTAGGCACTGTGTTATTGCCTTAGGCAAAGTTCTTACAAGCTATCAGCGTGATCATTGAGGAGGAAGAGGATAATTACACAGGATAGTCACTCAGCATCAGCATAGGCAGTCTTTGAAAGGATCTGAGATTTCAAAAAAAATATTCGGTTACATCAGCATCAGGTGCTTGATAGCTTGTGGTGATCCAAGACTGATTCATTTTTATGAAGGTCAGTCGATCGACTGAGTCGGTGGACAGATGCACCCTGTGATCGGATACAAAACCTTCAGCAGCACTGAATGTGCGTTCCGAAAGAACGCTGGATGCAGGAAAGGCCAGTAGCTCAATTGCATACTGTGCAAGCTCTGGCCAGTGACCCATCCTCAAGACCCAGTAACCCAGAGGATTTTCGGTGGGAAAGGTGTCCAAGTCAGATCTTGCCCCTAGGTATTCCTGCACCATGTAAAAAAGACGCTGGCGATGGTTGCTGGAACCGATCATACCTTGGGGCTGCGGACTAAAAAATTGTCTGAACGCATCGGTCAGACGGCCACCTTCTCCACCGCTCCTTCTTTGACTGACCGAAGCCTCAGCAACACGTTGTCCAGAAACAGGAGTTTGTAACCTCCCAGTCTCTGGGAACGCGCTGCACAGACCTTTCTGCAAGGACTCCCGAAGATGTTTCATCTTCTGCTCCCTCTGCGACGGCAAGATAAGGTCCGCAACCTTACCCTTGTAACGTGGATCAAGGAGGGTTGCCAGCCAGTATTGGTCCTTCTCCTTGATACCACGGATACGAGGATCCTTACGCAGGCTTTGCAGGATCAGGGAGGCCATGCAGCGTAGGTTTGCTGAGGCATTCGATCCGGAGTCCTCTGGGTCACTAAGGACGACATAGTCTGCAGCCACCTCCTCCCAGCCATGTACAAGTCCATGTGTTTCTTGGGACTGATCCCTTAAAGACTGCTGCTGATGCTGAGTGCCCGGCTCCACCTCCATACTGACACAATCCTCCTCCTCCTCCTCATCCTCGTCCTCTTCCTGTGTGATCAGCGGGCACGCAGGAACACTGTCTGGATAAAGGGGTCCTTGAGAGCTAAGGAAGTCCTCCTCTTCCTGCCTCTGTTCTGCCTCAAGTGCCCTGTCCATTATTCCACGCAGCGTGTGCTCCAACAGGTGGACAAGGGGGACAGTGTCACTGATACATGCACTGTCACTGCTCACCATCCTTGTGGCCTCCTCAAATGGTGACAGGACAGTGCATGCATCCCTGATCATGGCCCACTGGCGTGGGGAAAAAACCAAGCTCCCCTGACCCTGTCCTGGTGCCATAGTCGCACAGGTACTCATTGATGGCCCTCTGCTGCGTGTGCAGCGGCTGCAGCATGGCCACCATGAGTTCCACCTGGTGGGCATGTCACAGATTAGGCGGTTCTTGGGCAGGTTAAACTCCTTTTGGAGGTCTGCCAGCCGAGCACTGGCATTATATGACCGGCGGAAATGCACACAGACTTTCCCGGCCTGCCTGGCTTTCCCGGGTGCCTGCCCAAGAACCGCTGCACCACCAAGTTAAGGACGTGAGCCAAACAGGGCACATGGGTCATTTGTCCCTGTCGGAGGGCAGAGAGGAGGTTGGTGCCATTGTCGCAAACCACCATTCCTGCCTTAATTTGGCGTGGCGTCAACCACCTCTGAACCTGCCCCTGCAGAGCTGACAGAACCTCTGTCCCAGTGTGGCTCCTGTCCCCCAACCACACCAGCTCAAGCACCACATGGCATCTTTTGGCCTGCAAACTTGCGTAGCCCCTTGAATGGCTACGGAGCACCGCTGGTTCCGAGGACAAAGCACAGGAAGAGGCCATGGAGGAAGAAGAAGAGGAGGGGGTGGAGGAGAGAGGTGTGTCACAATCATTAGTAGTGGCATTTTGGAGGCGTGGTGGCGGAACAACCTCCAACACTAATGCACCTTGTCCTGCATCCTTCCCAGCTGCCAGCAGAGTCACCCAATGCGTGGTGAAACTTAGGTAACGTCCCTGTCCATGCCTGCTGGACCATGAGTCAGCGGTAATATGCACCTTACCTCTGGCCGCCCTGTCCAGCGAGGCCAAGACATTGCCTTCCACATGCCGGTAGAGAGCTGGAATCGCCTTCCGTGAGAAAAAGTGGCGTTTGGGTACCTGCCACTGAGGAACCGCACATTCCACAAACTCACGGAAGGGGGCAGAGTCTACCAACTGAAAAGGCATCAGCTGAAGTTCTAGCAATTTTGCCAAGCTAGCATTCAACCGCTGGGCATGTGGATGGCTGGGAGCGAACTTCTTTTGGCGGTGCAGCAGCTGGGGCAGGGAAATCTGCCTGGTACAATCTGACGTCGGTGTACCGAAAGCAGATTGCCCACAAGTACTTGGCTGTGACACACCTAATTCTACACCTTCATTCCTCTCAGTGCAGGTCTCAGAGAGGACTGAAGGTATAGTGGGGTTGGAGATCTCAGCTGATGAGGAGCAAGGAGAGGTCCTCTTTGTTCTTTGGTGTGGGTCTTTTAGATACACTTGCCAACGAACTGCATGGCAGGTCAACATATGTCTGGTCAAGCATGTGGTACCCAAGTGGGAGATGTTTTGGCCACGCGAGATACGCTTGAGACATGTTGCAAATAGCAGCGGTGCGATCTGATGCACTCGTCTCAAAAAAGGCCCACACCAAGGAACTTTAGGAATAACGCGCAGAGACAGCAGCGCCCTGCACATGCGGAGCTTTGGGGTGTGATGCAGTCAGTGTGCTGCCCTTAGGCTGGCCCCTGGAGGGCATCCTGCCTCGTTGGTGATGTGCCTCCTCCTCCTCTCTCCTATCAGGCACCCACGTTGAGTCAGTGACCTCATCATCCCCTCCCTCCTCATCACTGGAGCAAACCTGGCAGTATGCTGCAGCAGGGGGAGCATGACTGCCAGATTGCTGTCCTTCTTGGGCACCCCCTCTGTCCGTGCTCACGTTACTGCCTTCATCTAGCTCAGTATCATTATCAGAGCCTTCTTAACGCTGGGCATCCTCCTGGAGCATGTACCCAACACTGTGGTCAAACAGTTCGAGGGACTCCTCAGGAGGACATGGTGGGGCTAGGGAAGGAGTCACTGATGCCATTGAGCAAAGGGAAGAGGCCGTGTTGGCAGCTTCTTTGCCAGACAAAGTACCCTGACCATGGGTGAAAGAGGATGAGGAGGATGAGGAGGGCTTGGTCATTCACTCGACCAAGTCTTCCGCATGTTGCGGCTAGGGATGAGCCGAACACCCCCCTGTTCGGTTCGCACCAGAACATGCGAACAGGAAAAAAGTTTGTTGGAACATGCGAACACCGTTAAAGTCTATGGGACACGAACATGAATAATCAAAAGTGCTAATTTTTAAGGCTTATATGCAAGTTATTGTCATAAAAAGTGTTTGGGGACCTGGGTCCTGCCCCAGGGGACATGGATCAATGCAAAAAAAAGTTTTAAAAATGGCCGTTTTTTCAGGAGTAGTGATTTTAATAATGCTTAAAGTCAAACAATAAAAGTGTAATATCCCTTTAAATTTCGTAGCTGGGGGGTGTCTATAGTATGCCTGTAAAGGGGCGCATGTTTCCCGTGTTTAGAACAGTCTGACAGCAAAATGACATTTCGAAGGAAAAAACTACTTAAAACTACTCGCGGCTATTGCATTGCCGGTCCGACAATACACACAGTTAATTTATAAAAATGGCATGGGAATTCCCCACAGGGGAACCCCGAACCAAAATTTTTAAAAAAAATGACGTGGGGGTCCCCCTAAATTCCATACCAGACCCTTCAGGTCCTGAACCGTACCAGGCCACATGCCCTCAACATTGGGAGGGTGCTTTGGGGTAGCCCCCCAAAACACCTTGTCCCCATGTTGATGAGGACAAGGGCCTCATCCCCACAACCCTGGCCGGTGGTTGTGGGGGTCTGCGGGCGGGGGGCTTATTAGAATCTGGAAGCCCCCTTTAACAAGGGGACCCCCAGATCCCGGCCCCCCCCTGTGTGAAATGGTAAGGGTACCCCTACCATTTCACTAAAAAACTGTCAAAAATGTAAAAAATGACAAGAGACAGTTTTTGACAATTCCTTTATTTTAATGCTTCTTCTTTTTTCTTTCTTTTATCCTCCTTCATCTTCTTCTTCTGGTTCTTCTGGCTCTTCTGGTTCTTCCTCCGGCGTTCTCGTCCAGCATCTCCTCTGCGGCGTCTTCTATCTTCTTCTCCTCGGGCCGCTCCGCACCCATGGCATGGGGGGAGGCTCCCGCTCTTCTCTTCATCTTCTTCTCTTCTTCATCTTCTTCTTTTCTTCTCTTCTTCTCTTCTTCATTTTCTTCTTCGAGCCGCTCCGCATCCATGCTGGCATGGAGGGAGGCTCCCACTGTGTGATGGCGTCTCCTCGTCTGACGGTTCTTAAATAATGGGGAAGGGGCCACCCGGTGACCCCACCCCCCTCTGACGCATGGTGACTTGACGGGACTTCCCTGTGACATCACGAGGAATGCCACAGGGAAGTCCCGTCATGTCCCGTACGTCAGAGGGGGGGCGGGGTCACCGGGTGGCCCCGTCCCCCGTTATTTAAGAACCGTCAGACGAGGAGACGCCATCACACAGCGGGAGCCTCCCTCCATACCAGCATGGATGCGGAGTGGCCCGGAGAAGAAAATGAAGAAGAGAAGAAGAGAAGAACAGAAGAAGAGAAGAAGATGAAGAAGAAGATGAAGAAGAGAAGAAGATGAAGAGAAGAGCGGGAGCCTCCCCCCATGCCATGGGTGCGGAGCGGCCTGAGGAGAAGAAGATAGAAGACGCCGCGGAGGAGATGCTGGACGAGAACGCCGGAGGAAGAACCAGAAGAGCCAGAAGAACCAGAAGAAGAAGAAGATGAAGGAAGATAGAAGAAAGAAGAAAGAAGAAACATTTAAATAAAGGAATTGTCAAAAACTGTCTCTTGTCATTTTTAACATTTTTGACAGTTTTTTAGTGAAATGGTAGGGGTCACTTACCATTTCACACAGGGGGGGGCCGGGATCTGGGGGTCCCCTTGTTAAAGGGGGCTTCCAGATTCCAATAAGCCCCCCGCCAGCAGACCCCCACAACCACCGGCCAGGGTTGTGGGGATGAGGCCCTTGTCCTCATCAACATGGGGACAAGGTGTTTTGGGGGGCTACCCCAAAGCACCCTCCCAATGTTGAGGGCATGTGGCCTGGTATGGTTCAGGAGGGGGGGGGCGCTCTCTCATCCCCCCCTCTTTTCCTGCGGCCTGCCAGGTTGCATGCTCGGATAAGGGTCTGGTATGGATTTTTGGGGGGACCCCACACCGTTTTGTTTTATTTTTTGGCGCGGGGTTCCCCTTAAAATACATACCAGACCTGAAGGGCCTGGTATGGAATTTAGGGGGACCCCCACGTCATTTTTTTTTTTAAATCTTGGTTCGGGGTTCCCCTGTGGGGAATTCCCATGCCATTTTTTTCAATGAACTTCTATGTGTATTGTCGGACCGGCAATGCAATAGCCGCGAGTAGTTTTAAATGGCTTTTTTCCTTCAGAATGTAATTTTGCTGTCAGACTGTTCTAAACACGGGAAACATGCGCCCCTTTACAGGCATACTATAGACACCCCCCAGCTACAAAATTTAAAGGGATATTACACTTTTATTGTTTGACTTTAAGCATTATTAAAATCACTGCTCCTGAAAAAACGGCCGTTTTTAAAACTTTGTTTTGCATTGATCCATGTCCCCTGGGGCAGGACCCAGGTCCCCAAACACTTTTTATTACAATAACTTGCATATAAGCCTTTAAAATTATCACTTTTGATTTCTCCCATAGACTTTTAAAGGGTGTTCCGCGGCACTCGAATTTGCCACGAACACCCCAAATTGTTTGCTGTTCGGCGAACTTGCGAACAGCCAATGTTCGAGTTGAACATGAGTTTGACTCGAACTCGAAGCTCATCCCTAGTTGCGGCTCAACACGGCCAGCTGCCGAAAAAAAAAGCCACGTGCTGATGAGGATGCAACGTCTCCACGACCAGCACTATTGCCTCTAGACACAGAGCCTGCTTGCCCTCTTTTATTGGCTTGTGACTGTCTGCCTCTCCATGTTGGCCTTCCAGACATACTAATGGCCTGTAGCTGCACTAAGCTGGGATATATATATATATATATATATATACTGATACTGCAGCTAGCAAAATCAACTGCCTGCCTGTAGTATGAGAACACCACCAACCTTCTACAGGTAGCTTTAGCTGAACACTGTGCAGAGCTCGCAAAAAACTAACTTGTAGCTTATTTAGCTGCCTGCAGTAGTGATTGGATCAGGAAAACACCGCCAACCTTCTACAGGTAGCTTTAGCTGAACACTGTGCAGAGCTCGCACTACACTAACTTGTAGCTTTAGCTGAACACTGTGAGGAGGACGCACTACACTAACTTGTAGCTTTAGCTGAACACTGTTCAGAGGACACACTACACTAACTTGTAGCGTTAGCTGAACACTGTGCAGAGGTCGCACTACACTAACTTGTAGTTTTAGCTGAACACTGTGAGGGGGACGCACTGCACTAACTTGTAGCTTTAGCTGAACACTGTGAGGAGGACGCACTACCCTAACTTGTAGCTTTAGCTGAACACTGTGCAGAGGTCGCACTACACTAACTTGTAGTTTTAGCTGAATCCTGTTCAGAGGACGTACTACACTACGTTGTAGCTTTAGCTGAACACTGTGCAGAGGACGCACTACACTAACTTGTAGCTTTAGCTGAACACTGTGCAGAGGTCGCACTACACTGCTACCTGTCCCCCCTGCTGTTTGTTTTGTGACTTGAACCATTGTTGGCGGGGATTAGACAAAATTCAGACATCAGGGGGATTACGATAGGGGAGGAGGAACATAAAATTGCGGCCTATGCCGAAGATATTTTGTTTTTTATATCAAACCCCAGGATAACCCTCCCTAACTTAATGAAATGCCTAAAAACATACAGAGAGTTATCAAATTTCAAAATTAACCCGTCCAAATCTGAGATTCTAAATATTAATTTTCAAAATCAGGAGGAGCAGATATACAAAAACGAATTCCATTTTATTTAGAGTAAAAAAGAGCTAAAATACTTAGGGGTAAAGATAACATCATCCATGGAGACAACATACCAAATTAATTTCATCCCATTACTGAATGACACCAGACTAGAATTAAATAAAATAGCATCAAGACATGTGTCTTGGACTGGTAGAATTAATATCTTTAAAATGGGAATCTTGCCAAAGATTATGTACAAGATGCAAATGTTACCGATCCCTCTCCCACAAGTATACTTTAAACATTAAAAACATTACTCTCAAGGTTTATTTGGCAGAAAAAGAAGCCGCACATCAGCATGACAGTATTGACCAGGGAGAAGGGACATGGGTGCCTGGGGGTACCCGACCTTAAGAATTACTACAACGCTATCCTACTTTCACAGGTGATAGAATGGGCAAAAAATAATAAAGAAAAAAGATGGGTTAAACTGGAAAGTATGATGAGTAATGTTACACTTGGGAAAATAATATGGATACCTGCACAATTGAGAGATCTAAACGAGAATACACATAGTATAACACAGAAAGCACTGGCGATTTGGGATATGATTCACAAAAGGAAAAAATGGGGATACAACTCACCATTGACACCATTAAAAGACACTAACTATTTTACACCCAGGATAGGGAGATTGTTCAGAAATTGGATTAAGGAAGATAACGCACAATTAAAAGATGTAATGGAGAAGGGTAAAATACGCACCTTTTTGGACTTGAAGTATAAAAAGAACTTAGTGGTGATAGATAGGTGGCGGTATTCCCAGCTGAAACATTTCATAGAGATATTGCTCCAACCAATTAGATCCGAAGAGAACCTATTCCCGCTGGAGCAGCTATTTATAGCTACAGGTAAGAAGAGGGGGATCTCAAGGATATATGAAATATTGCTGGATATGAAGGGGCTGGAAATGCCACCATTTATTAGAAAATGGGAAGAAGAATTGGGAACACGAATGAATGAATTAGAAATAGGGAAAATAATGAGGATGACGCATACCACGTCAATAGACTACAACACTATAGAAATGAACTATAAATGTTTGCCACATTGGTACATAACCCCAGATAAGGCACACAAATATCAAAGCGAGGTTTCGCAATTATGTTGGAGGGGGTGTAAGGAAATAAGAACCATGACCCACATTTGGTGGACCTGCCCAACAATAAGGAAATACTGGAGAGAGGTACTGCGAATAATAGAGGTACTGCGAATAATAGAGCAGTAAGAAGGGTCGCTGGCTCGAATCCCACCCACGACACTACCTGCCTGGAGTTTGCATGTTCTCCCTGTGCCTGCGTGGGTTTCCTCCAGGTTCTCCGGTTTCCTCCCACACTCCAAAGACATGCTGGTAGGTTAATTGGATCCTGTCTAAATTGTCCCTAGTATGTATGAATGTGAGTTAGGGTCCATAGATTGTAAGCTCCTTGAGGGTAGGGACTGATGTGAATGTACAATGTATATGTAAAGCGCTACGTAAATTGACGGCGCTATATAAGTACCTGAAATTTAAAAAAAAATAAAATAAAATAATAGAGGATATAACCAACAAAGAAATATCAGAGGACCCGTGGGGGTGTCTGTTCCATGGGATCAAAATGCCAACTAAACGCTACATGAGAACATTGGTTCCTCACATATTAAATGCAGGCAAAAGTTTAATCCCCAGACAGTGGCAAGAACCAGAAAGTCCTACGATGAGGAGTTGGTGTAATAAAGTAAACAAAATTTATAATTTGGAGTATCTAAGGTTTAGTGGCGAAGAAGGATTGGAAGGGCTTGAAGAGAAGTGGAGAGATTGGGTAAACTTTAATCAGACATTAAGTTTTGCTGAAAAGATGGGAGCACAATGAATGGGGTGAGGAAAGGAGATAAGGAGAGGTCAGGCGCAAGAACATAGAAAAGTAAGCCCAGAGAGGATGGGGGGGTTATATATTTTTGTAATAAGTGATGTATAGTCGAGAAGTGTTCTCAGTTATTTTTGTATATACAAGTCTTAAAGAAATCTAATAAAGAGGTTGAAAAAAAAAAAAAAAGTCTATGTGACACTAACATGAAAATCAAAAGTGCAAAAGTGCTCGTTTTAAAGGCTTATATACAAGTTATTGTCATAAAAAGTGTTTGGGGACCCGGGTCCTGCCCCAGGGGACATGTATCAATGCAAAAAAATGTTTTTCAAACGGATGTTTTTTCAGGAGCAGTGATTTTTTTTTTAATGCTTAAAGTGGAACAATAAAAATGAAATATGCAAAAAATGTGTACCAAAAAAATGGTGCCTTGTGGGGATGAGAACATATAAACAAACAGCTGCGCCCTTAAAGTGAAAAAATCACTGGAACTGTGCGAAATTATAAAATAAAGAATAAGGCGCTATACATGTTCATATAAAAAAACTAAAACTAAATAAGCAAGCATAAAGTCCATAAGTGAATCAATCCCAACACCAAAATGGAATACTCTGAGATAAAACTTCCAGATCATCCACCACAAGTGCTCAGTATGAAGATGGCCACTCACCAGAGATGTTTGACACCTTTTTACAGGATGGTCAAGAAACACTTTGGGAACCCCAGATTGGTTCCACTAATGGCATTAATCCACTCCAATGGCCTCTCAGGAAGGAGCTAGAATGTAAAACATGACTCCACAGGAGACACAGATGAAAGTCTCATAGTGTAGTCATTTTTAATAAAGTAAAAACAGCAGCAATGATAGAAGTTACACTCACATGTGATAGTGCCTGGCCTGGCACTAGGTGTAAACAGCGTGTGTGAGTCAGCTGATCCCTGGGGGTAGCGTGCATTCCACGTCTCACTCCGAAGGTGCAAAGCCTGGTGTGGGGTATCAAATATGGACCCAGAAATGACGGATCCTCCGCTCCGTCATATGTTTCATCATGAATCGCTGGACATTTTTATTTTTTAATTTTTTAATTACGGACTTGTCCAAAACTGTCTCTTGTCTTTTTTACCATTTTTGACACTTTTTTTTGTGAAATGGTAGGGATACAATGTACCCCGTTACCAATTCACATAGGGGGGCCAGGATCTGGGGTCCCCTTGTTAAAGGGGGCTTCCAGATTCCGATAAGCCCCCCGCCCGCATTCCCCCACAACCACCGGGTAAGGGTTGTGGGGATGAGGCCCTTGTCCCCATCAACATGGGGACAAGGTGCTTTGGGATCAGACCCCAAAGCACCCTCCCCATGTTGAGGGCATGTGGCCTGATACAGTTCAGAAGGGGGGGTGCTCTCTCATCCCCTCCTCTTTTCCTTTGGCCTGCCAGGTTGCGTGCTCGGATAAGGGTCTGGTATGGATTTTGGGGGGGACCCCTAAGCCATTTTTTTAAATTTGGCACAGGGTTCCCCTTAATTTCCATATCAGAACTGAAGGGCCTGGTATGGATTTTGGGGGGACCTCCACGCAATTTTTTTTTAAATTTTGGATCGGGGTTCCCCTTAATATTCATACCAGACCCGAAGGGCCTTGTAATGGACTGGGGGGGACCCATGACCTTTTTTTCAACAAGTTTTCTCTATATTGCTGAGACCTGACAATACATTACACCGCAATCAGTTTTAAATGTCAATTTTTCCTTTAGCAATGTCATTTTGCTGTGGTACTGTTCTAAACATGGGAAAAATGTGGCAATTTACAGGCATACTATAGACACCCCCCAAGCATGATATTTAAAGGAATATTTCATTTTTATTGTTTCACTTTAAGCATTAAAAAAATCACTGCTCCCGAAAAAAAAGCCATTTAAAAAAAAAAAATTTGCATTGATACATGTCCCCTGGGGCAGGACCCGGGTCCCCAAACACTTTTTATGACAATAACTTGCATATAAGTCTTTAAAATGAGCACTTTTTGATTGTTTCATGTTCGTGTCCCATAGACTTAACGGTGTTGGTGTGTTATTTCGATTTTTTTGCCTCTTCGGATGTTCTGGTGCGAACCGAACCGGGGGGTGTTCAGTTCATCCTTACCGTGCATACTGCATCCCTTAGGATGCTTTAGTAACTTCAGGAGATGCAGTACTTTTCTGGAAAATATTAACACAACAATAAACCCATTACCTAATAGTGTTGGAGAAAAAAGCTCTTTAAGTTATGTTAAGTTCTGTTACCAGTGGTAACTATGGACGACAGACTCTAGAAGAACAAACTTTCATTTTTGCTATCAAAAAGACACTCTGTCCCAGTTAACACCAAGAGATGAAGTGTGCATTTATGGGTGGTTACAGCATATTTATATCAACAGTTACATTCCTTAAAGTGGATGTAAACCCGATTTTTTTTTTTTATGTCATACTGTAGAGTATAAGATTTCCTATCATTTGAGCCCAGTCTTGCCACAAAGAGTTAATCCAACTCTGACCAATCCTCTTTTATTGTTCAGTGAGATAAAACTTGACAAACAGAGAAAAACTTTGTCAAATCCTCCCCCTTGCTGTGAGTGACAGGTGATTTACATATCTCATGGACTAGCCTAAGACATGCATTATTTTTTAATTCCCTCCCACTCCTTTCTTCAGCAGCTCTGCAAGGATTGGCTGTTCCACACCTCAGCATGATTTGGCATGCTGAAGTCATGTGGTTACTTTCCTGTCTTTTCACTGGATGTTAGAGATCAGCAGAAGTTCAGTGTAAGAAATACACAGGAGAAAATGCATATTGACAAGGGGAGTGTAGAGGTGGGCGGGGAGTCTATTGACATAACGGCTCCACCCAACGAGCTCCAGACAACAGACCCACCTACAGAATATGCAGTTTTTCGGGTCTCATAACAGACAGAGGGGAGACATTTGACAGGTAAAGATACATGCAGGAGACATGTATATCCCTATAGATAACCCCTATGGCAGTAGTTTAGAAAGGATGACATTGGGTTTACATCCACTTTAAGCCTCTCGTAAGACCCTAAATAGCTCCTTAGCAAATATCTTGTACAGTCTTTCAGTTATCTGCCTAATTTATCAGCCACTAATACGGTTGCTGTGATCATAGCTTCTCAGAATAAGGGGGAGTTAGATGTAAACATTTGGATTTTCTTAACTACGTGCTAGTCTCACTTAAATGTACAAAACCTTACTTCTTTTTACAAGCAAGAACATGTTATCAAAAGCAACCATTTCACTACCACATTAGTGCAGTAAAATTTACCAAACCCAAAAAAGTAATATATGGTAGCTTACCAGTCTTTAGATGTAATGGCTTCATTTGTTTTCATATTTTAGGCCAAAAAGATTTATGCAAATGCATAATGTGGATCCTACCAGAAACTTTCTGACTTCCTTTGCACTGAGGTGTAATCTCAAAACATTTCAAATTATCTTCTGTGAGCTAAAAAACAAATCCCCCCTATGTAATGAAGACAAGAGAGGGAAGTGGTTGTAGCCCAAATCAGGAGAGGAGTAGGGTGACAATGCTACTCCTCCATAAATAAAATACAGTTAGTGAGCATTGTCACCCTAATGCCCCGTACACATGATCAGAAAATCGTATGAAAAATACTGCTTTCAAAGCGATCATATGACAATCTGATTGTTAGTACACGGTTTCAAAAGCCGATCATGACAATTCATGCAAAATAATCCGATGGGACAAGCATGAAAATTTCTCTCATACGACACCAGATCATACGATTTTCGTTTAATCAGTACAGTTGTTGTCTGAAAATACAATACAAATACAGTATAAGACATGACATTACTTTCACATTTTTATTCTGTCGTACGAGAATTTTCTTTAGTAACCTCTTTTACTTTCGATATGAGACTAGCATGCATGCAAAAAAAATGGACGATCATTCGTCCAATAATGTCATCATGTGTACGGGGCATAAGAAAGCATGTTGCCTACAGGAACACCAGGTGAAACAGCTTGAAAATAGAGAACTACTGCAGACATTACATCTAAAATATCACATATTTGTTTCTAGGTTTAGATATACTTTAAAGTGTTATTATACCCATATCATTAAAAACTGTCAGTACATGCTGTATTACATGCTTTTCGCACTCATTCAGTCACTATGAGATTAGTTTTCTATATTCTGCAAAAAATCCTGGTTGATCCTGCTGTTTACTGCCCCTCCGTCCTTGTCTATGTCTCTGCCTGAAGCCTGGAAATGTGTAGACCAGCCGTTGTCACATCTACAGAGCATGCTTCTAAGCTGTTCATTTCCTCCTATTTCTTATTTGTGCAGCTCACTTGTGGGTGTATACACAGTGGTAAATGACAGCCCACTCCCTCCCTCCTCCTCCGTGACCACTAAACAGCTAAACACAATGGATTTTACATGTTGATTGATGGAGACTTCATCTCCCCCCCTTTTTTTTTTATAAATCTCTTTATTGTTTTCTTTTTCTTTAAATCAGCAACACTAGCACAAATACAGTACACACTACAAAAGCACAATACAAATAAAAAAAACACGATACACGTTAGTTAACCACTTACAGACCTCTTTCTGAGACTTTACAAGTTAAAAACAGTTTTTTTTTGCTAGAAAATTACTTAGAACCCCCAAACATTTAGCATTTTTTTTCTAACACCCTAGAGAATAAAATGGCGCTCATTGCAATACTTTCTGTTACACCGTATTTGTGCAGCGGTCTTACAAGCGCACTTTTTTTGGAAAAAATACACTTTTTTAATTAAAAAATAAGACAACAGGAAAGTTAGCCCATTTTTTTTTTATATTGTGAAAGATAATGTTACGCCAAGTAAATTAATACCCAACATGTCACGCTTCAAAATTGCGCCCGCTCATGGAATGGCGACAAACTTTTACCCTTAAAAATCTCCATAGGCGACGTTTAAAAAATTCTACAGGTTGCATGTTTTAAGTTACAGAGGAGATCTAGGGCCAGAATAATTGCTCTCGCTCTACCGATCACGGCGAAACCTCACATGTGTGGTTTGAACACTGTTTTCATATGCGGGCTCTAGTCACATATGCGTTCGCTTCTGCACACGAGCTCGTAGGGATGAAGCGCGTTTAAAAAAAAATTATTTTTCTTATTTATTTTACCTTTTTTTTTTTTTTTTACATTTTTACACTGTTTTTTTTTTTTTTAAATTGTGTCACTTTTATTCCTATTACAATGAATGTAAACATCCCTTGTAATAGAAAAATACATGACAGGACCTCTTAAATATGAGATCTGGGGTCAAAATGACATCAGATCTCATATTTACATTAAAATGCAATAAAAAAAAATGTGGCCCTTTAAGAGCTATGGGCGGAAGTGACATTTTAACCTCGCTTCCGCCCTGCAGTGATATGGAGAGGGGTGGGGGCCATCTTCCCTTCACTCGTCTCCATACCTAGCAAGGGGACTGACGCGATCGCTTCCGCCACTGCCGACAGCTCCAGTAAGCGGGGGAGGGCACCAGATCGCCCTCTCCCGCCGCCGATAAAAGTGATCTTGCAGCGAATCCGCCACAGAGACCACTTTTATCTTGTAGTGGACCGCCCGCTGAAGAAGAGGATACTGGGGTTATGGCAGCTAGCTGCTGCCAAAACAACGATATCCTCCTTTAAAGTCATCACATAAAACGATGGTGGGTGGTCCGGAAGTGGTTAAAGTATACATTTCTCATTGGGATCCTCATTGGATCACGATAGCATTTTTTCCCTTTTTTCCCCTTTTCTTTCTCTTTCTTCTAATAAGTAGAAAAATATTATCTGAAACATAAAACCCTTCCTTCACCACAATATCCTTAGCAAAACATATCACAAATAAAACATACAATCTATATAGCAATATATGTGTCGGTATCATATCTGAAATTTTAATATTGAAAATTAAAAATTTACATTATATTGTTGGGGGATGCCGTACAGGGCTCCTCCAACCACTTAGCCTAAATGTTTTTATATTTACAAGGACAACCTCATAGGTATCTCTCTATATAATGGTACACTGTTAACCAGTTGTTTCCAGTATACTAATGTGGGCGGTTCATCTCCCCTTTAATTATAAGTACATACAAACAAAAAAACACAGGCTGGAGGAGTGTGAAACAGGCTGTGATTGGCAGAATCTCATCCTAGATAGACCAAAAAAATAATAAAGTTTTGAGTTCAAATGCATAATTGCATGGCAATTTAAAGCATTTATTTGATATTAATTATGTATTTTTCCTTTGTATTTTGAAGGCTATTTTAATGTATTTGAACGCGTGACCAGTAGCAGAGGACTAGAAGCTCATCTCGCATATGTTTCCCTGCAGAGATGGACGGGAAAGAGTTAGGAATGACATGACAGCTGTATTTCAATAATGATAAAAGGTACTTAGACTTTTTTTTTCTAATAGAATACATAAAGTACCATCATCCATATATATATGAAGATGTGCAACCTATAGGCCAGCTCTGCACCCAAGCAATTTGTTAGGGAAATCATTTTTTTTCCTGTTTATTATTACATCTGAGAATAAAACTGAAAGAAAATACCAAATTTTGGGTTGTCACAGAACATGAATAGAGGAGAAATCTTCCAGTGGGGGGCATTAGTTCTATTAAGCTTGGTGACAGCCAGGGATATCCTCACTTTGAGGGATTTTCTCTTACTTCCTGTTTTGGTTATCGGATAAAAATGAAAAGGGAATCTCCCCAGTGGAACACAGATGGCAAATAACTTAATGTGGTTATAGCCCTCCCTTAACTATCAAAAAAGTTTCATTTTGCTAAAGTAAGTGATATTTAAGGCATTGTTTAAAAATAACAAACATGTTATACTTACCTGCTCCGTGCAGTCATTTTGCACAGAGCAACCCCATCCTCCTCTTTTTATGGTCCACCGCTGGCACTCCTGGCCCCTCCCTTCTGCCAAGGGAGGGGCCACTTGCTCTGGGGGCACTGCTGCTCTGCATGTCCATTCATACACAGAGCCACGTCTTGGCCCTGCCCCCTCTCTCTACTCATAGGCTCACTGCTTGTGATTGAAAGCAGCAGAACCCAATGGGAGGGAGAGTCCACGGAGACCCGAGAACTTTTGTGAACATTGCTGGATTGCGATGGGACTCAGGTAAGTATTAAGAGGGTCAGGGATGCTGCTGCACAGAGAAGTTTTTTGCCTTCATGTATAGAATGCATGAAGATAAGAAAACCTTGAGCCTTTAGACCAAGTCTATTTTCTCTAATGAACCACTAAGGCTATATCTTTTGTAAGAAAATTCTAGGGTTGGAGATTACCCTTATGCCCTGTACACATGATCGGAAATTCCGCCAGCAAAAGTCCGATGAGAGCTTTTGGTTGGAAATTGCGACCATTTGTATGCTCCATCGGAATTTTGCTGGCGGAATTCCTGCCAGCAAAAGATTGAGAGCAAGTCCTCTATTTTTCGGTCGGAAAAAGTTCCTATCCGAAAATGTGTTCATCTGTTTGCAATTAGGACGCACAAAAAATCACACATGCTCAGAATCAAGTAGGAGACGGAAGCACTCAGTCTGGTAAAACTAGCGTTCGTAATGGAAATAGCACATTCGTCACGCTGTACATTTTTGGATCTTTTAATGCAGCGCATTCTTTTGTTCTTTATATTGCTAGAATAATGAATTTGTTTTGCTGCTGATATTCACACAGAATTCTGACAAACGTATTTCTTTATTATTTCTCGTGATCTCCTGAATAATCTTTTTTGTTTTTAAAGCCAGATCTCCATAATAATGTTTAGAATTATTTTTTATAGTCATCTTTTTTATTTTTTGGTTCATCAATCACACACAATTTTCAGCTCATGACTGTTGCAAATTGAATGTTAATAAATAGAAAAGACTATCATTCTGAGCCCAGCATACTGTCTATTGATATGTAAAACACTTTTTGTTAAATCATTCATTGGTTATCAATAATAACATCTAGTTAACAATAATTTTCGGACAATAAATGTTAAAAAATACTATACCTGGCTCCAGCTGGGCTCCTCAACTTCTTCCAGGATGGAAGGCCCATGTTGGTCCTCGGAAGCCTCAGCTGGGGTTGAGGGAGGGGTGGATGGAAGTGTAGCAAGTGATTCCCTGGCTTCAATCTGGTCTTCCAGAAACCGCATCCTGTTGTGGTACCACAGACTGGGTACATACACATCCTTTGCTGCTGCTCCTGATTTAATGGAAGCCTGGACTTTATTAAGCTCCTTCCTATATGTGCTTCTCAAGCTACCAATTTTCTTATCCACAAACTCGATGTCTGTGTTGGGGACCTGCGTCTTCACAAATTGCAGTAGTTTCTCCAGCGATGCCTTCCTAGCTGGTTTATTTCGATATAAGGGGTTTTTAACCTCCCACAAATTTCTCATATCCTTGTATCTGTCTATGAACTGGCCCATGAATTCTGGGTCTTTGAATTGTTTCATATTTGCTGCAAGACAAAACACAAGACAAAAACACTAATACCAGGCTAAACTCTCATAATCTTATCCCAATATAGGAATCAATCTCAAATGAGTATAGGCCACTGATGTCCCTAGTTACAATGTTACCTTGGTTCTCACGATCGGCTCTTCCTCCACTTAGAGATTGTACGTAGACACACATGTGTTAGCTTTATATACACTACGCATGTGTGAAACTCCGCTCGCATCGCCCGCCCCTGACGTTCTTTCTAGAATACTCCCCGCCCCTTCTCTTTCGTCGCAGTGGGAGAGGAACATGGCGGAGACACAGCAGGTGCGTAATAGCAGTAACGAGGAGGAAAGCCCGGAGCCAGAAATGTCACAATCCCACAGGAGATTTAGGGCCTTAATATGGCCTTTGTAGAGATGGTGGAGATGGTGGACATCTTGAAGAGGGCCGACTATGACGGGAAGTATGGACCTTACCTAAACCCAAATGTGAGAGAGGCCAAGATCATGTCTAAATTTGGGAAGAGTCTGCACAGGAATTTTGAGGTACAGCGATCCAAGGAGTAATTGAGGAAACGCTGGTCAGACCTGAAATTGAAGGAGCAGGATCAGTACAGAAAGATCAAGAAAGTGCTTCTAAAAAGTAAGTACTTGTCTTGTGTTCCTATTATTACTTGCATGCTGCTCCATGTGCTTTTCTTTACTGTTGTACAGTTTTAAATGGCTACTTTCATGTTCGTGGGCACAGTAATCGGTCGCAGTAAACATTGTTCATTTGCCAACTAAATAAGATATTTTTGGCAGATACAGGGTTAACTACATTTGGTCATGCTAATTTGTATTAAAAGAAGTTTAGGACATTGTTGTCTAGATGTGTTTGAAGCTAGAAAGAATTGCAACCTTGATTCAGTGTAATGTAAGGAGAGGACACTCAGCAGCTGTTTACACATCTGGACTCAGGAGCACTAGTGTGGGACACCAGAACAAACTTTTTAGGGTGTCCCACACAGGTACTCCAGTGGATACTTGGGGTGTCTCCATGTGTGAAACTTGTCTAAAAAAGGTAAGTATTCCAGGTTTGGTAAGGGAAAAAATCATATCTTCAGCTTGGAACTCTGCCAAAACAGACAATTGTACCTCACTTCCAAGCAATGTTTCATATTCCTATTTCTGGCCTCAAATATCTGTGTGCTAAGTATACCTTTTGTTTCATTATCATAGGGGAGAAAAGACTCGGGACGTCTGAGGACACCAGGAACCCCCCACCTCCGAAAGAAGGGGAACAGAGGACACTACAACCTCAGGATGTGGAGGAAGGAGAGGTGGAAGAAGTGGTTGAAATTGTCACCACAACAGGTCAGTGTCTGACACCACAGATTCAGGTAATAGATGTATGCCTGCATATTTATAATACATGGTGTGTATTTTTTCTTTTAGGTGATGTGCATGTTGTGGAAGAACAATATCCTCATTTCACCAGTGACAGTGCACAAATGCTAATCCAGGACATAATGTTTTGTAGTTGGGATTTAGACATCATAAAGCAAAAAACAAATGAGGTTGAACAAAAACTGAAGAACATGATTGATGTACTAAGAAGAATCTAAATAACAACAAAATGACACCATTTTATATTTTTTTTTACCAAATTTTATAAATTTTTTGACGCATTTTAAAAGCCAAATTTTGAAGATGCACACAGTGTGTCAACATGTGCTATCTGCCATCAGGGGATATCAATGTTGTAGGTGTAACCCCTTCCTCGCAACTCAAGTAGATGAGAGGAAGTGGTTGCACCCCCAAAACACGTCCATTGTTCCCCCATGATGGGAGATAGCACATGTTGACATTAGGCATGGGATCAGGAGGGAAATCCCCAGTTTGACTCCCAATTTGTGTGCATCTTCAAAATTTGGCTTTTACAGGGGTGACATCACCCCATCTGTTGAAGGCAAGATCAACACATTTTTGACACTATAATGTCTGACATTGCCTTCAGTTTTTCAATGTTGAACTTTGTAAGTTCCTGAGTTGTGTATGTTATGTTTTGAAACATGCCTGTTTATGTACTAAAAAAAAATTTCAAGGTAAAGCTTTATAAAACCAAGATGTTGTTTTCTTTATCCAAAAATGTTTTAAAACGCACATGTGCATGTGCACGGAGTAAAAGGTTTTATACTCAACAATGTGTGGCTTCTTCTTTCAATGCTCAATTCCAGTTTTTGTATTAAGTTGGTGTTTACAGTGACAATGGGTGATATTTAATAATGGAAAAACCACTTGGCACTACAAGTGCACTAGGAGAACCTAGGAGACAGCTAAAAGAAACACAAGCAGTAAATCAAAATCAAGATTTTATCAGATAAAATAGAAAATATTTACAAATTTGCTGGCATAGCAATGGCCCCCCTACCTGTAAAATAATCCACATATTTTTGCTGCACTTCACGGGCGCTTTGGGGGGGCAAACCAGGATGGCCAGCTTCCAGGGCCATCTGTGTAATTTCATGAAGTCCGGCCTCAGGCCCAACTGAGGCAACATAATTAGGAGCATTTCTCTTTAAAAAGTTGTGAAGTATGCAGCATGCTAGAACTATGTGGTTCAGTTTGTACTCCGCCATATTAATTGCCGTAAGAAATAAGCGGAACTGGCTGGCCATTATCCCAAAGGCATTCTCCACAACTCTTCTGGCTCTGACCAGCCTGTAATTAAAAACCCTCTTCTCCGGGTTGAGGGTCCTCTGGGGGAATGGCCTCATCAGGTGACTACCCAGACCAAATGCCTCATCAGCGATAAAAACAAACGGGAGTCTTTCAACGTTCTATTCCACAGGTGGCAATCCCAAGCCACAACTCTGGAGGAGTCAGTAGAACTTGGTCTGGGCAAAGGCTCCACCATTCGACATCCGGCCATTCTTCCCCACGTCCACATATAAAAATTCATATGTCGCCGACACCACCGCCATCAACACGATACTATTGAAATCCTTATAATTAAAATAGTAAGACCCCGAGTGGGGCGGTGGGACGATGTGGACATATTTCCCAGTGATTGCCCCTCCGCAGTTAGGAAAGTCCCAACGCTCGGCAAACTGGGAGGCCACAGTCTGTCATTCCTGTGGCTTTGAAGGAAACTGTGGAGTCGAAAAAGAAACAAAAAAATGAGTACTTTTGCACATAACATTGCAAGCAGATTAGACACAAACATTCTTGGCCAACATCAGTATAGCATTTATTTTAAGGATTATTTAACCACTTGCCGACCGGCTCACGCCGATATATGTCGGCAGAAGGGCAAGTAAGGCAGATTAACGTACCTATACATTGCCCTTTAAGAAGCGGTTTGGGGATGTGCGCCCCCTGTGAGCTCCGTGAGTGTGATCCCCTGCGGACTTGATGTCCGCAGGGGATACCCGCGATCGTCTCACAGAGAGGAAGAACGGGGGAAATGCTGATGTAAACAAGCATTTCCCCATTCTGCCTAGTGACAGGACACTGATTACAGCTCCCTGTAATTGGGAGCAGTGATCAGTGTCATGTCACACATAGCCACGCCCCCCCACAGTTAGAATCACTCCCAAGGAAACACTTAACCCCTTCACTGCCCAATAGTGGTTAACCCCTTCACTGCCAGTGTCATTTACACAGGAATCAATGCATTTGTATAGCACTGATTACTGTATAAATGACAATGGTCCCAAAAATGTGTCAAAAATGTCCGATGTGTCCGCCATGTCGCAGTCCCGATAAAAATCGCAGATCACTGCCAATAAACGCTTATTGCGATTTCTTTTTTTTTTATTTATATTGCAAAAAATAAAACCGCAGAGGTGATCAAATACCACCAAAAGAAAGCTCTATTTGTGGGGAAAAAAGGACGTCAATTTTGTTTGGGAGCTACGTCGCATGACCGCACAATTGTCAGTTAAAGCGACGCAGTGCCGAATCGCAAAAAGTGCTCTGGTCTTTGGCCAGCCAAATGGTCCAGGGCTTAAGTGGTTAAAGACAAAAATATAAGGTCCACTTATCAGATTCTTCACCCCCTCGGATGGCCCATTGGAAAAATTTTAGTGGGGGGTTATAAATGAGTTTGGGAACCCCAAAAAAAGCCTATGGCACTCTGCCTGAATTTAAGGACAACAATAATATTTGGACACATTTTAGGGGGTGTTTAGGGTAAAGCACTACAATGGAGCTGACAAAATACATTGTTAAGTGACTAGACTAAGTATGTATGGGCCCAGGATAGCATGCTGGGGAGGTTAGTGAAGGCAAATATGCATGTAGGCCAAAAAAGGAGCATTAAAAGCTTAAAGCATGCATGAGGATAAAGAGGACATTCACGGCATATTACAATCATGGTAATTAGGGAATGATGAAAGAAATACAAAACATTAGCATACATTAAATACATAGAATGTGATGTTAAAGGAGAAAACTAATATAGTCCTACGACACCTACGGATCCCCCGGTTACAAAGAACTAAACATTATCAACCTCTCTTCACACCAACTCACTGATGAAGAGAGAAAAGTATTATCGTTGGGCCTCTCCTTCTGCCCCAATCAAGGCATGGACAGCTTTGAAACAACAAAGGACATTCATCTTTTTGCTCGGAAACTATTGTTGAAAAGCCTATATGCGAAACAAAAAGTCACCCAACCAGAAGTAGCACCGAATTTAAAAACAGCAGACTTCAAAGCCCTTAGAGACTTGAACCTCCTACTACAAGAGAATAACCCTACAGAAAACCTATGGGAAGAAGAGCTGGATGATGAGGAGAGTGATGAGGAAGAACCTAAAGAAAAAGCTGCCAAACCCCATACGAAAACTGACAAAAAATTTAAAAAGAAATCACATAAATTTCCTCCGTTAAACCTCAACCCAGCGATAGCACTTTTCGCTACACAGACAATGAGAGAAATTGAGAAATTGGATAGACAAACAATCAAAAATAACCTCAACCCAGAACTGCGACATGCACTCAATACCCTGAAGAATGACATGAACATCACAATCAAAGCATCGGACAAAGGTGGAAATATTGTCCTCATGGACAACGAGAACTACGAAACAATGTGCCTTAAAATTCTCAACAACACTAAATGCTATAAAAAAATCTCCCCAGCAATTATTGAGAGTTTCAACCAGGAATTTCTATACCTGGTGGATGAGTCGCTCAATGGAGGGGTCATTAACAAAGAGATGTGGGAGTTTATACGTACACAGCATCCTCGTTTACCCACATTCTATGCCCTGCCCAAGGTGCATAAAAGATTGGATGACCCCCCAGGGAGGCCGATCATCTCTGGCAATGGGTCCATCACAGAAGGCATTAGTCAGGTTATAGATTATCATCTTAACCCCACGTCGAGGACCTACCATCTTACACCAAAGACACTATCCATCTACTGCAGATTATAGATAACCTAACCATCCCCGATTCTGCCCTGTTGGTCACTATTGACGTAGAGTGTCTGTATAACAGCACACAACAGAATTTATTTTAAGACACAATGTCTTTCTATTTAAAGGCTCCCACTACCTCCAGGTGCAGGGGGTGGCTATGGGGACATGTTGTGCTCCCTCATATGCCAACCTGTACCTGGGGGAGTGGGAGAAGGCCTTTTTGCTAGGAGAGGGATCGTCTATGTACTCTGACCACATCAGTCTGTGGCAGAGGTACATAGACGATATCTTCATTATCTGAGATGGCCCTGAAGATAAACTTAAGGAATGCTTGAATTCTATGAATCAAAATAACTTCAATCTCTTTTTTACTATGACTTACAATTCCAAGGAAGTCAACTTCTTGGACATTACCATCTCCAAAGATCGAGCTGGAGTACTTTCGAGTAATTTGTATAGAAAGGAGACAGCAGGGAATACTCTGTTACATGCAGATAGCTTCCACCCAGAGCTATTGAAGAAATCCATACCCTTCAGTCAATTTTAAGACTCAAAAGAAATTGTAGCACATATGAGAACTTCCAACAGGAATCCAACAAACTTACTGCCAGATTGAAAGAAAGAGGGTACACAAAAACAGCCCTCAAAAAAGCTTTCAATCGCGTAAAAAATCTTGACAGACGAGATCTAATCTTCAAAAAGAAACATCCTACTAGAGAAGACAACTCTACTAGAATTATCATGAAATTTTCCAATGAACATCAACAAATAAGAAAAATCATCTCCAAACACTGGTCAATACTCACAGAGGATCCCATCTTAAGTGAGTTGGTCACCTCTAGACCTCAAATCACTTATAAAAAATCCGGGTCTATAGGAAATATGCTCACACAGAGCGAGTACAAAGGAAACGCAAGAACAGACCCCTGTAGAACCTGGGGTACATATCCATGTGGATCATGCACACAGTGCAGAGTTATCGGTAGGAGAACCATGATTACATTACCCAATGGGGAAAATTTTCAATTACGGCATTTTGCGAACTGCAAAACACGGGAAGTTGTCTATCTGATGCAATGTCAATGTGGGGCCTTTTATGTGGGGAAAACCCGACAAGAATTCACCAAGAGAGTTGAGAAGCATATGCACAGTATGGGCATTGGCAACCTATATTTGCCTTTGGGTAGGCATGTAGCAAAACACCATAACTACAGGATGCCCAAGGTAAATTTCACGGTCATTGATAGACTACACATACCCACCGGGGGGGTGATTGGAACAAGGTCCTGCTCCAGCGCGAAATGCGCTGGATCAGGTTACCTTAGGGCCACCACTCCCCCTGGTTTAAATGAAACAGAGAGTTTTAGGCCTTTCTTAGAGGGCTTTAGATCAGGCAAAACTGACTGAGGGTACTCTTTGTACCTTACTCTGCCTATAATTTGGATCATTTTATCTCTTCCTTCTTTTCCTTCCCCTCCCCCCCCCCTTTGTCTTTCCATCATTTGTCCCCTGGGTGCCACTCAAACTTCAGTTGGTGGAGACTGTTTGGCCTTTTTTGGGGGGTTTTCCAATTTTCATTTATTTTATCTATACTATTAGTTTTGAGTTACACATTCAAATTGTGACTATATTATAATAGGGATATAGCTTGTGTTCCTTCAAAGAAACTGTTATGTGGAAGCATTTTACGAATGCAGTACATACAATTATTTTCTTGTTTACCTTTTTTATTTTCATTTTGTTTATGATGTTTTCATCAATGCCACTGCTTGCTTTGGTTGGTTTATCCCTGGTGTTCTGCCGTCCCCTTGGGATACTCTCCCCCGGTGGGGGCTGAGATATGCGGGGTTCCTGGGCCCCCCATTGGCATCGCAGTTAAACTCTGGAAGTCTCTATACCTACCCGACACAGGGGGGGCCCCGCAGTTTAACTCTGGGGCCCTCCTTTTTGTCCTGCCTTGCATACATGCCAGGCGGGCACATCTGTGTCGGTGGTTACTAGTTCTGTCTCCCCCCTCTCACTCTCCATCGCCTTATCCATTCTGGCGAGGAGAGGAAGGGGGGACTTTATATGGTGCAGTGAATATACTGAAGGCCTCAATTTATCATCCTTTGATCTTCTCTCGCCCCCCCCCGGCAAAACCCCCCCCCACAGGATGGGAGATTTCACCGGGGAGACCCATTCTGTTGGGGCATTAGTGGGATTAAGGTCCGCCCAGTGCCTACCCACCGTGGGTCCAACTTTATCCCACACCATGGTGGACAAGTCTTCTATGAGGGCACGATCCAGCTTCAAGCTGATGGCTGGTCTTTACTTGTATCCCACTCTTTCACTCTTTAGTCACACAGCTATGGAGGTACCTACTGGGTGTGCGGCACTTGCCGCGCATTCGCAGGCCCCTTAGTTATAGTTGGTTGCCTTGGTAGCGTCCGGCATCCTCACGCCGAGCGCTCCCAGTGGCAACAAATACGAGTAAGCTGCGTAACAGGTCACGTGGCAGAAGCACGTCACTAGTTGCGCGTCATCACGTCGCGCCTGCGTGGACCATCGAGCGGAGTTGGTTGCCAAGGTAGCATCCAGCGTCCTCACGCTGGACGCCTTTGACAGCAACCACCACGTGTAAGCCGCGCTATTGGCCAGCGCTGCGTTTTATCTCCGCCCACTAGCAGATCCACACCATATATAGGACGCCAAAGACGGCAAATGACGCCATTCTTCCCGGGACATCCTCTTGGCAATATCTAGGCTATCTGGGGCTTTGGCTTCACTAATTCTCACGGTTTTAGGCCAGGCGACCTACTCATTAGTAAGTTCTCTTACTTTACAAGGAATGGGACCTCCCTATCAGGGAGGTCCACTTTGTTTATACCTGGCCTTTGGCCAAGGGGGGATTTCTTTATGTGGTGTTTACTGGCGGTTCATCCCGCAGCTCATTGAAGGACACCACTCATGTTTATTTATTTATTTTTTTGCCCCACTACAGACAGCCATCCTTTTTTCAAGGCTGAGGACGCTATATGTTGGGATTTTTTGATTATATATCCAGCCGCCTTGTAGAGCTATAGGACTGTCCAGGTTGTCTCTGCTGTGGGGTATCTTTGGCCCCTGGCATACAATATGCTCCACCCGGGTTGCCTTGGGAGAACGTAAGTTACTAGAGAATCCAACCAATGCAGGAGACTGGTATGATGTATATATGTATAAATTACAACAACATTTTCTGATCTATTCCCCTCTTTTTGATTATTTAGATTGTGATGTAATTTTCCCTGAAGAAGACTTGATTTTGTTTAACGTTGAAACGCGTTGGAAATTCCACTGCCCCATATTTGAGTAGCCATTCAGGGTGACCGTATTGGGTAGTGTGATACATCACTGTCTGTTTTTTAACAATTCCTTCACATGTAATTGTATACTATAACTATTTCTCGGATGTATATACAAACTTCTATGTCTTGAAGTCCTATTTTGTATCTATATGTTATTTACCCTATGTTTATGCACATATATCAATATTTATGTTTTTCATGTCTAATGATACTCAATAAATTTGATTTTATTTTTTAAACAAATTCAAAAATTCATTGCCTTAAAAATCCCTTTAGAGGTTTATATATTTTTTCAACTAATATAGTCCTTCTGCAGGACCTGTATGATGGCAGAACAGGTCTCTGGAATAATGATCCCCAGAGCCTGGGGGGAGATGCCTGTAGAGAACTTGAGGTCCTGTAGACTTCTCCCTGCTCGCCGCATGCAGGTGTCCTGCTTCATAATATAAGGGGTCAGCAAAGCCAACAGACAGTGAAAAACGGGGTCAGTCATCTGGAGAAAATTCCTGAAATCATCAGGGTTATTCTCCTGGATCTCCCGCAGCAAAGGCATATGAGAGAATTGGTCACGCTGGAGTAACCAATTCTTGGTCCATGAACTCCTCCCCACCCTGTTCATGGACTGGGCTTGGGTCAAAGCAAGAACCCCAACACCAAGCCCCCGCATAGCACAAACTCTATGATGAGTACGTAACCGCAACATGGCTTCAAAACGGTCGGCTGGTCAGAACGAACTAACAGAACGCACTGAAAAACAGTAAGGCCTGAGAAGAGTGAGCTGAAAATCAGAAACGAGTGGACAAGAACGTACTGAAAAACAGATATGAACTGACTACACGCACTGAAAACCAGATACAAACCCACAAACACAAACTGAAGAGCAGTAACAGACTGAAAAGCACGAGACTGAAAAGCGCAAATCGTCTCTCACCAAACATCTACTAACACGAGATAAACATGAGATTAGCAGAAGGAGCCCAAAGGGTGACGCACTGGGCAGTGGCGTAACTAGAACCTTCAGGGCCCCGATGCAAGAAACCATGGAGGGCCCCCCGACCCCCGGACAGGGTTTTTTTCTCCGAGCCCCGAAGGCAGAACACCAAGGCCCGTTCACAAGTGGGTGGCTGCATATAAAGGAACCGATTTCTCCATCCCCCCCCCGCTTCTCCTCCTCTCCCTCCCACATCCCACAGGCATTCAGCGGCTGCAGGAGGAAAATGGAGAGATGGGTTCCCCTATGTCAGTGTTTCTCAATCTTTTTCCAGTCAGGGCACCCTTGAAGTACACCCCTAGTTGCGGGATAGTGATGATGCATTCAAGGGGTTAAAACAGGTGGTCAGTAGGCAACATATTGCCTCTTTACTGGCTGTCAAATTCCTCTGAAAAGCGAACTGAGCATGGATCGCTTTTCGAAGGAACTGAATTTTTTTGCTGGTACTATGAACAAGCAAAAAAAATTTAAAAAATCGGTTCTGATTGTACACATATAGGGGGTCAGGATTAAAAGTATATACCTAAAATGTGCATACATACATACATGTAAACACACACACACATATGTATAAACACACACATATATATATATATAAATGCACATATGCAGGCACATATAAACCAGTGGCGGCTGGTGCTCAAAATTTTTAGGGAGGCGCCAGCAAACTGAGAAATTTAGAAAAAGAAACATCAATTGCAGCCACTGTGCCCATCAATTGCTGCCACTGTGCCATTAAACGCCACCACTGTGCCATCAAATGTTGCCACTGTGCCCATCAAATGCTGCCACTGTGCCTATCAAACTCTGCCGCTGTGCCATCAAATGCTGCCAGTGTGCCCATCAAATGCTGCCAGTGTGCCAATCAAACGCTGCCACTGTGCCCATCAAAGTCTGCCACTGTGCCATCAAATGCCCCCACTGTGCCCATCAAATGCTGCCACTGTGCCCATTAAATGCTGCCACTGTGCCCATCAAATGCTGCCACTGTGCCATTGAATGCTGCCACTGTGCCCATTAAATGCCGCCAGTGTGCCCATTAAATACTGCCAGTGTGCCATCAAATGCTGCAACTGTGCCATCGAATGCTGCCACTGTGAATCCCTCCCCGCCCGCTCGCCGTCTGCCCAGCACTTACCCTGTCTTGGTAGGGCAGCAGGTGACGGCCACAAGCGGGGTCCTCCATGCGTCTCCTTCCGTCCTCATCTCCCGTCCTCTCCTCCTGATAGGCGTCCAATAACCGCGCCTATCGTTTCAGCCAATCAGGTGATGGGTAACAGACTTGCACACCTGATTGGTGGAAAGGCGGTTTAGTGTTAGGAAAGTGAATATTAATTAACTTTTCTAACACACCTGGGTGGACTGTGAGCGCCAAGCATGGCACTCGCAGGTCACCTATTTTGAAGCCTATTAGAGCCTATGGCTCTAATCAGGTGCTTAAAAACATCCCCCACCACTGTAATTCAGGCGCACGGCGCCCGAAAAGGGGCCGAACACCTAAATATGGGGGTGGCAGCGGTGGCCATGGATAGATTCATGCTATGCATGAATCTATCCATTGGTCATAGAGGAAGGGGGTGGCTGGAGAGAGGGGGCGGTGCCCATGCGCCCTTATGGATGCACCGCCACTGATAAACACATGCACATACATGCACACTCACATACATACATACATGCACACTCACATACATACATGCACATTCACATACATACATGCACACTCACATACATGCACACTCACATACATACATGCACACTCACATACATACATACATACATACATGCACACTCACATACATACATGCACACTCACATACATACATACATGCACACTCACATACATACATATGGATACATACATGCACACACACATACATATGCACACACACATGCATACATACACACACACATATAAACACACATACAGTAGATAGATAGTCTTATAAAAAAACGTCAGATCTTTACCTAAGCTCTTCCTGCCGGGTACTGCACTGTAGGGGGAGACAAAGAGCACAGCACACACTATGCGTTCACTTTGATGAGCTCCCTGCACAGTCAGTGCTGATTACAGTTCAGCTGAGGAGCTCATCTCAGCCACCCCTGCCATTCCTCCTATTTAAGAGTATGGGGGGCCCTCAAGGGCCCCCTGCAGCAAGGGGCCCGGTCGCCATGGCAATCTCAGGGACCCCTATAATTCCGCCACTGGCACTGGGTATTGAACTTCCGTTTTATAGTCCCGACGTACGTGTTGTACGTCACCACGTTCTTGACGGTCGGAATTTGGTGTGACCGTGTGTATGCAAGACAAGCTTGAGTGGAATTCCATGGGAAAAACCATCCAAGGCTTTTCCGACGAAAATTCTGTGTGTACGGGGCATTACAATGCCTCCTGCATATTAAAAACTGCTTTCCTGTTATAAAAGGGGGTGATTTTCTAAAATAAATAGACTGTACACTTTGAAAGTGCAGTTGCACTCTGCAAGTGAATTTGCTAAAGAGCTTTGTAAATGGCGGGAAACTTGGTTGACTGTCATCATCTGATCATGTGCAAACAAAAATGTTGTTTTTTTTTAAATTTTCCCTACATGTGATTCCCTTGCACTAAATATGCTGCAGCTGCTGAAGTCTCAGGGGCCCAGAGACTTCTGATGATTGTCAGAATTTTTTCAATAAACAGTTCTTATTTTTAAGTCCTGATTCTTAGAGTAAAAAACTAAGCCCTTCTATCCTTTACTGCCAAGGGAGCTGCCATCTTAGCCTCTGCTTGATCCGCAGTTGCCATGGTGTTGCACATGTGAGTTCATGAAATGCCTTGAGGAAATTGATAAATCAATGGGTTTAGTTCCACTTTAAGGGAATCGTTTATAGCAACCAATCAGAATCTACTTAGCACGGGTCTGCCTTTAAAAATACATTTTGATTGAGTGAAAATTTATGACTACATTTACAAATCAGCATTTTCTGAATGTTGCTACTGTAGAGTTACAGAGCCAACATGTTTCAGAGAATGTTATGAATAAAGAGCATATCACTGATCACTGGAGAGACTTATTTAAATTGTTTTTATTTTAGGATCAGTTTGCTGGTTTCATGTTGGAACAGTTATATTCTGCATCCAGTCAATGTGTCTGTGGAGAAGAAGTTGCTTTTCCCATCAGGGAGGATAAGTACATCTACTCTGTACAGGCAAGAAGTGGGGCTGTAGGAGTCTTTCAAGATATTATAGTATTAGAACTTACCATTTTGGCCAAACAAATAAAGGAAGGGCACAAAAATTACATATTCAGTTTAACTAAGGAAGAATTTAAAGAGTTACTAAACCCACAACAGTAAAATCGGTCTGTATATGCAGTAAAGCATGCTTGTTATACTCACTGTGGAACCTAAGGGGTTAATCCTCCGCATTGTGTAAAAAGTCTGTTTGATCCTGTATGCACAGATCCTCCTCCTTATCCACTGACTTCAAAACGGGTCAGAATAAGACAGAGTTTTTGGAGTCAGGCTGCACATGCTTAGTTTGGTGTGTATTGCTAGAGAGTTTTTTTTTTTTCTTGAAAGAGTGCATGTGATCAGCACATGGCCAATCAGCATTGTCCAGACAGAGGGTCAGGGGTCCTGGATCCTAATAGGACAGTCAGTGCAGTGTGAAAACTCCTCCTTCAAGCTTTAACCAGGCACTGACAGAAGTCACAAGACTGCCGATGAGAAAAGGTATAGCAGTTTATATTAACTAAAATGATTGCATTTCCATGTTCTATGTACTGTGGGAGATCAGATATAGTGAATGCAGGGTCCTGGGTTTAGTAACACTTTAAGGTTATCCATGGTATTAAGGAAAGACATGAACTTATAATAAAGGAGGCGGATAAAGGTGGAGCAGTCAAAGATATGAATGCTGAACAATATAAACAGGAGGCAATCAGACAACTTAGCGATAGCTTCATGTACCGTGCCCTCCAATCTTATCCTGTGGATGCTTTCAAACATTCCTTGGCTAGTATTTTAGACAGTGGGCAGGAGATGGATGGGGGGGGGGGGGTAGCACATTTTTTATTAGTGGAGGAATCTATTACCACAGTCTTCCATTACCTGCCTAAAGTCCATAGGACCTAGACCAGAGCAGGCTTATAGTGGCAGCTATTGGCTCACTTCCAAAACCACTTGTGAATGGACTGATGCCCTTTGCCAGCCTTTAGTTTAACCGCTTGCCGACCGCCGGCCGTCAATTGACGGCCAGGCGGCGCGGCTCTCGTTGCGGGAGGGCGTCATATGACGTCCTCCCATTTAAACAGGGAATGCGCGCGATCGTGCGCGCGCATCCCTGTTCCTTCGGTGGCGGCGTGTCACGGAGACACCGCTCGCCACCGAGGGGGGTGAACAGCCATTGGACATGGCTGTTTACCACGTGATCGGCCGTGATGAAGTCACGGCCAATCACAGATAGGTCCACCCCATTGTGCACGGCGCATGCGCGCGATCGCGAGTGCGCTGCGCTTGCACGTCGGTGACGGAGTGTTCCCGGGAACACTACTCGTCACCGACGCCGGTAAACAGCCATTGGCTGGCTGTTTACCCAGGTGATCGGCTGTGATCCATTCACAGCCGATCATAAATGTAAACACAGAGCGGTAACTAGCTGTTACCAGCTCTTCTCTCCTCACACACCGTTTCCAGTGTGAGGAGAGAAGAGCCAGAAGCAGTGAGTTACCGATCTGTGTTCTGTAGTGTCTGCACCAACACCACACCTGTCCCATCGCCCCCCCCAATTGTCATCTGTCACCCAACAGTCACCAGTGTCACCCAATAAAGTGCACCTGTCACATAAGGGACTGCCATCAGTGACCGTCAGCGGTGCACCTGTCACCCGTCACAAATCAGTGACCATCAGCGGTGCACCTGTCACCCGTCAGCCATCACCCGTCACCTATCAGTACCGCCAGCCATTAGACATGTGCATTCGTTTTCGGCCGAATGCATTTTCGTCCGAATTTCAGATATTTTCGTTATCATTTTAACAAACGATAACGAAAGTGCAGAATCCGAAAAACGAAAGATCCGACATAAAGAAATGCTTTATTTTCGTTTTCGTTGCTACAACAGTTCGATATAGATAGGAGATTCGACATGATGATGACAATAACAATCTGTGTCCATCAAACCTGTGGTCGAATGTGCCTAACCTTAACTCTATTAGTCCGAGATTATTCGACATAGAGAGAAAAGATTCGACAAAGAGAGAAAAGATTCGACATAGGTGAGAAAAGATTCGACGCAGGGGAGAAAAGATTCAACGCAGGGGAGAAAAGATTCAATGTAGGGGAGAAAAGATTCGACGTAGGGGAGAAAAGATAAATAAAAATAATGATGATGATGAATGTTATTGGCTGATTGTAACCAAAGAGGAGGAGCAGTAAAATAGCTACACACGTACTTTGGCTTATGGTGTCTGTTAAAAGTTCTAAGAAGATTCGACGGAGCAGGTAAACTATACAGCGTCGTACAGTTTAGCTGCTCCGTCGAATCTTCTTTGAACATTCGACAGACACCATAAGCCTTCAATGACAGATTCAACCTTAATTTGGATTTTCGGACGAATGCAATTTTTAACAAAAAACGAAATAAATAAAAACTAATTTCGGGAGTAACTAAATGAATTTATTTTTCGGACGAAAACGAAATTCCGAAACGAAATATTTCAGTGTGCACATGTCTACCAGCCATCACCCGTCACCCATCAGTGACCGCCAGCCCTCACCCGTCACCCATCAGTGACCGCCAGCCGTCACCCATCAGTGACCGCCGGCCATCACCCGTCACCCATCAGTGACCACCAACCATCACCCATCAGTGACCACCGGCCATCACCCGTCACCCATCAGTGACCGCCAGCGGTGCACCTGTCACCCGTCACAAATCAGTGACCATCAGCGGTGCACCTGTCACCCGTCACAAATCAGTGACCATCAGCGGTGCACCTGTCACCCGTCAGCCATCACCCGTCACCCATCAGTGACCGCCAGCCATCACCCGTCACCCATCAGTGACCGCCAGCCGTCACCCATCAGTGACCGCCAGCCGTCACCCGTCACCCATCAGTGACCGCCAGCGGTGCACCTGTCACCCGTCACAAATCAGTGACCATCAGAGGTGCACCTGTCACCCATCACAAATCAGTGACCATCAGCGGTGCTCCTGTCACCCGTCAGCCATCACCCGTCAGCCATCAGTGACCGCCAGCCATCACCCGTCACCCATCAGTGACCGCCAGCCATCACCCGTCACCCATCAGTGACCGCCAGCCGTCACCCATCACCCATCAGTGACCGCCAGCCGTCACCCGTCACCCATCAGTGACTGCCAGCCGTCACCCATCAGTGACCGCCAGTCATCACCCGTCACCCATCAGTGACCGCCAGCGGTGCACCTGTCACCCATCACAAATCAGTGACCATCAGCGGTGCACCTGTCACCCGTCACAAATCAGTGACCATCAGCGGTGCACCTGTCACCCATCAGCCATCACCCGTCACCCATCAGTGACCGCCAGCCATCACCCGTCACCCATCAGTGACCACCACCCGTCACCCATTAGTGACCGCCAGCCATCACCCATCAGTGACCGCCAGCCATCACCCGTCACCCATCAGTGACCGCCAGCCATCACCCGTTACCCATCACCTGTCACCCATCAGTGACCGTCAGCCATCACCGATCACCTGTCACCTTTTAGTGACCGTCACCCATCACCAGTAACTGTCCGTGGCCTGTCACCCATTAGTGACCATCGCCTGTCACACCGTCATCACTGATCAGTAAACGTCAGCTACCACCCATCGCACAGCCCATCAGTGACCGTCACCTGCCACCTGTCATACCGCGTCATGTCCAAAAGAGTATACAGCAGTGAGGAGGCGTTCCAGATCCTCTCCCTGACTGATGAGAGCAACAGGGAGTTCTCATCAGATTCCAATTTGGATTCTGATTCAAGTTCGGCATTTGAACCAAATAGTGAATCGACAAATGATTCGGAGGAAGAATGGGTCCCTCCCAAAAGGGCATGGCACTCTGGAAACCAGGATTATATTCCCAGGCCCAGTACCAGCGCTGCCACCACCAATAGGCCCCAGGAACAAATTCCCAGGCCCAGTACCAGCGCTGCCGCCAGCGTTAGGCCCCGGGAACAAATGCCCAGTACCAGCGCTGCCGCCAGCGTTATGCCCCGGGAACAAATGCCCAGTACCAGCGCTGCCGCCGGCGATAGGCCCCAGGAACAAATGCCCAGACCCAGTACCAGTCCTGCCACATCACGCCTGAGTACCAGCACAGGAAATTCCAATCCAACTACTGGAGTGTCACACCCCCCAAGAGCCAGGGCCTCTACATACATGCCAGATGGTCTTGCCAACCCAATATGGCTGCCTTCCAACTCGGCATCGCCAATTATTCCCCCGTTCACAGCACTGCCAGGTGTGCAGACCAACACCCAAAATTTCTCAGAGATTGATTTCTTTCATATGTTTTTGCCCGACACTATGCTGCAATTTATTGTGGACCAGACAAATTTGTATGCCCAGCAATATATTGCCAACAACCCCCAATCATCCTATGCCCGTCCTTTTGAGTGGAGAGATCTGAATTTGGAGGAGTTCAAAAAGTTTATGGGCCTCACCCTAAACATGGGGATTACAAAAAAAAATAAAGGACATGCCTATTGGTCCACCAACCCTATCCACAATATGCCCATTTATTCTGCCCTAATGTCCAGGTCCCGATACAAGATGATAATGCGCTTTCTTCACTTCAGCAACAACACCCAGTGCCCTCCCCACAATCATCCAAATTACGACAAGTTATACAAGATTCGCCCACTGATAAATTTCTTTTCTCAACAATTTGCAGAACTCTATGTCCCCGATCAGAAAATTTGCGTCGATAAGTACCTGGTACCCTTTTCAGGCCGGCTAGGAATAAAGCAGTATATTCCTAGCAAAAGGGCCAGATACGGAGTAAAGTTATACAAGCTATGTGAGAGAGCCATGGGATATTTGTATGCATTTCGCATATATGAAGGAAAAGATTCCCAGCTCCAGCCCCCTGAGTGCCCGGCCTACATGGGCACAACTGGAAAGATTGTATGGGACCTGGCATACCCACTTCTAAACAAAGGATATCACATTTACGTTGACAACTTTTACACCAGCCTGCCCCTTTTCAAACACTTATACACTGCAAAAACCCTGGCCTGTGGAACCTCCAGAAAAAATAGAAAGGGCTTCCCACAATCTTTAGTGAACAAAAAGCTGCGAAGGGGGGAAAGAGCATCATTGAGATGCAACAAAGTGCTGGCCTTGAGGTGGAAGGATAAGAGGGACGTGCACATGATGTTCACCATCCATGAAGACACTGCAATTGTGGTACAAAGAAGACAAGGTCCCATTGAAAAGCCAACATGTGTCCAAGATTATAATCTCTACATGGGGGGGGTAGATTTTAACGATCAAATGATTCAGCCCTATTTGTCAATAAGGAGGTCCCGATTCTGGTATAAGAAGGTAGCAATTTATCTCATTCATTTGGCCATTTACAATTCCTACGTAGTCTACACCAAATCCATTGAAAGCCCCGCCCCCTTCCTAAAATTCATAGAAGAAGTTGTCACGTCCCTCATCTATCACCAAAGACCCCCCCAGAAGACCTTCGCTCTGAGGCTGTTTGCCGATTCCATGAGTGCCACTTCCTCTTCAGCATTCCACCATCTGAAGCAGGCCGAAGACGGCAAAAAAAATGTCACGTGTGCACCAAAAGAGGGTTTAGAAAAGATACCAGCTACCATTGTCCCCAGTGTCCCTCCCAACCTGGCCTTTGCATTGGTGAATGCTTCCAACTTTATCATACATCCATAAAATATTAGCCCATATTTTTAACCATTTCCCCATTTTCATCATCTGTGCTGACCATTTTCCATTCTTTCCCAAATAACCATGCCACTGCCTTCCATGTGAACTGACCCTGGCCTGTTTTTTGACTATGCCTCTGCCTACCGTTTGGACTGCTTTCATGTGAACTGACCCTGGCCTGTTTTGTGACTATGCCTCTGCCTACCGTTTGGACTGCCTCCACGTGAACTGACCCTGGCCTGTTTTATCAACTACTCTACTGCCTACCGCTTGGACTGCTTACATGTGAACCAACCCTGGCCTGTTTTATGGACTATGCTTTTGCCTACCGCTTGGACTGATCTGTTGCCCTACTACTGTAGTACACAGGGGTCTCACATATGTGAGGGGCTCCAGAATTGTTTTTCCGGTTGGAGAAAACAATTATTTTTGTTTTCTCCGGGTTTCGGAATTAGGGTCTGGAGTCCGGAGGCTTCATAGAGATTTGGGTGGGTCGAAGCCTCTACCCCTGTGCCCCTGTGCACAGGTCTTACCTGATTGTGGCCCTCAGCCTGCTGCTGACTTACTGCCACCATGCCCATGCCTGTCGCATGAATGGACCACACCGCTACCTGGACTATGCAAATAATTAGCTGTAGCAGGAGGCAGTATGTTTATGAAGGGCTGGAGAGCGGTACAATAATGAGTGTCTGCAGTTAACAGTGTACCAGGACCAATATTATGACTGTGCTGGCTGTCTCTGCCTGGACAATTTCTATGGACTGTGCTGTGCCGACTATAGACAATATTCCTGCCTGCTGCCTGGATAGTTAATATTGCTAAGCACCTCCCTGCCTGCTGCCTGGACCAATGCTCTCCTCTGTGGATACTACTAAAAGCACAGGTAATGCTTTTTTTTTACCCTTTCTGCAATAGTATTTATTTTGGATTCTAATTCTTGGTATGTGCATGCTATGTGTTAGAAATATGAAGGGTTTTCAAAAATGATAGGTTGCCAGGAAATTATATATGTCATTTATGCTCCTAGAACGCCTGATGGTGCTACTTTGATGTTGGGCCTCTGTATGTGGCCAGGCTGTGTAAAAGTCTCACACATGTGGTATCGCCATACTCAGGAGGAGTAGCAGAATGTATTTTGGGGTGTCATCTTTGCTACGTACATGCTATGTGTTGGAAATATCTGATAAATGGACAACTTTGTGTAAAAACAAATGCGTTTTCATTTTTTTCCACATTTTCCAAAAACTTTTGGAAAAAAATGAACCGTTCAAAAGACTCATTATGCCTCATAGATTATACGTTGGGGTGTTAGCTTTCCAAAATGGGGTCATTTTGGGGGCAATTCCATTGTCCTGGTGCTCCAGGGCCTTCAAAAATGCAATAGGTGGTTGAGCAATGAGATGTGTCATTTATGCTCGTAGATCGCCTGATGGTGCTACTTCAATGTTGGGCCTTTGTATGTGGCCACGCTGTGTAAAAGTCTCACACATGTGGTATCGCTATACTCAGGAGGAGTAGCAGAATGTATTTTGGGGTGTCATCTTTGCTACGTACATGCTATGTGTTGGAAATATCTGATAAATAGACAACTTTGTGTAAAAAAAATGCGTTTTCATTTTTTTCCACATTTTCCAAAAACTTCTGGAAAAAAATGAACCGTTCAAAAGACTCATTATGCCTCATAGATTATATGTTGGGGTGTTTGCTTTCCAAAATGGGGTCATTTTGGGGGCAATTCCATTGTGCTGGTGCTCCAGGGCCTTCAAAAATGCAATAGGTGGTTGAGCAATGAGATGTGTCATTTATGCTCGTAGATCGCCTGATGGTGCTACTTCAATGTTGGGCCTTTGTATGTGGCCACGCTGTGTAAAAGTCTCACACATGTGGTATTGCTATACTCAGGAGGAGTAGCAGAATGTATTTTGGGGTGTCATCTTTGCTACGTACATGCTATGTGTTGGAAATATCTGATAAATGGACAACTTTGTGTAAAAAAAAATGCGTTTTCATTTTTTTCCACATTTTCCAAAAACTTCTGGAAAAAAATGAACCGTTCAAAAGACTCATTATGCCTCATAGATTATACGTTGGGGTGTTTGCTTTCCAAAATGGGGTCATTTTGGGGGCAATTCCATTGTCCTGGTGCTCCAGGGCCTTCAAAGGTGTAATAGGTGGTTGAGAACTGAGATGTGTAATTTATGCTCGTAGAACGCATGGAGATGCTACTTCAATGTTGGGCCTTTGTATGTGGCCAGGCTGTGTAAAAGTCTCACACATGTGGTATCGCCATACTCAGGAGGAGTAGCAGAATGTATTTTGGGATGTCATCTTTGCTACGTACATGCTATGTGTTGGAAATATCTGATAAATGGACAACGTTGTGTAAAAAAAAATGCGTTTTCATTTTTTTCCACATTTTCCAAAAACTTCTGGAAAAAAATGAACCGTTCAAAAGACTCATTATGCCTCATAGATTATACGTTGGGGTGTTAGCTTTCCAAAATGGGGTCAGTTTGGGGGCAATTCTATTGTCCTGCTGCTCCAGGGCCTTCAAAAGTGTAAATGGTGGTTGAGAAATGAGATGTGTCATTTAGGCTCGTAGAACACATGAAGATGCTACTTCAATGTTCGGCCTTTGTATGTGGCCAGGCTGTGTAAAAGTCTCACACATGTGGTATCGCCATACTCAGGAAGAGTAGCAGAATGTATTTTGGGGTGTAATTTGTTGTATGAATATGCTCTGAGAGAGAAATAACCTGTTAATATGACAATTTTGTAAAAAAATTAAAAAAAAAAAAAAATCTTCATTTTGCAAAGAATTGTGGGAAAAAAATTACAACTTAAAAAAAATCACCATGCTACTTACTTAATACCTTGGAATGTCTACTTTCTAAAAAGGGGTCATTTAGGGGGTATTTGTACTTTTCTGACTTGTTAGTGTACCAAGAAATGAGATAGACCATCAGTACATCTGTGTGATCAGATGTGATCAATTTTCAGTGATTGGCACCATAGTTTGTAGACTCTATAACTTTCACAAAGATCAAATAATTTACACTAATTTGCTTTATTTTTACCAAAGATATGTAGCAGTATAAATTTTGTCCAAAATTTATGAAGAAAAATTACTAATTTGCAAAATTTTATGACAGAAACAAAGAAAAAGGCATTTTTTTCACAAAATTTACGGTCTTTTTTATTTATAGCACAAAAAATAAAAAACCCACTAGTGATTAAATACCACCAAAAGAAAGCTCTATTTGTGTGAAAAAAAGGACGCAAATTTCATATGGGTACAGTGTTGCACGACTGAGTAATTGTAATTCAAAGTGTGAGAGCGCTGAAAGCTGAAAATTGGTCTGGGCAGGAAGGGGGTGTAAGTGCACTGTATTGAGGTGGTTAAAGATTGCTAGGTTATATTAGAGATACTAAGATGTGGTTGATGCATAGGAAAGACCTCATTTGGAAGGATAGATTTGGACATACAAGCTTTATATTCCTCCATGCCTCATCATTTGGCTCTCCTATCTATTAGGGAACGGATAACATGAAGAGACAGAAGGTTCTGAGGCAGACTACATCTACAGTAGATCTGTGGTTAGTCCTCCAAGATGTTTGGAACAACCTACCTGCCGAGTTCCTTCAAAAACTGTGTTTTTTTTCCTTCAAAAAAAGTGTACCTGGAAGAATTGATGCTGTTTTGAAGGCAAAGGGTGGCCTCACAAAATATTGATTTAATTTGGATTTCTCTTCTGTCCATTTACTTTCCATTTTGTTAATTGAAAAACATTAACAGTATTAACACTACACATTAAGACTATTAACACTTCTATTTCTGAAAGCATTCTTAATTTACAGCATTTTTCACACCTGCCTAAAACTTTTGCACAGTAGTGTATTTGCAGCTAATTGCATATGCAATGCTTACCTGTGGATGATCAGCCCTGGATGCAGATAATCTGCGTAGTGTGTTCTTACGCAAACTGTGCTGCTGGTACAGTGGAGGTTGAGGATCTGGCATGATGTCTGCATTACAAGGCCGGCTGCAGAGAATTGCAAATTCTTTGGGAGGTAAGTCAGTATCTATATGTGTATTGCAACTTTTGATTTAATGTTTTGCCTGGAGAATATCTTTAAAGTGGAATTACAGCTTACACCAAACTAGCCCTAAAACTATCCCCTCCTCACTCAACACCTATGTTAAGTGAACTGAGTAACAAAAGATGTATATATTTTCCTGTTTTCACGTCCCATTTCTGGTCACGTGATCTCCACTGTGTCAGTCAGAGGAGGCTGCATTTGAGAGGAGATATTGCTTCGACAAAGGCTAATAAAGCCTGTATATCACCCACAGGTTTCAATGGCCCTTCCACTATTAGCGCTCCCTCCTCTCCCCTGGAGCCACTATGGGTACACAGGGGAGCTGGATCATGTGACTGGACCAAAGCTGTCTAAAAATAGGTAAGTATATGCACCTTTCTTACTTTCTTAGTCAGCATAGGTGTTAAGAGAGGGAAGGATACAGTTTTAAGGCTAGTTAGGTGTAAGTTGGAATTCCACTTTAAGTCTACAAGTCACTGAGAGAGAGAGAGTCCAGATAGAGAGGCCAGATATAGTGATTTTTAAAAGCAAGTACGTTCCATTAAGGTTGTGTAAAATACACCCTGATGATCATACAAAAAGATTACAACTAATGCCCCGTACACACGGTTGGACTTTGTTCGGACATTCCGACAACAAAATCCTAGAATTTTTTCCGACGGATGTTGGCTCAAACTTGTTTTGCGTACACACGGTCGCACAAAGTTGTCGGAATTTCCGATCGCCAACAACGCGGTAACGTCAACCACGTACAACGAGACTAGAAAAGGCCAGTTCAGAACCAAGCGCGGCACCCTTTGGGCTCCTTTTGCTAATCTTGTGTTAGTAAAAGTTTGGTGAGAGATGATTCGCGCTTTTTCAGACTCGTGGCTTTCAGATCGTTTTCTGCGGTTCAGTTTGTGCTTGTGGGTTTGTATCTGCTCTTCAGTGCGTGCAAGCAAGTTCCACGTGACTTTAAGTAGTCATTGTGTTCTTGCTCATTCGTTACTGTTTTTCAGGTCGCTCTTCACAGGCCTTGCTGTTCTTCAGTGCGTTCTGTTACTTCGTTCTGAGCAGCCGACCGTTTTCTAGCCATGTTTTGTATATGTACTCCTCGTAGAGTTCGTGCTGTGCGGGGGCTTGGTGTTGGGGTCCTGACCTTGACACAAGTCCAGTCCATGAACAGGGTGGGGAGGAGTTCATGGACCAAGAATTGGTTGGCTTCAGAGTGACCAGTTCTCTCATATGCCTTTGCTCCGTGAGATCCGTGAGAATAATCCTGATGATTTCAGGAACTTTCTCCGGATGACGGACCCCGTATTTCACCGTTTGTTGGCTTTGCTGACCCCCTATATCAGCAGGCAGGATACCTGCATGAGGCAAGCCATCACTCCGGAGCAGAGGCTGGTCGCTACCCTGCGGTACTTGGCGACAGGGAGACGCCTGCAGGACCTCAAGTTCTCGACAGGCATCTCCCCCCAGGCTCTGGGGATCATTATCCCAGAGACCTGTTCTGCCATCATCCAGGTCCTGCAGAAGGAGTATATGAAGGTAAGATTTTTATCCTTTAATATCACATTTTATTGTATTTAATGTTTGCTAAGATATTGTATATCTTTCCTCATTCCCTAATTACCATGATTGGAATATGCTGTGAATGTCCCCTTTGTCCTCATTCATGCAGGATTTTTACGTAATTATTTTTTTACTCCTTCATACATATTTGCCTTCACTTACCTCCCTTCACTTACCTCCCCAACATACTCTCACCTCATATAGTCACTTAACAATGTATTTTGTCAGCTCCATAGTAGTGCTTTACCCCAAACACCCCTTAAAATATTTAGAAATGTGATTTTTACTTTAAATTTAGGCAGAGTGCCAGAGGCTTTTTTTTGTGGTGTCCCCAAATCATTTTTAGTAACCCTCCCTCCCCCCAACTGCTAAGTCAGCTGATCCCAATTCTCTATCTATCCTCAATCATCTATCTGCTGACTTTGCCAAACCCATACACACTACACCCATCTCTTTACTGGTCAGATGTATGGCTGAATTCCCCAAAGCATGTAGTGCAAGGGCCTGCCTGTATACTTTCCAATGGTAGTGTTTAAAGTTTTTGTATTCTATTATTATCTTGATAGGTAATATCATAATGTCCAAATGTCCTCAAATGTGTACAGTGTGTATTTTTATCTTTGTATTATGACACTTCTTACCTGTCCAGTGGGCTGCCAATAGTGTAACTAAAGAGGGGCTGTTCCAAGTAATACCCTGTATTTAGGCATTCATCTCTCAATGAAGTGAAGAGGGTTACCTGTCCAAGATTCCACCCCCCCCATAATGTTAGAAATGGCCCATGAGAGGGGGGGAGGGGGAATATGATAGGTGTACCTTATACTTTGGTGTTAATTTTCCCTTAATAAATGCTATCTGGAGGTTGGCCAAGAATGTTTGTGCCTAATCTGCTTGCCATGTTTATGTGCAAAAATAGTAATTTATTTTTGTTTTCCTCAACAGTTTCCTTCCACGCCACAGGAATGGCAGACTGTGGCCTCCCACTTTGCCCAGCGGTGGGACTTTCCTAACTGCGGAGGGGCAATTGATGGGAAACACGTCCAAATCGTCCCACCACCCAACTCAGAGTCGTACTATTTCAACTATAAGGGGTTCAATAGTATTGTGATGTTGGCAGTGGTGCTGGCTAATTACGACTTCTTGTATGTGGACGTGGGGAAGAATGGCCAGATGTCCGATGGTGGAGTCATCGCCCAGATGGAGTTCTACAGGCGTCTCCAGAATGGCAGCTTGGACTTGCCACCTCCAGAGGACAATGTGGAAGGACTCCCATTCGTCTTCATTGCGGATGAAGCATTTGCGCTGGGGGACCATCTTATGCGGCCATTCCCGATGAGGACCGTCACCCCGGAACAGAGGGTTTTTAATTACCGGCTGGCCAGAGCCAGAAGAGTGGTGGAGAACACATTTGGAATCATGGCCAGCCGGTTCCGCCTATTTCTGACACCCACCCATATGGCGGAGTATAAACTTAATCATCTAATCCTGGCGTGCTGTGTTCTCCATAACTTTTTAAGCCAACATTCTGCCAACTATGCTGGCTCAGTTTGGCCTGAGGCCGGAAATCTACATGATACAACCCTGACGGCGCTTGAAAGTGGCCGTCCTGGCTTGCCCTCCCTGAGTGCCTGTGATGTCCGGTTAAGATACCTTGAGTTCTTTAAGGGTAGGGGGGCCATCAATATGCCAGACAATTTGTGAAGCATTTATCAAATAAAAAAAAAATTTAATCTTTGGTGACATTTACTGCTTGTGTTTGTTTTAGCTGACAGCAATGTGTGGAGTCGTGAAAATGGCGTGATTGTGTAACCTTATACAAAGCACTGTTGGCTGTTATTTACTAAAGGCGTAGACACTTTTTATACTACAAGTGCACTTGAAACTGCACTGAAACTGCACTTGTAGTGCAAAGAGGATTTGCCCTTAGGAAATAACCACCATTTTCTCAGAAAACAGCAAATACATCACCACAAAAGTGTTGTAGCGTTGAGACAATAATGCACACATTCTTGATTAACAAACTTTTTAATACCTGCACAATCACATGTGCATTTAGAAACGGTTTTTAAAACAAACCAACATGTTTGTTGTATAACAATTTTTGGGGTGGCATTATCAAAAATAGAAATGTCCATTTACGATAAAACAGGCCTGTGTAAAACCAACAAGAAACACAAAAAACTTGAACTTACAAAGTTCACATATAGTAAAACTTGAAGGCAATATCAGACATGAGTATTTAGGAACTATGTTTGATATTGCGTTCAGATGGGGTGAAGTCACCCCTTGAAAAGCCAAATTTGGAAGATGCACACCAATTTAGGAATGTCAACATGTGCTAGCTGCCATCACGGGGGATCAAGGGACGTGTTTTGGGGGAGCAACCCCTTCCTCACAGCTACTTTATTATTGAGGAAGGGGTTGCACCCCCAAAACGCGTCCATTGATCTCCCGTGATGGCAGATAGCACATGTTGGCACACTGTTTGCATCCTCCAAATTTGGCTTTTCGAAACATCGCTCAAAAATTTAAAAGATTGTAGCACACAAAAAAAGAAAGTGATTTTGTGGGGTTTTAAATTCGCCCCAAAACATCAATGATGTTATTATTTTTTTGAATCACATCATTGATTTTTTTCTTGAGGTTTTCCAATTCTAAATTACACCCCATGATCTCCTCGATCAGGATCTGGGCACTTTCTGATGTGAAAGGATCTGGATCCACAACATCACGATCACCTAAAAAGAGAGAAACCAAACAAAAACAGGTATCAAAAAACTGCCAGCATCCATCTCTTACCTGAGTCTGTGGTCGCAGACACTCACCTATTGTGGTGCCAATTTCCACCACATCTTCTTCCTCCTCCTGCTCAGCTTGGGTTGGGGGTATTTCACCTTCTTCCAGAGGTGGGGGGTCTGTGGTCTCCTCGGATGAGGGGTGTCCTCCGAGTCTTTTCTCCCCTATGTAAAACAAAAAGGGTATAATTAGCACACAGATATTTGATGGCAGAACTCTAAATAGGAAACATTGCTTGGAAGTGGGGTACAATTGTTAATTTTAGCAGAGTTTTTTAGTGTCCTTTGTCAACCCGCATTACTTTACCTGTTTTGTACAAGCTTCACAGATGGAGACCCCCCTATAGTATACACTGGAGCACCTGTGTGGGATCCCTAATAAAAAGGGTGTTCTTGTGTCCCACACTAGTGCTCCAGTGTCCAGATGTGAAAACAGCTGCTGAGTGTCCTCTCCCTACACAGAATCTAGTTTGCATTTCATTCTATTAACAAACCCATTTACACAACCAAATATTTTGCATCCAAGTAGGCCCTAAAAAATGTAGGAAAATGCATATGGCCTAAACAATGGTGTTTTATAGGCCGAAAGAAAAATGTTTGATACGAGCGAATAATGGGCCCATGAACATTAAAACTGACATTTTAAACTGTACAACACTTAAGAAAAGCATATGGAGCAGCACGAACATAATCAAGACAAAAAGAATAGGAACACAGCACAACTACTTACTTTTTTGCAGCACTCTCCGGGTCTTTCTGTACTGCTCGGGCTCTCTTAATTTCAGGTCCAACCACCGCTTCCTGAGCTGATCTTTCAATCGTCGTACCCCGAAATTCCTGTGCAGACTTTTGACCACTTTCGCAATGATCTTGGCATTTCTGATATTGGGGTTGGGGTAAGGCCCATACTTTCCATCATAGTCGGCCTTCTTCAGGATGTCCACCATCTCCAACATCTCCCCAAAGGACATGTTTGTGGCCTTAAATCTTCTCCTTCTGGATCGGGACGTGTCTGGATCCGGGCTTTCCTCCTCCTCCTCCTTGTTCCTGTAATTAGCACGCACCTGCTCTGACTCCGCCATGTGCTCTTCACCCACCGCGCCGAACGAAAAGGGGCGGGGAACAGACTAGAAAGAACATCAGGGGCGGGCGGAGTTGCACGCATGCGCAGTGTGTATAAAGCGTACCACACGTGCGTATTACGTACGATCTGTGAGCGGAGGAAGGAGCATTGGAGGCGCCGATCGCAAGAACGAAGATAAGAGACATACTTGTGCCTATACTGCTTCTACATTAAGGCCTATATTGTAACAAGATTAGTAGAGTTTGGCCTGACATTAGGGTTTGTCTTGTGTTGTGTCTTGCAGTGAAAATGGATATCTTACAAAATAATGACTTCATGGTAATATTCATTGACATGTTCAGGGAGCTGCCTTGTCTGTGGGAGATCAACCACCCACATTATAGGAACCAAACAAAGAGGAAGGCAGCGCTGGATCAATTGTTGGAAATTGTGAAGCAGGTGATCCCCATGGCAGACATCACATATTTGAAGATCTTAATTGGTGGCCTGAGGAGCACATATGTAAGGGAGCGCCAGAAAGTCCAGGATTCGCAGAGATCCGGAGCAGCAGATGACATCTATGCCCCCAGGATGTGGTACTATGACAGGCTGCATTTTCTGGCAGGCCAGACTGAACCCGGGTCATCACTCTCCAGTCTTCCTTCCACGCTTCCTTCCCCCCCAGCTGAGGCTTCTGACGCCCAACCTGGGCCTTCCAGGCAACAACATGTGGAGGAGCCCAGCTTGACCCAGGTATAACATTCCTCTAAATATTGCTGGTTGTCCAATCAATGATGTTAACTAGATGTTAGTTTGGAGTACTAATTTATGATTGTGATTGATGATGCAAAAACTAAAACCATGTCCCTTTTTCATATACAGGGAAGCCTCAGCCAGGAGGTGGCCGGGCCGAGCCGGCTGCCTGATCTGCAGGTCCCTCCCCTACACCTGGAAAGAGAAAGTGGCAGGAGGAGGAGTGCCCTAGAGGAGGCTGCCATAGGCCTCTTTTGGAGGGCTACAGAGGCCCTGGGAGCAACACACTCCGTGGAGGATGACTTCGCTGCCATCATTGCCTCTAAAATGCAGAGGATGGAGGAGGGACAACAACTCATGTGTGAGTCGTTAATATTGGAGGCTCTTAATAAGGAGATGAGGGCCCAAATTACATCTGATACACACCTTTTTGAACTCACACATGGTCCTCCTCCTCCTCCTGCAGATCCTCCTCCTCCTCCTCCTTCTCCTCCAGGTCCTCCTAGTCCTCCTCCTCCCCCAGGTCCTACTCCTCCTCCTGCCACATCTCCAACAGCAGAGCCACAGCCCGGAATGAAGCGTGGAAGGAAGACCAGAAAGTGAGGACCCTGGATCCAGTCTGGTCGGCCAAAAGATGCAGCATCTTGTGGTACCACAGCCTGGGGACACAGATGTCATCTGCTGCTTTCCGGATCTCTGGGACTTCTGGACCAGACTGCCCTCCCTTACATATGGACTCCTCAGGCCACCAATTTTGATGTTCAAGCATTGATGTCTGCCCTGGGGGTCCCAGGCTTCGCTAATTTCTCCTGTTTATCCAGCGTTGCCTCCCTCTTTGTTTGGTTCTGAGCCCTTAATAAAGGATTTTTGGTTTGAATTATACTTGCCTATGTGTGTTTTACTTCAAAAAGGACAGTTTGTTTGTGAGGATTCAGGTACATTTCAAAAATACAATGTGAAATTAAAAAGGGACACCAACAACAAACAATATCCTTGAGATTAAATAATAAAAGATAATAATGGTGTTGTGGTAACTTGACACACAAAACACACACAAAAATAGTCTGGAGTAAAACTAAAAATAACATTAAACAAAGATCAGCCTTTGAAAAACTACAAACATAAAATCGAAAAGAAAAATGGCTTTAAATCAAAAAAAAAAAAAAAAAAAATTTTTTGTACGATGTGACAAATAACAATATATTCAGGGAATCCCAAGGAAAAAAAAAAATAAGTTTGTGAGAAGTGTGTGTGAATATGAGCAGCAAAACTACTTAATTCTTGTCACATTATAAAGAAGAAGAGAGTGCGCTGTATTAAACCATTTTTAACATTGCAGCGTGACGAAAGTGCTGTATCCATTGCGAACGCTAATTTTACCAGACTGAGCTGTTCCGTGTCGGAATTTTCTTTTGAGCATGCGTGGCCACACACGGTCGGAATTGACGCGATCGGATTTTGTTGTCGGAAAATTTTATATCCTGCTCCCCAACTTTATGTGTCAGAAAATCCGATGGAAAAGGTCCGATGGAGCCCACACACAGTCGGAATTTCCGACAACGCGCTCCGATCGGACATTTTCCATCGGAAAATCCGACCGTGTGTACGGGGCATAAGAGTGGTTCGCTAAGTTGTTTCCATAACTTAAGCAAAACTACCCAGATAGATCAACACAATGTAAGCTGCACCTCAAAGTATCAAGACTCATTTGGCAACCTGGTCAACATTACATAAATAATTTATGGTGACCCTGTCATGTAAATGTTGTATGAATGGCTGACCTCATAGATCAAACAAATAATACATTGCAAGTCTGTTCATTCTTGATATCATAAGAGCAGATGCCACAAAAGTTCACATTTTTTAACTGATGAAGGCATACTACTTAAAACAGGATATTGGAGTTACCATAATTTTTTTTTCTTGGAATTCATTAAGGGGCACAGGATCAGAAAGTGTTCAGAGAAAAGTGGGTTGTATTGCTGCCCACAGGAGAATTGGACAATTTCATGCAAATGCAGTAGTAGGAGTGATCAAAAGACAATGGGGTGGGACTTGTGTTTCTTAATAAACTCCAAAAAAATGTTTTCCTCATAGTTCATTAAGGGACAAAGGGTCACAAAGAAATTATAAGATAAGTAGGATATCCCAAAGAAGTCCAACTGATCGCTGGGTAAAATTGCAAACAAAACAATAACAGGCTAACAAATGACAGGATAAACTGGGGATTAGTTTGTAGAATTCGCCTCCGTAACATCTCTAAAATTCGCCCCTTTTAAACAAATGAAACCACCAAGCTCTTCATTCACTCCCTTGTTATCTCTCGCCTTGACTATTGCAACTCCCTTATCATTGGCCTGCCTCTCCATAGGCTATCCCCTCTTCAGTCTATCATGAATGCTGCTGCCAGGCTTATCCACCTTACCAACCGCACAGTGTCTGCCAACCCTCTCCTCCAATCCATACACTGGCTCCCAATCACCCAGCGCATTAAATTCAAAATACTAACCACAACATACAAAGCCATTCACAACTCTGCCCCGAGCTACATCACCAATCTTGTCTCCAAATATCACCCAAATCGTCCCCTCCGCTCTTCTCAAGACCTCCTACTCTCAAGCTCTCTTGTCTCCTCCTCCCATGCTTGTCTCCAGGATTTCTCCAGAGCCTCTCCCATCCTCTGGAACTCGCTACCTCCACTGGTCCGGCTATCCCCTACTCTTGCTACCTTCAGGCGATCCCTGAAAACTCATCTCTTTAGGGAAGCCTATCATGTCTCCAACTAATCTCCTACCACTTCCATCAGCTCATTCCCCACAGTTACCACCTTTTGTACCACCTACCCCACCCTATTAGATTGTAAGCTCTTCTGAGCAGGGCCCTCTTAATCCTCTTGTATTTTATTGTATTATAACTGTATTGTCTCCTTTTATATTGTAAAGCACTGCGTAAACTGTTGGCGCTATATAAATCCTGTATAATAATAATAATAATAATTAGTAAAACTTGGATCGTGAATAGAAGTTCATGTGACAACCTTGCAAATCAATCCAATGGTTGATGTATCCCACTGCTATGACTGCAAAGTCCAGATCGGACTTTGCACTCAAGAGGTCCAGCATTATATGGAGAAGCAAATTGCTTGTAGCATGTTGTCAATATGTTGATTGGGGGACAAGCTTCCTTTGGTGACCAAGCCTCCTGCACCAACTGGGCATCTAGGACTCCTTCCCTGCCTGTCAAGCTAGCATCCATCATGATAATCTTCTAGACCAATGGAAGGGAGGATTTCCCCAATTCCAGGGCTGGATTCATAAGCAACCAGGCCAGAGACAACCTGTTCCTGGGTGTGAGGAAAATTAGATTTTCTAGAGACTGTAGACTGTCTTTGTTTTCCCAAATAGCTAGAATGTTGAGGTACAACTATCTGGAGTGGAATTAGGCATATGGGGCTGCCTGGAAGGAGGCTTCCATCAAGCTGTGAACTTTCAGAGTTGGATGGCTCCTAGACTGCAGAAGCAGGTATTGTCAGCAGCTTGTCTGGCAGAAGAAAATCCTGGACTAAGCAGTATCTAGAAGGGGAGTTGGTCCCAATGCTGAATTTTGAAAGTTCAGGATTCAACAGAACCTTTGCAGTATCTGAACAGTTGTTTGAATGTTCAATGATCGTTAGCCAAGCAGGAGATTGTCTAGATATTCCACAATGGGAAAGTAATATGAACGTAGCAGAGCAAACACAAGAGCTAGCACCTTAGCAAATACTCAAGGTGCTGTGGACAGATCAGAGGGAAGGGCAATTAACTGGTAATATTGTGTACCCACAGCAAAACATAGGTAGCGTTGATGAGCTGGAAAGATGGGGACATGCAAGAAGGCATACTGCTAGTACGTAATAGTGTGAAAATCTCAGAAAAGGGTACTCACAAATTAGCTTCTAAAACAGAAGAGGTTATATGGCCATTTGTGATCAAGTCACTGTGGGGTAACAGCAAGGAGGACTGACCGTGAATCCTTGAGAGGAGCTGGTGCTGAATGACCACATACTGATGGCAGGAGAAACAGAGAAAGTGTTGTAAACGACACGGCACAAAGACCTATGGCACATGTGCACACAGGCTAGTCTTTCGTAGAAACAATACACTGGGTGCATGTGGCACATTTGAAAAGAGTTGTTGCAATGTGTTGCAGTACAGACTCCTAAACCTTAACCACCTGGGGGAATGTGATAAGAGACAGGTCAAGACATCCAAGCAATTTTGACCCAAAAAAAAGTGTTGCCTTGTCTGTCCCCTAGAATGCTTGCGTCTCATACAATATATTGCTGCACAATCTCCAAAGTGTTAACTATGTAAAACACAGACCAGGCTCCACCAAAAATAAAAATAATGGCAAAGTACTTACATCAGTGGTGGCCTAGAGAGTGCCCTACAGCAAGTAAACACGGCAACAAGTGGAGATTGCTTACTCCCAAAGCAGTCTTTAGGGACAGCATTATGCCAGAAGGTGTATCAGGGCCCTGGACCTGTAAAGCACTCTATGGCTAATAGTCCAACAGCAACAATACGCCAGAGCACCACAAGCAGAACCCAATGCCTACAGTACATGCTCCGAGTCTACGCCATAGTGGCTCTGTGTACAGCCTTGAAAGTAGCACTGAAGATTAGCCAATATTGAAAGCAAAGTGGGCTCTCTTGCCTCTACAGCTAATGGGAGATTTTGATTGAAGAAAAATATCTTAAGAAAAAAAATCTCAAATCAAATATTTTTAATAATTTGCTTTTCTCTGAGGAGAACGGATGTTCATTCACCCAGCGAGAAACTGAAGCATGATGGAAGTAGAAGTTATTGTTGTTATACAGTATATTATTATTCTACCATCTAAGATGATAAAGATTGATTTTTGTAATCCAGGCTCTTGCTTCAAACTTTAAATATGCTGCACGTACCTTCACATACCTAATAAAGCATGAAACATCTTCATGAATAAGTTGTCGGTGCAGGTTTTACCTGTATGGGGGCTCTAGCTAACAGCAAAGATTGTGGGTCTTTGTGGGACCTGGTGTGTGTATGTGTGAAGGGGGAATGCACTCCCAGAAGAACCTTGTAGGTTTTGGATTAAAGTGAAAAAATAATTTTTAAAACGTGACTCGTGAGAAGAGTAGTGATTTGAAACTTGGAGTAATGATTAGTGGACACTGCAGCATATTCATTATTCAAGAGGTGAAGCAATCCATTATCCCTATTACTGTGTATTTATGTCATTTACATGCAGTGGTATAAATAATTTTCCAGAAATGTATGTATAGACACAGGCAGGAGCCCATATATTGAGTTATGGCATGTTATTACATTCCATAGCTGCCAACTGTACCTGCTTTTTTAGGCTAGTTTTCTTTCAAATTTTACTTTTATTTAGGAAACACAGATAAGAGTAATGCAGTGTACACACCGTCGGATTTTTCGACCGGACTGGTCCGACGGACCAAATCCGGCGGACAATCCTATAATGTGTGGGCTTCACCGGACCTTCAGCTGACTTTTCCAGTCGCAAATCTGACGGACTTTAGATTTGGAACATGCTTCAAATCTTTACATCGTAACTCCGCCGGACCCAGAAATCCGCTCGTCTGTATGCTAGTCTGATGGACAAAAACCGACGCTAGGGCAGCAATTGGCTACTGGCTATCAACTTCCTTATTTTAGTCCGGTGTACGTCATCACGTACGAATCCGTCGGACTTTGGTGTGATCGTGTGTAGGCAAGTCCGTTCGTTAAAAAGTCTGTCGGAAGTCCGTCAAAGGTCCGCTGGGAAGTCTGTCGGACCAGTCCAGTCGAAAAGTCAACCTGTGTGTACGCGGCATTAGAATGTAAACAAGAAGAGAATACTATGAGAAGAGATGTACATAGGACATTGTTGGGAGGGACCTTTCTGTGGAAGTCTGTGAATACATTAGAGTTGGGCGAACAGTTCGAGCCAAGCAAAAGTTCGGCCGAATACCACCTGTTCGTCGAACACCTGAATTTGCGAACCAAGCACCCCACAATGCACTGCATGCTACATAGCTGGTTGTTAAGGAGCAGGCAGGGAAGCCGGCTGCTGTGTCCTTAACAATTGAGTCATCAGCAGTCAACAGGCTTCCCCGTTAACAGCTAGATGAAAAAAAAAACCATTGCCGGCAAAAGAAAAAAAGTAAAAAAAACGGCATGGGGGTCCCCCCCAATCCATTCCAGGCCCTTCAGGTCTGGTATGAATTTTAAGGGGAAACCCACGCCAAAATAAAACACACACACGGTTTTTGACCAATCCGTTATTAAAAATAAAAAAACAATGTCCCCCGATGTAGATCCATTGTCAATTACGATTACGACACCTGCAGCAAAGGCTAACTGCCTACTGCAGGCTTTGGCATTTGACAGTTCTTACATAGGCAACGTCACCTGGTGGCACCGCCCCCCTTGTGACATCGCCAACCCAGCATGCACCGATCGGTGACATCACCAGGTGGCCCCGACGCTTACCTATATATGAACTGTCAAGCGGCGGAGCAAGTAGATAGTGGTTAGCCTTCGTCGCGAGCAGAGTGGGGTTTTTTTTCGGGTCCGGCGGTGGTGGCGGGTGTCGTGATTGACAATGGATCTACATCAGGGGACATAGTTTTTTTTATTTTTAATAAAGGAATTGTCAAAAACTGTGTGTGTGCTTTTATTTCTTTTTGACACTTTTTTGGTGAATGGGTTGTTGAGGAGGGAATGTGGAGGGCATATGGCCTGGTAATGTTCCTGGCCTGCTGGGCTGCATGCTCAGAGAAGGGTCTGGCATGTACTTTGAATCTTAAAAATCCATGTCAGACCCGAAGAGCCTGGTATGGATGGGGGGGGGGACTCCCACACCGTTTCTTATTTCTCACTTTTTTCTTATTGCCGGCAATGTTTTTTTTGTTTCATTTAGCTGTCAGCGGGGAAGCCCATTGACAGCTGATTACTCATCCGTTGTTCCCGGCCCTGTTCCTTAACAACAGCTATTAACTGTGCCCTGATTGGGCAAAGCTTTGCCCAATCAGGGCTTAGAATGCACTGTGCAGTGCAAATTCAGTGCAAATTGGGGTGTTGGCCAAATAGGTGAACAGGCGATGTTCGGGATGAAATTTTGCTCGGCCCGAACCTTTCGCACAACTCTATTCATTAATACAGAAGTGCAGCAGCCATCTTTAAGGTGACCACTTTACAATGCTCATCTATAAAGAATTTCCAGTGCAGGGGACAGCCATCTTGGCTGGATCTGAATCAATCGAGAATCATGATTGGCTGATGCAACAAAGCAATCAGAAGACTGGTGAGGAAAGAGGGAAGACAGTCTGGATGCAAATGGATGTGTGGGGAAAAGACTGGGCTGCTGCTGGCTGAACAGAAATATACTATACAGTGGGTATGGAAAATAATCACCCCCTTTAAAATAATTACATTTTGTTGTTTAGCACCCTGAAATGAAGACAGAAAAAATGTAAAAAATTCTAAAACAATCACCTATTTGGAAAAAGGAGCCCTTCCTAAAAATGACTTGTAAACTCAATTAGGTGTGGTTAATCACCTTCTCAATGGCACACAAAGCCATTTAACTTTCAACTGTGATCAGCTTTGGTCATTTTGATTAGCTCAGCCAGCATGAAAAGAGCTTTCCTGGAACATTTCAGTCCCTGGTAGTGCAACTGAAGCAAGCAATCAACTATAGGTGACAAGGCACTGTCGAAAGATTTTCTGGATAAAGTGTGGACAGGCGTAAGTCAGGAGATGGATACAAAAAAAAGCAAAGCCTTTATCAATGCCTAGAAGCACAGTGAAGTTTATTATTAAGGGGTGGAAGGTATTTGGTTCAACATAGACCCTCCCTGGATCAGGAAGTTGCTCCAAACTGGATGAAAGAGCCAAGAGGAAACTGGTCAGAGAGGCTAGCAAGAGGCCTACAGCAGCTCGGAAGCAGTTGCAGGAATTTCTGACAAAGAGTGGTCATTGTGTGCATGTGACAACAATATCACAAATTCTCCAAAAATGTGGCTTGTATGGGAGGGATGCAAGAAAAAAATCCACTCTTCAAGAAAGGTCACATACAGTCACGACCGAGCTTTGCCAAAACGCACCTAGAAGATTCTAAGGCCCCATAGAAAAAGGTGTTATGGTCAGATGAGACTAAAATGTAATTATTTGGCCTCAACTCCAAACGATATGTCTGGCAGACATCCAATACAGCTCACCATCCAAATAACACCATTCCTACAATAAAGCATGGAGGTCATAATATCCTGTAATGGAGGTGTTTCTCTGCAGCAGCGACTGGATAGAAGAAAAATGGATGGGGTAAAATACCACCCTCTGCCAGAAAGTTGTCAATGGGAAGAAGGATTACCTTCCAACATGACAATGACCCAAAGCACCCAGCACAAATGACCACACAGTGGTTGAAGTAGACAAAGGTGAATGCCCTTGCATGGCCTAGTCAGAGCCCAAACTTTAACCCCATTGAAAAAATGTGGAATGACTTGAAGACTGCAGTCCAGAAATGGTCACCATCACATTTAACTGAACTTGAGCAGTTCTGCAAAGAGTGGGCAAATATTGCAAAGTCTAGATGTGCAAAGTTAGTAGAGACTTATATCAACAGGCTAAAGACTGTAATTAAAGAAAAAGGTTGTTCAACAAAATACTCACACAAGGGGGTGATGCTTTTTCCAACTTATTGATTCTGTTTATAATTTTTTTTCTGACATGTTGATGTTATATCTTTAACTTGGATGTTATACGTTGCACGGAGCTGGATAAACAAAAACTTAAAGGGGGGGGTATTTAATATACCCACTGTAGCTGACCACAATAGGAAGAGACTGCTCATTGTGCAGTGCAAGGTGTTATTTGGATGTCTGGTGTAATTATACTGTACTAGTAAGGAGTACTACCATCATATGTAAGGTAGAAAAAGAGAGAAATCTGAATCAGAGCACATGTCCAGAGAACCAGAAGACGGTGGAATGGGCTTGGTAAGAGACTAACACTGTACAAGTTAATCTGTTGTCTGCTGAGAAATCACACTAGATCACACAAAAAGTAGTGCACGCACTACTCTTCCAAAACACACCGCACCAAATTGCGGTACTACGCAATAATATGTAGCCTATTACACTGCAATTCACAGTAACATAGTACAATATTTCACTGTATAGCAGCAACTAACTCTCCCTATTCACAGATGGTTCCCTTTGCATACTCCAATGCACAATGACAAATGGCTGCTAGAAACCCAGCCTTTAATATGGAGGGGGCTGGCTCATAACAAATAGGCCTGTACTGTAAACTCTTCTAGACTCTAGCAATTGAATGCAAACAACAGGCTTGATAGCAATGGCAGCATTGTGTGGGCTAGGAACCCTCTTACCCGGTTTCACAGCGCAGCAGGGTGAAGCGATGACCTTTTATGTGGAGGAGGGCCCCCTTTGTCCATCCTCTTGTAGGGTAGTGTACATGGCAATGACCTGATCTGCCTATCTGCAGTTTCCACTAACCTGCCTCCTCAGGATAATCATCTCTTTCCCTCTGGTGGCTCTGCAACTTCCTGGCCCTGCCTGATCTGGCTTGGGCCCAAGTGGATCCACTCTGTTCTCTTTCTCTCTCCTGCCTGGCTTCCAACCCAGTCTCTCCCATCTACCCCCATGTTCCCGGCTTTTTCCTTTTTAATTGCTCCCGCCCCTGTGCCAGTCCTCATTGGCGGTGTAGTTCAGCTTCAGCTAATCTGGATAAAAGAATCCGGTTTACAACATACAAGTCCAGAATTTCTGTATGAGTTGTGTGAGATCTAATTTGCTGGACACTGCCATCTTGTGGCAAAAAACAGTTCTGCATAGCAGTAACATTGTACAGTGTTACACACACATTGCCAATTTATGTGTATGCAGTAAACTGAGCTTATCTGTGTTACAAAACTCTTTTGTGAGATGAATACGTTTTCATCAATACAAAACAACAAGTAATGCATGGTTATTCTTCAGTGAATTGACACTTTTGTAGTTTTTTTTTCAACAGGCAGGATCAGTACTCCTTAACAAAAAAATCATAATTTCTATAGCTGTCTGGATTTGGCCTCAAAGTGACTGTCATTTAAGAGAAATCAATTTTCTTATAGGTGTAAAACTACAGGCATATCTAGACACCTAGATTATACGTATTTACCCTCAGCAAATCCTAGGCAGATATAATCAGGTAAAGGCCTGGCATTTCCTGGTAGTTTAGAAGCTTGCCACCTCATCCCATTACTATTTAAATATCCCACTGGCCCATCATGAAAGCAGTAATAAATCCATAAACAAACATTTATTATAATGCAAGTTACCATTTTTAGCTGTGGTGGCTGCATTCGTTTACTTTTTTAGGCTTTTTCCTATTTTGTCACTGGTCATCCAGCCAGTAAGTCTGTTTTTTAGCTTCTTTTAACAGACCGAGCTGTCCAGAAATAGTGGCAGTTAGGGGAACGAACCATTTAACACTGGCAGGGGTGCTTACAATGATCAGCCTTCATTCATGTATGTAAAGCCTTCATCCCAAAAGGAAAAAAAATGTTCTTGTAATTGTTTAAACAGTATTAGCTGGAGTTCGATTTTCTTTTGTTAGAGAAGTCATCTAAATCTGTTAGTGGATTAAACACTACTTTCTCCACAAATTGACAATGCTGCTGTCCAAAGGTGTCTTTGTTGTTCCTCCATCCGGAATGGAGACACCCTAAGATAAGAAGTGTGTAACTGAGCAGATCACCAGGTGAAAATATAGAACTAGTATATAATATAGAACTAAAAAGCCTAAACAACCCCCTCTCCCATCCTCATTCCCCCTTACCTATTCCCTCCCCCTTTGTGGTGAGAGGCTTTTGGCGGGAATGGACACCCCTCCTCTAGGACTGAATCCGAAGGAAACTCTGTTTGTATTGGGATAAGTACAGTTTGTGCTTTATAGTATTGCCCATATGTATTTAACTCCTCTCTGTATATCGTTATAAACCTGAAGTGCATTTGTGCATCATTTGAATAAACTATTATCCGTTAAAAAGCCTAAACAAAATGTATCCACCCACCACATTTAAAGTGATTGTAAAGGATCAAAATTATTATTTTTTTTTAAAAATAACAAATGTCATACTTACCTGCTCTATGCAATGGTTTTGCACAGAACAGCCCTGATCCTCCTTTTCTCGTGTCCCCTGCTGGCACTCCTAGCTCCCCCCCCCCCCCCCGAGCGCCCACCTCAGCAAGCCGCTTGCTATGGGGCACTTGTGCGGGCTAAATAGAGTCGGCTCTGAGTGTCCATAGATGTACAAAGCACGGCTCAACCTTGCACCCCATTCCCTTGTCCCTGGCTGTGATTGACAGCAGTTGGAGCCTCTGCTCTTGTGCACATCGCTGGATCAAGATAGGGCTCAGGTAAGTAAAGGGGGTGCTGGGGGGGTTGAGATGCATGCAGAAGATTTTACAACCACTTTAAGGATTGGTAAGCTGCAATGTATTGCATTTTGGTTTTGGGGTTTTAAACCATTTTAAAGAAAGTTTTCCTCAATAGTCAATGGTTAATGTGTGGGAGGGGATAGAAAAGCTGCGAAATTACCAGAAAATGCTGAAGCTCTGCCTAGTTGCTACTTCAGGTATGTGCAAACATTTCAAAGTATCTACCTATCAGCTTTTTTTTTTTTAACAAAACATAACAACCCAGCATGTTAAAATACACTATAGATTATTGTTTTTCTTCAATAATATCCTCAACAAGTAGTAATAATAATAATTAAGACACAAAATGTTTAAAGGCACATATAGGTGTCCTTTCAAATGGGGTATGCAGTGCAGCAAGGAGCCTAGCCTAGACTCTGTACAATATAGTAAATTATTCTTCCACTGAAGGGGTTAACAAACATACAGCAAAAAGCATGTGCCTCCCCACAACCACATCTTGAAATAAAAGGATTTTTTTTCTCTGAATAGCAGCCCTGGGCATGTCCTTTCAGATTAGCATCACAGATGGAGAGAGGGGAGAGGATGCTTTATTTAGAGAGACAGCCGAGTAGCCAGGCGGACAGCATGGAAATGGAGAGAAGAGACACTGCATAGGCACAATCCTCAGCGGGTACACAGAAGCCCCCTGGGATCTAATGAAAGAGTGGATATCCAAGCAGCCCAAATAGTGAAGGTGCAATTTCTACATAAGACTGAATTCCAGTCAAAATAATATACAATAAAGTCCTCCTAACCCTCAAAAAGAAGTCATTATGGATGTGTGTCAGAAGAAAAGACACAATGTTTAGTAATAAATATTCTTTGTTAACAACTGTTTCCTGAATGTGGATACATCATTTGACGGGAGGATCAATAATCCATGCAAGTTTCCAGCCTACAGCAACTGCAGAAGCCTCTCACCGACAAGAGTGGGAAGCAAAATGGCACACAATGTTTGCTTATTCTAAAAGATGGAAAGACTTGGAGTGTCATTCACTGCAGAAACATTTTCCTTTGCAGTTTAGTGAACTTTTGGAGTTCATGTGAAAAAAAAAAGATATATATATTATTATTGTTATTATTATTGTACAGGATTTATATAGTGCCAACAGTTTGCGCAGCACTTTACAATGAAGAGGGGGGGGGGCAGTACAATTATAATACAATTCAATACAGAAGGGACAGGAGGGCCATGATCGTGGTGCTTACAATCTAAAGGGAGGGGGAGGTGGTACAAAAGGTAATAGCTGCAGTGGATGAACTGATGGAGGTGGCTCGGGTACAGTTCTTAGGTGGAGGTGGGGTAGGCTTCCCTGAATAAATTCGTTTTCAGGGATCGCCTAAAGGTCGACGGGGTAGGGGCTGACCGGACATACTGGAGCATGGAGTTCCAGAGGATGGGAGAGGCTCTGGAGAAGTCCTGGAGGTGAGCATGGGAGGAGGTAACAAGGGAGCTTGAGAGCAGGAGGTCCTGGGAGGAGCAGAGAGGATGATTAGGGCAATATCTGCAGATGAGGTTGCTGATATAGCGGGGGGCGATGTTGTGGATGGCCTTGTATGTTGTGGTTAGTATTTTGGATTTCTATACGGTGGGGTAGGGGAAGCCAGTGAAAGAATTAGCAGAGAGGAGCAGCAGTCACGGATATACAGTATATATATATAGTGGGCTGTGTTACAAAATGGTGCATTTGTTTTTTGGCCCATTGTGTTGTGATGTCAGTCCTTGCATGGGTTGCCTTAACTCACTACACATTCATGTAAATGGTTAAATGCACCACATAAGCCTGGCTGAGTGTAACTGGGCCTTGAATCTTTTTTGCTATAGTAAAAAAAAGGGGGAAAAGTGCAGCTTGGAGAGAGCAGGCAGCTTGCATATGAAAGATCAATGTATAAAACCCTCTTGTATATATAGATAATAAATGCAGCACCGCAAATTAAAATAAAATGTGAATACTCAATCAATCTGTACTGTGTGTGAAAAATTGAATAAATAAAAGCGTGCTCCAAATTAATGAGTGAATAAATATAAAAAATTCCATCAATTCCTCAAATATGTGTCAATTAATTAAATAACTAACGTTCATGAATATGATTGTGCAAAAAATTCTGGCTTCCACATGTTCATCTGTATTTTTTCCCGTGATTATATGTGATTCAAATTGTGGATATCATCAAACCACCATCATCACTCTGTACTCACCAGAAGAAATCAAAATATACAATTGTATCTGGCGCAAAAGAACAGCTGGATCCAAAATAGTAGTAATGATTAAAGCATTAAAAACACACATAAGAGTAAAAAAAAACGGATTAGTCCATTGTACATCCGTGGTTATAGGGTGAGTGAATGCACATGTAGATATGTGTATTACCAGAGGTAGCAGCTGTCTTCAAAGTAATAGCCAGCTCCATACAAACAAGAAAGAGGGAAAGAAATGGGGAAGCGCCACCTGGGTGCAGAGTGTTATCTTTCAATATGCAATATATATATATTTTTCCTCTTATTTTCCCTAAAGACATGTGCATAGCCAGTCATAATAATTTTAGCATAATTTTTACATATGAATTATTATAATGATTTGTTGAGTTTTTAACCCCCCCCCTTTTTTATTCCACTTTTATTCCATACATTAATGTTTGTGTTTTTGCAATGTACTATCCTTATTAGTTTAACATGTATAAGAAGCAAACAGTGCCCCCCTACCAAAGTGCTAAGTGCAAACTGTATAATCCTGTGCAAAATACAACCAATTATCCGCAGCTGCTGTACACTTCTAGTGATACCATACAGAGTGTTAATTATTTATAAATAGAGCAGCGCTGCTATCTCTTACGTGAATAATTCTAAAATAAATGCTGATATTGAGAATACAAATTATCATAAACCAATCACTATAAAATTCAATTTAATATATTAAAATAAATATCCTATTAACTACAGTTCATATGTGAAAATAAACTTCTGTGAATTCTTGATTGATGTGAACTCTAATGCCCCGTACACACGGTCGGACTTTGTTCGGACATTCCGACAACAAAATGCTAGGATTTTTTCTGACGGATGTTGGCTCAAACTTGTCTTGTATACACACGGTCGCACAAAGTTGTCGGAATTTCCGATCGCCAACAACGCGGTGACGTACACCACGTACGACGAGACTAGAAAAGGCCGGTTCAGAACCAAGCGCGGCACCCTTTGGGCTCCTTTTGCTAATCTCGTGTTAGTAAAAGTTTGGTGAGAGACGATTCGCGCTTTTTCAGATAGTTTTCTGCCGTTCAGTTTGTGCTTGTGGGTTTGTATCTGCTCTTCAGTGCGTGCAGTCAGTTCGTATCGGAGTTTTCTGTGCGATCTTGCCCGCTCGTTGCTGTTTTTCAGGTGTTTTTCAGGTCGCTCTTCACAGGCCTTGCTGTTCTTCAGTGCGTTCTGTTACTTCGTTCTGAGCAGCCGACCGTTTTCTAGCCATGTTTCGTATGCGTACTCCTCGTAGAGTTCGTGCTGTGCGGGGGCTTGGTGTTGGGGTCCTGACCTTGACACAAGTCCAGTCCATGAACAGGGTGGGGAGGAGTTCATGGACCAAGAATTGGTTGCTTCAGCGTGACCAGTTCTCTCATATGCCTTTGCTCTGTGAGATCCGTGAGAATAATCCTGATGATTTCAGGAACTTTCTCAGGATGACGGACCCCGTGTTTCACCGTCTGTTGGCTTCGCTGACCCCCTATATCAGCAGGCAGGATACCTGCATGAGGCAAGCCATCACTCCGGAGCAGAGGTTGGTCGCTACCTTGCGGTATTTGGCCACAGGGAGAAGTCTGCAGGACTTAAAGTTCTCTACAGGCATCTCCCCCCAGGCTCTGGGGATCATTATCCCAGAGACCTGTTCTGCCATCATCCAGGTCCTGCAGAAGGAGTATATGAAGGTAAGATTTTTATCCTTTTATATCACATTTTATTGTATTGAATGTTTGATAATATATTGTATTTCTTCCCTCATTCCCTAATTACCATGATTGTAATATGCTGTGAATGTCCCCTTTGTCCTCATGCATGCTGGATTTTTATGTAATTATTATTTTAGGTCCTTCATACATATTTGCCCTTCAATAACCTCTCCAGCATGGTGTCTCCTGCCCTATATTCACCTCATGTAGTCACTTAACAATGTATTTTATCAGCTCTATAGTAGTGCTTTACCCCAAACACCCCCTAAAATGTTTGGAAATGTGATTTTTGATTTCAATTCAGGCAGAGTGCCAGAGGGTTTTTTTTGTGGTGTCCCCCAATTTTTTTTAACCCTCCCTCCCCCAACTGCTAAGTCAGCTGATCCTAATTCTCTATCCTCAATCATCTATCTGCTGACTTTGCCAAACCCATACACACTATACCCACCTCTTTACTGGTCAGATTTATTGATGAATTCCCCAAAGCATGTAGTGCAAGGGCCTGCCTGTATACTTTCCAATGGTAATGTTTAAAGTTTTGTTATTCTATTATTATCTTGATAGGTAATAGCAGAATGTCCAAATGTCCTCAAATGTGTACTGTGTGTATTTATATCTTTGTATTATGACACTTCCTACCTGTCCAGTGGGCTGCCAATAGTGTAACTAAGGAGGGTCTGTAACAAGTAATACCCATTATTTAGGCATTCATCTCTCAATGAAGTGAAGAGGGTTACCTGTCCAAGAGTTCCCCCCCCTATAATGTTAGAAATGGCCCATGAGAGGGGGGGAGGGGGAATATGATAGTTGTACCTTATACTTTGGCCTTGTTAAATTCCCCTTAGTAAATGCTATCTGGAGGTTGCCCCATAATGTTTGTGTCTAATCTGCTTGCCATGTATCTTTGAAAAAATATTAATGTTTATTGTTTTTTCTTCAACAGTTTCCTTCAACGCCACAGGAATGGCAGACTGTGGCCTCCCACTTTGCCCAGCGGTGGGACTTTCCTAACTGCGGAGGGGCAATTGATGAGAAACACGTCCACATCGTCCCACCACCCAACTCGGGGTCGTACTATTATAATTACAAAGGGTTTAATAGTATAGTGATGTTGGCGGTGGTGTCGGCTAATTACGAGTTCTTGTATGTGGACGTGGGGAAGAATGGCCGGATGTCCGATGGTGGAGTGATCGCCCAGACGGAGTTCTACAGGCGTCTCCAGAATGGCAGCTTGGACTTGCCACCTCCAGAGGACAATGTTGAAGGTCTCCCATTTGTGTTCGTTGCTGATGAAGCATTTGCGCTGGGGGACCACCTGATGCGGCCATTCCTGATGAGGACCCTCACCCCGGAACAGAGGGTTTTTAATTACCGGCTGGCCAGAGCCCGAAGAGTGGTGGAGAACACATTTGGAATCCTGGCCAGCCGGTTCCAATTATTTCTGACACCCATCCATATGGCGGAGTATAAACTGAACCATATAATACTTGCCTGCTGTGTTCTCCATAATTTTTTAAGAAAACATTCAGCCAACTATGCTGTCTCAGTTGGGCCTGAGGCCGGAATCCCTAATCCATTAACACTGACGGCGCTTGAAAGTGGCCGTCCTGGCTTGCCCTCCCTGAATGCCCGTGATGTCCGGTTACGCTACCTGGAGTTCTTTGCAGGTAGGGGGGCTATCAATATGCCAGACAATCTGTGACACCTTTTTCAAATAAAAAACAACCAAAAGAAATTCTTTGTGGACATTTACTGCTTGTGTTTGTTTTAGCTGACCCTGACAGAAATGTGTTGAGTGCAGAAAATGTCGTGATTGGGTAACCTTATAAAAAACAGTGTTGGCTGGTACTTCCTAAATGCCAAAACACATTTCACTACAAGTGCACTTGCAACTGCACTGAACCTGCACTTGTAGTGCAAAGTGTATTTGCCCTTAGGAAATAACCCCCATTTTTGCATAAAACAGCAATTACATCACCCCAAAAGTGTTGTAGTGTTGAGACAATAATCCACACATTCTTGAGTAAGGCACTTTTTTATACCTGCACAATCACATGTGCATTTCCCAAAGGTTTTTAAAACAAACCAACATGTTTGTTGTATAACAATGTTTGCAGTAACATTATCAAAAATCGAAATATCCATTTCAGATAAAACAGGCCTGTGTAAAACCAACAAGAAAGCCAAAAAACTTGAACTTACAAAGTTCACATATGGTAAAACCTGAAGGCTATATCAGACATCAGTATTTAGGAACTGGGTTTGATATAGCGTTCAGATGGGGGGAAATCACCCCTGGAAAAGCCAAATTTGGAAGATGCACATCAATTTACGAATGTCAACATGTGCTATCTGCCATCAGGGGGGATCAAGGGACGTGTTTTGGGGGAGCAAGCCCTTCCTCAATGCGACTTTATAATTGAGGAAGGGGTTGCACCCCCAAAACGCGTCCATTGATCTCCCGTGATGGCAGATAGCACATGTTGGCACACTGTGTGCATCCTCCAAATTTGGCTTTTCTAAACATTGTAAAAATTTTCGTAAGATAAAACAGGTGATTTTGTGGGGTTTAAATTCGCCCCAAAACATCAATGATGTTATTATTTTTTTTAATAACATCACTGATTTGTTGCTGGATGTTTTGCAATTGGAGATTACACCCCATGATCTCCCCGATCAGTATCTGGGCACTTTCAGATGTAAAGCGTTCTGGATCACGATCACCTAAAAAGAGATAAAGAACAAAAAAAAAGGTCTCAAAAATCTGCCAACATCCATCTCTTTTACCTGAGCCTGTGGTCGCAGACACTCACCTGTTGTGGTGCCAATCTCCACCACATCTTCTTCTTCCTCCTGCTCTTCTTCTTGGGTTGGTATTTCCCCTTCTTCCAGAGGGGGGGGGGGTCTCTGGTCTCCTGGGATGAGGGGTGTCCTCCGAGTCTTTTCTCCCCTATGTAAAACAAAAATGGTATAATTAGCACACAGATATTTGATGGCAGAACTAGAAATAGGAAACATTGCTTGGAAGTGGGCTACAATTGTCTATTTTAGCCGAGTTCCAAGATGTATATTTTTTAGTGTCCTTTGTCAAGCTGCAATACTTTACCTGTTTGGTACAAGCTTCACAGATGTAGCCCCCCCTATAGTATACACTGGAGCACCTGTGTGCCCCCCCTAATAAAAATGGTGTTCTGGGGTCCCACACTAGTGCTCCAGTGTCCAGATGTGAAAACAGCTGCTCAGTGTCCTCTCCTTACACACAATCTAGTTTGCATTTCATTCTAGTAACAAACCCATCTACACAAACAAATATTTGTCATCCAAGTAGGCCCCCAAAAATGTGTGAAAATGCATATGGCCTAAACAATGGTGTTCTAGAGGCCGAAAGAAAAATGTTTGATACGAACGAATAATGGGCCCATGAACATTAAAGTTGACCTTTTTAAACGTTACAATTAATAAAAGCATATGGAGCAGAACGAACGTAATAAAGACAGAAAGAATAGGAACACAGCACAACTACTTACTTTTTTGCAGCACTCTCCGAATCTTTCGGTACTGCTCTGGCTCTCTCAACTTCAGGTCCGACCACCGTTTCCTGAGCTGATCTTTTGATCTTCGTACCCCGAAATTCCTCTCAAGACTCCTGACCACTTTCGCCATGATCTTGGCCTTTCGGATATTGGGGTTGGGGTAAGGCCCATATTTTCCGTCATAGTCGGACTTCTTCATGATGTCGACCATCTCCAACATCTCCCCAAACGACATATTTGTGGCCTTAAAACGTCTCCTTCTGGATCGGGACGTGCCTGGATCCGGGCTTTCCTCCTCCTCCTCCTCGTTGCTATAATTAGCACGCACCTGCTGTAACTCCGCCATGTGCTCTTCACCCACTGCGCCGAACGAAAAGGGGCGGGGAATACACTAGAAAGAACGTCAGGGGCGGGCGGAGTTACACGCATGCGCAGTGTGTATAAAGCGTAACACGCGTGCGTATTACGTACGATCTGTGAGCGGAGGAAGGAGCATTGGACGCGCCGATCGTAAGAACGAAGGTAAGAGACAAACTTGTGCCTATACTGCTTCTAGATTGAGGCCTATATTGTAACAAGATTAGGAGAGTTTTGTCTGACATTAGGCTTTGTCTTGTGTTGTGTCTTGCAGTGAACATGGATATCTTAATGAAAGATAATGACTTCATGTCAGTATTCATAGATATGCTAAGGGAGCTGCCCTGTCTGTGGGAGATTACCCACCCCCATTTCAAGAACCAAGCAAAGAGGAAGGCAGCACTGGAGCAATTGTGTGAAATTGTGAAGCAGGTGATCCCCACGGCAGACATCACCTATTTAAAGATATTAATTGGTGGCCTGAGGAGTACATATCTAAGGGAGCGCAAGAAAGTCCTGGATTCACAGAGATCCGGAGCAGGAGATGACATCTATGTCCCCAGGATGTTGTACTACGACAGGCTGCACTTTCTGGCAGGCCAGACTGAACCCAGGCCATCCCTCTCCAGTCTTCCTTCCATGCTTCCTTCCCCCCCGGCTGAGGCTTCTGACGCCCAACCTGGGCCTTCCAGGCCATATGTGGAGGAGCCCAGATTGAGCCAGGTATAGCATTCCTCTAAATATTTCTGCTTGTCCAATCAATGATGTTAACTAGATGATAGTTGGGAGTACTAATTTAGGATTGTGATTGATGAAGCAAAAACTAAAACTATGTCCCTTTTTCATACACAGGGAAGTCTCAGCCAGGAGGTGGCCGGGCCGAGCCGGCTGGCTGATATCAAGGTCCCTCCACCCCCCCTGAAAAGAGAAAGTGGCAGTAGGACGAGTACCCTAGAGGAGGCGGCTATAGCATTCTTTTGGAGGGCTACAGAGGTCCTGGGAGCACCCCACACCATGCAGGAGAACATTGCTGCCTTCATAGCATATAAAATGCAGAGGATGGAGGAGGGCCAAAAAGCCATGTGTGAGGCCCTCATATCAGAGGCTCTGGAGAAAGGTATGAGGGGCCAAATTACACCTCACACACATCTTTGGGATGGTCCTCCTCCTCCTCCTGCAGGTCCTCCTCCTCCTCCTCCTCCTCCAGGTCCTACTCCTCCTCCTGCCACATCTCCAACTGCACAGCCACAGCCCGGAAGGAAGCGTGGAAGGAAGACCAGACAGTGATTGCCCTGGATCCAGTCTGGTCGGCCAAAAGATGCAGCCTCTTGTGGTACCACAGCCTGGGGACACAGATGTCATCTGCTGCTATCCGTATCTCTGCGAATCCCAGACCAGACTGCCCTCCCTTAGATATGGACTCCTCAGGCCACCAATTTTGATGTTGAAGAATTGATGTCTGCCGTGGGGGTCCCAGGCTTCACTAATTTCTCTTGTTGATCCGGTGTTGCCTTCCTCTTTGTTTGGTTCTGATCCCTTAATAAAGGATTTTTGTTTTGAATTATACTCTCCTATGTGTTTTACTTCAAAAATGACAGTTTATTTGTGAGGATTCAGGTACATTTCAAATATACAATGTGAAATGAACAAGAGACACCAACACCAAACAACCTCCTGGAGATTAAATAATAAAAGATATCAATGGTGTTGGGGTAACTTGACACACAAAACACACACAAAAATATTCGGGAGTAAAAATAAAAATAACATTGAACAAAGATCAGCCTTGGAAAAAACCCAAATATTAAAGAAAAAAAAAAGCTTAAAATCCAAAATAAAAAAAAATTAAAAAATATAAAACTGTCAGATGTGACAACTAATAACAATATATTCAGGGAATCCCACTAAAAAAACACAAATAAAAGTTTGTGAGAAGTGTGTGTGAATATGAGCAGCAAAACGACTTCATTCTTGTCACATTATAAAGAAGAAGAGAGTGCGCTGTATTAAACCATTTTTAACATTGCAGCGTGACGAAAATGCTGTATCCATTGCGAACGCTAAGTTTACCAGAACGAGCTGTCCTGTGTCGGAATTTCTTCTGAGCATGCGTGGCACTTTGTGCGTCGGAACAGGCCACACACGGTCGGAATTGACGCGATCGGATTTTGTTGTCGGAAAATTTTATCTCCTGCTCTCCAACTTTGTGTGTCGGAAAATCTGATGGAAAATGTCCGATGGAGCCCACACACGGTCGGAATTTCCGACAACACGCTCCGATCGGACAATGTCCATCGGAAAATCCGTGTGTACGGGGCATAATTCATATATCTTTCACCACTGTGCTCTTGACATTCTCTGTAGATAATGTTAAAATGTGCACACCATCACCAGTCGTTATACCTGCTCACCTCAACAATGAGTCAGGAAGACTCTTTACTCTCACTCCGCTACGGTCTCACTCCTCCACAGCCGACCAGCTACTCTATGTCAGCTCTCAACCAAGCAGCCTCCAGATCATATGACCAGGCTAGTCACTTGGTGACACTGCTTTCTGTCTAGCTGTCTATTCCAATCTGTCAGGACTCACTGTCCTCCCCCTGGAGTTTTGAAATAATTTGATAATCTGTATTACTGACTTATAGGTAAGTTATACCTCTCCCTGGCATACCTCATACTCACCCCCCCCCCACCCCCCCATCATTTGTTCCCTTGTTTCTTCATGCTCCCCTCCACCCATCACCCTTTCATTGGTCTTTCTTTCCTTTTGTTTCTTTTCCCACCTTTACTTCCCCCTTTCCCTTCCTCCCCTCCTCCTCTCCCCTCCATTCATGTTTTCCCCTCTTTATTTCTTCTTCTCTGCCATACCCTACCATTTACATATTTATTCATTTTTCATCATCCCCTATTATTCAATCTCCCAATCTCTTTGCTCCCCCCCCCCTCATTTTCTTTCCTATCCTTTTTCTTTCCCATTTATCTCCTTATCTACCCCCCTCCCGCTTTTTCCCTCCCTTCCTCTCCCTCCCTTTCCCCTCACATTCCCCCCCCCCCTTTCCCCCTCCCTTTCCTCCCTCCCTCGTTCCTGCGTTCTTTTCCTTCCCTCACCCTTCATGGAATGACTATGCATGATATACCGATCATAGTTACATAGTAGATGAGGTTGAAAAAAGACACAAGTCCATCAAGTCCAACCTATGTGTGTGATTATATGTCAGTATTACATTGAATATCCCTGTATGTTGTGGTCGTTCAGGTGCTTATATAATAGTTTCTTGAAACTATCAATGCCCCCCGCTGAGACCACCGCCTGTGGAAGGGAATTCTACATCCTTGCCACTCTTACAGTAAAGAACCCTCTAAGTAGTTTAAGGTTAAACCTCTTTTCTTCTAATTTTAATGAGTGACCACGAGTCTTGTTAAACTCCCTTCTGTGAAAAATTTTTATCTCCAGAGAGAATGTGTTCAGTGCTCGCAACCTTTCCTCATAACTAATATCCTCCAGACCCTTTATTAGTTTTGTTGCCCTTCTTTGTACTCGCTCCATTTCCAGTATATCCTTCCTGAGGCCTGGTGCCCAGAACTGGACAGCATACTCTATGTGCGGCCGGATCAGAGTTCTGTAGAGCGGTAAAATTATCGTTTTATCTCTGGAATTAATCCCCTTTTTAATGCATGCCAATATTTTGTTTGCTTTGTTAGCAGCAGCTTGGCATTGCATGTCATTGCTGAGCCTATCATCTACTAGGACCCCCAGGTCCTTTTCCATCCTAGATTCCCCCAGAGGTTCTCCCCCCAGTGTATAGATTGCATTTATATTTTTGCCACCCAAATGCATTATTTTACATTTTTCTACATTGAACCTCATTTGCCAAGTAGTCGCCCACCCCATTCATTTGTTCAGATCTTTTTGCAAGGTTTCCACATCCTGTGGAGAAGTTATTGCCCCGCTTAGCTTAGTATCGTCCACAAATACAGAGATTGAACTGTTTAACAAATTAAACAGAATTGGTCCCAGCACAGAACCCTGGGGGACCCCACTACCCACCCCTGACCTTTCTGAGTACTCCCCATTTATCACCACCCTCTGAACCCTTGTAGCCAGTTTTCAATCCATGTACTCACCCTATGTTCCATGCCAACAGACCTTATTTTGTACAGTAAACGTTTATAGGGAACTGTATCAAATGCTTTTGCAAAATCCAGGTACACCATGTCTACGGGCCTTCCTTTATCTAGATGGCAACTCACCTCCTCATAGATGTTTAATAGATTGGTTTGGCAAGAACGACTGCGAGAGATTACTAAAATCTTGTATATAGTCCCTTATCATCCCCTCCAAGAATTTACATACTATTGATGTTAGGCTAACTGGTCTGTAATTCCCAGGGATGTATTTTGTGCCTTTTTAAATATTGGTGCTACATTGGCTTTTCTCCAATCAGCTGGTACCATTCCAGTCTGTAGACTGTCAGTAAAAATTATCATTATCCCTTCTTATTTAGAACCAACTTCCGCATAATCCCCCTTGTCCGCCACGGGGGTAGTCCCTTTCAAGCGGCTTGGTTCCACACTTGGTCATTGACCCGTTGGATGAGCAACTCGTTCTTTCTATTTTGTTTGCTGAATTATAACTACCCAAGTTTCCCAATTGTAATTTACTTGTCTTGTGCCTTATGTAATTATTTCTCTTATAGATTATTCCTTCTGAGGAAGAGGTGTGTACCGCAAAACTAGTAGAGGAAAGGTCAATTTTTGAGACACACTTCATCAACATATACCTCTTGGGGGAACCCTGAGTATTTGTTCATCGATTGATTATTTAACTTTTTTAAAATTAAATTTGTTAGTCATTTTTATATGTAATAAATATTTAATTCTATATAAAAACTACGTTGTTGTTTATTAGTACCGAGATAGTCCACCATAACCATTTTGGTGGGAATAATTTGTATGGTCAGCTTCACCAACTGCCCCTATTTCCCCACCCTCCCCTGTTTCTCAATACTAATTTGGATGATGGTACTTTGTTAAATCTAGTTAAGTCTTTATTATGTGAGGCCATACTCAAAAATGTTGCATTGTAGCGATGTGGAAAAAAAGCTCACCACCAAGTCAAAATGAAGGAATAGTGTATCTTTTCTAAAGCATATTCCAACAGAATGACAACATAAATTTAGGTAAGATGATGAAAGATGCTCCTCAAACTCACATATGTGGCTGCTGCTCAAGATCGATGTGGTGATGTGACATCAGTATGTAAAGCGCTATCCAACACGTTTCGTGCAATGGCACACCCTCAGGGATCAGGGGCATTTGTCCAGCCATTTCTTCTGGTGAGTGCAGAGTGATGGTGGTGGTTTGGTGATATCCACAATTTGGATTGCATATACTCTCAGGGGAAAAAACAAATGATTTGGTGGAAGCCATAACTGTTTGCACAATTATATTCATGAACTTTAGTTATTTATATAATCTTCACATGTTTGATGAATTGATTTAATTTTATATATTTACAGTGTCTTGAAAAAGTATTCACACCCCTTGAAATTTTCCACATTGTCATGTTACAACCAAAAACGTAAATGTATTTTATTGGGATTTTATGTGATAGACCAACACGAAGTGGCACATAATTGTGAAGTGGAAGGAAAATGATAAGTGGTTTTCAAAATTTTTTGCAAATAAATATGAGAAATGTGTGGCATGCATATGTATTCAGCCCCCCTGAGTCAATACTTTGTAGAACCAACTTTTGCTGCAATTACAGCTGCAAGTCTTTTTGGGGATGTCTCTACCAGCTTTGCACATCTAGAGAGCAGGGGCGGACTGACCATTGAGCCACTCGGGCACTGCCCGAGGGCCCTGGGCCACTAGGGGGCCCCATCAGGGTTACCAGCCTCAGTAAAACCAGGGACAGTATGTATAAATCTGTGTTTTTTTACATCTGTCTGTGTATACTGTGTGATTGTATACTGTGTGTGTGTATACTGTGTGGCCCCATAAGCTCTGATTGCCTGGGGGCCCCATAATCTCCTATTGCCCGGGGGCCCCATGAGTTATCTCTAGCCCCTGCTAGAGAGTGACATTTTTGCCCATTCCTCTTTGCAAAATAGCTCAAGCTCTGTCATATTGGATGGAGAGCATCTGTGAACAGCAATTTTCAAGTTTTGCCACAGGTTCTCAATTGGATTTAGGTCTGGACTTCGACTGGGAAATTCTAACACATGAATATGCTTTGATCTAAATCATTCCATTGTAGCTCTGGCTGTATGTTTAGGGTCATTTTCCTTCTGGAAGGTGAACCTTCACCCCAGTCTCAAGTCTTTTACAGAATCTAACTGGTTTTGTTCTAAGATTGCCCTGTATTTGGCTCCTTTCATCTTTCCATCAACTCTGACCAGCTTCCATGTCTCTGTTGAAGAAAAACATCCCCACAACATAATGCTGCCACCACCATGTTTCACGGTGGGGATAGTGTTTTCAGAGTGATGTGCAGTGTTAGGTTTCTGCCACACATACTGTAGCTATTTGCTTTAAGGCCAAAAAAGATACATTTTGGTCTCATCTGACCAGGGCACCTTCTTCCACATGTTTGCTGTGTCCCCCACATGGGTTATCGCAAACTGCAAACAGGACTTCTTATGACTTTCTTTCAACAATGGCTTTCTTCTTGCCACTCTTCCAGATTTGTGGAGTGCATGACTAATGCCCCGTACACACGACAACAAAACCCTGGATTTTTGTTCGAAGGATGTTGGCTCCAACTTGTCTTGCATACACACGGTCACACAAATGTTGGCCAACAATTACGAATCTACTTACGTACAAGACATACGTGATGTCTCCATTACGAACGCTAGTTATATCTCTGGCTCATACTTGATTCCGAGCATGCATGGACTTTTGTACGATGGACTTGTGTACACAGGATCGGAAAGTACGACAACAAACATTTGTTGGCGGAAAATTTGAGAACCTGCTAGCCAACATTTGTTGGCGGAAAGTCCGACAACAAATGTTTGATGTAGCATACACACGGTCAGACTTTCCGCCAAAATCCGATCGTGTGTACGGGACATAATACTTGTCCTGTGGACAGATTCTCCCACCTGAGCTGTGGATCTTTGCAGCTCCTCCAGAGTTACCATGGGCCTCTTGGGTGCTTCTCTGATTAATGCTCTCCTTGTCCGGCCTGTCAGTTTAGGTGGACAGCCATGTCTTGGTAGATTTGCAGTTGTGCCATACTCTTTCCATTTTCAGATGATTGATTGAATAGTGCTCTGTGAAAACTTCAGAGCTTGGGATATTTTTTTATAACCTAACCCTGCTTTAAAATTCTCCACAACATTATCCCTGACCTGTCTGCTGTGTTCCATGTCCTTCTTGATGCTGTTTGTTCAATAAGGTTCTCTAACAAACTTCTGAGGGCTTCACAGAACAGCTGTATTTATACTGAGATTAAATTACACACAGGTGGAATCTATTTACTAATTAGGTGACTTCTGAAGGCAATTGGTTCCATTAGATTTTAGTTAGGGGTATCAGAGTAAAGGGGGCTGAATACAAATGCACACCACACGTTTCAGATATTTATTTGTAAAAAAATTGAAAACCATTTATCATTTTCCTTCCACTTCACAATTATGTGCCACTTTGTGTTGATTGATCTTTCACATAAAATCCCAATAAAATACATTTATGTTTTTGGTTGTAACATAACAAAATGTGGATCATTTTAAGGGGTATGTACTCATTAATTTGGAGCATGCTTTTATTTATTTAACCACAGCCCCAGAAGATTTTACCCCCTTCCTGACCAGAGAGAGCACTTTTTACAATTTGGCACTGCGTTGCTTTAACTGACAATTGCATGGTCATGCAACGCTGTACCCAAACAAAATTTGCTTCCTTTTTTCCCCACATATAGACCTTTCTTTTGGTGGTATTTGATCACCTCTGCGTTTTTTTTTTTTTGCGCTATAAACTAAAAAAGAGCAACAATTTTGAAAAAAAAAATATTTTTTACTTTTTGCTATAATAAATATACCCCAAATTTAAAAAAAAAAAAAATTTCATCAGTTTAGGCCCATATATATTATTCTACATATTTTAGGTAAAAAAAATCTCAATAAGCGTATATTGATTGGTTTGCGCAAAAGTTATAGCATCTACAAACTATGAGAAAGATTTATGGCATTTTTATTATTATTTTTTTTTTTTACTAGTAATGGCGGCTATCTGCCATTGTTATAACTGTAGGGGGGATGAATACTTAGTATGAACACACGATCTGTACTCTACTGGTACTGCCTATAAGAGAAATAATGTAGAACGGCTCATGGCCAGTGGGGGGGGGGGGGGGGCTTGGGTGGCAGGCTGGGGGGGAGGGTTTGTCTGGCCGGCATGGGAGAGACCTGTCAAAGTGGGCCAGTCTGGATGAAGTCCAGGGCCAAATTTTTGTCCCAGTCCAGCCCTGCTTGGCAGTCATCGCGCCTTCCAGGCACTCGCATCGGCTCCGAGCGGCGTGCACTCGCCCCTAGTGGCCAAAAGGTGAAGCGATGTGCAATAACGTTGTTTCATCCAGCAGTGCCATTCAGCCGCAGTAAAACTGCGGCGGCTGGTCGGCAAGCAGTTAAACTGATTGTATATGCTCTTTTTGTCTCTTAAAATAATAAACATGTTATACTTATCTGCTCTGTGCAATGCTATTGCACAGATGCAACGCTATTGCACAGAGCAGAACAATTAAATTTCCAGTGCATCCCTGTGTCTTTAAGGAGGGGTGGGCTCCCTCCAGACTCACCTTCCCTCTGCCTATCCATTATTATGCATGTGCTTTTACTATGGAGGCTCTCAAAAATGTACAGAGTTAGGACTGCAGATAATACTCGGGTGCCGTGAAGTTGCTCTGCAGCTTACCAATGTACTGTATTTGCAAATGTGTGCAAACTAAACCCCTGTTTTTATTGCAAACTGTTAGACAAGATAATTTGATTGGTTGCAGGCTGGCTGGTAAAATGAGCTGGGAAATTTCTTTTGTTTTATTACACACAGCAGCCCTTATCCTCCTTTTTTGGGGTCACCAGCACTCCTGGCTCCCCCTCTTCTCGATATGCCACTAAAGGAAGCCACTTCCTATTGTGGCACACTGACTGACTCGATCCTGAGCTGCTCTATGTATGTCTATAGACACACACAGTGCAGCTCGGCCCTACCCACCTCTCTCTGCTCACAGCATTTGACTAAAAGCAGCAGGAGCCAAGGGTCCATGTGAGATTTTCCCTCACTTCACTTCAACCTTAAGAGAAAGATTGGGGTAAATTCACTAAGAGTTCAATAATGGCCCAAAAAATGCGGTAAAATAACAATTACTGTAAATCAGTTGTGAAAGTGCAATTCACAAAGAATTTTGAGTTAAATACTGAATGCAGTATTTGTTTGATTTAGCAGTAATCACTGCATTATTTCATGTGGTAATTTACCGAATTGAGCTGGCTGCTAAGGAGCAGGCCGGAAAGCCGGCCGCCGGGACCTTAACAATGGATGATAACACAAGGGGGCGGTGCCACCAGGTGAAGTAGCTAGGTGGCCCCACCCCTTACCTACTGTATATAAGAACTGTCAAATGGCGGAGCCTGCAGTAGGCGGTCAGCCTTCACGGACGGTGGGAGCGTTTTTTTTTTCGTTGTTTTTGGGTGCAGCGGCCAGAGTGATTGACGATGGATTTACATCCAGGGAGACAGATTTTTTATTTTTTTATTAAAGGAAATGTCAAAAACTGTCTCTGTTTTTATTACTTTTTGACACTTTTTTGGTGAATGGGTAGGGGTACTATGGGGTACCCCATACTCATTCATATAGGGGGGGCCGGGATCTGGGGGCCCCCTTCTTAAAGTGGGCTTCCAGACTCCAATAAGCCCCCTGCCCGCAGTCCCCCACAACCACTAGTCAGGGTTGTGGGGATGAGGCCGTTGTCCCCAACAACATGGAGCCAAGTTGCTTTTGGGCCCCCAGTGCCACGAAGCACCCACCCCCCATTTTAAGGGCATGTGGCCTGGTAAGGTTCAGGACGGGGGGGGGGGAACTCCCCCCCCCTTTCCTGACCTGCTGAGCTGCATGCGCATATAAGAGTTTGGTAATTTTTATTTTTATTTTTTGGCGTGGGTTTCCCTTAAAATCCATACCAGACCCTAAGGGCCCAGTATTGACTTGATGAGGGCCCCCATGCTGTTTTTTTTACATAATTTTTAATTGTTGGTTGACAGCTGATGAGTCATCTGTTGTTAAGGACGCAGCGGCCAACTTGCCTGCCCGCTCCTTAGCAACCGGCTATTTGTCAAAAAGCAGCATGGGGGTCCCCCTGACCCCCACGCTGTTTTTTGACAAATACCGCATGTGATACTGCCAGCAAACCCTGGTGGTAAATACCGCATGTTTTTTTACTCTCTGGTCTGTTTGTGAATTGGACTGAAAGAGGAACTGCAGTCTGTTTACATAATTTGTAATAAAAACATCTTTGCCATTCTGTAGCTTCCCTCCAACCACTTTGCATATTATTTTATATATACTGTGATTCTGTACTTGCCAGACATGCTGTAGGAATCTCCCTCCACTAAGTCTGGCTGCAATCATTTGAACTGTGGGCAGCTGAAGCTGCTACCTGTTCACACCACCAGCTCTGCAGCTCTCATTGGCCCTCTTATGACTTCACCCCCTCTTTTCCTGGCAAACTCTCACAAGAGTGAGAGAGAGAGCTGTGCATGATGTCATAAGCCTAGGCTAATGACCAGACAGGAAACAGGAAGTGGGCTGTATAAGGTATTTACTGACAGAAAAAAAAATTACTATTCAAAGTTAAAACAACAAGGGCAAAAGATTTAATAGATGGAAAGATGAAAAAATGACTGAAGTTCCGCTTTAAGAATTTTTTAAGCTTTATTTACCAGCACATTTTTAATTTTGCGGTAAATACCGCATAATCGTTATTTTTTTTTATGAATTGGACTTAATTTACCCCATGCAATAATTTATGCAAATTTGTCACGTGACTGCGTTATCGCATGTGGTAATCGTTAATGAATTGACCCCTTTGTGATTTTCACAAACTCTTATTGTCCTAATGAACTCTTTCCAAACTAAAAAAATGCCTTCAAAAATACTTTAATGTACTGTACTTGGTTTATACTACATTTGCTATGACTTACCCAGAGCTCAAACCTATCCAGCATGAGTCACTTCTGACAAGGTCACCCGAGATAACACCAGCTGAATTTTTGGGGAGGGAGCTTAGAGACAGATAAGCAGAGAGCTAGTCTATTCACAATACAGCTCTGCATGTTCCTTCGTTCCTCCACCTATGCGGGGGGGGGGGGTGTCCCTTTCCTCCAATCAGCTCTCACACAGTGTAAGCCAAGACTCCATGCCCACTACTGGAAGAGGAAACAAGATTTCTAACATGACCTGCACTTTCTAAAGGGTGTAGAAAGGGGAAGGCAGCAGATATACATGTAAAACTTATGAAGGTAGATTTGTTTCATCTCTGTGTATCATCTGAGGCTATTCACTTCACTGGGTATAAGAGAGGGTTTACAACTACTTTAATACAGAGATTAATACAGTAGGTCTGCAAAATCTTGTCTCTTGTTATGTTACAGATGCGTTGTTGTTTGCCTTTAAATAATTTTGTCCCTACCTCACACCATAGCTAGGAGATGTTCTGTATAGTAAGTCCCACCCTCCTTCAGTATGTCTTTAGTTTCTGTTTGTAGCACATGTAATTACTTGTGCTAGACATATCATGATATTTTGACCGATCTGATGTTAATCTATTATGATCTGCACAAGTTTTGGAATAAATCTCTCTACAATCTGCAATCTCTGATGTCATTTGGATCAAGTCACTGTCTGCCTATTCTACTGAGACTGTAAGTTACAGCTATCTTGTCACTACTGGATCAGTTATAGAGATCACACTTTTAGTGCTTAGATTGGAGAGGCAGAACACCTGTTATAATATCATGCATATTCATACCTCCCAACTATAGAACTTGAAAATGAGGGATACGTGCCCTGTGGCAAAAGTGGGCGTGGCCAAACTGTTTGTGAGAGGGGCTTACGGGGCACGGTTAAGCAAAACCTGGGCTACTTTTTACCCATAGAATATGCATTGATTGCTGTGACACAAGCGAGTCTCACAGACACATGTAAAACCTTAGTGCAGTCATTAAAAGGCTTCTATTGCATAAGGTTTTGCTCAAAATGAAAATAGACAGAGCTACCTTAAAGAAGAATTTCATTAAAGTAGTCAGGACTGCTTAGCAACCAGTAGCTGTTGAGACATTAAAAACACTTTGGTGATAAGTATATCATGTACAATATAGTGTATATATTCTGTAAGTCTATAGTCTGTAAGGCAGTGTGCAGGGGTCAATGGTGTGCAACACATATAGTGCTGCAGTCAGTGTCAGGTTTAGCACAGAGTGCAGGAGTCCAGTGTGTGTAAAGCAATGTGTTCAAGGACCAGGAGTATGTAAGACCACTTGATGAGTCTTTCTACATCCTGTCTAGTAAAATGAGAATAAGCTAGACAAAATCACTCCAATGTGAGAGAAATCCCTCTGAGCCAGTTGTCACTGAACAAGTGTCCCTACTTAAAGATTTCCCCTCCATTCCCATTCTGGTGGCAAATCTTTAGTTTCTCCCTCACTTTCAGTCCTGGTGACATTGGTCACCATGGCAGGTAGAGAGAGTTTTTCTTCATTAAAGGGATTGCAATAAAAACCTACACTAGTACTAACCTCTCACCACTCTAAACTAAAAAAAAAGTTTGGATATATTTTAAGCAGTGAGAACTTTTTGACTGGAGGCAAGGCCAGTCACATGACTAGACTTTCTCCTGCCTTTTTTTTCTACAATTAATTTTAATTGTGTTTTGCTTGCTTCAGGGTCCCTAAACAATTTGAACCATTAGCACATTTGTAAAACAAACTGCTGTGCCTTATTAATGTGAGATGCTTCTATTTAAAAAAAAAAAAAACTGTATTATGGTCATAGTAAGGCTTTATAAACTGACAGGTTCTCTCATCGTGACATCAGCAAGCCATACAGTGTTCTGGGTGTTGAGAGAACCCTGCCTTTGGACATTCTATAGGAAAATGGATTACATGACCAGGAATTTAGGCAAATATAAGGGGCTTAAAATTGTTTTTATAATAAACTAGGTGAAGGAGAAATTGGGACTTTTCAAGCGCAAACATAAACAAAAATTAGAAAAATAGAAAAAACTTTATTTAGATTAAAAATACATAAGTGAAAAGAGTAAAACCACAGTACATCAGTAACAAATATCAACAGAAGTATAATTGTATCTCTACATGTTTCACCATTCACAGCTTCCTCAGGAGAATCTGTTACAATAAACTCTGTATGCATAGACTGATCACTATAATAGAAAAATATACAAATCAGAAAAAAAACACAATTTAGAAAAAACATACAATACAAAACAACAAACAACAATTCTAAATTTTAGCATCATAAACTGATAAACAGTGAACAGTAGGCATCATAGGTGTGCGCAGCCTATTTCATTAGGGTGTGCACCCCAAACAGAAGCTCAAACACATGTGAATATATTTACATAGGAATAATGATCTGGTCCTTTCTTGTCCCTGAAGAGCAGGGAGAAAAAACAGCCAGACTAGTAAGTAAAAGCAGCACACTTTTTCAGTTAGACTCACAGTTAACCCCTTGATGTTAACCCTTTCCCAGCCAGTGTCATTAGTACAGTGTACAGTATTATCACTGTATTACTGTATTATCACTGCACTAGTGACATCAGTGTCAGTTCATGACCCCACCAGCCAGTGTCAGTTAGTACCAGATTGCTCGTAGAGGGGCACAGTGCCCCCTGACATCAGAGCATGGTACAGCGCCCCTTACATCAGAGCATGGCACAGTGCCTCCTTACACTTGAGAATGGCACAGTGCCCCTTACATCAGAGCATGGCACAGTAGTGCGCCCTGACATCAGAGCATTGCACAGTGCCCCTTTACACCAGAGCATAGCACAGTGTCCCCTGACATCACATCAGAGCATGGAACAGTGCTGTTATATCCTCTGAGTTGTGAGAGACACAAGACTCTGGTCTGGAACAATGGATGTTTATTACAGTACACACTGTACACTGCAACATGCATGTCAGGACAGGTACATCTTATATGCTTCCTTACATGTGCTCTAAGATGGCTACTATACCCCTTGACCCTTGTCATCACTCCTGGGTGGAGACAGCCTTAAAGTGACAGTACATGTGGAACCTTTCAGGTATAACACCTTCCATCAATCCCTAAAAAAAAAAAAATTACAACAAAACGAGAAAAGGCACAAAACATTAACTAATAACTGTCCAATAACAGTCCTCCAAACACAGGAGATGCACCGGATATTTCCTGCATCCAGATGTGAGACCAAGCTTCCAGGGACAGTTGCGGGGATACAATGTCATCGGATCACTTTCGGCGGCCCCGTCGAAAGTCTCGTAACCGGTCTGGAAGCTGAAACCGATCAGGAGGGCGACAGTGTCGTTGAGGTTGGGCACCCAGCGACTCGGGACCGGAGGATACAGGGCTGGCCGGAATGGGCACCGGCGGGGCCAAGAAGGGATCCACCAGCTCAGTGGGTGAACAGACCTCTGGACCAGGGCTGGAGGGCTCTGTTGGAGCTGAGTTCAAAAGTTCAGAGTCCCCCCAATCATCAGTCCCCGTGCATTCTGATCCGCTGGGAGCAGATCCTTGCGACACTGGTGGTTCAGCTGGCGTCAGGGATTCGGGCAATTGAAAACGAGGACGTAGTTGGTCTGCATGCCGTCTGCAAATGGAACCATCTTCCAGGCAGACCCTATACATCTTGGGTCCCAAAGTCTCTGCAATGACAGCAGGAAGCCACCGGGCGTTGGAAGCCCCATAAGATCAGGCCCATACCTTTTGTTGGGCTGTGAATCGAGGGAGCTCATCATGTTTGACCATCTTGTCTTGGGATTGCAGTACATGTTCCTGGACTGTTTGAGGATGGAGCATGTCCAAAACAGTCCATGGCTGCCGACCCAGAAGGAGTTCTGCTGGAGTTTTCCCGGTGGTTGCATGTGGTGTGTTTCTGTAAGCAGAAAGGAAGGAGTCCAGCTGCTGGGGTGACAGGGACTGTTATTTACTTGCAGCCACTGTAGCTTTGAAATAGCGTTTAAAAGTCTGCACAAACCGTTCTGCTTGACCATTAGTAGCCGGGTGGTAAGGTGCAGTCAACTTGTGCTTGATGTTGTGGGCAGTCAGGAAACGCTGAAACTCCTGACTGGTGAATTGTGCACCATTGTCAGTGACGATCTCTCTGGGGTATCCAAACGTAGCAGCGAGATGTAACAGTATGGAAACCGTTGCCTTAGTCGTTGGCTGAGTAACAGGAATGACCTCAGGCCACTTTGAATGGGCGTCCACTATGATCAAGAAGGTGTGTCCTCTGATCGGGCCTGCAAAGTCCAAGTGTAGGCGAAACCAAGGAACTGTGGGCCAAGTCCAGGGCTGGACACACCCTCGAGGAGGGTCTCTTGCAGTTTGTGCACATCCAGCACAAGCATTCACATATGTTGTGATATCTGAGTCTAGGTTTGGCCACCACACATAGCCTCTGGCCTTTTGTTTCATACGTGTGCCCCCGGGATGACCAGTATGTAGCAAGCCCAGAATGTGTCTCCGGAGGGTCTGTGGAATGATCACTCGGTCTCCCCATAAAACACAGTTGCCAGCCACAGTTAATTCCATACGCCTACGAAAATAAGGTTCATAATCCTGTGTGACGGTTGCAGGCCAACCGGACCATACCCAGGAGAGTATTGTTTTCAGAAAGGTATCCTTGGCTGTATGGGCTGCTATCTCCCCAGAAGACAAGAAGGACAGGCTGGTGTAACGACAACTCTTGACCGGTGGAGAAGAGTCCATCAACTTCCCTGTCAGTCGGGACATTGGATCCGCATTTGCATTGGCATCATGACCGCGATACTGGATTTTGTAGCTGTATGCTCCCAAGAATAGGGCATAGCGTTGGAGGCGGGCCGCAGTAGTCTGAGAGATGCCTTTGTCAGGGCTAAAGATCTGAAGGAGTGGTTTATGGTCTGTCAGTATGGTGAATTCCCTACCATACAGGTAAAGATGAAACTTCTTAATTGCCCATATCAGCGCTAGAGCCTCTTTGTCAATGTGTGAGTAATTGCTTTCTGCTTTTGTCAAAGACCTGGAGGCAAATGCCACTGGTTTTTCTGACCCATCTGGTAAGATGTGAGATAGTACAGCACCCAGACCATAGGGTGAGGCATCACAAGCCAAGGTGAGAGGCTTCTGGAGGTCATAGTGCACGAGCATGCGTGACGCCAACAGCTTCCGCTTAGAGACTTCAAAAGCCCGTTGGCATGCAGCCGACCAGTCCCATCTTGAGTGTTTTTCCAAAAGCTTGTTCAGCTAGAAACAAGGTGTGTGCCAGATCTGGCAGGAATTTGTGGTAATAGTTCAGCAAGCCAAGGTATGATCTCAACTGCTGGACGTTGGTTGGGGCTGGAGCTTTGACTAAAGCATCAACCTTGGCTTCCGTGGTGTGTATACCCTCTGCATCCACAAGGTGGCCACAAAACTCCAATTTAGGCACCATGAATTGGCATTTTGCTAAGTTCACTTTTAGACCCTGTTCTTGGAGTCTCGCCAACACAAGTTCCACGTTCCGCTTGTGTTCCTGCTCTGTCCGTCCTGTGATGAGCATGTCATCTAGCAGGCAATGCGTGAAAGGAATGTCCGCCAAAATCTCGTCCATTTTTCGTTGCCAAATGGCTGGGGCGGAGGCTACACCAAACACCATCCGATTGTATTCATACAGTCCCTTGTGGGTGTTGATGGTTAGAAACTTGCGGGAAGAAGGATGGACCTCAAACTGTAAATATGCTTGTCTGAGATCAAGCTTGGTGAACTTTTGGCCACCTGCAAGAGAGGCAAAAATGTCATCTACTCTGGGTAGAGGATACTGGTCTATCTCCAGTTGGGAGTTCAGTGCCATGCGGAAATCGCCACAAATGCGTAAGTCCCCATTCACTTTCTTTACTGGTACAACTGGTGATGCCCACTCGCTGTGCTCTACCTTGGAGATGACACCTTGTTCCTCCAGCCGACTTAGTTCTGCTTCCACTCCTGCTCGCAGTGCGAAAGGTACTGTCCGAGCTTTGAAGAACTTAGGCTGAGCGTTGGGTTTCAGCTTGAGTCTTACACAGTCGTGCTTTATTTTCCCCAACTGGTCAAAGATCTTTGGGAAACGTTGCTTTAGGGACACCACCCATCCCTCATTATCTCCTAATGGAATTGTCTGGCATACCAAAGTGAGCAATCCAGTCCCTCCCAAAAAGAGGGGGTCCCCCATTTTCTAGGATATATAATGGCAGTCTCTTTGTCTGACCCTTGTACAATACTTGTACTTTCGCATAACCCAGTGGGTGGAGTATCTGCTTTGAACATGTCTGCAGTTTGATTGGTGTTGGGCGGACAGTTGTTTGGGTCTGAAGTTGTCTCCATTGTTTCTGGGTGATAACTGAAACTGCTGCTCCTGTGTCTACATCCATCTTGAGTTTCTTTCCCTCCACAGTTACCTCTACAGTCATTGCGGAGGGTGCTGAATGCATATGATGTATGTCTAATCTGTGGAGCACTTCCTCATCCTCTGACTCAGATGAGGATGTATATTTTCCCACCATATATGTCTTTGTCTTGGGGTTCAGAGGTTGTTTATCTCGCACCTTCTTGCTACGGCAAACTCGTTTAAGATGGCCTGTCTTACCGCAATTATGACAGGTCTGATCCTTAAATCGGCAGACTTTGTGGTCATGGTCTGTATTTCCACAACGGTAGCAGGCTGACTCCCGGCTTGGTGGGGGTCTGTATTTCCAGTTTGCGGCAGTTGGCTTGACTGCTGTTCTGAAAACTTCCTGTTTCACCTCTTCCCTTCTGCCCTGGGGGTTCAATTCCTCTGTATCTTTCACAGCCATTTCCATCACTGAAGCTATTTCAATTGCCTTTGTAAGGGTAAGATCTTTCTCTGTTAAAAGTCTCTTTTGGCTAGACTCACAATTCAGTCCCATTACAAACTTATCTCTCAGTGCAGTAGGTAGATACTCCCCAAAAGAACAGGTAGAGGCTAGTCTGCGAAGGGCGAGCACATAAGCTTTAATTTCTTCACCTGGCTGCTGCTGCCGCTAATAAAACCGAAATCTTTCTGCAATCTCTAGTGGTTTAGGCTGGAAGTGATCCTCTAGTGTCAGGAGCTCTGCCAATGTCTTAGTTGCTGGCTTTACAGGGAAAAGGAGATCTCTAAGAGTGTCATATGTCTTAGCACCAACCACTGTCAGGAATACTGCTACTTGCCTGTCACCTGGGATAGCATTTGCACTGCAATACTGTTCCAGTTTCTCAACTCAGGAACTCCATCATGTCTGCTCCCCATCAAATTCAACTAATGTCCCGATCAATGACATTTTCCTGCTGGGCTCTGTGATTGCTTTTATCCAGATGACAATCCACACTGCCTTTGTCTCTCTCTCAGACTGATAGACACTTTGTAAATCCCATCCTCGTCGCCACTGTTATATCCTCTGAGTTGTGAGAGACACAAGACTCTGGTCTGGAACAATGGATGTTTATTACAGTACACACTGTACACTGCAACATGCATCTCAGGACAGGTACATCTTATATGCTTCCTTACATGTGCTCTAAGATGGCTACTATACCCCTTGACCCTTGTCATCACTCCTGGGTGGAGCCAGCCTTAAAGTGACAGTACATGTGGAACCTTTCAGGTATAACAAGTGCCCCCTGACATCAGAGCATGGCACAGTAGTGCCCCCTCACATCATAACATGGCACAGTGTCCCCTGACATCAGAGCATGGCACAGTGCCCCCTGACATCAGAACATGGCACAGTGCCCCCTGACATCAGAGCATGGCACAGTGCCCCCTGAAATCAGAACATGGCACAGTGCCCCCTGACATCAGAGCATGGCACAGTGCCCCTGACATCAGAACATGGCACAGTGCCCCCTGACATCAGAGCTTGGCACAGTGCCCCAGACATCAGAACATGGCACAGTGCCCCCTGACATCAGAACATGGCACAGTGCCCCCTGACATCAGAGCATGGCAAAGTGCCCCCTGACATCAGAACATGGCACAGTGCCCCCTGACATCAGTGCCCCCTGACATCAGAGCATTGCACAGTGCCCCCTGACATAAGAGCATGGCACAGTGCCCCCTGACATCAGAACATGGCACAGTGCCCCCTGACATCAGAACATGGCACAGTTCCCCCTGACATCAGAGCATTGCACAGTGCCCCCTGACATCAGAACATGGCACAGTGCCCCCTGACATCATAGCATAGCACAGTGCCCCCTAACATCAGAACATGGGACAGTGCCCCCTGACAACAGAGCATTGCATAGTGCCCCTTGACATCAGAGCATGGCACAGTGCCCCCTGACATAAGAGCATTGTACAGTGCCCCCTGACATCAGAACATGGGACAGTGTCCCCTGACATCAGAACATGGCACAGTGCCCCCTGACATTAGAACATGGCACAGTGCCCCCTGACATCAGTGCCCCCTGACATCAGAGCATGGCACAGTGCCCCCTGACATCAGAACATGGCACAGTGCCCCCTGATATCAGTGCCCCCTGACATCAGAGCATTGCACAGTGCCCCCTGACATAAGAGCATGGCACAGTGCCCCCTAACATCAGAAGATGGCACAGTGCCCCCTGACATCAGAACATGGCACAGTGCCCCCTGACATCAGAACATGGCACAGTGCCCCCTGACATCAGAGCATGGCAAAGTGCCCCCTGACATCAGAACATGGCACAGTGCCCCCTGACATCAGTGCCCCCTGACATCAGAGCATTGCACAGTGCCCCCTGACATAAGAGCATGGCACAGTGCCCCCTGACATCAGAACATGGCACAGTGCCCCCTGACATCAGAACATGGCACAGTTCCCCCTGACATCAGAGCATTGCACAGTGCCCCCTGACATCAGAACATGGCACAGTGCCCCCTGACATCAGAGCATAGCACAGTGCCCCCTGACATCAGAACATGGGACAGTGCCCCCTGACAACAGAGCATTGCATAGTGCCCCTTGACATCAGAGCATGGCACAGTGCCCCCTCACATAAGAGCATTGCACAGTGCCCCCTGACATCAGAACATGGGACAGTGTCCCCTGACATCAGAACATGGCACAGTGCCCCCTGACATTAGAACATGGCACAGTGCCCCCTGACATCAGTGCCCCCTGACATCAGAGCATGGCACAGTGCCCCCTGACATCAGAACATGGCACAGTGCCCCCTGATATCAGTGCCCCTGACATCAGAGCATTGCACAGTGCCCCCTGACATAAGAGCATGGCACAGTGCCCCCTGACATCAGAAGATGGCACAGTGCCCCCTGACATCAGAACATGGCACAGTGCCCCCTGATATCAGAGCATTGCACAGTGCCCCCTGACATAAGAGCATGGCACAGTGCCCTGACATCAGAGCATTGCACAGTGCCCCCTGACATAAGAGCATGGCACAGTGCCCCCTGACATCAGAACATGGCACAGTGCCCCCTGACATCAGAGCATGGCACAGTGCCCCCTGACATAAGAGCATGGCACAGTGCCCCCTGACATCATAACATGGCACGGTGCCCCCTGACATCAGATCATTGAACAGTGCCCCCTGACATCAGAACATGGCACAGTGCCCCCTGACATCAGAACATGGCACAGTGCCTCCTGACATCAGAACATGGCACAGTGCCCCCTGACATCAGAGCATGGCACAGTGCCCCCTGACATCAGAACATGGCACAGTGCCCCCTGACATCAGTGCCCCCTGACATCAGAACATGGCACAGTGCCCCCTGACATCAGTGCCCCCTGACATCAGAACATGGCACAGTGCCCGCTGACATCAGAACATGGCACAGTGCCACCTGACATCAGAGCATTGCACAGTGCCCCCTGACATAAGAGCATGGCACAGTGCCCCCTGACATCAGAACATGGCACAGTGCCCCCTGGCATGAGAGCATTGCACGGTGCCCCCTGACATCAGAACATGGCACAGTGCCCCCTGACATCAGAGCATGGCACAGTGCCCCCTGACATAAGAGCATGGCACAGTGCCCCCTGACATCATAACATGGCACGTGCCCCCTGACATCAGATCATTGAACAGTGCCCCCTGACATCAGAACATGGCACAGTGCCCCCTGACATCAGAACATGGCACAGTGCCTCCTGACATCAGAACATGGCACAGTGCCCCCTGACATCAGAGCATGGCACAGTGCCCCCTGACATCAGAACATGGCACAGTGCCCCCTGACATCAGTGCCCCCTGACATCAGAACATGGCACAGTGCCCCCTGACATCAGTGCCCCCTGACATCAGAACATGGCACAGTGCCCGCTGACATCAGAACATGGCACAGTGCCACCTGACATCAGAGCATTGCACAGTGCCCCCTGACATAAGAGCATGGCACAGTGCCCCCTGACATCAGAACATGGCACAGTGCCCCCTGGCATGAGAGCATTGCACGGTGCCCCCTGACATAAGAGCATGGCACAGTGCCCCCTGACATCAGAAGATGGCACAGTGCCCCCTGACATCAGAACATGGCACAGTGCCCCCTGATATCAGAGCATTGCACAGTGCCCCCTGACATAAGAGCATGGCACAGTGCCCTGACATCAGAGCATTGCACAGTGCCCCCTGACATAAGAGCATGGCACAGTGCCCCCTGACATCAGAACATGGCACAGTGCCCCCTGACATCAGAGCATGGCACAGTGCCCCCTGACATAAGAGCATGGCACAGTGCCCCCTGACATCATAACATGGCACGGTGCCCCCTGACATCAGATCATTGAACAGTGCCCCCTGACATCAGAACATGGCACAGTGCCCCCTGACATCAGAACATGGCACAGTGCCTCCTGACATCAGAACATGGCACAGTGCCCCCTGACATCAGAGCATGGCACAGTGCCCCCTGACATCAGAACATGGCACAGTGCCCCCTGACATCAGTGCCCCCTGACATCAGAACATGGCACAGTGCCCCCTGACATCAGTGCCCCCTGACATCAGAACATGGCACAGTGCCCGCTGACATCAGAACATGGCACAGTGCCACCTGACATCAGAGCATTGCACAGTGCCCCCTGACATAAGAGCATGGCACAGTGCCCCCTGACATCAGAACATGGCACAGTGCCCCCTGGCATGAGAGCATTGCATGGTGCCCCCTGACATAAGAGCATGGCACAGTGCCCCCTGACATCAGAACATGGCACAGTGCCCCCTGACATCAGAGCATTGCACAGTGCCCCCTGACATCAGAGCATGGCACAGTGCCCCCTGACATAAGAGCATGGCACAGTGCCCCCTAACATCAGAAGATGGCACAGTGCGCCCTGACATCAGAACATGGCACAGTGCCCCCTGACATCAGAACATGGCACAGTGCCCCCTGACATCAGAGCATGGCAAAGTGCCCCCTGACATCAGAACATGGCACAGTGCCCCCTGACATCAGTGCCCCCTGACATCAGAGCATTGCACAGTGCCCCCTGACATAAGAGCATGGCACAGTGCCCCCTGACATCAGAACATGGCACAGTGCCCCCTGACATCAGAACATGGCACAGTTCCCCCTGACATCAGAGCATTGCACAGTGCCCCCTGACATCAGAACATGGCACAGTGCCCCCTGACATCAGAGCATAGCACAGTGCCCCCTGACATCAGAACATGGGACAGTGCCCCCTGACAACAGAGCATTGCATAGTGCCCCTTGACATCAGAGCATGGCACAGTGCCCCCTCACATAAGAGCATTGCACAGTGCCCCCTGACATCAGAACATGGGACAGTGTCCCCTGACATCAGAACATGGCACAGTGCCCCCTGACATTAGAACATGGCACAGTGCCCCCTGACATCAGTGCCCCCTGACATCAGAGCATGGCACAGTGCCCCCTGACATCAGAACATGGCACAGTGCCCCCTGATATCAGTGCCCCCTGACATCAGAGCATTGCACAGTGCCCCCTGACATAAGAGCATGGCACAGTGCCCCCTGACATCAGAAGATGGCACAGTGCCCCCTGACATCAGAACATGGCACAGTGCCCCCTGATATCAGAGCATTGCACAGTGCCCCCTGACATAAGAGCATGGCACAGTGCCCTGACATCAGAGCATTGCACAGTGCCCCCTGACATAAGAGCATGGCACAGTGCCCCCTGACATCAGAACATGGCACAGTGCCCCCTGACATCAGAGCATGGCACAGTGCCCCCTGACATAAGAGCATGGCACAGTGCCCCCTGACATCTAAACATGGCACGGTGCCCCCTGACATCAGATCATTGAACAGTGCCCCCTGACATCAGAACATGGCACAGTGCCCCCTGACATCAGAACATGGCACAGTGCCTCCTGACATCAGAACATGGCACAGTGCCCCCTGACATCAGAGCATGGCACAGTGCCCCCTGACATCAGAACATGGCACAGTGCCCCCTGACATCAGTGCCCCCTGACATCAGAACATGGCACAGTGCCCCCTGACATCAGTGCCCCCTGACATCAGAACATGGCACAGTGCCCGCTGACATCAGAACATGGCACAGTGCCACCTGACATCAGAGCATTGCACAGTGCCCCCTGACATAAGAGCATGGCACAGTGCCCCCTGACATCAGAACATGGCACAGTGCCCCCTGGCATGAGAGCATTGCATGGTGCCCCCTGACATAAGAGCATGGCACAGTGCCCCCTGACATCAGAACATGGCACAGTGCCCCCTGACATCAGAGCACTGCACAGTGCCCCCTGACATCAGAGCATGGCACAGTGCCCCCTGACATAAGAGCATGGCACAGTGCCCCCTGACATCAGAACATGGCACGGTGCCCCCTGACATCAGAGCATTGCACAGTGCCCCCTGACATAAGAGCCTTGCACAGTGCCCCCTGACATCAGAGCATTGCACAGTGCCCCCTGACATCAGAACATGGCACAGTGTCCCCTGACATAAGAGCATGGCACAGTGCCCCCTGATATCAGAACATGGCAAGGTGCCCCCTGACATCAGTGCATTGCACAGTGCCCCCTGAACATGGCACAGTGCCCCCTGACATCAGAACATGGCACAGTGCCACCTGACATCAGAGCATTGCACAGTGCCCCTGACATAAGAGCATGGCACAGTGCCCCCTGACATCAGAACATGGCACAGTGCCCCCTGACATCAGTGCCCCCTGACATCAGAGCATGGCACAGTGTCCCCTGACATAAGAGCATGGCACAGTGCCCCCTGACATCAGAACATGGCACAGTGCCCCCTGACATCAGAGCATGGCACAGTGTCCCCTGACATAAGAGCATGGCACAGTGCCCCCTGACATCAAAACATGGCACAGTGCCCCCTGACATCAGAGCATGGCACAGTGCCTCCTGACATCAGAGCATGGCACAGTGCCCCCTGACATAAGAGCATGGCACAGTGCCCCCTGACATCAGAACATGGCACGGTGCCCCCTGACATCAGAACATGGCACGGTGCCCCCTGTCATCAGAACATGGTACAGTGCTCCCTGACTTAACAGTTAAGTCATCCCTACGTGCTAGCTGGACAAGAAAGCAACTTGGCAGCTCCTGGAGGTGGGGGGGCAGATGGGGGAGAGAGGGAGCGAGATGAGGGACTGCTCACTCACCTGGCTGGTATCTATAGGAGTAGGATCACACAGGACAATCAGTGTAGCAGCCCCCACGGATCTTCCAGCTGCTGTACATAAACTCTCCCCCCCCACACATCTGCTTTCTCAGACACAGGCTGCACACAGGGATTGCAGTGTGGGTGGGGCAGACACAGGGGATGGGGGCTGGAGGAGCAAGAGAGGATTGAGCCCTTTCTCCTCTCATGTTCAAGCGATGTGGAGGGGGGGGAAGGGGGATTTCTGCTGGCAGAGTCTTGTAAATGAAGTGAAATCTACCCTCCTAGATTCAGCCATGCTCCCCACTAGATGCTGCTTACCTCCTATCCTATGGCAGCAGAAGAGACACTGGAGGGAAGGCGGAGTGCAGCTGTATCACTCCGCAGCCTACAGTAAGAGATCACTTGCTGGAACTATAGAGGGAGCATCGGGAAATGCGGCCAACTGTCAGCTTACTCCGCGGCTGCAGTTCTCATAAGGGGAGTCTAGGGGGTATACTTACCAATCAAAATTGTCTCACTGGCAGCACTGTCACTGCCAGTGAGTGTCCATTAGCAAACCCTGCATTTTCCCTAGAAAAAAGCCCTGGCTGTCACAGGGGAGATTAGGGTGTGCCCAGGCACACCCCGTGTGCACGCCTATGGTAGGCATGTTCTGACCACTGCACCAACCTTTAAAGTTTCAAAAAAACAATCATCAACAGTTGTGGAAAGGCATGCAGGGCCATTTGGGAGCATCATAGAGAGGGGTGATAGAATGGAAAGAACTGAAAGTCCATCTGAATCTGAAGGTAAATATGCAGACACATAAATATAAATGAATATTTGGACATTTGAACAAAAAAAAAAGGGGGGGGGTGCAAAAGCACACTCCCCAATAATAAGAGCCTACCTCAATAAATCTTTCAGAACCAATCAAGGTCTTGATATCACAATCAGGTTACAATTGCTCCATTTACAAACAGGGGAGAAAAATTGACTTTTTGAATCTGAAAGATTCTCAAAATGTTCCAAACTTCCCTTAAAAAGAAATAGTAATAAATAATAATACAGTGCCATGAACAATCAAACATACACAATGTTCAGAGCAGAATCAGTCTAAACTATAATTAATCTAAACTATAATTACAACCTCACTTTAACAATTGAAAATCTACAGGAAATAATTAATAGAGGCAGACAGAGAAATATTAATTTCTCAATAAACAATGGCTGAATCCCTACAGAAAAGGCTTGAAGCTCAAAGTCTCATTCAGGCCTGGATACACAGTAGCAGATAAGTTGTGTATCCATTTCAATTCTCGTTGAAGAAGTATTTTGTCTATATCTCCACACCTACTGCAATCTGGTACATGTTCTAATGCAAAAAATTGCATCTTTGAGGCATCAAAGGCATGATAAAGCCCCATGTGCCTGCTAATCGGAATTTCCATCTTTTTTTTATTTAATAACTTGACATGATCTCTTATCCCGTGGAAAAGGGGCCTTTTGGTTTTACCCACATAAAATACATTACATACACACTTAATGTAGTAAACTACACCAACCGTTTTACAGTCAACAAAAAAATTTGGCTTGTAGACTTGGCCATTAGGAAGAATCACCTCTGTGGTATTGGTAAGTAAATGGCAGAAGTCGCATCTTCCACAGGCATAGGTTCCTTTACATTTAGTATTAGTTCTAGGACAAAGATGGCTATGTACTAATTGATCTTTCAGAGATCTTGATTTGCAGTAGGTGATTTGAGGATTTTCCCCTACATATTTAACAAAATTTCATCCGTAGCAAGTAAATACCAATATTTTTGAACAATTCTGTGAACCTTTTTGTGTTCCCTAGCAAATCTGGTAATAAGACGTACAGGTTGCCCACTCTTAGAGATTTTTTTAGAGTGGATTAAACTTTTTCGATCCTTCTTTTTTACTCTCCGATAAGCTTTTTTTAGGCAAGTCTTGGTATATCTTCTATTTAGAAGATGAATTTGAAGTGCTTAGCCTCCCGCTCATAGTCCTCATCAACACTACAGTTTCTCCTCAGTCGCAAATACTGACTGTAAGGTATACTTTGGATTAGAGAGTCAGGATGCAAACTAGTGGCATGTAAAATAGTATTGCCGGCTAGTGGTTTCCGATAGAGAGATGAACCAAGAGTACCGTCTGGGTTGGTAAAAATTGTAATGTCCAAAAAATCAATAGACTTTTGGTCACAAGATGAAGTGAATTTCAAGTTGTAAGTATTTGATTCCAACTTCTTCAGGAATTGCATTAGTTCATCCCTCATTTCCAGCCAGATGACAAAAATGTCATCTATGAATCTTCTCCATAACAACACCCTTTCAAAATCAGCAGAAAACTCATCTGAGGAAGAAAATCTCCCACTCCCACCCTCCTAGGTACAGGTTGGCATACGATGGGGCACATTTGGTGCCCATCGCAACCCCCTGCACCTGGAGGTAGTGGGAGCGGTCAAAAACAAAAATATTGTTGGAGAGGATGAAAAGCAGGAGGTCCAAAACAAAGTTGTTATAAGCCTTGGATTGAGGTCCTCGTTCCGATAGGAAGCCATCGATAACTTGAACCCCCAACCTGTGGGGTATCGAGTTATAGAGGGCCTCCACATCTATTGCAACAAGCAAAGCTTCCTTTGGGATGTATAAACCATCCAGGGAACGCAGGAGATCTGCTGTGCCCTGAATGTAGGAACTTAGTGACTTTACATGTGGCCTTAGGTAATCGTCAACTAGCTTGCTAGCTGGCTCAGTCAAACAGCCATTTACCAGATACTATAGGACGCCCAGGTGGAAACTGGGCATTCTTATGTATCTTTGGCAAGGCATATAGAGTTGGCAGCCTAGGAGTTTTTACAGACAGGAATTCACAAGTTTTTTTATCAATTAAATTGTTAAAGAAGGCTCGATTGATCAAGGTATGGTATTTGGTTCCAGCATATTGGACTTGAGCAAATGGAATAGGACGATATCAGTGCCGATTGGTTAGAATGTCCATAACCATTGTTTTATAGTTGTTTAAATCCATCACAACTATGTTGCCTCCTTTATCTGAAGGCTTAATGATCAGCTGTTCATTATTCCTCAGAGACATTAAAGCTTGGCATTGGACAGAATCAAGATTAGAATCAGCCTTAGATCGTTTCCACTTAGTGCTTAAAATTTCTTTTGTTACTTGCTGGGTAAAAGCCCAAATGTTTTGATTCTCCTATAAAACGGGGAAACAACGCGATTTGGGTTTGTATAAAGAAGGCGAAATCTTTTAGATTGAGAATCAATGGACAACAAGAGATCAGGACCAGGGTCCTCAAGGGGGTCATCCAGAGGGTTTCTCTCCTCCCATAATTCCATAAGTTCATTTATGGCTTGAATTTCATGTATAGTTTTATCTTTCTTTGGAAAGATTTTTGCTGGTAGAAGTTAAATGTTCCTTGTCATATATGACTTTAAACATCAACTTCCAAGCAAATAGATTGATATCCTTAATGATTTCGAAGGAATCAACCTCCTGCTCTGGACAAAACGATAGACCCAGGCTGAGAACCCTGATCTGATCATCTGTCAAAGAGCAGGACGATAAGTTGATTACCTGGAAGCCACTTTGCTTGTTAGCTTGGAGAGACCTGGTGCAGTAGGAGCATTCTTGGACTCCAGAGGAGGCTGTAGTGAGAAGATTGGGGCATTGCGCAGTTCCCCCACAAGGGGGATCTGTGGTAAGTCCCCCGAAGGGGGAATTAGATTAAACTGGCTTACCTGTGAGGTAGCCCCATTTAAGGGAGAGATAGAAGGCATAGAAGGCATAGAAGAAATATTGCTCCCAACACCCGAAGCTGTGGATATAGGGGCAGATGAAGCAGATTTACTTGTGAACGAAGACCTGCTCGTATGGTGTCAGATGGGAGTCATTTAGAGGCTGATGACTTTTGTGTTTTTTTGAAACTTTGAAGGTTGGTGCCGTGGTCAGAACATGCTTACTATTCACTGTTTATCAGTTTATGATACTAAAATTTAGGATTGTTGTTTGTTGTTTTGTATTGTATGTTTTTTCTAAATTGTGTTTTTTTCTGATTTGTATATTTTTCTATATGCATACAGAGTTTATTGTAACAGAATCTCCTGAAGAAGCCGTGAATGGCAAAACATGTAGCGTAGGGATGAGCTTCGTGTTCCAGTCGAACCCATGTTCGACTCGAACATTGGCTGTTCGGTCGTTCGCCGAATTCCGAACGTTATGGGCCGTTCGCTCCAAATTCGTGTGGCGTGTCACGGCCCATAATTCCCTGTGGCATCGCAGTGCATTGCTGGCTGATGATTGGCCAAGCATGCACTATGACCCGCATGCTTGGCCAATCACAGCGCCGTCGGTAGAGAGAGCTGTAATTGGCCAAAGCCAGGGTGGCTTTGGCCAATTATGGCTCAGGGGGTTTAGAACACACCCCACACTATATAAGGCCGCCTGCACGGCGGCCCTGTGTAGTGTGTGTTCCGGCGTTGAAAGAGAGATAGACAGAGAGACAGTGTCATTTCATTTGAGTTAGATAGATTAGGCAGGACAATCAGTGAGTTAGCTGCACTTACAGTGTATTGTGTATATATATGCATCCCAGGTGTTGCATATATATATATATATATATATATATATATATACACTGTATTCAGTTTAGCTAGATCCGTTCCTGTTATCTTCTTACAGACAGGCAGGCTTGTCTTGTTACAGTATTTACAGCTACCTGAAGAAAATTGCTGGTGTTCTTTTGATCCTATTAGTACCACAGTCAGGCAGCTAGACTATTTACAGTTAGTGTAGTGCGTCCTGCTCACAGTGTTCAGCTAAAACTACAAGTTAGTGTGGTGCGTTCTGCTCACAGTGTTCAGCTAAAACTACAAGTTATTTTTTTTGCGAGCTCTGCACAGTGTTCATCTAAAGCTACAAGTTAGTGCAGTGCGTCCTGCTCACAGTGTTCAGCTAAAACTACAAGTTAGTGTAGTGAGACCTCTGCACAGTGTTCATCTAAAGCTACAAGTTAGTGCAGTGCGTCCTGCTCACAGTGTTCAGCTAAAACTACAAGTTAGTGTGGTGCGTCCTCCTCACAGTGTTCAGCTAAACCTACAAGTTTTTTTTGCGAGCTCTGCACAGTGTTCACCTAAAGCTACAAGTTAGTGCAGTGCGTCCTGCTCACAGTGTTCAGCTAAAACTACAAGTTAGTGTGGTGCGTCCTCCTCACAGTGTTCAGCTAAAACTACAAGTTAGTGCAGTGCGTCCTGCTCACAGTGTTCAGCTAAAACTACAAGTTAGTGTGGTGCATCCTCCTCACAGTGTTCAGCTAAAACTACAAGTTAGTGCAGTGCGTCCTGCTCACAGTGTTCAGCTAAAACTACAAGTTAGTGTAGTGAGACCTCTGCACAGTGTTCATCTAAAGCTATAAGTTAGTGCAGTGCGTCCTGCTCACAGTGTTCAGCTAAAACTACAAGTTAGTGTAGTGAGACCTCTGCACAGTGTTCATCTAAAGCTACAAGTAGTGCAGTGCGTCCTGCTCACAGTCTTAAGCTAAAACTACAAGTTAGTGTAGTGAGACCTCTGCACAGTGTTCATCTAAAGCTACAAGTTAGTGCAGTGCATCCTGCTCACAGTGTTCATCTAAAGCTACAAGTTAGTGCAGTGCGTCCTGCTCACAGTGTTCAGCTTAAACTACAAGTTAGTGTGGTGCGTCCTCCTCACAGTGTTCAGCTAAAACTACAAGTTAGTGCAGTGCGTCCTGCTCACAGTGTTCAGCTAAAACTACAAGTTAGTGTGGTGCGTCCTCCTCACAGTGTTCAGCTAAAACTACAAGTTAGTGCAGTGCGTCCTGCTCACAGTGTTCAGGTAAAACTACAAGTTAGTGTGGTGCGTCCTCCTCACAGTGTTCAGCTAAACCTACAAGTTATTTTTTTGCGAGCTCTGCACAGTGTTCAGCTAAAGCTACCTGTAGAAGGTTGGTGGTGTTTTCCTGATCTTATCACTACCGCAGGCAGCTAAAAAAGCTACAAGTTATTTTTTTGCGAGCTCTGCACAGTGTTCAGCTAAAGCTACCTGTAGAAGGTTGGTGGTGTTCTCATACTACAGGCAGGCAGTTGATTTTGCTAGCTGCAGTATCAGTACATATATATATATATATATATATATATATATATATATATATATATCCCAGCTTAGTGCAGCTACAGGCCATTAGTATGTCTGGAAGGCCAAGAAGGAGAGGCAGACAGTCACAAGCCAATAAGAGAGGGCAAGCAGGCTCTGTGTCTAGTGCTGGTCGTGGAGACGGTGCATCCTTATCAGCACGTGGCCGTGGGACGCGCTTGGCCTTTTTTTCGGCAGCTGGCCGTGTTGAGCCGCAACATGCGGAAGACTTGGTCGAGTGGATGACCAAGCCCTCCTCATCCTCCTCATCCTCTCTCACCCATGCTCAGGGTACTTTGTGTGGCAAAGCAGCGGCCTCTTCCCTCAGCTCAATGTCATCAGTGACTCCTTCCCTAGCCCCACCATGTCCTCCCGAGGAGTCCCTCGAACTGTTTGACCACAGTGTTGGGTACATGCTCCAGGAGGATGCCCAGCGTTTGGAAGGCTCTGATGATGATACTGAGCTTGATGAAGGCAGTAACATGAGCACGGACAGAGGGGGTGCCCAAGAAGGACAGAAATCTGGCAGTCATGCTCCCCCTGCTGCAGCATACTGCCAGGTTTGCTCCAGTGATGAGGAGGGAGGGGATGATGAGGTCACTGACTCAACGTGGGTGCCTGATAGGAGAGAGGAGGAGGAGGAGGAGGCGGCACATCACCAACGAGGCAGGATGCCCTCCAGGGGCCAGCCTAAGGGCAGCACATTGACTGCATCACACCCCAAAGCTCCACATGTGCAGGGCGCTGAAGTCTCTGCGCGTTATTCAAAAAGTTCTTTGGTGTGGGCCTTTTTTGAGATGAGTGCATCAGATCGCACCGCTGCTATTTGCAACATATGTCTCAAGCGTATCTCGCGTGGCCAAAACATCTCCCGCTTGGGTACCACATGCTTGACCAGACATATGTTGACCTGCCATGCAGTTCGTTGGCAAGCGTATCTAAAAGACCCACACCAAAGAACAAAGAGGACCTCTCCTTGCTCCTCATCAGCTGAGATCTCCAACCCCACTATACCTTCAGTCCTCTCTGAGACCTGCACTGAGAGGAATGAAGGTATAGAATTAGGTGTGTCACAGGCAAGTACTTGTGGGCAATCTGCTTTCGGTACACCGACGTCAGATTGTACCAGGCACTTTCCCTGCCCCAGCTGCTGCACCGCCGAAAGAAGTTCGCTCCCAGCCATCCACATGCCCAGCGGTTGAATGCTAGCTTGGCAAAATTTCTAGCACTTCAACTGCTGCCTTTTCAGTTGGTAGACTCTGCCCCCTTCTGTGAGTTTGTGGAATGTGCGGTTCCTCAGTGGCAGGTACCCAAACGCCACTTTTTCTCACGGAAGGCGATTCCGGCTCTCTACCGGCATGTGGAAAGCAATGTCCATGCCTCGCTGGACAGGGCGGTCAGCGGTATGGTGCATATTACCGCTGACTCATGGTCCAGCAGGCAGGGACAGGGACATTACCTAAGTTTCACCGCGCATTGGGTGACTCTGCTGGCAGCTGGGAAGGATACAGGACAAGGTGCAGTAGTGTTGGAGGTTGTTCCGCCACCACGCCTCCAAAATGCCACTACCAATGATTGTGACACACCTCTCTCCTCCACCCCCTCCTCTTCTTCTTCCTCCATGGCCTATTCCTGTGCTTTGTCCTCAGAACCAGCGGTGCTCCGTAGCCGTTCAAGGGGCTACGCAAGTATGCAGGCCAAAAGATGCCATGCGGTGCTTGAGCTGGTGTGCTTGGGGGACAGGAGCCACACTGGGGCAGAGGTTCTGTCAGCTCTGCAGGGGCAGGTTCAGAGGTGGTTGACGCCACGCCAACTTAAGGCAGGAATGGTGGTTTGCGACAATGGCACCAACCTCCTCTCTGCCCTCCGACAGAGACAAATGACCCATGTGCCCTGTTTGGCTCACGTCCTTAACTTGGTGGTGCAGCGGTTCTTGGGCAGGTACCTGGGCTTACAGGATGTCCTGAGGCAGGCCAGGAAAGTCTGTGTGCATTTCCGCCGGTCTTATAATGCCAGTGCTCGGCTGGCAGACCTCCAAAAGGAGTTTAACCTGCCCAAGATTGTATAAATAAAGAGGGGTGGTGGCGCTTCCTAGTTTGGGTAAAGGTGCCAAGTGTGAGAAAAAAGAAAAATTAATTTTTAATATTTAATATTAATATTCAGTGACCTATAAATACGTGACTGGTAAACGGGCTGTTATTTACTTAGTGAAGTGATCCTGCCAGAAACATAGTGAGTGTTTCCTATTGGTAAATATGCTTTAATGTGCAAATCTCCAAGTGTATGCTAGATAACTAGCTATAAATTGCCCGTCCTATATATTAGTACTGGTATAGACCATAATAGAGCACATACCCTCAATTATGAGTCATAAACGAAATATATATACGCAGTGAACACATGTGCAAAAAATAATGTAAACAAACAGATATTTTTACATAAAGACTTAGTGATAGTCCATAATTATATGTGGAACCCCCCTCGGGGTTAACATCCCAAATTAATAAGTGCAAATATTCCAACAAATCTTGCTGCGTGTAGCTAATAGTTCATCAGGTAAATTGAATTTCCATTCATAATCGTTGACATAAACACAGTGACTGTGAATGTTCAAAAAATTCAGTGACTGTAGGTGTTCAGACAATTCCACTTGTGACTTCGTGCTCCCCCTCAAGTGTCCCCACTCACCGGATCCCCTCGCCCCCACGGGGGCACTGCGCTTATCTTTAGGCCCACCAAGGTTGCTCCACTGAACTCATCCAAAGGTCTGGGGTAATCCACCTTCCTGTAGATGTTATCTCTATGGTTGGCTCCTAAACCCTGTCTTTCTGGCCCCGGGGGTGAGCATACCAGCTATGGCTCACCCCCCGGGGCCAGAAAGACAGGGTTTAGGAGCCAACCATAGAGATAACATCTACAGGAAGGTGGATTACCCCAGACCTTTGGATGAGTTCAGTGGAGCAACCTTGGTGGGCCTAAAGATAAGCGCAGTGCCCCCGTGGGGGCGAGGGGATCCGGTGAGTGGGGACACTTGAGGGGGAGCACGAAGTCACAAGTGGAATTGTCTGAACACCTACAGTCACTGAATTTTTTGAACATTCACAGTCACTGTGTTTATGTCAACGATTATGAATGGAAATTCAATTTACCTGATGAACTATTAGCTACACGCAGCAAGATTTGTTGGAATATTTGCACTTATTAATTTGGGATGTTAACCCCGAGGGGGGTTCCACATATAATTATGGACTATCACTAAGTCTTTATGTAAAAATATCTGTTTGTTTACATTATTTTTTGCACATGTGTTCACTGCGTATATATATTTCGTTTATGACTCATAATTGAGGGTATGTGCTCTATTATGGTCTATACCAGTACTAATATATAGGACGGGAAATTTGTAGCTAGTTATCTAGCATACACTTGGAGATTTGCACATTAAAGCATATTTACCAATAGGAAACACTCACTATGTTTCTGGCAGGATCACTTCACTAAGTAAATAACAGCCCGTTTACCAGTCACGTATTTATAGGTCACTGAATATTAATATTAAATATTAAAAATTAATTTTTCTTTTTTCTCACACTTGGCACCTTTACCCAAACCAGGAAGCGCCACCACCCCTCTTTATTTATACAATCTGTGGTTATAGACCCCTTTGGGGGACTATATTAGGGGAGGCAGCATACCAAGACAGATCCGTAAGCGCAATCATTTATTCCCTTTATTAACCTGCCCAAGAACTGCCTAATCCGTGACATGCCCACCAGGTGGAACTCAACGTTGGCCATGCTGCAGCGGCTGCACACGCAGCAGAGGGCCATCAATGAGTACCTGTGCGACTATGGCAGCAGGACAGGGTCAGGGGAGCTTGTTTTTTTTCCCCACGCCAGTGGGCCATGATCAGGGATGCACTGTCCTGTCACCATTTGAGGAGGCCACGAGGATGGTGAGCAGTGACAGTGCATGCATCAGTGACACTGTCCCCTTGTCCACCTGTTGGACCACACGCTGCATGGAATAATGGACAGGGCACTTGAGGCACAACAGAGGCAGGAAGAGGAGGACTTCCTTAGCTCTCAAGGCCCCCTTTATCCAGACAGTGTTCCTGCATGCCCGCCGATCACACAGGAAGAGGACGAGGAGGAGGAGGAGGAGGAAGATTGTGTCAGTATGGAGGTGGAGCCTAGCACTCAGCATCAGCAGCAGTCTTTAAGGGATCAGTCCCAAGAAACACATGGACTTGTACATGGCTGGGAGGAGGTGGCTGCGGACCATGTCGTCCTTAGTGACCCAGAGGACTCCGGACCGAATGCCTTAGCAAACCTTCGCTGCATGGCCTCCCTGATCCTGCAAGGCCTGCGTAAGGATCCTCGTATTTGTGGTATCAAGGAGAAGGACCAATACTGGCTGGCAACCCTCCTTGATCCACGTTACAAGGGTAAGGTTGCGGACCTTATCTTGCCATCGCAGAGGGAGCAGAGGATGAAACATCTTTGGGAGGCCTTGCAGAAAGGTCTGTGCAACGCTTTCCCAGAGACTGGGAGGTTACAAACTCCTGTTTCTGGACAATGTGTTGCTGAGGCTTCGGTCAAAGAAGGAGCGGTGGAGAAGGTGGCCATCTGACCGATGCGTTCAGACAATTTTTTGGTCCGCAGCCCCAAGGTACGATCTGTTCCAGCAACCATCGCCAGCGTCTGTTTTACATGGTGCAGGAATACCTAGGGGCAAGATCTGACTTGGACACCTTTCCCACTGAAAATCCTCTGGGTTAGTGGGTCTTGAGGATGGATCACTGGCCAGAGCTTGCACAGTATGCAATTGAGCTACTGGCCTGTCCTGCATCCAGCGTTCTTTCGGAACGCACATTCAGTGCTGCTGGAGGCTTTGCAACCGATCACAGGGTGCGTCTGTCCACTGACTCGGTCGATCGACTGACCTTCATAAAAATGAATCAGTCTTGGATCACCACCAGCTACCAAGCACCTGATGCTGATGTAACCGAATATTTTTTTTCAGATCCCTTCAAAGACTGCCTATGCTGATGCCGAGTAATTATCCTCTTCCTCCTCAATGATCACGCTGATAGCTTGTAAGAACATTTTTGGTTCTGGGCGCCACCACCAGTGCCTAAGGACCAATTTTTCAGCCCCTGTTTAACAGGAGCGTGTAATTACAATTTTTGATGCAATACTTTGCAGCAGGGCTCGTTTCTACGTTCCAACTAGAGTATCTGTGAGAGGTTGCAGTGTTGTGGCACCAGCACCAGTGCCTATGGCCCAATTTTTCAGCCCCTGTTTAACAGGGGCGTGTAATTACAATTTTTGATGCAATACTTTGCAGCAGGGCTCGTTTCTGCGTTCCAACTAGAGTGTCTGTGAGGACTTACAGTGTTGTGGCACCAGCACCACCACCACCACCAAAGGCCCAATTTTTCTGCCCTTGTTCAACAGGGGCATGTAATTACAATTCTTGATCTAATATTTCACAGCAGGGCCCATTTCTGCACCCACCAAGAGCGAGTGAGGACTTACAGTGTTGTGGCACCAGCACCACCACCACCACCAAAGGCCCCATTTTTCTGCCCTTGTTCAACAGGGGCATGTAATTACAATTCTTGATCTAATATTTCACAGCAGGGCCCATTTCTGCACCCACCAAGAGCGAGTGAGGACTTACAGTGTTGTGGCACCAGCACCAAAGGCCCAATTTTTCTGCCCCTGCTCAACAGGGGCATGTAATTACAATTCTTGATCTAATATTTCACAGCAGGGCCCTGTGAGGGCTTACAGTGTTGTGGCCACAACAACACCTAAGGCCCAAATTTCTGCTGAGTATATAGGGCAGGCCCCTACTTTCAAGCATCTAACTTACAAACGACTCCTACTTGCAAACAGAAGGAGACAACAGAAAGTGAGATGAAATCTACCTCTAGGAAGGGAAATTCTCTCCTGTAAGAGTTAATATGGGAAAAACATTTCTCCTTTCCACTGATGCTTTCCAATCTTTGTTCCACAAAAACCCCCAAATTTTCAAAAAACATTTGTCATTGGGACAAAAAGTGAGGTGAAATCTTCTGAAGAGGAGGACAGACAGCAATACAAATGTCACAGGGGTGATAACCCTTCCCTATGTTTTCCAAACAGCTTAAAAAAGATTTTTTGGCTGGAGCTAAACACGTTAAAAATGTACCCGTTCAAAATTACAAACAGATTCTACTTAACAACAAACCTACAGTCCCTGTCTTGTTTGCACCGCCTGTATACTGCTGTTCAGAGTATATAGGGCCTGGTGGCCCCACACCTTTCCTTATTTTAATTTGGGTGCGGGGTTCCCCTAAATATCCATACAAGACCCAAAGGGCCTGGTAATGGACTGGGGGGTACCCATGCCGTTTGTCTCACTGATTTTCATCCATATTGCCAGGACCCGACATTACATTAAACCCGCAAGCAGTTTTAAATGAGATTTTTTCCTTTAAAAATGCAGAGACTGTTCTAAACATGGGAAACACGCGCCACTTTACAGGCATACTATAGACACATCCCAGGTACGATATTTAAAGGAATATTTTTTTACTTTAAGCATCATTAAAATCACTGCTCCCGAAAAAACGGCCGTTTTTAAAAGTTTTTTTTGCATTGATACATGTCCCCTGGAGCAGGACCCAGGTCCCCAAACCCCTTTTAGGACAATACCATGCAAATTAGCCTTTAAAATGAGCACTTTTGATTTCGAACGTTCGAGTCCCATAGACGTCAATGGGGTTCTAACGTTCGTGGGAATTTCCGGTCCGTTCGCAGGTTCTGGTGCGAACCGAACCAGGGGGTGTTCGACTCATCCCTAATGTAGAGATACAATTATACTTCTGTTGATCTTTGTTACTGATGTACTGTGGTTTTATTCTTTTCACTTATGTATTTTTAATCTAAATAAAAATTTTTTTCTATTTTTCTAATTTTTGTTTATGTTTGCGCTTGAAAAGTCCCAATTTCTCCTTTTCTGTACAACCCTTACATGTTTGCTCAAACAAACACATTTTTTGCCATGCATATTTTTAGTACAGTGGGCAGAGAAAAGAATTGCCCCCTTTAAAAAATCAGATTTTGATGCTTTGTAACCTGAAATGAAGAAGGACACAGTTTTTGTTTTATCCAGCTGTATTTACTCAGTGCAACATATAACATCCAAGTGAAAGATATAACACCAATACATCAGAAAAAAATTTAAAAAATGGTGTCAGTATTTTGTTGAACCACCTTTAGCTTTAATTACAGCCTTTAGTCTGTTGGCATATGTCTCTACTAACTTTGCACCTCTAGACTTTGCAATATTTGCCCACTCTTCTTTGCAGAACTGCTCAAGTTCAGTAAATTTGATGGTATACATTTGTGGACTGCACTCTTCAAGTCATTTCACAGATTTTTTTAATGGGGTTTAGATCTGGGCGCTGACTAGGCCATGCAAGGACAATCAACCTTTTCTCCTTCAACCACTGTGTGGTCATTTTTGCTGTGTGCTTTGGGTCATTGGGGTTTATTACTAAAGGCAAATCCACTTTGCACTGCAAGTGCACTTGTAAGTGCAGTCACTGTAGATCGCTGTAGATCTAAGGGGAGGCTCTGAAATGAGGGGAAGCTCTGCTGATTTTATCATCCAATCATGTGCAAGCAAAAATGCTGTTTTTTACTTTCCTTGCATGTCCCCCTCAGATCTATAGCGACTGCATTTCCAAGTGCACTTGTAGTGCAAAGTGGATTTGACTTTAGTAAATAACCCCCATTGCCATGTTGAAAGGTAAACCTTCTTCCCCTTGACAGCTTTCTGGCAGAGGGCAGCAGATTTTATCCAAGAATTTGATGGTATTTTGCCCCATCCATTTTTCCTTCTTTCCTGACAAGTGCTCCAGTCCTGCTGCCAATAAACACCCCCATAACAGGATATTACCAGCTCCATGCTTTACTGTAGGAATGGTGTTATTTGGATGGTGAGCTGTATTAGAATTGAGGCCAAATAATTAAATTTTAATCTCATTTGATCATAACACCTCTTTCTATATGGCCTCAGAATCTTCAAGGTGCGTTTTGGCAAAGCTCAGTCATGACTGCATGTGGCCTTTCTTGAGGAGTGGCTTTTTTCTTCCATACAAGCCACATTTGTGGAGCATTTGTGATATTGTTGTCATATGCACACAATGACCAATCTTTGTCATACATTCCTGCAACTGCTTCAGAGTTGCTGTAAGCCTCTTGGTAGCCAGTTTCCTCCTGGCTCTTTCATCCAATTTGGAGCAACATCCTGATCCAGGGAGGGTCTGTGTTGTACCAAATACCTTCCACTGCTTAATAATGGACTTCACTGTGCTTCTAGGCATTGATAAAACCTTTTACATTTTTTTTGTATCCATCTCCTGACTTGTGCCTGTCCACAACTTTATCCCAGACATCTTTTGACTGTGCCGTGCCACCCATAGTTGATTGCAGTTGCATTACCCGGGACTGAAATGCTCCAGGAAAGCTCTTTTCATGCTGAGCTAATCTAAATGACCACAGCTGATCACAGTTGAAAGTCAAATGGCTTTGTGTGCCATTGAGAAGCTGATTTGCTATACCTGATTGAGTTTACAAGTCATTTTTAAAAGAGAGTGATCCTTTTTCTGACTCTGTGATTCTGTTTTTATTTATTGCTGCTGGATAAAACAAAAACTGTGTCTGTCTTATTTCATACTGCAAAGCAACAATATGTCATTATTTTAAAGGAGGGGGGTGATTCTTTTGTATACCCACTGTATGTCTTATTGTCTTATTGAATGGAATGGCTTGTAATTGATCGTGGATTGTGCACTTTTATATTATTGCTTTTCAATTAAAAGCAAGTTTCTCCAACCTGAGGCACTAATTACCAGCTGAACCCGAGTGAGCAAAGTACCAGCACATTAACCCTTTCCCAGTACATAGCCTTCTGGCAGTCTAAAGGCCCGTACACACAGTCAGAAAATCTGAAGATAGACTTCGTCCAATGAGCCAATTTTCTGATCGCTAGTATGCTGTTTTTGACAGCGAATTACGAATTTTCGGCAGACAAAAACTGGATGTGCAGGCTTGGAAAATTTTGTCTGATGTGACTACAACATCCGATTTTCTTTTCATTAGTACGGTTTTCTGACAAAAAAAATCTGAAGAGCAAGACTAGACATGCTCAGAAATGAAAGAACACATACAAAACAATTCAACACATTACGACACTTCTGACGTTGAAAATGTCGTTAGTAAATTTTCTGATGGTGAGTACCCTCTTCACTTTCGATTTGAGACTAGCATCAAACAAAAAAACTGATGAAAATTCGTCCAATAATCTGACCGTGTGTACAAGGCTTTAGACTGAAGTGAAGGCATTATTATATAGAAAGATCAGCCCTTTAGCAGCTTCTGTTTCCAGCTAAATGCCACCACGTGGCTGTATCTGGCTGTGCCGTGAAGCAGTTTGCCAACAGATGGTGCAGCTTTCTTCAGAACCCTTTAATCTCATAGTTATCACAATCTTATAATGTGCCTTTATACTGAAAAGCAAGATTGTGACAATAAACATCAGTCCAACATACTAATGCACAGTTAATAGACATAGCTTTGTACAATGGTCTACATTCATCTAGGCATGTTAAAGCTTAAATAAAATTTAGTGATTTAGTTTATGCACAGTGGTTCTTTAATGAGTCAATATATCTATTGCCAAAACTTTGAAGTTTTGATTAGAGTAGGGAAGGATTAGAACTTTTGGCAGGTTTTACTGCTAATAAAGGCTCTGTTGGAGAGATCCCTTAAAAAGGTTGTAAACCTCCCAAAAAAAACAAAAAAACTGCAAGCCAAAGGCATAATGAGCTAGTATGCATCGCAAACTAGCTCATTATGAAATACTTCCTTAGAATGATGCCCTCCAGTGCCGCCCACACTCCACTCACACGACCGGCATCTTTTCCAGAGTTACGTCCGGGTTCATGGGCCCGGGCGCTGTGATTGGCTGGAGCTACGATGATGTCACTCCCGTGCATGGGTACTTCCGGTCTCAGCATGGGTCCTGAAGAAACATCACGAGCGGGCCGTTCCTTCAGTGCTCATGCACCGATGACATCGGCGGCAGAGCATATAGTAAATATCTCCTAAACAGTGCAAATTTAGGAGATATTTACAGTACCTACTGTACAGGTAAGCCTTACTTTAGGCATACCTGTAGGTACAATTAAAGAGGAAGACATTACTTTCCCTTTAATTTCTTCTCTGGCAAAAAGGTTTTTCCTAGGACAGGAAGTGAAGGGAAATCTCACTTAGCAGTAGAAAGAAAAATTTATTTTTTCATTTAATTAGGGAAATTCCAGAACACGTGATCTTTTTATTGTTGTCTGTTTCCCTGTTGCAGAGTTTCCCCAAAACAGAAAGTGAGAGGAAATCTCTCTAAAGCAGCCATGGATAACAGTAAAACCTGATAGAGGTTCTAAACTTACCATAAATTATTCTATCCACAATAAAAATATTATAGATACACTTAAATTATGAAATCACACATGTAAAACCTATAATATTGTTTGATTCCTGTGTAGCCAGGTGCTTGGCTAAGAATGTGGAGCTAGAGAAACACTGGCTGCAGCTGCTCTCTGTAGTAGTTAACAGCTATATCAGCAAGAGGAGGAACTGCTAAGCAGAAAGCGTTCGATAGACTGAGTCAGACAGCACTGTACTGTGAGAACTGTGGTCCAGAGGAGAGAGACTCTACTGTATTCAAGAGCTTTTGAACTGCATTTCCCAGACAGAGATTGCCCAGGAGAGGGGAAAGAACTGCATTCTCTCAGGCTGTATAGGACACAGCTTCCTCTTGCCATCAGGGAGCCTGGAAAGTGCACATAGCTGTCCACCACTGCTGCGTAACAACAGCCTAAGCAGGATCCAGAGAGTCCAGGTGTGCTGACAGCCAAAGTCACCTGGGTGCAGAGCAGAGTGGACTAATGATGTGTCTGTGAATGTATGGTTAGCAGCAATATCGCTGGGGCTGGTGAGCCAATGTTTGAACTATCTGCTGCTAAAGGGACTGAGCCCTTTAGGAACTGATGATACAGCCATCTATTAGTTATATTACTGCCTGCAGGCTTGACTGGGACTAGTCCCATGTGCACCAACAGTACAGCTGGGCCCCCAACGCTAGCTGGCTGAAGAGCTAGGACTAAAGGTTGTCCCTTTACAACTGCTATGCAGAGACCTTCACCTATTACTAATGCTATATGGTACCTCTCAGGGGACATTGCACCATATCCTACCCATTCTCCTAGATTGCACTCTAGATTAGTTATAGTATTATTATTCACATTGCAGTTAATGCTTATATGCACTGTTTATTGCTGACTTTGCTGATTCATGAGTTAATCCCATTCTAGTGGTACAGAACTCTATTCTAAGTTACCTTGGCATAGTGATTATACCACAAATGTCAAACACAAGGTCTGAAGCCCAAATCTGGCCTGCCAGCCCTTGTAATTTGGCCCATGCATCCAGTTTTGCAGTCAGAAGTGGCAGAACATTCCACCACTAGCGGCTCTCAGCCTCCACTCCTGCTCCCCAGGCTAGTGTAAGTGCACTAACATTGGTCAGAACCTTTGTGGCGGCTCATTGGTGGAGTCTACAGTGGAGCTGTGCTGTTGTTGGGTGGAGATCGGTGTTCGCTGGTGGATGGCCGAGGTCCAAGTGCAGCTTCTCTATGATTGGTCAGAAGTCAGAGAATGGGCAGAGAATGGAGGAATGTTCAGGCGGCAATTGCTTCAGCCTGAGTGGTACTGCTGTGTGATTGGTAAACGGTGGTGTGTTATCGGCAGCTGGTGGAGAGCTCTCCCTCATCCTCTTCCCATCTGGGCACCAACTGGAGTCTGTGAGATACCTGGCCAGTCCTGGAGGAGGAAAGGTAGAGAGAGGACATTCCTCAGTGTGGGCCCAGGGCCATACTGCAGAGGAGACACCATATGGGCCACGCTACACAGGAGACACCACAGGGGCCATACTACAGAGGAGACAGCATATGGCCACACTACAGAGGAGACATTACAGGGCCCCACTACAGAGGAGACATCACAGGGGCCAGCACACTCTGTGCACAGAACATCCCTGAACTCTTCACTCTGTATTAAGCGTACCCCTGAACCCTGCACTCTGTACATAGTGCACCTCTGAATTCTGCATTCTGTATATAACACATCCCAGATACAACCGTCCCTTTGAGGTCAACCATGCTTCTGTGTGTTCATTTATGCTCAAACCACCATTTATTCTAACCCATACCACATTGAGTTAATTTACCACTAAACAGGCTTATGCCACATACACACGAGCGCATTTTCCATCGGAAAAAACTTGGATGATTTTTCCGACGGAATCCCCCTCAAGCTTGCCTTGCATACACACGGTCACACAAAAGTTCTCTGAACTTTCAACCGTCAAGAACGCACAACACTACGACGAGCCGAGAAAATTAAGTTCAATGCTTCTGAGTACGCGTCGAATTGTTTCCGAGCATGCGTAGGAATTTTGCTCGTCGGAATTTGTACAGACGATCGCATTTTCGGATAGGAACTTTTTCCGACCGAAAAATTGAGAACCTGCTCTTAATCTTTTGCTGGTGGGAATTCCGCCAGCAAAAGTCCAGTGGAGCATACACACAGTTGCATTTTCCAACCAAAACCCCTCATCGGTCTCTCATCAGTCTCTCATCGGCCGAATTTCTGATCGTGTGTACGCGGCATTAGTTTCATGGTTCTAATTCACAACCAACTTAAAGGTATCTACATTTGTGTTCCTATAGGTGCTTGCAGTAATTTTCACTCAATGTGTGTCAGAACGGCTGAGTTTGTTCCTGGAGTTGAGGTGCAGAACAGATTACCTAGCGGCTCCTATGGGGGTAGAGCTTCACCTGTGTCATGTGTGCAACCCATATTAACTGTAATAATTATAATTGCAAAAAAATCAGTTTATTAAATGTGTTATAAAACACCATTTTAAAAATGTATAAACCTAAAATAAGAAAAATAATAACGTCTGCATTGTGGTATGCTGCATTAGAAAAAGCTGCAAGTCTAGTATTTGTATATTGTATAATAAGGCATGGCCATGGCCAAGAAAGGTGTGATGGGGCTATAAAGCTAAACTCTGGGCATAAGAAAAAAGTTCTCTACTCAAGCTTATTTTTGTCACTTACAATGCAAGATTGATGGTCCTGCATAGTATGTGTTGACATAACAGCTGCGACTGCCAGCTGAAGTGTTAAAGAGAAGAGCTTGTGGGGGACTGGTCGCATGAAATGGTGCAAAGGATAAGTAAGGTAAGAGTGCTTTTATTGATGCCTTAGGCAAAAATGGGCATTACTGTAAAGGTATTTTTCCTATTTTCTGGAGTTCAGCTTAATGTTGTCAGTGCAGTTCAGAAAATGGAACAGAAAACTGAGTGTGTGTGTGTGTGTGTGTGTGTGTGTGTGTGTGTGTGTGTGTGTGTGTGTGTGTGGTACTTTGGGAAATAATCTGTTTTGTGAGTCCTTCTGTCCCTGAACACTCGCTCCTCTCCATCCAATTCAATTTCAAAGCAATTTTAGAAATGAGTCCAGAAAATCACTTAATCTGGCTTCTCCAGGGACATTGTGATTAAAGCAGCGGCTATTTTACAAAACCTAAATTGGATGACTTGTAGAAATATTATTTAGCCATGCTGCCATGACAAATACATAATAGGGTGTTGAGGATGTGTTCCTTGCGTCTCATAGCAATAATTCCTAATACCCAGCAACATTTTTATAGACATGAAGGTTATTCATTAAATCAGACAGAGTGGTTTGGTTTTCCAGTTTACTCCTATGAAAACCATTAAAGGTTAGTTGTGTTTGGTTACTGCCATTAAAAAAAGGTTGGTACCTCATCTGACTTTTCAAAGCCCTGGGTTCCCTTAGAATGAACTTGCTGACTGATTTGGCCTATGGAGACCTGCTCTGCATTGAGCTGAACGAGCAATTTCTTTCCCTACAGCAAAATTTAAAAGCACATCAGGAGGTCACCTCTGAATATTCTCTTCAGGCAAAACTGAAACTTAGGGTCCATTCACACCATCGGGCCCACACTAAGGTGCGCATAATGAGCACCTACTGGTGTATGTGGTGCTCTATGATGTATTTTAGCATTGTTTAAATTTTTATTTTTTTAACTTTATTAAACTTTACAGACCATTTAACTCTATGCAAGGCAGGGTATTGTGATGCATTATAGCGCATTGCAGCAAAAAATACATGACCTGATTTTTTCAATGCACACCAATGCAGCGCAATTAGTGTGAGCTGAATTAAGGGGTATTAGGCACATTTTCTTGTCTGTACATTGGGCAATGTAGATCAATGTGATCAGTTTTTCATGTGTTGCTTTAGTGCACCAGTCTATCCTAACATTTTTGCTGGCAATCTAAAAGCCACTGTATATAAGGCAGAAGTGCTATTCCCGAATACCCCTGAGACAGGGGGGGAGTCACCATTTAAAGGGTGTTTAGTTTATTGCCTGTGCTGTTTGGACTTCATTCTTTTTTCATTTTCATCCTTTTTTTCCCAAGTCATCTTCCAAGATGGCTTACAGAGAGAGAGAGGCTCCTCCCACATAGCACAGGAAACACATGATCCACATTATAAAAAGACAAGCATAGCAACCAGACCCTCAGTATATGTGTTTCCTCCGGCCAGGACAGGTGCACAGAAATCGGTTTATTTTTTTTTCTGTCAGGCCAGTGCGCTAGGTGGCAGGGGACTCCCGGCTACAACATCCCAGAGCAGGAGCAGTGAAACTTGGGAGGCATGTAGGCCAGGCTCTTTCGGGCTGCCCTGGAAGGGAGTCTGGAATTCTTTTACTTTAGGGGACCCCCTCTCTATATAGGAGTCAAGTCAGCAGCGTGCCTGTATAGGGTCAGGTACACTGGCAGTGTGAGATTTTGACTCATGTGAGTCTTCCGTGGGACAGTGCGGACTTGTGGTGTCCTGATGCTTGCAGAGCAGCTATTTCCATGTGATCTGGCGTCCTGGTGTCTCAGGCACTGCGGACGGGGGTTGATGATGTCACTTTCAGCGTGGTTGGCAGGAAGTGAGGTTGGGAGTGGATGAAGTGGCTCAGCAGCCATGTTTTTGGTAGGAAATACCAGCCTGGTTGGTGCTATCAAGCTCCATGCACTGTTCCAGGGGAGGCACCCGATCTGCAGCGCCAGCCCAGGATCTTCACTGCTTGACTTTTCAGGGCTAGAGAAAAGATGGTGGAAGCCATTTTGTTCATTCCATGTGCTGGTATGTCACCAGCGAGGAGACTGTAAACAGGAAAGCAGGTCTAGGACACCTACAGACTCCGGCCCTAAGGTAAGAATGAGTCACGGCTGGTCTGGGGAGTCTGACTGTGTGTGTGTATCCCTTTTTCCCTACAGGTGATGGGGCTTTGCTTGGGTCTTTCTAGGTGGCTGGGGTGCTGGTTACAGGTTGATTGTCTGCACCCTGTCTCTCCTTGTAAAGGGCTCATACCACCTTGTGTTCTCTCCCTGTAGGACATTAGATGGGAACAAAAAGAGAACAAAAGAGGAACCACCTAAGAGAGAGATGCGCAGCATGCAAGTACTGGTTATCTAATACCTGGACACCAGCTCCAGTGCTGCAATGCTCTTTAAAGGATTCCTATGGAGCAATAAAAAAGAAATGACAAACTTTTTCTTGGTTTTCACAAAAGTTCCTTCTCCGCCAGAGGAGAGGCAGCTATCCTTGTGGGTGTTGAGGCTCTAGGGGAGCCCTCCTTTACTCACATTTGGTCAAGCACCATATCCTCAGTTGCTGGATGAGCTCCTGATGTTTGCTGCTGATTAATATGGATGGATCATGGCTGCTGGCTTCCCCAAATCTTTTGAAGGGAGAACTGCATGGGTGGAGCAGAGGCATCCAGAGTCCCTGACTACTTCCAAGTGGGAGGAGGGACGTATGTCTGCTGTGGCAGGTGAACTTAGGTGGTAAGCCAGGACAGAATGCAGCCTTCTATGCTGCAGGTCCCTCTGAATGGACAGCAATATGGTGGATTTGTGAGTATTCCCTGGTGCCATCATCCACAGACACTAGGGAGAGGAGTGCAAACGGATGGAAGATGAAGCAGTAGGCGGACCTGGATCTTCTCAGGAGTATACAGCATACTTTATATGTCTAGTGTCTAGTGGGGTCTACTGTGATTTATTTAGGACTTTCTGTACTTGTATTTGGGCAATAACCCACCCCATAGGCTGAAATAGAAACATAAAATGTGGATTCTGCAACATTTAATTGAAAGGCTCCTGGGCATAACCTTCATGCAAGGGTTGCATAGACAAACCTGTGTTTAATATTTGTTTGTAATGCCTGCAGGTGTTGGCCTTCTGATTGCACACTTCAGGGCTTAAATTTGTAGCACCCTGATGTTTAGGCAGGGTTGCTCCTAACTTTACCTGCCAGGTGTAGTTACCTTGGCTCATTGTTAGGGTAAAAGCAATTGATCCCTAAGTCTAGAATTGCTGCACTTCTCTCTTCTGCCTATAAGTGGCCGGGTACCTGGTGGCATTAGATAAGACAAGGGCAAAGCAAGGACAGATTAGGAGTATATGGGTTATTTTCTTGAATCCCTTGGCCTGCTGGGAGAACCTATATATTTAGGTGGAGTCAGTTGATCAGTGTTCTGTGCCACCTGGACGGCTGTCTTGGTGGACGTGTGTTGTATTGGCTGGGCTGCTAGGCCAGAGTTTGGGCCTATCCTGGGCACATCTGGCTGCTAGGCTGTCTGAGGGCCAATCCACAAGCAAGAGAGCAGTGCAGGGTTGGGATTGCGGCTTGCAGTCCAACCAGAAGTGACAGTTCTGCTGTCCGGAGAACCTGACATGGTCGGAGGTAGAGGGGAAGCTGTTGCCACCAAAGGATCATCCGCCTTATAACCAGGGACCACAGTGAGTAGCAGAAGCAAGTATTGGAGCAGAAATCTCACCGACCGGGGGCGGTGAAGAATCGGAAAACTTCAGCAGGTGTCAAGCCAGGGACCCAGCCAGTAAAGGTGTCGCTTGAAGAGCAGCCTCGTGTGTCAAGCCAGGGACTGAACAGGCCAGTGGGGTGAAGCTTGAGAGGTATCTGGAGCGCCAAGCTATAGACCCAGCAGAGAAGCGAGGGTGACACTTGAGGAAGATACTACAGTGAAGATTGGAGTAGCTCAAGGGATTCAGTGGCATTGAATCATCTAGTCTAGTGAGATAGACTGGGAGCTCAGTAGGTTGAAGAACTACAAGTAGTGATTGTAGTGGAAGTGAAGGAACTGTTACACCTTGTGTTAGAAACTGTTAAAGACTGTTACCATAGGAGACAGCATTCCTACACATGCAAGTGTGGTGTCTTGCTGGATGATTTTCCCTGCATGGCTGTCTACCTGTAGAAGTCTCGAAGTCTGCCAAATTAACATTGCAACTGCCTAAGGGTGTCCTGGCCCTAACCCTCTCTCCCAAAATTCTTTTTAAGAGAAATAAAATCTCTTTGCATTCAAGAAGTGTCTGGTGCCCATAAATCTACTTTACACTTCACCCACTATGCTGTATAACCCACTCTATATGGAAGGATGTCAGCAGGTCTTGGCTCTGGAGGTTCTCATTAAACTGAAGGAGGCCTCGGACCTTGCTACATTTTTTTGCCACCTCTTCCAAAGGTGTCAGCAGCTTTCATTTATCACTAGATTTGGACTTTTATGAGCTGGGAGGCTTTGTCTGTCTCCCACGTTAGTGTGGGCTATATAAAGCAATTTAAGTGTACAACAATCATTGTTAATATACAATACATTACATAAACATGTCGTTTTAGGGAGTCTCATATTTACTTCTGTTCCAAGTAAAATATTTGGTTATGTCTAGGAGCTGAAGCTGTACCTATTATGGGGTAACAGTATCTGCTATGCACCCCAGTTTGTGTGCTTAGATTTCTATCACCTGGAGCTCCCTGGGTTCCACCACTGAATAGATATATAATGGATTGAGCCAGAGACTAGGCTAAATCTATGACATGTGATCATGCAAATTGTTGGCTTTGGGGCACGGGCATCAATTGCATATGTATTGCTGTTTGTTGGGTATTGGATGAATACACTATGACTCTGACCTCATTCTTCTCCAGTATGTTATGACTCTATCTATTTAAATACACAACTTTGGAGCTTATGCTTGTGTTATTTGGTTTATATTCTTTTGGTACCATTGTGGATCATGCCTCATAATTGATTCAATATCTCGACTCTGCATATGTAATAGTTCAAATTGATTGCTTGAAGTGTAGCCCTCATTTGTATATGTGACTGTATGAATTTGAAGGCTTTTACCTGACCTTTACATTTGTCACGTGCAACTGCAATATGGTGTCTTGTGCATTAATGTACATTGACAACAGGGTTGTAAATGGTTTAGAAATAAAATCAACATGGGGACAAGGTACTTTGTTCTACTGTTCTAAACATGGGAAAACTGCGCCACGTTAGTGTCCCATAGACTTTAACAGTGTCCCGCGGCTTTCGAATTTGCCACCAACAACGCATATTGTTCGGTGTTCGCCGAACGTCTGAACAACCAAAGTTCAGCCTGAATTTATGCTCGGGCCAAACCGTTCGCCCATCCCTAGTTGTGTAGTCACTATAATCTTTTCTAGGATTTAGGATTTATACAGCAGTATAAGCTTGTAAGACTGGTGGTGAAACAGGCAATTTTGCTGCAGAAGCAGACAGCTCCTTCATGTGATACATACTGTACCTTGGAGCACTAATGGGCAGGAATATGGCCTGTAGATATGGCATCACGACTTGCTATCACTCTGACCCTTATACCTGACTGGGTATGTTTAAGTTCAGTACCAATGTATATTTAAAAAAAATAGGTACATCTTATTTACACAGCCATCCTAACAGAACAGGTACAGCAAGTCAATATGAACGTTCTGTTACAGCTACTGGCTCAGTCTGAGGGATCAGGGGATGTCAGGGTCTTCTCCAAAAATATGCCCCACAACAACAAAAAATTGTTTATGGACTATCTCAGTACCCAGGGAATAGACAAGGTAAGTATAAAATTATTAATTTATTTGAGAACAAAAAATGTTTTTAATACAACAATATGTCAAAAGGTTATTGCATACTATGACAAAATAGTACAGACTAAACAGTATGAACCCCATAGTATAGTGGGGACTCGAAAGATGTAAGTCCAAACGGAGATCCTCAACATGTTTCGTGAAAATATTTGCTTCTTCAGAAGGAATTGACCTTAAACATCTATAAAGATGTACAATCATGAAATTATAAAGTCAACAAATAATGAAAAAAATACACTAAACATCAATGTAAGTAATCTAGTAATTTTGGAGTGATTAGAGTCGGGCATGGCTTACCAATGGAGACCCAATTAAGGGTAACGGGCGGTATAATTTGAGGCTGGGTAAACCCCCCACGGCAAACACGGGAGGCACCAAAGAGATGCAATAAATGAAAAAAATTATTTGTAATTTATATATATATATATATATATATAAAAATATATATGTGGGGGTCTATATAGTTTCAAATGAAATGAGGGGAAAAGGGGGGGACGGAAAAAGGGGGAGGTAGGCGGGAAGGGAAGGGGGGAGAAAAGAGGGGAGGGAAAGAATGGGAGGGAGGGAAAAGGGGGAGGAGGGGGGAGGGGAAAAGGAAAAAAGGGGGCGTGGGGGACATTTAAAAATTTGACCCACCCAAGTGATGGCGTGTGAAGAGTAAAAACACCTGGGGACCAGGAACAAACTAAGAGCATGCTCATGCAGCACTGATTGACAGATGGACTATAGCGCAGGCGACATCCAGCATTCAAGACACTGCCAGTAGGTAATGCCCTGCAGAAGTTAAACTGAAAAGAGGTACAATAACTAGAAGCAGGGGAGGGACAATAGGTCCAGGCCTGCAATGGCCATTATATAATAAGGGGCGATGAGGGGTATCAATTACTTTCTCATCGTCAGGATGTACAATACCGATCATCAAATAGACCTACCTTACAGGAGCATACTGAAAGTCTGTCCCCAGGTGTCGGCCATCTGCAATAAAGGCAACTCTTTACAGGGCCTCCAATCAGGCATACGTCAGTGCACTGGCTGATGCCGGCGACCGACACCACCTGATCCTTCTCGCCCACAATGCGTGCGCAGATACGCATGCAGATGTGCATGGCACCCATGCTAAGATGGTCATTGTGCACATGCATAGTGCGCATGCTCGGGACCCACACATGAGGCAGCGCAAGGCAGCCAATGGGGGAAGAGGGAGGAAGAGCCATCCAGGGAATGGAGGCCCGCCTCCCAATGGCAAGACCCATGTTCGACGCTCCTCCCCCTTTTCCCTCCCTCCCATTCTTTCCCTCCTTTTCTCCCCTCCCCTCTTTTTCCTTTCCCCCCTCCCCCTTTTTCCTCCCTCCCATTCTTTCCTTCCCCTCTTTTCTCCCCTTTCCCCCTCCCCCTTTTTCCACCCCCTTCCCCTCATTTTATTTGAAACTATATAGACCCCCACATATATATTTCTAGATATATTAATGACAAATATTTTTTTTCAGTTATTGCATCTCTTCGGTGCCTCCCGCATTCGCCGCCCATTACCTTTAATTGGGTCTCCATTGGTAAGTCATGCCCAACTCTAATCGCTCCAAAATTACTAGATCACTTACATTGATGTTTAGTGTATTTTTTTCATTATTTGTTGACTTTATAATTTTAAGATTGTATTTCTTTATAGATGTTTAAGGTCAATTCCTCCTGAAGAAGCAAATATTTTCGCGAAAATGTTGAGGATCTCCCTCGGACCTACATCTTTCGAGTCCCCACTGTACTATGGGGTTCATATTGTTTAGTCTGTACTATTTTGTCATAGTATGCAATAACCCTTTTACATATTGTTGTATTAAATAAATGTTTTGCTCTTCTCAAATAAATTAATAATTTTATACTTACCTTGTCTATTCCCTGGGTACCGAGATAGTCCATAAACAATTTTTTGTTGTTGTGGGGCATATTTTTGGAGTAGCCCCTGACATCCCCTGATCCCTCATCACGTTAAGCTCAAGGATGATGGTACCCGCCCCTATTTTTACATACCCCTCAGATTGAGGCATTATCCCATACTGGCTCAGTCTCCTGAAGTAGTAATCTGCATAACTTAACACGCACCGGTATCACAATGTGCCATATGGAGTCAGACTTCTAACATTGGGCAGAGCACCTGTCATTCATAAAATAGTCTGGTCCTTTCCAAACACTCACATGCCATACCAGCAGTCAGAGGGGAGAAAGGTCATAGGCATGGGCATATGCATTTTGGGTATGTATGGTACTGGGGCAGAAATCTCCTAGATAAAGGGCCTATCATCTAGATGTCTATAGGTAGCTCTTGAATGAAGATTATTATGTAGGGTGTGAGTTATCATTCTATCTGATTGTCCTTGGATATCGCTCATTTGCCTAGTTTTTTGTAAGTCTTTCTCTAGAAACGGCATACTTTCCCATAGTGGCTTCAGATTTTCATCAAACTAAGGAAATCGCAATTCTGTCTTTTTGCAGAGATACTAAAGAAGCAGAATTAAATAAACTAGTTGTAGGGAGTTGTTTAATAGCCTACATTGAGAGATATAAAGATTGGAGATCAACCTCTAGTTGTTGTGCCTGTTCTGGGGCCCAGACAAAGGCAAGAGAGCGTCAAAATATTGTATTACTATTGCAAGGCGATTGAAATATGCAATGATAAAAGCTTACCAGGCATCATCGCTGGCTCCCTTCGGAAAACATCAAACCTCATTCCGACAGAACAGTGGCCACTTTTTGGGCTGAAAAGGTCAGCGCTTTTCCTCCCCAGATCTGCAAAACAGCAACCGGGTCCAGCTTCCAAACCTTCGTGAAACATTACCGACTGGGCCTATTCTCTAGCCAGAAACAGGCTGTCGGGAGAAAGGTACTTCAAGCTGTGGTCCCATTTTATCAGGTAGTTCTATGTTGTCCTCTCTGTAAGCTGCCCTGGAAGATGACTTGGGAAAAACTTGGGAGTTATTACCTGTTAACTCACTTTCCAGGAATCTTCCAGGACGGCGCCAGTTCCCGCCCTGTTATTGTTTTAAAAGATACATTTTTTTGTTGCCATGCTTACGGTTATTTGTTATGACTAAGGGTCTGGTTGCTATGCTTGTCTTTTTATAATGTGGATCCTGTGCTAGGTGGGAGGAGCCTCTCTTTCTGTAAGCTAACCTGGAAGATTCCTGGAAAGTGAGTTAACAGGTAATAACTGTTTTCTATGCTGGCAAACAAAACTATTTAATTCATTCTTTCTTTCCCCTATATCACAGGCTCTTAATATTTAGATGATTTTGAATTCTCAGTGCCGGTTCACAGAGGAACAGACAGCTGCCAGAGTGCTTTACCACTCTGACAGCTGTCTGTTCCTGACTGTGATAGGGGGCAGTTTGGTGCGTGATGCAGCACATCACACACAGCTCCCCTTTTTTTTCAAACTTTTTTTGAAGTGTACAAAAGTACACTTAATTCATATTACTGTACAGCAGTGCAATGTTCTGTGCTGCTATACAGTGCCATGCAGTTCTGTACAGAGCAGTTTGCAATTTAGCACAGCTTTGTACTTTATTGCAGTGGAAATGGGACACACAGAAAACACGTGTCTTTGCGGTAACAGGTGTTTTACAATGCAATGCATATGAATTCACCCTCATACTTGCGATCAGGCATTTGCTAATTAAGCAATGACAGACTGATTGTTATTCAAAATGCATATTTTTTTAGTTTCTGTGTCAGATCTTATATATATTATATCCGTGTATATATACCAGTGGTCTCCAAACTGCAGCCCGGGGCCGTATGCAGCACTTTTTTTGCCTTTTTTCCAGCCCTTGGGGTATTATTCCTCCAACTGACACCAACAATGGAGCATTAATCGTTCCACTGAAACCAGTGATGGGGCACTATTCTTTCCCACCGACACCAATGAAGGGACACTAATAATTCCTTTAACACCAAAGATGAGACGTTGTTTACTCCCAATGGCCATGGTTCAGCCCTCCTAAAGTCTTAAGCACAATAAACTGGCCCTTTGTTTAGAAAGTTTGGAGACCCCCGATATATACATTAAAGCTATTGTAAATAGCATATTGTGAGTTCATGTTTCATGTTTTATGTTATAGGCCCTTTGCACATGGGGCCGTCTAGGAGCAGTATGTCTCTCCCGACTTTTTAGTGCCCTTGGGAGGCATAGTATCACACTGCAGGAAGCTTGTCAAAGTCTATGGCCGGCTATGGCTGCATGGAAGTATACCAAGTTGTACACATTTAGGGCCCTGTGAGTTCAGATACAAAGGTCTGGGACCTAGAAGACCTGCGATGCGGACATTTGTCCTGGAATGCACAGGGCCTAAACCTGGGGACCACTCAGTACAGCATTTAGCCCCATCCAGCTTCAGCCTTCCCTAGACCTTGACCAGCTGTGGGATGCTATGTTACATGCCTGAGAAGTTCTTTGCATTTGTGGGGAGGTGCAACGTGGTGCAGCGACAGTAAACACTCATAGTCCAGAACTGTATTGTAAATGTAGTTCAGACCAGTACAACTACATGGCAGGAAGGCAACTCGACCAGGTGCACTCATAGTATGCTGCAGCAAACTGTTTGTCAGGTCGTGAATGCACCAACAGCATCTGACTTGAAGAATGGAATGCGGCTTGGGTTGTCTGTGCTCAAACAGGAAAGTTTCCAGGAAGGATAGCATAACCCTGCTCTTTCTCTACTCGTCTGGAACCTCTCCCTACTGCTAATTCTGTCCCTGACAGACAGGTGATCTGTCCCTACATTAGCCACACATCAAATGCACGCCAAGCCAGGGTCTTAAATAAACTCTGCCTTACCGAAGATGGCCACCAGAACCACATGGGGTGACAATATCCAACCGGATAGCTTCCCCAGTGACCCAAGAAACCATAGAGAAACCTCTATGTTCCTCTTGACCACCTCTCCCTCTGCAATGCCGCTGTGATTGAGCACCATCTGCAATAGAAAAAGTAGACTGTATCTGCCTACATATTGATGTTTCTTCCAGAATGAAAGAAAGGAGCCATGCTTTAGGCTGTGATCTTGTCTCACAAAAGGGTTTGTATGTTGCTTTGCAAAATAAAAGAACTTGATGGAAGTTACTGCTTCAACTTGCATCCATTTAAAGAACCCTATCACAACCCCACTGCAGACATATTGGTGTCTCTTATGCCGCGTACACACGAGCGGACTTTCTATCCTACTTGGTCCGGCACACTTTCCGACGGACTTTGTCCGCCAGGTGCGCCGGACTTTAAAACGGACGGACTTGCCCACACACGCCGGGACTTTCCGGCGGGCTAAGTCCGCCCGTCTTTCCGACGGACTTTCGCCGGAGTTCCGGCGGACTTTCAGAATGAACGGACTTGCCCACACACGGACAAGTCCGTTCATTTTGAACGTGACTCAGGTGCGACGGGACTAGAAAAGGATGTCAATCTTGCCGCTTTTATCGGCGAGATTGACACCTTACTAGCCCCGTCGCGGGGCATACCAGGCCCTTAGGTCTGGTATGGATTATAAAGGGGAACCCCGCTACGCCGAAAAAACGGCGTGGGGTCCCCCTAAAATCCATACCAGACCCCGATCCGAGCACGCAGCCTGGCCGGTCAGGAAAGGGGGTGGGGACGAGCGAGCGCCCCCCCCCCTCCTGAACCGTACCAGGCCGCATGCCCTCAACATGGGGGTGGGTGCTTGTTGATGAGGACAAGGGCCTCTTCCCGACAACCCTGGCCGTTGGTTGTCGGGGTCTGCGGGCGGGGGCTTATCGGATAAGGGGGCCCCCAGATCCCGGCCCCCCACCCTATGTAAATGAGTATGGGGTACATGGTACCCCTACCCATTTACCTAGGAAAAAAGTGTAAGTAATAAAACACACTACACAGGTTTTTAAAATATTTTATTAAACAGCTCCGGGGGGGGGATCTTCCTCCGGCTTCGGGGGTCTTCTTCCGGCTTCGGGGGTCCCTCCGCTTCATCTTCTCCCGGCGTCCGGTTGGTTCTTCTCCGCTCTCTTCTCCCGGTGTTCCTGTTCTTCGGCCGGCTCCTCTGCTGTCTTCAAGTAGCTCTCTTGCCAGCAGAGGTCCGGACTTCTGGGCTTCTGGGCTTCTGGGCTTCTCTTCCCCAGATGTTGACACGACGCTCTCTCCTGCTGGACTGCTCTCCGAGGGCTGCGTTGTGACTTATATAGGTGGAGACCCCGCCCCCTTTTGATGTCACAGTCCCTGGGCATGCTGGGACTGTGACGTTTTAGGGGGCGTGGTCAACATCACCCAGTGACCACGCCCCCTAAAACGTCACAGTCCCAGCATGCCCAGGGACTGTGACATCAAAAGGGGGCGGGGTCTCCGCCTATATAAGTCACAACGCAGCCCTCGGAGAGCAGTCCAGCCGGAGAGAGCGTCGTGTCAACATCTGGAGAAGAGAAGAGAAGAGAAGAAGCCCAGAAGCCCAGAAGTCCGGACCTCTGCTGGCAAGAGAGCTACCTGAAGACAGCAGAGGAGCCGGCCGAAGAACTGGAACACCGGGAGAAGAACCAACCGGACGCCGGGAGAAGATGAAGCGGAGGGACCCCCGAAGCCGGAAGAAGACCCCCGAAGCCGGAGGAAGATCCCCCCCCCCGGAGCTGTTTAATAAAATATTTTAAAAACCTGTGTAGTGTGTTTTATTACTTACACTTTTTTCCTAGGTAAATGGGTAGGGGTACCATGTACCCCATACTCATTTACATAGGGTGGGGGGCCGGGATCTGGGGGCCCCCTTATTAAAGGGGGCTCCCAGATTCCGATAAGCCCCCGCCCGCAGACCCCGACAACCAACGGCCAGGGTTGTCGGGAAGAGGCCCTTGTCCTCATCAACATGGGGACAAGGTGCTTTGGGGGGGGGGGGCGCAGGGCGCCCCCCTCCCCCAAAGCACCCACCCCCATGTTGAGGGCATGCGGCCTGGTACGGTTCAGGAGGGGGGGGGGTCGCTCGCTTGTCCCCACCCCCTTTCCTGACCGGCCAGGCTGCGTGCTCGGATCGGGGTCTGGTATGGATTTTAGGGGGGACCCCACGCCGTTTTTTTTCGGCGTAGGGGCTTCCCTTTATAATCCATACCAGACCTAAGGGCCTGGTATGCCCCGCGCTCGCCGCAATAGGAAAATGTGTTTTTCCTATTGCAGCGAGCGTGAGATGCAATACCCTGCCCTCGTGTTGTATCTGGTCCGTCGGACCAGCCTACACACGAGCGGGCTTTCCGTCGGACCAGCACACACACGAGCGGACTTTCCGCCCGAAACTGAGTCCGGCGGAAAGATTTAGAACTTTCTTCAAATCTAGGTCCGGCGGGCTTTTGGGAAAAAGTCCGCCGGAAAAGTCCGCCGGTGCCTACACACGGGCGGATTGTCCAGCACACTCTGGTCCGCCGGACCAAGTATGCCGGAAAGTCCGACCGTGTGTACGCGGCATTACACACATAATTACATAGGTTAAAACAACGCCAGTAATAATATGTTTCTTACCGCCACCAATCAGATTTAAACCTGCATTGGGCATCTAACCATGATAGTGATGCAGGCTTCAGAATGTTCCCTCTCCCTGAGATGTGTTTGCTGTGCTGTGACTTTAGTACATTGACAGGATCATATAATAAGAGGAAATTGTATCTTTACCCCAACTGTCCCCCCCAATAAAGTGGCTGTAAACACCATTCATGAAATTTGACCTAGGCACATATATCTGTAGTATTTACTTATCTCTCTCCACAGCTGTGTCTTTCTGCTTCTCTGTTCCTCTGCTATCAACAGTGTCACTTGACAGGTTCTCCGACACATGAGATAACAGTAGCTGAAAATTTGTGTTGGGGATGGATTGTAGAGGTAGATTAGCAGAGAGCTGGTCTATTCAGAGTAGAGCTCTTCATGTTCTTTCGTTGCTCTGCCTATGTGGGGGGGGGGTGTCCCTTTCCTCCAATCAGCTCACACACAATGTAAAAACTTCTAACTCGATCTGCACTTTCCAAAAAGTGTAGAAAGGTAAAGACAGCAGATATGCATGTAAAACTTATCCCTTTCATGACTAAGCCTATTTTTGAAATTTGGTGTTTAAAATCTGTATTTTTTTCTAGAAAATTACTTAGAGTTCCCAAACATTATATATATTTTTTTAGCAGAGAATCTAGAGAATAAAATGGAGATTGTTGCAATAGTTTATATCACATGGTATTTGTGCAGCGGTGTTTTAAACGCTAATTTTTGGAAAAGGGACACTTTCATGAATTTTAAAAAATCTAAACAGTAAAGTTACCCCAATTTTTTTGTATAGTGTGAAAGATGATGTTATGCCGAGTAAATAGATACCAAAGATGTCACCCTTTATAATTGCACGCACTCGTGGAATGGCGACAAACTATGGTACCTATGAATTTCCATAGGCGACGCTTTAAATTTTTTTTACGGTTACCAGGTTTGAGTTACAGAGGAGGTCTAGGGCTAGAATTATTGCTCTTGCTCTGACGATTGCAGCGATACCTCACATGTGTGATTTGAACACCGTTTACATATGCGGGCGCGACTTCCGTATGCGTTTTCTTCGCTGCGTGAGCTCGCGGGTACGGGGGCACTTTAAAAAATTTTTTTTTTAATTTATTTTAATTATTGTTATACTTTATAAATTGTGTTTACATTTTTTTTTTTTTTTACTTTTATTGCTGTCACAAGGAATTCAAACATCCCTTGTGACAGTAATAGGTGGTGACAGGTACTCTTTATGGAGGGATCGGGAGTCTAAAAGACCCCCGATCCCTCCTTTGCACATCAAAGTATTCAGATCACTGAAAACGGGGATTCTGAATACTGTATTTTTTTAAAATTCGGCGCCATTGGCAGCCGAGTAAACGTGAAGTGACGTCATGACGTCGCTTCCGCGTTTACATTGAGAAGGCTGGAATGAAGCCACCCACAGCTTCGTTCCAGCCCGCCCACAGCCGCCGGAGGCAGCCGATTGGACACCGGGCCTCCCGATCGTACGGGAGGCCCGGTAAGAGCGGCGGGAGGCGGCGGGAGGGGGGGATGTCCCCTCCCGCTCCTCCGGTATAACAGCCGAGCGGCTTTTAGCTGCATCAGTTGTTATACTCGGGTAACCGATCGCCCGCTGTAAACAACGGTACCAGGATGATGCCTGCAGCTGCGGGCATCATCCCGGTATAACCCCGGAAAGCCGAGTACGCATATCTGCGTACGGTCGGCGGGAAGGGGTTAAGTAGGGGGATTTGTTTCATCTCTGTGTATCATCTGAGACAGTTCACTTCACTGGGTATAGGAGAGGGTTTACAATCATTTTAACTTATCTGAGATCAGTCAGTTACCTTTTACACTAGCCTGGGTGGCTTCTACAGTCCTGTTCACTGAGCTGGTGGGCTGTGGCATAGTACATATGAGTGGCAGTTTTTCCATAGGACTGTATGGAGGGGCCTCATAGAGATACAATTTACTTGCAAGCCTTTTGGGAGGATGGTTTCTTTTTTAGTCTTTTCAAATAATTTAAACATAAATTTCTTACCCAAATGCAGGCACCACAGACTGCTTTCTGTGACTTTTCTTTGCTAAAAAAAAACAAACCTCTTTGGTTTCATTTTAAAACTTTAATGACTTACAGGCTTACGTTAACATGGTTTCTAAAATAAAGAAATATAAATAAGTTCCCCTGGAAGAATAAACAACCTGTCCCTGAGAGTCTATAATTTCATTTTAGCGAGCTGAGATAGATATTATCTTTAATTGTGAGGAGCAGCAGTGTTATTCTAAGTAAACAAAGGACAGAATAGTAAGAAACTTGTGATGCTAAAATGTTGTTATATTTATGCCCAAAAATTACATTTATTACAGAGAACCTGTGTTTTTACAAGCTCTGCAGTTGTAATATAAAGCATAATCCTACTGGATAGGTTGCCACCCATCTTCTGTGGGCTTAAATGCTATGTACAGCACCTGATTTGGGCACTTTGCATAGTTTGCTTCCTTTAAGATTGCTGTGCAGTAGATCTTGCTCAATGTTTCAGGGATGCTAAAAACAGCCCTTGAGCCTGCACACAGTAATTGCAGGCTTCATTCATACAGAAAATATATTACAACAATATTTTTATGGTGGGGTTCAGTCACTAAAGGAGTGGGGAGTGTTCACTTTCAAAGTCATTTTTTTGTTTGCAAAGGGAAATTTCACTTAGTTTAGTGAGTAAGAAAAAGTTTTCCTCCTTTTTTTTAACATGCTCTACTTCTTTAGTAAATCAGGTTTACTGTGTTTTGTTTAGTGCTTATAATGTCAACTCCAGCAACCCTTAAATTGAAATTCCAGGCACCACCTAACTTATCTTAAAAATGCTCCCTCTCCCTAACACTTATTCTAATTAACCAGTGTAAGAAAGAGTTGTACACTTACCTATTTTCAGGCCACTCAGGTCTGATCACATGATCTAGCTCCCTTGTGTCAGTGGAGAGGAGGGAGCACTGACAACAGATGGGCTGTCAAAGCCTATGGGTTACATTATGATCCCAGGCATTACCAGCCATTGTCGTAGCATTCTCTTCTCTCCTCTGCATCCAGCAGAAAAAATAGATAAATATACAGCTATTTACTACACAGGTTAGTCGGAATAGGTGTTAGGAGTGTTGGAGGGTGTTTTTAAGATTAATTAGGTGGTGCCTAGAATTCCACTTTAACTCTCCCCTCTCCCACTTTTTTTTTTCTTGCCGTCCTTATGTATATTTTTTTAACATTTTATTGTATTACATTTTTCCATGTATCCATAAATATAAACATCTCCCAAAAGATGGGATAAGGTATAGCCATACCAAATATCAACATAACAAAAGAAAGAAGAATAAGTACAATAGAATACAGCACCTTAGGACCATAACATGGCAAGAATGACAAAGGTTCAACGACTCATTTTTTTTTTCACCCACTGAGCCCATGGTTTACAAGAATTGTCAAAAACTCTGTATTTATCTAATCTAAGAGTCAACAATTTTTGTATACAAACTTGTTTTTTACCAGCTCAACAATGTCTGAAGGATTAAGTGCAACTTGCAAGGTTCTGTATCTAATGTCTACTGATCATAATCCTACATGGCAATAGGATATGGGTGACAACTGTGCAAAACTGAATTGGGAAATTCTCTATGCCTAGATTTAGAATCTCTAAGGCTGGTGGTTGAGGAACCATTATACCGGTGACCTCAGAAATCATTTGGATTAATATCCCCCCACCCCATAAACTGTTGATGTGGTTATGTTTAATTTTTATACACATATGCAATTAAATATATAAATGATATATACAGTGTGTCATGATAAATGTATCATGGTTTGTACTAGAAGTGTAATTTTAGTATTATAAACTGGATGAAAAACAGAGTACATTTTACACTTTTACAAGAAGAGACAGAGGAGCTATAAACTACCATAGATCCCAGACTGAACAAAAAATATTTTCATCATAATGTTAATGAAAACTTGGCTCTGTTTTACCATGCTCAATCGTTCAATATAACTAAACAGCACGCTTCATCACACCTCTTTGGCCTTGCACACTTCAGACAATCCACATTCACTTTTTATAGTGGTATGCTGTATGCAATGCACAATCCTGTTTATGTTTTAGTAGACCAACAAACCTGAGATCATTTGCTGTTATGAATATTTCTGTTATGAGTTTTCAACTGTATTAAACAATTAGAAAGTACAATATGTGAAAATACAATACCCTGGTCTATGCAATGACTTCATCATTGTTTTTTAATTATTTTATAAGTATCTGAAAGCTTTCTCTTTCCTGATTCATTGCTCCAAACAAGGAGGAGAGATCAGTTCAGAGACTCCCATCACTATGATGGAATTTTCTCTGATTGTAAGGACATTTCTCAACACACCCAGTGTGTGGAATATAGGCTGTGGCATTAATTGAACGTTTGACACTGCCTAAGGCTGGGTTCACACTAGTGCGAATTGGATGTGGGTTTCCCTGCATTCAATTCACATGTCAGGAGATTGTGACCGGCTCTCAATGGATCCGGTTTACACATCTCCAGGGTGGCTGAGGAGTCCTGTGCATCTTTGGCTCAGTTTCAGGGCCGAATTCAGCCAAAAATTCAGCCCTGATTCATCCCTGAAACGGAGAACAGGGACGCACTGGACCCCTGCTGTCAGTCGCTCCGCACAGAGGTGTGAACCCAGCCTCACTCTTTGCTTCTATCTTATTGGCCATTGCGGAGATCTGTGTCATAAATTGCATCTAAAGAGGTTTGGGACTGTGAAAGCTAGTTGGAAGTCCTCAAAGAGTGTTGAATATACTGTATGCTTGATGCACAATTTTACCTTATACGAAGGAGCATGGGGGAGCTCATGTCCATAATAGGGGTGGTACTGACACAACCCCAAATGATCCACAATGGCTCAAAAGTGATATAATAGTCAGACAGAATAAAGGTGGATAAAGCACCTGGACCTGATGGCATCCACCCATGGATCCTAAAAGAATTGAGCTCTGTCATTTCAAAGCCATTGTATAAAATTTTTAGGGACTCGTTAATGACTGGAATAGTACCACTGGATTAGCGTAGGGCCAATGTGGTGCCTATATTTAAAAAGGGATTAAAGTCTTTACCAAATAACTACAGATCTGTTAGTTTAACTTCTATAGTGGGGAAGATACTGGAGGGTTTAATAAAAGACCACATAGATGAGTTCTTGCTGGGAAAAATATTTTTATGAGGAGGTAAGTAAAACATTGGACAGAGAGGTGGCTGTGGACGTGGTATACTTGGATTTTGCAAAAGCACTTGACACAGTTTCCCACACGCGTCTCATGTGTAAGTTAGAGTCTACAGGCTTGGAAAGATCAATTTGTAAATGGGAGAAAACTGGCAAAAAGGCAGAATTCAGAGAGTAGTGGTTAATAGTTCTTACTCTGAATGGTCTAAGGTTATCAGTGGTGTACCTCAAGGTTCAGTTTTGGGACCCTTACTTTTTAATACCATTATAAATGATATAGGGTCTGGGATTAAAAGTACCATTTCAGTGTTTGCAGATGACACAGCAAATTAGTGCTAATTAGCGCTAAAACGGTATTCACTATAGTGCTGTTGAGAAAATACTCCCAAAATCCAATTTACTATAGTTCCCTGAAACCAAATAGTGCCAAAACCCCTATTCCCTGTACAAACTATAGGATTTTCCGAAAACAAATGTGATGGGAGCTTGTTGTCGAAAATTCCGACCATGTGTAGGCTCCATCGGACATTTTCTGTCGGAATTTCCGACAAACAAATTTTGAGATCTGGATCTCAAATTTTCCGACAACAAATTCCAATCGTGTGTACACCATTCCGACACACAAAATTCCACGCGTGCTCGGAATCAAGCAAAAGAGCCCCACTGGCTATTGAACTTTTCCTTGGCTCGTTGTACGTGTTGTACGTCACCGCGTTCTTGACGTTCGGAATTTCCGACAACATTTGTGTGACCGTGTGTATGCAAGACAAGTTTGATCCAACATCCGTCGGAAATAAATCCAGGATTTTGTTGTCGGAAAATCCTATCGTGTGTACAAGGCATTACTCTGCTAAAACCTGGAGAATTGCACATGGAAATATTGTTTAGAGCATGATATAATTGCCTAAATAGTACTGAAATATGCGGTATATTATTTAAATCTGCTTTTAAACAGTGTGAAAAAGTGATTTCTACACTGAAATTTCTTTACAAATCTGAGAAGAGATAAATTCCCTGTTTTTGTACAACTAGGTGCCAACACAACTGAGCATGCTCAGACCTGCAAATAGCTCTCATTTAGCTCAAGTGTCTTTTTACAGGGCGCTATAGTAAATACCAAAATGAGCGCTGAGTTAAAGAGCATTTTTTGGAAGTGAAAATTGGCGCTATTATAGTCCAATGCAAGTTTTAGCCGTTGATTCTAATGGAACAATTGTAACTTTCACAAATAAATGCTTTTAATGTTGAGATGAAATGTATCTTTTTCTGAAATAAATTTTCCTTTGCAACATTCTTGCTTCTACTTCAAATATTTTGTTTTTAACCTCCCTGGCAGTATGATTATTTCGGATTTTAGGTGCTGAAAGCGGTACAATTATTTTGCATGGAAATTTGGCGTTTTATATTGTAGGTCTGTAATTCTTAACAATAACGCACTTAAATCTGTCCAAACAAGAGTCTAGTAGATATCCCGGGTATGATAAAGTTTGAAACACAAAAACATAAATTATAATATAATAAATAAAAATAAATAATTAAAAAAAAAAATTAATAATAAAATAAATTTCCCCACGATTCACTATCGCTCAATTCTGCAAGCGTTCTAATTTACTATCGCTGTTTTCTAGCTGGTCTAAAGCCACTTTTGATGTAAAGGGACACTTTTTGGTTGATATGGACAATCTCCAGTTTCCAGGCAGAAAGAACAGTATATATAACATAAAACTGCATGCAGGGCATAGGACACAGCACTGGGGACAAAAGGGATGTGAAATAATTTCATACAGTACTGTAAATCTGTAAGATTACGGTACTGTATGTGTTATGATTTTACACTTTTTTGAATTTGCCGCCAGGCTCCGCCCCCGTGCGTCGCGCCGCTCGCAGGGAACGGAGCCTGGCATGGAGAGGCTTCGGAGGAGGACAGAGCCCGCAGACACAGCGGGGGACATCGCAGGATCCCGAGGACAAGGTAAGTAAAGCCACACCAGGATCCTGCAATGTAATCCCGAGTGTGGCTTGGGGTTACCGCTAATGGTCCTGAATTTTAACCCCGAGCCACACTCGGGAAAACCGCCAGGGAGGTTAAGAATGCTAGAATGTGGAATGTTTTGGTGAAATATATTTTTCTCTGTCACTTTCACTTGTTATTCTCCATCTCACAACAATCTTTACCCCAAACTCATACAAGTGTCTTTACCAATCACAAACAATACCATTGCTGATGCAAAATTAAAATGAGTCACAATTTTTTGTGCTTTTTATTGTTTCCAAATAATCATAATTTGAGCCCAAAATGTCAGAAATCAAAATGTAATTCCCAAAAAATTTGAGGGTAATATCACTATTCTACACTCACCCACCAAGAGCCACCAAATATCACAAAATAAATCAAGAAGAATAACTCTTGTGTAATGTAATTCCATCACCTGTATGTCCAAAGAAATGCAGTATTTATGTGTATTTATGTGTAGGAGGTTTTTACATGTGTCAGCTCCGTGGCTTAGAGGTTAGAACTTCTGCTTAGTGTCTGGGTTTGATTCCCAAATGTGCTGCTTCATGTAGAAAAGTTGTCTCATCTTCCAGCTCCTAAAACCAAATGTAGTATTTATGTGTAGCAGGATTCCATCACCATTGTAATTTTTGCCAGAAACACTATCCAATAAAAGTATTGGATGCCTGCCTTTACACACACATGAACTTTAATGGCCAGTCCAGTCTTAGTCTGTAGGGTTAAAAATTGATTTGGCCCACCCTTTTCAGCTATAACAGATTCTGGGAAGGCTAGGAAAGCTGTCCATAAGGTTTAGTGTGTCTATGGAAATGTTTGACCACTCTTCCAGAAGTGCATTTGTAAGGCCAGGCACTGATGTTGGATGAGAATGCCTGGCTCGCAGTCTCTGCTCTAATTCAGCCAAAAGGTGTTCTATCAGGTTGAGGTCAGGATTCTGTGCAGCCAGTCAAGTTCCTCCATCCCAAACTCGCTCATCCATGTCTTTATGGACCTTGCTTTGTGCAGTCATGTTGGAACAAAAGAAGCTATCCCCAAACTGTTACCACAAAGTTGAGAGCATGAAATTGTCCAAAAAGTCTTGGTATGCTGATGCCTTAAGAGTTCCTTTAACTGGAACTAAGAAGCCCAACCAATGACAAACAACCCCACATCGTAATCCTCCCTCCACCAAATGATTTGGACCAGTGCACAAAGCAAGGTCCAGAAAAGACATGGATGAGTGAGTTTGGGGTGGAGGAACTTGACTGGCCGGGACAGAGTCCTGACCTTAATACAACAGAACACCTTGGGGATGAATTAGAGCAGAGACTGTAAGCCAGGCCTTCTCGTCCAACATCAGTGCCTGACCTCACAAATGCACTTGAAAGAATGGTCAAAATTTCCCATAGACACTCTCCTAAACCTTGTGGACAGCCTTCCCAGAAGAGTTGAAGCAGTTATAGCTGCAAAAGGGTGGGCCAAATGAATTGTTAACCCTACGGACTAAGACTGGGATGCCATTACAGTTCCTGTGCATTTCAAGGCAGGTGTCCCAATACTTAGGCCAATATATTGTATATTGCTTGTGACACTGAGCATGACTATGGACACTTATGCCGTGTACACACAAGCTGATTTTTTCGGCATCAAAGGTACGACGGTCTTTCCGACAGACTTTTGACAGACTTCCGACGGACTTCCGATCGAACGAACTTGCCTACACATGATCACACCAAAGTCCAACGGATTCGTACGCGATGACGTACGACCGGACTAAAATAAGGAAGTTGATAGCCAGTAGCCAATAGCTGCCCTAGTGTTGGTTTTCGTCCGTCGGACTAGCATACAGATGAGCGGATTTTTCGACCGGACTCGAGTCCGTCAGAAAGATTTGAAACAGGTTCCAAATCTAAAGTCCATCTGATTTTCAACCGAAAAAGTCAGCTGCAGGTCCGATGAAGCCCACACACGGTCGGATTGTCCGACGGATTCATCCCGTCGGACCAGTCCGGTCAAAAAGTCCGCCCATGTCTACATGGCATTAGGGCTGGTTCACACCACAGAAATGCAAAGAACATGCGAGAGCCTGACTGCTGGCTAAGTGGGTAGCAATTCTGTCTAGCAGCACTGGGGTTGCTGGTTCAATTCCCTAACATGCTAATGCTTGTGTCAAAGTTGATATGCTCTCCCTGTGTGGTTTCTCACTACAATCCAAAGACATGCTGGCATTTCATTTGTCTCCTGTTGAAATATTCTCTAATGTAAGAAAGTTAGTTTTGGACTTTATATTGGAAGCTCATTGCAGCCAGGGATTGATGTTAATGTTTATTAGCACTAATCATGCCAAAAGACTTAGACATTTAAAATTGTAGGGTTTACACTGCACAGGTACATATGTTTAGAAAACTGTTGATTTGTTTAAGTGCATGCAAATGGACTTCGATCTTTGGCCTGTAGTTGGAGATTTGATGCACATAGCCAAGGGCTAACACAGTTGCAAATTGTATTATGTGTTCCTGCCCATCAGGTGCAATCACTTTAGACATACACGAAGAGACAGATTGAAAGATACTGGTGGGCGTGTACTTCTATTGGGTGTGTCAGTGTGCTAACAATACAACCTACCTTATAGAAAGGGCTGCAGTAGGGGGGTTCGTTTGGCCTGACAAGGCCAGGTTTTTTGCTGTGATTTGTGGGGGCGAAGGAATGCTATTGTGCCTATTGACAAACGCCCAACTAGGGGCTGTTTGTTTGCTGAAATTCTTGTGAATTTTTTCAATCATAGGAGGATTTATGTGGCCATGCTGTCAATGTTGTGTGTGTATTGTTCCTGTCTGACCATGCAAACATGGTTTGGGAGCATGACTTTCTACTCTTTGATCTCATTGCTTAATCATGTACACAGAAATGCAGCTTCCAGCAGAACATGATCACCAATGTATGGGTGTGTGTGGATTGTGGGGTGGTGGTGGGTGTTATATTTTGAACATGTGGCTTTTTTAATATTATTTTGGAATGCTTTGTAAGAATAATGACTGTTAAGTATGTTTCTATAATCTTGCAGATAAAAATGTGATGTGTTGCCCATTATACACTGAAAGTAAAGCTGTGTCCACTCTAAGGTTTAGACAAATTTTAGATTGTAAGCTCCTATGAGCATTGCCCTTAAAACCCAATTTCTAACTGTTTTGCTAAATGTAGCACCATATATCCTGTAAAAAATGTTTTTGAAGCTAGTAAATGAATGTACCTAATTTTGTTTCTGCTGGCAAAATAAAAGTAAATTATTGAGCTTGTTTGTTGTTGTTGTTTTTTTTTTTTCTCTTTTCTTTTTTCTTTTTTTTTAGTTCTGGGGGTGGTGGTTTTTGGAGAAGTGCAAGATCTTTTACATCTTGGGCTGCTTTCACACTGGAGGCACTTTACAGGCGCTATATCTCTAAAATTAGTGCCTGCATAGCGCCTGTAAAGAGCCTCTCCTCTCACTCCAGTGTGAACTGGCCCTGACCCTAGGTTCACACCTATGCATTTTTTTAGTGCATTTTGCAGTTTTCAGAAACACTCTACAGTCCATTTAACATATACAATGTGGGAAAATCAGCGCAAACAAATGAAACGTAAGTAAATGCAGGCTGGGAGGCAAATACCTCTTCGTATTAGATCCCTGTGATTTAGGGAGTCTGGATTGGGAAATGGGTGTAATGGGGGGTGGTCTGAATTGAACTGGCAAAGGCATAGTATTATCATGCCCAGAGTCAGAAGTCTTAAAGTTTAAAAAATGACAGTGTTTTGGGCACAGTGTTGCCCTTACCTCCAAGATTTGTCTATAGAAGACCACCAACATTAAAGCGGGGGTCCACCTACATCAACCTAAAAAAAAAATATTAAAAGCCAGCAGCTACAAATACTGCAGCTGCTGACTTTTAATACATGGCCACTTACCTGTCCCAGGGTCCAGCGATGTCGGCAGGCAACGCCGAGAACCCGCTCGGTTCTCGGCAGTTGCCGCCGCCATCCAAGGTGAGGGAAACAGGAAGTGAAGCGTTGCGGCTTCACTTCCCGGTTCCCTACTGCGCATGCGCGAGTCGCGCTGCGCATCGTAACTGGTCCCCGCTATCTCCTGGGAGCTGTGTGTTTCCCAGGAGACAGCGCGGAGGGACAGGAAGAAGTGGGTGCAAATACCTGTCTTAGACAGGTATCTGCACCCCCTCCCCCCTGAAAGGTGCCAAATGTGACACCGGAGGGGGGGGAGGGTTCCGAAAAGCAAAAGTTCCATTTTTGTGTTGAACTCCGCTTTAAGGAACATTCTAGCACCAAGTGTTACAGATCCCCCCGTGATAAAACAAGAAAATAGGATCTTCAATTTCCTAACAGGCTTTTATGCCTGTGGGAAATGTCCAGCATGTAAAAAATGTAGACACAATCTTAAAAGGAGGAAGGATTTTACAGCATCCGCTACGAATAAGACTTATCAGATAAAAAATGTCATTACATGCAATACAGCAGGTGTTGTTTACATGTTGCAGTGCGATTGTGGCCTTCAATATATAAGTAGAACCTCCAGACCTATGGGAGTCCGCATCTCTGAACATGTAAACAATATTAAAAGAGAATTACACACAATGTCTCTAAACATTTTAGAATTATCCATGGTAGGAAATGTAAGTGCTTACAATTTTGGGGTGTAGAAAGAGTTAATCCGCACTGGAGGGGGGGAAATTTCATCAGAAAGCTCAGCCAACAGGAATACATGTGGATTCATGAGACTCAGGTTGGGATCCCGAAAGGGGTTAAATGTGGAATTTGACCTGAATTGTTTTATATCCGATAGGTAGTTTTTTTATAGTAGATTTTCATGTATATGGATCAGAATCCCAAAACTATACCTCTCACATGTGTACAGATAGAGATAGTGGTGTTAATATAAATTGTGTAAAATAATGAGTCAGAGCAGCATGATGCCTATGACCCTCTAATTATACATAAAAATAATAGTATCATGAAAAAAAAAATATTTTCATCATGAAAAAAAAAAAAAATTTCAAGACCCAGTGAAAAGTGTCACTATAAATAATAAATTACAAGAATTGAATGATCAAGTCGAACAGTTGTTTTTCAATCTTCTTGTGTGATAAATCTTCTACTCTTCCACCACACCACCGTGATAGTGACACCACTCCCTCTGAAGAGCGAACTCACCAGATTGTATAGCCTCCCACTCTCGTGTTTGGCAAAACAGCAATTGAACCACACCTGGGTTGCATGTGATGAACCGTGACTCCAATCAAGCCAGCTCCATATGTGAAAAAATGAATAAAGTGCTCCACATAGCGTGATACCATTTTGACAGATTTATTAAAATCACTCCAAACACACTTCAATGGTTACACACACTTAAACTGAAACAAAAAAGCCTTTGAACACAACCACAGCAAGCACAGCAAGACCAGCAAGCAACAGGATCAGTGATCCAACGGTGCACCGCGGTCACAGCGGACCTGAATTGTGATCTGGTGTATCTCTCACCCAACCTTCTAAGGCCCAGCAATCCAATCGGTGTAGTCCTCTTCAGACAGCAGTCTAACAGTCTAATGTCACTGCGATGGAATACCGTGTAACCATGCCCCAGACATGTTTCGTCGAAAAGACTTCTTCAAATGGGATTGGTTACATAAGCGGTCCTTCAATCCTAATATACTACCCATGATCAATCATGTGATCATCATCAGTCATGTGATCCCCTGATCCGCACATGCTCACTCATCGTGTCTCCATGACCGTGAAGCACCGGTACACAGATTAAACACATAACTGGAATAAACATTTTTATGGTTTGTTGTTAGAGTGCTGCATCCAGCATTATCACATAAAACATATCCTAACTTGTAAAACACCACTAATTACAGTGATGATATGGATACGCAAAAAAAAATATATATATATATGACACAGCAAAAATGTATAAAAAAAAAAAAAAAAAACAAATTATCATCATCAGTGATGTGACCTTCTGCTCTGCACATGCTCACACATCGTGTCCCCCTGACCGCGAAGCACAGGTACAAAGACTAAAATAAATTATTGGATCACAAACATTTTTACGGTATGTAGTTAGAATGCTGTGTCCAGCATTGCCTTATATGACATATGACATATCCTAACTTATAATCCAACACTAGTTACAGTGATAATGTGGAAAAGCAACCAATACAAATGAAAAAATAAAATCTATATATTATTAAATTAAAATAAACGTTTCAACAGGAGATAATGAATTTATCTAGTTAAAAATATAAGCTATATATATTAGTCATGATACTATCATAAAGCTGCATAGGACAAACCATGACTGAAACACAATCTAATCCCATTAGTAAAAACTATGGATGACTGCAAGCGAGTCTAAGAAAAGGAAAATAGTGATATATCATCAGTGGTCACTTCAAGCCATTCATCCATATACTTATTCAGTAAGATCATCCTGAGAGGACACCTCCCATCTCAGGCTTATAAAAATGAGATTCTCCTTTGCTTAATGTTCAAACGTAAAAATATCCCACCAAGTTTTAACTTGTTTCTCCAAAAGATATTCCAAATTCTTTAAGGATCCCGAGACATCTTCCTCGCCATCAGTGATTATCTGATTAGCGGAGAAGGTATCTTTCAGGATTCAGGGGCAGCTTATTTAGATTTTCATGTATATTAATTTTTTGTTTTAGTGCTGTTTCAGTATATTTTGGATTGTTTATTTTTTGCCTTTATGGATTATGCATGTTATGTATACAATTTTCACAGAGATGGCAGCGGGATTAGAGTTCAATTTTTTAAAAATATTTTTTATCCTTCTAATCTAATTTGCTTTATGTAATTATCCACATTGGGACACATAAATGCTCTTATTTTATGACTCATAATATTTGCTGGGTAGTAGGTGGGTCAGTGGGATGTGTCCCCGTTTGTTTAGGGGTACTTGGAATCCTACTGCCTTCCAGTTCCACCGCTGTGTGTGTGGACATTCCCAACATTTCTAAGTTAATAGGAGATGTTTCTGCATTATTTGGTTGCTATGGAAGTTCCTCTGACTTCCTGCCTCGTTGCAACCTTTGCTGACACTCTCCTCCTGTTTAAAAGCCGCTGGGTGACAGTCAGGCTCCACCCCTCGCTGACGAAGTCCATTCAGGATGTAACGCCGCGTACGGGGGGAGGAGCTTCTACACGGACGTCACTCACTGCTAGACTCTGTCTCTGTCTGATGCGCATCTCATTAGTAAATGCGCTTTTGTCCATTCAATTTTTTACAGTTTGCGCTCGAGAGCGCTGTAGTTGTTTTACAAAGTGATCTTTTAATAAACCTATGGAGTGCTCTTAGATCGTGTCCCCCCTCTTCTTTTATATATGCGCTGGAGTCTTCATATTCATCTTTGCTGATCTGGATACTCCTGTCCCGGGTATTCTCCTGCTGGAGAGCCGAATCATTAGGCTCCATTGAGGATTTTGGAGATCACATTCTGGTAAGCGCAATTTTGTTTATTTGGAAGATGATGAATGTGACCAACTTCACCTTGGGAGCCATTGAATTATTCCTTTGCCATTAAGACATCTGACAGTCTTATACCCTGGATACTCATTGGACTTTGATATATGTCATTTATTATTATTGATTGCGCTGCACTTACCCCATCTTTAATTAATCCATTTAACATAGTTTCCTATGGTACTAGTTCACATCTATGTGTTTTGCAGCCAGTGCGGTTTTGGAAAAGTCGGGAACTTTTTTTCACGCGATTTGTGGGTAATAGATTTCAATGGAACTGCACCAGAAATGCAACTGTTGCATTTGTGATGTGATTTTTTATGTGTTTTGCGGTTATTTTTTTAACACTGTATATAGCTGGTCGCTAACCGGGGGGCCGGGAAGCCAGCTGCCACATCCTTAATCAATGAATCTTCAGCTGTCAGCGGCTTCCCCACTGAAAGTATAAAAAATGCCAGCCAAAAAAAATTGCAAATAAAACTGCATGGGGTCCCCCCCAGGTTTATACCAAGCTTAGTCTAATATGGATTCAGAGGGGACCCCCCCATGCCAAAATTTAACAAAAATGGCATGAGGTCCCCCCCATTACCTGGCCCTTTGGGTCTGGTATGAATAGTAATGGGAACCTTGCATCAAAATATAAAAAAATTGCATGGGAGTCCCCCCAAAATACATACCAGGCCCTTCAGGTCTGCTATGGAAATTAAGGGGAACCCTGCACCAAAATGTAAAAAAAGGTGCGGAGGTCCCCCCAAAATCCAAACCAGACCCTTATCCTGGCCCAACCTGGCAGGCCGCAGGAAAAGAGGGGGGGACGAGAGAGCAGCCCCCCTCCTCCTGAATCATACCAGCCCACATGCCTTCAACATGGGGAGGGTGCTTTGGGGTCCCCCCAAAACACCTTGTCCCCATGTTGATGGGGACAAGGGCCTCATCCCCACAACCCTTGCCCGGTGGGGGTCTGCAGGTGGGGGGGCTTATCGGAATCTGGAAGACCGCCAGATCCCACCCCCCCCTATGTGAATGGATATCGAGTACATTGTACCCCTACCCATTCACTAAAAAAGGCAGTAAAATGTGACAAAAGACAATAGCCAGTTTTTGACAATTCTTTTATTGTAAAATAGCTCCGAGTGGTCTTCTCCCCTGAGCCGTGTCACCCGCCATCTTCTCCTGGTGCTATCTCTCTTGCCGCCATCTTCTGTCGCCGTCTCTCCCGCCACTGCCTACTTCTCCCGCTGCCTTGTTCTTCCTCCCCCACCGTCTTCCTTCGTTGTGTTGTCCCGACTGTCTGGTGTCTCTTACACAGCCATAGGGGGGCCATCCGTTGATGTCGCGCGCAGAGCCCGTCCCTTTATTTTCTGGAAAAAGGGGGGCGGGCTTTCCATGTGACGTCGGCGGCAAGAGAGACAGCACCAGGAGAAGACGGCGGGTGAGACGACTTGGGGAGAAGACCACTCAGAGTTATTTTACAATAAAGGAATTGTCAAAAACCGGCTATTGTCTTTTGTCACATTTCACTGCTTTTTTTTGGTGAATGGGTAGTGGTACAATGTACCCGATACCCATTCACATGGAGGGGCAGGGATCTGGGGGTCCCCTTATTAAAGGGGCTTCCAGATTCTGATAAGCCCCCCGCCTGCAGACCCCCACAAACACCGGGCAAGGGTTGTGGGGATGAGGTCCTTGTCCCCATGAACATGGGGACAAGGTGTTTTGGGGGGACCCCAAACCACCCTCCCTATGTTGAGGGCATGTGGCCTGGTATGGTTCAGGAGGAGGGGGTGCCCTCTCATCCCCCCCTCTTTTTCCAGTGGCCTGCCAGGTTGTGTGCTCGGGATTTTGGAGGGGACCCCAGGCAATTTTTTTATTTTAATATGGGGTTAGGCCTGGTATGGATTTTGAGGGAACTCCCACGCAATTTTTTTTTGATTGGGGTTCCCCTTAATATCCATACCAGACCTGAAGGGCCTGGTGTGAATTTTGGGGGGACCCCCAAGCAATTTTTTTTATTTTGATGCAAGCTTCCCCTTAATATTCATATCAGACCCAAAGGGCCTGGTAATGGACTGGGGGGAGAACTCACAACATTTTTTCAATGATTTTTATCTATATTGCCAGGATCGGACAATACATTACAGCCGCGAGCAGTTTTAAATGACATTTTTTTCCTTTAGGAATGTCATTTTGCTGTGGTACTGAAATAAACATGGGAAACATGCACTACTTTACAGGCATACTAAGGATACCCCCCAGGCACGATACTAAAAGGAATATTTCATTTTTATTGTTTCCCTGCTCCTGAAAAAACTGCAGTTTTTTTCAAACTTTTTTTGCATTGATACATGTCCCCTGGGGCAAGACCCGGCCCTATACTCTTTTTATGGCAATAACTTGCATTTAATCCTTTAAAATTAGCACTTTTGATTTTTTATGTTCGTGTTTCATAGACTTTAAGGATGTTCGCACACATTTTTGGCCTCTTCGCAAGTTCTGGGACGAACCAAACTGGGGGCATTCGACTCATCACTACCCAATGGCACATGGGCATGGTTGGTACCATAATATTAATGTCTCAAATGCAAAACATTAATGTATGTAATGAAAAGAATCAAACATTAGGAACAGTATTTTCTATGTATGATTGCGCTCAGCTCCATAGTGTAGTGGCATGCCCTGCTACCTTCAAAGGTTCAAGCCATGGGTTTGAATTCCACCAATAGTCTCACCTCCTGAAAATGTAAAATGTGTTCTCAGCAGCATAATTAGCAAATGCACATCAGTTTAGTTTATTCCATCATTTTAACTCTTCCAATGGTATGTAATTATTCAATAATATTATGGTGTGGAATTTAAAAAAAAACGGCATGGGGTCCCCCCCCCCCTCCAGTGCATACCAGGCCCTTTGGATCTGGTATGGACTTTTTTTTTTCAATACTCTTTATTACAAATTTTGTACAAATTAATCCACATAATTTAACATTTTGTATCCTTATATAATTCTACATATATTTCCATTTATATTCTTTATTGTCAATCACTCCATTCTCTCTCCTCCACTCTCTCCATGGTCACTTTATACTTCATTTTCAGATAATTCCTACATCCAATGTTAAACATGTTCTATTCCACTTTGCCCATATATTCTCAAATCTCTGCAGATTACCCCTTTGCTCATACATTATTCTTTCATATGGTAAAACCTGATTTACTGCTCTCACCCACTGGTTCAATGTCGGTGGGATCGGCTGAATCCATTTCTCTACTATTTGTTTTCTTGCGAGAAATAATACTTCCTGCAGGAACATCCTATTATATCTGCTACTACCTCTCTTCTCCCTTCATATTCCTAACAAACAGAGTTCAAGTGTGGCCATAATTGGTTCATTTAACACTTTTCCTATTTTCCTGATCACCTGCTGCCAGTATCTTTCTACATTGCCACAGTACCACATTACAAGGAGAAAGTCCACCCCTTCTTGCCCGCATCTTGTGCAATTTGGTTCAGTCATTCTCCCCATTTTATACAACCTATTTGGGGCCAGGTAAGTCTGATAAACAATATTTAACTGAATTATCCTGTTATTCATTGCTGGGGATACTTTCAAATGGGAGGAGCAGACCTCATCCCATTCCTGATCACTCATGTCTGGGATAGCTACTTGCCATTTATTCCTTATTTCCATTGGTTCCCCTCCTATTTTACTCTGTAGCAAATGTGAATAAAGTTTGGCTACTAGTCCTTTTGGTCCCTGCGATCTCAAAATACCTATAAGAGGATATTCAGATATTTTTAATTCCTTTCCTCTAAACTGTGTCTGTAGCACTTGTCTGAGATGAAGATATCTATAAAACTGTTTACTTGATAAATTATGTAGTTTACATACATTTTCGTAGAGTACTATTATATTTCTATTGCACACCTGACCAATACTTATCACCTCATTCTGTTTCCAGAATTTGCTATCCTCAAATTTTTCCAGTTGCTCAAATGCTGGATTATTCCACAAAGCAGTTTCTGGTGGGATATCAGAAAATCCCGTTAGTTTTTTTGCTTCCTTCCAGACTGCTCTGGCTAGCCTAAGTCCTAAAAATATCCCATATGTTTCTATTATCCTCATCGCCTCCCGTAGGGAGGTATGCGCGTCCCCCATGTATAATATGATGTCATCAGCATATAAACTGGTATGGACTTTAAGGGGAATTCCACGCCAAAATGTAAAAAAAAAAAGGCGCAAGGGCCCTCCCAAGGTCCATACCTTCAGGTCTGGTATGGGTATTAAGGGAAACCCTGCACCAAAATTTGAAAAAAAATGGCATGGGGGTCCCCCCAAAATACCATACCAGACCCTTATCCGAGCACACAACCTTGAAGGCTGCAGGAAAAGAGGGGGGACGAGAGAGCACCCCTCCCTCCTGAACCATACCAGGCCACATGCCCTCAACATGGGGAGGGTGCTTTGGGGTCCCCCCAAAACACCTTGCCCCATGTTGATGGGGACAAGGGCCTCATCCCCACAACCCTTGCCCAGGGGTTGTGGGGGTCTGCGGGTGGCTTATTGGAATCTGGAAGCCCCCTTTAACAAGGGGACCCCCAGATCCCGGCCCCCCCATTTGAATAGGTATCGGGTACATTGTACCCCTACACATTCACCAAAAAAAGCAGTAAAATGTGACAAAAGACAATAGCCGGTTTTTGACAATTCCTTTTTTAAATATGTCTTCTTCTTTCCCCACTTCTTCCTCCGGTCTTCTCCATCTTCCACCGGCTTCTTCTTCCCCCGCTTCTTCCTCCATCTTCCTCTGCTTCTTCCTCTGGTCTTCTCCATCTTCCTCAGACTCCGGTCTTTCTTCTCCGCAGCTCCCACCACCGATCTGCTATGAAAACGAACCTCCTCTGACGCTGCGGCCAGCCGATCTGTCTGCTTCCATAGCGCACATTTCATATATAACTATGAGGCGTGGCCGCTGGATGACATCATCAGGAGACCCTGCCCTCTTGTGGGGCACTCTCTCGTTCTCCCCTCTTTTCCTGTGGCCTGCTAGGTTGCGTGCTCGGATAATGGTCTGGTATAGATTTTGGGGGGGACCCTTACACCAATTTTTTTAAAATTTTGGCACAGAGTTCCCTTTAATATCCATACCAGACCCTTTTGGATTTTGGGGGGGACCCCTACGCCATTTTTTTTTAAAATTCGGTGTGGAGTTCTCCTCTGGTGGAGGGAACCCATGCCATTTTTTTTCTTTGATTTTAACTCTATATTGTCGGGAACTGGCAATTCATTACAGCCGCGAGCAATTTTTGAGTGAAATGTTTTCCTTTAGAAATGTCATTTTGCTGTGGTACAGTAATAAACACAGGAAAAGTGAGCTACTTTACAGGCATACAATAGACACCCCCCAGGCATGATATTTAAAGGAATTTTTTATTTTTATTGTTTCACTTTAAGCATTATTAAAACCACTGCTCCTGAAAAAACAGCTGTTTTAAAAAAAAATTTTTCCAATTGATACATGTCCCCTGGGGCAGGACCCGGGTCCCCATACACTTTTTATAGCAAAGAACTTGCATATAAGCCTTCAGTGAGAATTTTGGATTTTGCAGGTTCAAGCCCTATTGACTTCCACTATTCCCGCATATGTGATCTGACTGGCATTTTTGCCTGCAATAGCACTGCCTGCCATTTGCATTAGCGCTCAGTTTCTGAGGGTTGAAGCCTTATTGGCCTTATTTGGGCGCTATTTTCTGGGACTGCAGGATCATTTTTTGGCTCTATAGTAAATGACCCCCATAGTGTATAATGATCTACCAATCACTGATTTGTGTGTACCAAGGGGTCCCCCCGGTAAGGTTGCATTTGATCAGTGTTGGTGAGGCTGCATTTGATCGGTGCTAGTGAGGCAGCATTTGATCGGTGCTGGTAGGCTGCATTTGATCAGTGCTGGTAAGGTTGCATTTGATAGGTGCTGGTATTTTGCATTTGATAGGTGCTGGTAGGCTGCATTTGATGGGCGCTAGTAGGCTGCATTTGATCTGTGCTGGTGAGGCGTACGTACGATCTGTGAGCGGAGGAAGGAGTATCGGAGGCGCCGATCGTGAGAACGAAGGTAAGATCTAAACTTGGGCCTATACTGCTTCTAGATTGAGGCCTATATTGTAACAAGATTAGGAGAGATTTGCCTGACATTAGGGTTTGTCTTGTGTTGTGTCTTGCAGAGAAAATGGATGGCTTCAATGACCACAATTTCCTCCCCCTGTTCATAGACAAATACAGGGAGCTGCCCTGTCTGTGGCAGGTGAGACACCCCCATTATAATCATAAACAAAAGAGGCAGGCAGCGCTGGAGAAACTGCTGGAGTTGGTGAAGCCGGTGGTCCCCACAGCAACCATCCCCTATTTAAAAACCAAAATTGGTGGCCTGAGGAGCACTTATCTTAGGGAGCACAAGAAGGTCACAGATTCCCAGAGGTCCGGAGCTGCAGCAGATGACGTTTATGTCCCCAGGCTGTGGTACTATGAGAGACTGCGATTTCTGTCAGACCAGACTGAAGTCAGGGAATCCCTCTCCACTCAGGTGGAGCCAGGAAGAAGTGGAGGAGCCCAGCTGGAGTCAGGTATAGCATTCCTCTACAGATTTCTGGACAATAAAGAAATTATGTTTCCTAGATGTTATTATTGATCACTAATTGCCGATTGAAAAAAGTGTTTTACATATCAATAGACAGTAGTGGGCAAAAATAATTGGGACAAGAATGAAAAATCCTGGGCTCAGAAGGATAGTCTGTTATATTTGATAACATTCAATTTGCAACAGCCAGGAGGTGAAAATTGTGTGTGATTGATGAATAAAAAACTAAAACTATGTCCCTTTTTCATACACAGGAAGACCTCAGCCAGGAGGAGGTTGTGGAATGTGGCAGTCAGGAGGAGGCTGGGATTAGTGGCAGCCAGGAGGAGGCGGGGCTAAGTGTCAGCCAAGAGAAGCCTGGGACCAGTCGCAGCCTGACTGAATCGCAGGTTCCTCCCCTCCCCCTTCCATATAAAAGAGCGAGGAAGGCGACTCCCATGCAGGATTCAGCGCTCAGGCTCATTCAGGAGGCTTCTGCGTCCCTCCGAGCCTTACCCACTCCTGAAGAGGCCTTTGCCTGCATGGCTGCCACCAAACTGCAGGGTATGCAGGAGGGTCAACGCCTCCTGTGTGAGCAACTTATTTATAAATCCTAACTAAAGGGGTGAGTGGGGAACTAACACCCAAGACCGACGTGATTGAGTTGGACCATCTTCCTCCTCCTCCTGCTGCCACAACTCCACCACCAGAGCCACCGCGTGGAAGGAAGCGTGGAAGGAAGACCAGAGAGTGGTGACCCTGGGTTCAGTCTGGTCTGACAAAAGCTGCAGTCTCTCGTATGGCCACAGCCTGGGGACACAGATGTCATCTGCTGCTTTACGGATCTCTGGGACTTCTGGACCAGACTGCCCTCCCTTAGATAAGGACTCCTCGGGCCACCAATTTTGCATGAAAATAATTGATGTGTGCCCTGGGGGTCCAAGGCTTCGCCAATTTCTGCAGTTTCTCCAGCGTTGCCTCCCTCTTTGTTTAGTTGTCAGCCCTTACTAAAAGTTTTATTTTGGAAAATTATACTCTCCTATGTGTGTTTTCATCCAAAAAGGACAGTTTGTTGGTGACGATTCAGGTACATTTCTAACATAAAATGTGAAATTAACAAGGGACAACAACACCAAACAATCTCCTACAGATTAAATAGAACAACATATCAATGGTGTTGTGGTAACTTGACACAAAAAACACACACAAAAATTTTCAGGAGTAGAAATAAAAAATCACAAAAACAAAAAATAAGCCTTGAAAAAAATACAAACCAAAAAAAAAAAAAATCGGCCTTAAAAACAACAAAAAAAAAAACAACACCAAAATAATGATGTCAGATGTGACAAATCAAAATATATTGAGGGAATCCCGATAAATAGTAAAGAAATAAGTTTGTGAGAAGTGTGTGTGAATATGAGCAGCAAAAATACTTAATTCTTGTCACATTATAAAGAAGAAGAGAGTGCGCTGTATTAAACCATTTTTAACATTGCAGCGTGGCGAAAGTGCTGTATCCATTGCGAACGCTAATTTTACCAGACCGAGCTGTTCCGTGTCGGAATTTCTTCTGAGCATGCGTGGCACTTTGTGCGTCGGAACAGGCCACACACGGTCGGAATTGACGCGATCGGATTTTGTTGTCGGAAAATTTTATATCCTGCTCTCAAACTTTGTGTGTCGGAAAATCCGATGGAAAATGTGCGATGGAGCCCACACACGGTCAGAATTTCCGACAACGTGCTCCGATCGGACATTTTCCATCGGAAAATCCGATCCTGTGTACGGGGCATTACATTTTAAAAAATACAATGTAAAATTGACAAGGGACACCAACATAGTTGTATCTTTGATCTTAAAAACTACGGGATAATGGTGTTGTGGTAACTTGCACAAATAAAATTTTAAAAAAACATAATAATATTATTCTTGATATCACTAGAAAAAAAAGCCTTTGAAAATTTGTTTGCAATAACTCCATCAGTATCACCAGCAAAGCAGCTTCATTATTATCCCATTAAAGAAGAAGGGAATTGTGCGCTGCATTTAGAGATTTCATAATTTGCCTCGTCACGAATGTTAATTCTCCATTACGAAAGCTAGTTTACAAGACCGACCACTTCTGCTTCCGAGCATGGGTGTTTGTACTTTGGACTTCTGTCCAACGGACTTGTGTACACACGATCGGAAAATCCGACAACACACATTTGTTGGCGGAAAATTTGAAGACATGCTAGCCAACATTTGCTGGCGGAAAGTCTGACAACATTTGTCCGATGGAGCATACACAAGGTCGGATTTTCCGCCAACAGCCTGACATCCAACATTTCCCGTCGGAAAATCCGATCGTGTATACGGGGCTTAAGAGCTGTGAAAATGTGGAATAGACTCCTTCCAGAGGTATTCCTGGCCAGCTCAGTAGATTGCTTTAAGAAAGGACTGGATTCTTTCCTTAACCGCTTCAGATCCGGGCCATTGCCAAATGACGGCAACAGCGCGGATCTGAATTGCCGGGACGACGTCTATTGACGTCGTCCCGTGCACGAGCGGCCTGCGCGCCCCCTGGAGGGTGCGCGGCGCGCTCGGTGGTCAGCGAGTCTATGAAACTCGCCTGATCACAGATCAGAGTAAGGGGTTGGTCCCGACCCCTTACCACATGATCAGCTGTCAGCCAATGACAGCTGATCACGTGATGTGAACAGAGCCGGTAATTGGCTATTTTTCCTCCTCGCGCTGACAGCGTGAGGAGGAAAAAAATACCCAATCACCGGCGGCCGTGATCGGGACATCAGTCCTGATCACGGCGATCAGACTGTCACCAAGCAATAGGCAGCAGTGCTGCCTACAGGTGCCCGCCAGCGTCACCCATCAGTGCCATCCATCAGTGCCCACAGTGCCATCCATCAGGGCCCACAGTGCCATCCATCAGGGCCCACAGTGCCAGCCAGTGCCCACAGTGCCACCCATCAGTGCCCACATCAGTGCAACAGTGCTGCACATCAGTGCCACCCATTAGTGCCCATCAGTGTCACCTACCAGTGCCCATCAGTGCCGCCCATCACTGCCCATCAGTGCCCTCCATCAGTGCCGCCCATCAGTGCCCCCATCAGTGGTACCTATCAGTGCCCATCAGTCCCACCTATCCGTGCCACCTATCCGTGCCACCCATCCGTCCCACCCTTCAGTGCCACCCATCAGTGCCACCCATCAGCGCCACCCATCAGTGGCCATCAGTACCGCCTTATCTGTCCCCATCAGTGCCGCCTTAACTGTGCCTATCAGTGCCACCTTAACTGTGCCTATCAGTGCCACCTTAACTGTGCCTATCAGTGCCACCTTAACTGTACCTATCAGTGCCGCCTTATCTGTGCCTATCAGTGCCGCCTTATCTGTGCCTATCTGTGCCCATCAGTGCAGCCTATCAGTGCCCACTAGTGCCGCCTCATCAGCGCATATCAATGAAGGAGAAAAATTACCTGTTTGCAAAATTTTATAACAAACAATTAAACATGATTTTTATTTTTTTCAAAAATTTCCATCTTTTTTTGTTTGTTTAGCAAAAAATAAAAACCCCAGCTGTGATTAAATACCACCAAAAGAAAGCTCTATTTGTGGGAAAAAAATGATAAAAATTTCATTTGGGTACATTGTTGTATGACCGCGCAATTGTCATTCAAAGTGTGACAGCGCTGAAAGCTGAAAATTGGTCTGGGCAGGAGGGGGGTTTAAGTGCCCGGTAAGCAAGTGGTTAATGCACATAATATAACTGGGTACTAACATTTACAGGGAAAATGTTGATCCAGGGAATATCCGATTGCCTCTCGGGGGATCAGGAAGGAATTTTTTCCCCCTGCTGTAGCAAATTGGTTCATGGTTTTTCGCCTTCCTCTGGATCAACTGTGGGTATAGGATTGTGTATATGGGATTGTATCATATACAATATCTCACAAAAGTGAGTACAACCCTCACATGTTTGTAAATATTTTATTATATCTTTTTATGTGACAACACTGAAGAAATGACACTTTGCTACAATGTAAAGTAGTGAGTGTACAGCTTGTATAACAGTGTAAATTTGCTGTCCCCTCAAAATAACTCAACACACAGCCATTAATGTCTAAATCACTGGCAACAAAAGTGAGTACACCCCTAAGTGAAAATGTCCAAATTGGGCCCAATTAGCCACCCCCCCCAGGTGTCAAGTGACTTGTTAGTGTTACAAGGTCTCAGGTGTGAATGGGGAGTAGGTGTGTTAAATTTGGTTTTATCGCTCTCACTCTCTCATACTGGTCACTGGAAGTTCAACATGTCACCTCATGGCAAAGAACTCTGAGTATCTGAAAAAAATATTTGTTGCTGTACATAAAGATGGCCTAGGCTATAAGAAGATTGCCAAGACCCTGAAACTGAGCTGCAGAACGGTGGCCAAGACCATACAGCAGTTTAACAGGACAGGTTCCACTCAGAACAGGCCTCGGCATGGTGGACCAAAGAAGTTGAGTGCGCATGCTCAGCGTCATATCAAGAGGCTGTCTTTGGGAAATAGACCTATGAGTGCTGCCAGCATTACTGCAGAGGTTAAAGGGGTGGGGGGTCAGCCTGTCAGTTCTCAGACCATACACCGCACACTGCATCAAATTGGTCTGCATGGCTGTCAACCCAGAAGGAAGCCTCTTCTAAAGATGATGCACAAGAAAGCCCACAGTTTGCTGAAGACAAGCAGACTAAGGACATGGATTACTGCAATCATGTCCTGTGGTCTAATGAGACCAAGATAAACTTTTGTGGTTCAGATGGTGTCAAGCGTGTGTGGCGGCAACCAGGTGAGGAGTACAAAGACAAGTGTGTCTTGCCTACAGTCAAGCACGGTGGTGGGAGTGTCATGGTCTGGGGCTGCATGAGTGCTGCCGGGACTGGGGAGCTACAGTTCATTGAGGAAACCATGAATGCCAACATGTACTGTGACATACTGAAGCACAGCATGATCCACTCCCTTCAGAGACTGGGCCGCAGGGCAGTATTTCAATATAATGACCCCAAACACACCTCCAAGACGACCACTACCTTGCTAAAGAAGCTGAGGGTAAAGGTGATGGACTGGTCATGCATGTCTCCAGACCTAAACCCTATTAAGCATCTGTGGGGCATCCTCAAATAGAAGGTGGAGCCGTGCAAGGTCTCAGCTCTGTGATGTTGTCATGAAGAAGTGGAAGAGGACTCCAGTGGCAATCTGTGAAGCAGTGGCGGAATTACCGGGGTCGCAACAGTTGCAGTTGCGACGGGGCCCGGCATTCCGCCACTGTGGGGGGGGGGCCCAGCGGGGTTGCTCTTCACACACGCTCTGAGCGGAGATCGTGTGTCATATAACAATAGCACAGAGAGACACCGGCGGCGGCATTAATGTTCTATTTGTCGGCCCTCTCTGGCACGGATGAGAGAGGACACACAGCTGATCTCACGGCTCCCCCTTCTCCCCCTCTCCTCTCCTCTGTGTTCCGCGGGCAGTCAAGTGTGAAGCTAAAGAGCTCACATTTCCTGCGGAGCACACAGGAGAGGGGAGGGGGGAGAAGGGGGAGCCGTGAGATCAGCTGTGCGTCCTCTCTCATCCGTGCCGGAGAGGACCGACAAATAGAACATTAATGCCGCCGCCGGTGTCTCTCTGTGCTATTGTTATATGACACACGATCTCCGCTCAGAACCGTGCTGTCCGGCACTGATGGGATCTAATAGCATTCACTGTGATGGGCACTGATAGCATTCGCTGATGGGCACTGATAGAAGGCACTGATGGGCACTGATGGGCACTGATGAGCACTGATAGAAGGCACTGATGGAAGGCACTGATGGGCACTGATGAGCACTGATAGAAGGCACTGATGAGCACTGATGGACACTGATAAAAGGCACTGATGGGCACTGATAGAAGGCACTGATGAGCACTGATAGAAGGCACTGATGGGCACTTATGGACGGCACTGATGAGCACTGATAGAAGGCACTGATGAGCACTGATAGAAGGCACTGATGAGTACTGATAGATGGCACTGATGAGCACTGATGGACACTGATAGAAGGCACTGATGAGCACTAATAGAAGGCACTGATGAGCACTGATAGAAGGCACTGATGAGCACTGATGGACACTGATAGAAGGCACTGATGGGCACTGATGAGCACTGATAGAAGGCACTGATGAGCACTAATAGAAGGCACTGATGGGCACTGATGAGCACTGATAGAAGGTACTGATGAGCACTGATAAAAGGCACTGATGGGCACTGATAGAAGGCACTGATGAGCACTGATAGAAGGCACTGATGGGCACTGATGAGCACTGATAGAAGGTACTCATGAGCACTGATAAAAGGCACTGATGGGCACTGATAGAAGGCACTGATGAGCACTGATAGAAGGCACTGATGGGCACTGATAGACGGCACTGATGAGCACTGATAGAAGGCACTGATGAGCACTGATAGAAGGCACTGATGAGCACTGATAGAAGGCACTGATGAGCACTGATAGATGGCACTGATGATTGGGGCACTGATTATCAGTGTAAACAATTTACTGACATTCTTGACAGTTAACGGCAGTCCTTTCCTCACACAGACACAGTGTGTGAGGAAAGGGCTGTGGATAACCGGCAAGTCTGTTTACATGTGATCAGCTGATCACATGGTAAAGGGCCGATGTGATTGCGCTGGATGCATGTCTCAGGGGTCATGCAGGAAGCACGGTTTTGGGAGGATGTCCATGGACACTCTCCCAAAATTGGAAGCCCGGGGCTCGGATGGAAGGGGGGCCCATCATGGTTTCTTGCACCGGGGCCCTGAAGGTTCTAGTTACGCCTCTGCTGTGAAGGTCTGGTTCCATGCCCAAGAGGGTTAAGGCAGTGCTGGAAAATAATGGTGGCCACACAAAATATTATCACTTTGGGCCCAATCTAGATATTATCACTTAGGGGTGTACTCACTTTTGTTGCCAGCGATTTAGACATTATTGGCTGTGTGTTGAGTTATTAAGAGGGGACAGCAAATTTATGCTGTTATACAAGCTGTACACTCACTACTTTACATTGTACCAAAGTATCATTTCTTTAGGGTTGTCACATGAAAAGATATAATAAAATATTTACAAAAATGTGAGGGGTGTACTCACTTTTGTGCAATACTGTATATAATATATATATATATATATATATATATATATATATATATAGATATATATCTATATATATAATTTTTCTATTATTTATAATAGATGGACTTGTGTCTTTTTTCAAGCTGACTTACTATGTAACTATGTAACCTAGAAGCAATCGTTTTGAAAGGGCTGACAGTGCACCTTAATGAACAAAAAATGGACATATGGTATAGTACATTTTTTTTGATACAGTGAACCACAATACACATATGGTTCACATTTGTATGTTGCAGTGTGCTACAATATATGTCCATTGTGCTGTTCTGCCTAGGTGTGTAGTTGTCATTCCAAATGAATGGCACTGCATGTGTAGCATGTTGCAACAACATATGATAATGTGCACATTGCTGCAACACAATAGTGTAAATAGGCCCTTAATGTTTTCTCCTCTGGAGTATTTGCTTTAGCACAAGCACCTTGTTAAAATTTTGCACCAAGCAATTACCCAGCGCTCAATTCCCAGCTTTCACAATCATCTAGTCTTAATCTCTAGGAAACAATTTCTTAAAAATCACATACATGTCCCTCAGTGTATAATATTTATATAAGGTGGTTCCATATATTTGGTAAAATTAATCTTTATGGTTTTCTGCATAGTAGAATGGTGCCCGAGACAAATTTTCCATATAGAAGCTCCCCTGCCTACCCTTCCAGCTATATTGTTTTAAATATCAAGAAATATCAAGAAATATCTTTCTTGAAAAAAATACTGCTGCGGCCTCCCTCCGTTGTTGGTCACATCAAAAATACTGCTGCGGCCTCCCTCCATTGTTGGTCACATGACCAAAAGCTTAGGCATTTAGTCATTGGATCTCCATTGAAGTTGAAGATCTGTTTCTTCAGTTTAGCAATGACTATTGGTTTTGGGGCAGGTGATGAGTATAGGAGGGAGCTTGTAGCAGCAGGTTCTCTAGGCAAAATAACTATTTCAGTTTTTTTTTTAGGCCCAATTTGCAGAAGCACATATTTCTGCACACGTTCCCTAAGCGCACAAACAACACTTTTCACACTTATGATGCCATTACACAGGTATGTGCACGGGGAGTACGTTCATTTTGCAATGAAGTTTTCATTTAACTTGGTGAACGTGGTGAGGATGCACAAGTTGAAAGAAAATTCACTTTGCTAAGTAAATAGCCTATACTTGAAATTTGACGCCGATGTGTCCATCCTATTAAGATTGTTACCATATGCTGTTTTTTTAATATTATAGGTCCACTTTGAGTTTGTTGCATATGCCATATCTTTTTATGCAGCTCCTATGAAGTCATATAATATCTACATTCAAAGGAGATGTATGCCTCCATGTAGTAAGAAAGCCTTTAGCTATCACTAATCTAATATAGAGATAATAAATTGAGAACATAATCAGGGTAAAAAATACAATGATTTCTATCTGGCTGCTATAGGTAATATCTCCAATTTTGTGCTATTTTTATGCATTTAGTGCATCAGCTCCATAGTGTATCTTACCATAATTCGGTATTTTATATTGTGACTATCACTAGTCTGTTCAAAGCAAGCTCAGTTCATCAGCACCTTCTGGCTGTTTGTAGAGAAAGAGCAGTATCTAGGTTAATGAACCATACTGCTATTGCTTGTACCTAATTAAGCAAATGATGCATGCAACAGGGCCATGTGGTCTACAAGACATCCAGCAGCTGCATTGTACACTATGACAGTATATGGTTTTAGCATTATCAGTAATTCAACAGCTCTAGGATTAAAGGTTATTTTATCATTTCATGTTTCTTTTAAAAACACAGACTACATCTTCACTTTATGTGTCACTTTGATTCCTTCTCTGTTACTCTTTAGGGGAGGAATCATAAAGGTGTTCTTACTAGAACTTACTAGCCAGGTGGGATGAAAAAGTATCCTAGTCATCAAAAAAGGAATATAGTTTCCCCCTGGTTAGGTCTAAACTGACCCATCTCCTTTTTGTTAACACAGAGTATCCTAGTCATCAAAAAAGGAATATAGTTTCCTCCTGGTTAGGTCTAAACTGACCCATCTCTCCTTTTTGTTAACGCAGTATAATCCCCAGTTTCAGTCGTCCCCAAATTGGTGAGTCAGGGTGACCTATCCACTCCCTACTTATTACCTATCCCTATTGGACAAGGGTTAATAACAACTTGAGGGTAGGTTCACATGCTCTCCCCTTTCTCCCCACTTGTTGGGTGGCAGTGCCCCCTGAAGAGCTCTTATACTGACTCAGTGTCCATCATGAGGATAGTATGATGGAATGTCAGGGGGCCACGGTCACCGAACAAGGGGGTGAAAATTCTCCGTCATTTAAAACGCATGCGAGTGGATATCGCTCTCCTTCAGGAGACCCATTTAGGAGAGCAAGATTTCCAACGCCTCAAGAAACTATGGGTGAGTGAGGTCCTTGGTTGCCCAGCATTAGGGCGCAAAGCAGGGGTGATCATCCTTCTACATAAAAAACTGCCATACACTATCCAATCGTTTGACAGAGACCAAGAAGGCCGCAAACTAACGATCCATTTGACAATTGCCTCAAAGGATCTAGCCATCTCCAACATCTACGTGGTCAACTCCCCAGGTAAGCCCTCCCTGTGGCGGTTCCCATCATATTTATCAGACAATGAGGATTTCTGGCACACAATCTACAAGGCATGGAATGACTATGTGCTCACTAATACTGAGCATGTATTTAACCCCAATTTATTTTGGTAGGCAGGCAAGGCTGTTTTGCGGAGTGTAATCATCTCATACACTACCCATTTTAAAAAGCATTCTTTAGAGCAATACTGCCAAGCAAAAGCTGGTCTACGGAAAGCTCATGCAGATCTGACCCTAAGTCACTCTTCAGAGACTAGACAGGCGTGGCTAGCTGCTAAACGATGTTTCAATCTCTGGGCAGATCAAAAGGAACAGATTAAGACCTCTTACCTTTCCCTTTACTTACATACAGTAAGTATGGTAATAAGGCAGACAGACTCCTTGCCAATCTCTGTCGAGAGACTCATACACCCACTCACATTTTAGCGCTGAGGGACAGCAAAGTGACCCTTACGTCCTCCCAACTAGAAATAACCACCCTACTGACTGAATTTTATCAACAATTATACTCTGAGGACCCAATTGACCTGGACAAAGCACAATCTCTCTTCGCTTCCGTTAAAATGCCTACATTATCAGATGCCCAACTAGACTCCCTAAATGCCCTTATCTCCTTGACTGAAATTCTTTCCACCATTCAACATCTACCAAACAATAAGGCACCTGGCCCTGATGGTTATTCAGCCGAATTTTACAAGCTGACCAGGGACTATATACCACACACACTACAAGTCTTTACAGGTATATGGGAGGGTGGGCCATATCTCCCTACGGGGTCAATGGCGTTCATAAAGCTACTGGCAAAAAAGGGAAAAGGCCCAACTTTTCCGGGGTCATATCGCCCTATCTCCCTAATTAATGTTGACTCTAAAATTCTATCTAAAATGATCGCATCCCGACTAGCCTCCATTCTTCCTGCACTCCTCCACCCGCCACAGGCGGGGTTCATCACGGTAGGTCAGCAGTGCTCAACATTCGCAAAGTCATACTTGCCCTGGAACATGCTAAACACCACCCAGACAAAGACATGGCCATTCTTTCTCTCGACGCTGAAAAAACCTTTGATAACATCAGCTTTCAATGGTTAGTTCTGGTACTGAGGAAGTTTGGGATCCTGGGCCCAGTAGTAAATTGCATACAAACAATGTATTCCACTCTGACAGCTTGCCTAGTAACATCAGGCAACATATTGGCTTAATGACCACCCACTCCTTTCAGGAATCTAAATAGGCAACGTCAAGATGAAAACGGCGCTATTTGTGGACAACATTTTAATTTTCTCTTCGGCTATGCCCACTGACCTTCCTATCATTCAAGATATTTTCTCTAACTTCCGACACTGCTCGGGACTACGCATTAACTTCACTAAGAGTGAGGTACTTGCACTACACCCTACACACTCCCAAAGTTGGACTCAATCCTCCCCTTTACAAGTAGCAAAACATTCCATAATGTATCTGGGTATTAGAATAGGGCGAGATCCCTCCTCTCTATATCACCTCAACTACCCACTCATTTTTGACAGGATCAAGCGGGAGATGGAAGCATGAACAACTCTTCCAATATCGTTTTTCGGAAAATGCCATTTATATAAGATGGTCTCATTTCCGAGATTGCTATATCCCCTACAAACACTTCCCCTATTACTCAAATACAAAGACATTCAAAATCTCAACAAGGCTCTGACTACTTTTCTGTGGAGAACCAAGAGACCACGCATTGCTAGACACAAATTGCATCTTCCTAAACACGAAGGAGGAGTGGGACTACTTGACCTCCGCCTATACAACCTTTCATGCCTCCTTAGGACACCTACTCCTACTATGTCTTATAGGCGGTCGTCTCTCTCCTCTATCAGCAGTGGTTCACTCTCGTCTCAAGGTTTTGCCATCTCATTTGAGAAGCAACTCTTTGATAAGAGACACTGTGGTGGCATAGAGAGAGATATGTAAGCTTATGGGGGTACCTTATACTATCTCTAATCACCCATAACTGAGGTGAGGTTGCACTGATGGGCACTGATAGGTGGCACTGATGGGTGACACTGATGTGCACAGATGGGCACCATCAGATGCCCACCAGTGCCAAAAATCACCAGCTACTGCTCGAGGGACATAGGCCCCTCAGACAGAGAGCCACCGCCGCCTCATCTGTGCCCACCAGTGCCACCATGCCAGTGCCCACCAGTGTCACCTACAAGTGCACAACAGTGCTGCCAAGCAGTGCCCACCAGTGCCACCTACCAGTGCCACCTATCAATTCCCACCAGTGCCACCTATCAGTGCCAATCAGTGCTGCCGATCAGCGCCCACCAGTGCCACCTACCAGTGCCCACCAGTGCCACCTATCAATGCTCACCAGTGCCAACTATCAGTGCTGATAATCAATGCCTCATCATCAGTGCTGTCTATCAGTGGTACCTACCAGTGCCTATCAGTGCCCATCAGTGCCTATCAGTGCCACCTATAAGTGCTACCTATCAGTGCTACCTATCAGTGCTACCTATCAGTGCCACCTATTAGTGCCCCTCAGTGCCGCCCATCAGTGCCACCCATCAGTGCCACCTATCAATGCAGCCTATCATTGCCCATCAATGCAGCCAATTACTGACTCTGTTTACATCACATGATCAGCTGTCATTGGCTGACAGCTGATCACGTGGTAACGTGGTAAGGGGTTGGGATCGCCCCCTTACTCCGATCTATGATCAGCCGAGTCTCCTTCACTCGCTGATCACAGAGCGCACCCCACAGTACATGGAAAATTTAGGCCCACGCTGTCTTTCAGCTATAGCGCAGGTGGGAAGGGGATAATGTTATGTTCATGTTGTGACAGAGGGAGGGATCTCTCCGATCATGGTAATAGCTCTTATCTGCACTAGACTAATGCTGCGTACACACGGTCGGACTTTTTGGCTACAAAAGTCCGACAGCCCATCCGACAGACTTTCGATGGACTTTTGGCGGAATTGCGGCGGACTTTCTAACGAACGGACTACTACATATGATCAAACAAAAGTCTGATGGATTCGTACGTGATGACGTACACCGGACTAAAATAAGGAAGTTGATAGCCAGTAGCCAATAGCTGCCCTAGCGTGAGTTTTTGTCCGTCGGACTAGCATACAGACGTCCGTCGATGTCCGTCAGACTTTTGTAGCCGAAAAGTCCGACCATGTGTGCGCGGCATAAGAAACCCAGGAATTTTGAGATCTGTAGTTTCTTCACAGAAAGTGATGAGTCTTACACTACAGACAGACGTCATGCATTAACCTTTGCAGTGCCATGCCTCATGTTTGAACATAAACTGAAATTTCTCACGCAGGAAAGTGATGATTTGCTCTACTTTAGACTCTGCATATAGGCCAACAAATGACATCGAGAAAATAATTTATCAATGCACACCTTATGCAGTGGTGGTGCACAATGTGCAGGTAGGAAGGTTTTTAACCACTTCAGCCCAGGAAGAATTTACCCCCTTCCTGACCAGAGCACTTTTTGCCTTTCGGCACTGCATCGCTTTAACTGATAATTATATGATAAAGGCGTGCGACGTTGCACCCAAACAAAATTGACGTCCTTTTTTCCCCACAAATAGAGCTTTCTTTTGGTGGTATTTGCTCTGTGGTTTTGATTTTTTTGCGCTATAAACAAAAAAAGAACGACAATTTTGAAAAAAAGCAATATTTTTTACTTTTTGCTATAATAAATATCCTCCAAAAATATATAAAAATAACAATTTTTTTGCTCCGTTTAGGCTGATATGTTTTCTTTTACATATTTTTGGTAAAAAAAAAAATCACAATAATATTGATTGGTAGCGCCTACAAAATAGGGGATAGTTTTATGGCATTTTTATTATTACTTTTTTTTTTTTACTAGTAATGGCAGCGATCTGCAATTTTTATCAGGACTGCGACATTATGGCGGACACGTCGGACAATTTTGACACATTTTTGGGACCATTGGCATTTTTACAGCGATCAGTGCTATAAAAATGCATTGATTACTGTAAAAATGTCAATAGCAGTGAAGGGGTTAACCACTAGGGGGCGATCAAGGGGTTAATGTGTTCCCTATTGTGTGTTCTAACTGAAGGGGGAGGGGACTGTGCAGGGGAGATGACAGATCACTATTCATACTCTGTATGAACAGACGATCTGTCTGTCCTCCCCTCAGAGAACCGGGATCTGCGTGTTTACACACACAGATCCCGGTTCTCTGCGTGCCCCGAGCGATTGCGGGAGCCCAGCGGTGATCGTGCCCGCCGGGCACTTGCATTGGCTCCATGGGTGAGCGGGGGCTCGAGCGCGCCCCTAGTGGCCGAAGATAAAAGCGACTTAACATGACGGCGATTAGCGCAGCCGAGCCTTGTTGCCACAGTACAACTGCGGCGGCTGGTTGGCAAATGGTTAATGCCTCTAATTAACCACTTGACCTACAGAAGATTCTCTCTCCTTCATGAACAGGCCATTTTTTGCTAAACACGATCGTGCAACTCTGTACCCAAATAAAATGTCCTTTTTTTCCTACAAATGGAGCTTTCTTTTGGTGGTATTTGATCACCTCTGTGGTTTTTTATTTTTGTGTGCTATAAACAAAAAAAGACCGACAATTTAAAAAAAAACAAAAAAAAAAACAATATTGTTTACGTTCTGCTATAAAACATATCCAAATAAAAAAAAATGGATAAAATCAAATTTCTTGATAATTTTAGGCCAATATATATTCTGCTACATATTTTTGGTAAAAAAAATCCCAATAAGCGTATATAGATTGGTTTGCGCAAAAGTTACAGTGTCTACAAACTATGGGATATATACTGGAATTTTTAATTTTTTTTCTTTACTAGTAATGGCGGTGATCAGAGACTTATAGTGGGACTGCGACATTGCAGTGGACATTCGGACACTAACTGACACTTTTGACACTGTGTGGGAACCAGTGACACTAATACAGTAATCAGTGCTAAAAATATGCCCTGTCCCTGTACTAATGACACTGGCTGGGAAGAGGTTAAACATCTAGGGAAATCAAAGGGTTAAATGTGTGATTTAGTCAGTGTCTTGGTGTACTGTAGGAGGTGCTTTTACTGTGGGAACTGATTGATTTTATTCCCTGCTTTGCAGGGAAAGAACAGAACTCTGCCTGTGTTTAATCATAGCGCGGCCGGGTCGCCGGTGGCGTGCACACGCCTCCCTACCCGGAAGTGTCAGATCACATACTAGGTACGTGATCTGGTGTAGCCAAGCTGCCTTGCCACCGTATATCTATATTATACGGTCAGCAAGTGGTTAAATAATACAGAGCAGTGGCGTGAATAAAAAGTTGCACCAAGACCTTTTTTTTTTACAATAGGCAATAAGATGATTAGCATGTTTAATGAGCAAAAATTTAAAAATTGTGATTAGTTAGATCTTGTTCACATGGGACTTACTAAAGTGTAGGGCCATGTTTACCTGTACGGGGTTGCACAGGTGTTCCGTGGGACGCAGACAGCAGCTGCACAGACACAAGCCACTACTCCCAATATGACATCCATGTGGGTGCAGGTGCATGTCCCCGAACGAACACTGTGTGAGTACGCCTTAGTATGCCCCATGTGAATGAGGCTTAATTCTCTTATTTTTGTGCACTTTAGTGTTTAACAATTACGATGTATTGTTTCTGCATTTAAAGGAAAGATCCCTTTTCTCAACAGAATAGAGAACGATCACTGATTCTCCAGCATGGCAGAAAACCTGTGCATGATGGTAACCACTGAGAGTTTTATTTTTCCATGCCTCTGTTTTCTGTTAGAAAAAAAAATGTAATTGCACAGAAATAAGGACCTGATGTCACAAAAATTACATTTATGTTAGAGAATTACATTTCTGCTGGTTTACAAAATACTAATTGCTCCTTCAAATCTTGTATAAGGATTTTGAACAAAATCCACTTCTGGAATTTTGGAATCTGCCAATCACAGTGAATCTTGGATGGCATAATGCAGGGCTCAGACAATAGTGTCATCACTGCACGCCAAAGCAATTATCCAGCCAGACAATGAGACAGACGTGCCCCCGTTGTTTTCAGAGTGATGCAGCAATCATATCTTTCAATGTGTGTGATTAAGATTTTGTTAAACAGGAAGCATGTTGTGTAAAACTGAATAAATGTGATTGCATCCTGATTCTGAAAACAACAGAGCCGGCTTACTTTGGAGGGACTGTACAGTCGTTTCAATGATTTTATTAAACATACGTGCAAAAGTGACCATCTTCATGTAAAACATTTTATCAATGTGTTTTTAAATGTTTTTTTTTTTTTTTGTTCCTAGGCATCAGTTATAAAAAATATATACTGTAGAAGGAGATAGCAATATTTGCTCATTACAGAGGCAGTGTTACACAGTGGTTGTGTTTTAGGCTCTATTTCACAATGCAAGTCTATAACTTGGCCAACTAGCTGAAGCAATACAGCTTATAAGTGAATGATATCCCATTTCAACAATTATTAAGCTGACTATCATCAGATATGTTTTTCATGTTCGGTGCATGCATGTTCAAAGATGATCACAATCATGTAAATCCTGGTACCTGTGCAGTTCTTGGCAGTGTTCATAAATGTCTGACACAGACCAGCTCTTTTTTTGCAGCTTCCTGCCATACCTCTTGCTACATGGTTACCATATTGCAGTCTGAGTGATCATGACCCGGGTAGTCTTGGGGGGGGGGGGGGGGTGATATTGAACATCAAAACTATACTATAAACCTCATAAATAATACAATATGACACAAATTATTTTTGTTGGAGTAATATGGCCACAGCTTTTATTAAATAACAACAACATGTTTTAGATGCCAATTCTTCAAACACATGCAAGAACTCTGATACAACCATTAAAGTCAGGTCCTTCAAAGTGCCAGAGGGTGCCCCCTCCTCCTGAACCATTTCCTTGTAAACCCATGCCAGCCACCAGCCATTTACCACCAGCTTGGAGAAAGAAAAAACACTGTGTTTATGATAGCATGGCAATTGTGCCAATTGTTGTGGCTAGAATGGGTTATATATCAGTTCTAAAAGGTTCTAAAAAGTCCAATTGGGAAAAAGGGGGAGGAAAGGAGAGTCCACATGGGCTGCCGGTCCAAGAGTTAAAACAAGGCGCCTCTAAGTGTAGTATCCCACAACCAGTTTATTAAAAACAACAAGTATCCACTCACATGAGATAGGAGGTAAAATAGGCACATCATAGTAAAACGGTTCTTCCACAGTGCTTGTGCAGATGGTGCAGGGCTTGTGCTCTCAGAGAGCCATCAGCAGAGACTGTGACTGGGGTCAAAACCCACAGGGCAATGGTGGGAGGACTAGATAGATGTCTGTATGTGTTGGAGCGCAGCGTGGCCCATCGGCAGTTCACCACCAGAAGGAACACTACGCGTTTCGGAGCATGCGCAGCAGTCTGTGGTGAAGCCGCATCACTCCTGTCCACCAGCTTGGTGAGTACACATCAACAATTTTTATACCATTATTCGCCTGAAAGATCATGTTCCATTGTAAATGTGTAGCGGCCACCAGCCATCTACCAACAGCTTGGTAATTTTTACACCATTATTCACCTATAATAAACCTTAGTAAGGACTCCTTCATAAACACAACATTAAAATACATATTAATCTTGGACCTCAAGTTGAATGCCATCGATTATCTCTGTCTTTCTCATTGTTGCTAAACAAAAAGACTGATGGTTTACCTGCTATTATTCTGTCTCTCAACGCGTTTCGGGGGCGCACCCCCTTCCTCAGAGTTAGGCCTAGCTCTGAGGAAGGGGGTGCGCCCCTGAAACGTGTTGGCTGTATCCTGTGTATGTCCATGCACTGTGTTTATGGCCTTTTGTCAGATGCATTTTGTGAGTACCCACTTTTATACAAAAATTTCTTATTATTAAATTATTTCTGGTAATGCAGTAGGTGTGCGCACCTTCCATTTCTGTTTTTCTTGTATCCTAGAAGCTAACATAGACAGGCTGGCAGTGGACCGAGACACTGCTGCCATCATTGCAGAAGCAGAAGCATTAGAAGCAGCTGCCTACGGGGAGTCAAGAGTAGGTAGCAGCATACTGGGTCCAGAGGAGGACCACCAAGATTCCATGCAGCGCACTTCAGATTATGTCTACCAGCACTCCAACCCAAGCAGTACTCCACAGCAAGAAATTAAATATGAGGTCAGTGAGTCACATCAAGTAAAGCAGCCGGAGGGCGACCTCGAACCCCAGTGCTACAAGCAAGAAAGATCTGACCAAGATCCAGGTTATCCAGCTCCAACCAAACCTTCTACTCAGCAAGATACTCAGCCTTCATACAAGCATTGAACACCTGCTTTCACTTCAAGGGAGTATGAAACAAGCTGGCACAAGCCATCAACCTTATGCAAGTATGACCCCAGCCCGCCTACAGAAGAGAATTCTACCAGGTATGCCTATACACCACACCACGATACACCAGCAGCCTACCCCAATGTTAATCAGGCTACTGTAGACAAGTTCCTTGCAAAACGTGAGTTAGTTATCCAAGGCCTTATCCAATTCAGTGATCGCCCCCATCATTACAGAGCATTGCAATCTTCTTTCCAGAGTGCCATCAGAGGTCTAGATCTATCCTGCAGGGAACAGCTAGATTTCCTTGTAAAGTGGCTTGGCAATGATTCTGCTGAGCATGCCAAGAGAATCAGAGACATTAATATAAACCACCCTGAAACAGGCCTTACAAACATCTGGAACAAACTGGATAGATGTTATGGCTCATCAGAGGCTATAGAAAGTGTACTATTTAAAAGGATAGAGGACTTCCCAAAAATACCTACCAGAGACTCAGAGAATTGAGTGACCTGTGTATGGAGTTACAAGTTGCTAAAGCAGAAGGAGACTTACCTGGCCTTTCTTTTCTTGACTCAGCTAGAGCTATTAACTCCTTAGTACAAAAACTTCCTTATGAGTTGCACGAAAGATGGATCACTCATGGCTGTAACTACAAACGAAAACACAATGTACCCTTTCCACCCTTTAGAGAGTTTGTGGACTTTGTAGACATACAAGCAGGAATGAAAGATGATCCCAGCTTCATTTTGTCCCCCCAAGTAACACAGGGCTCCAGTAGCAGTGAACAAAACTAACATTTCTTCCCACAGATCTGCAGAGTCTCAGCCAGATCAAGACAGTGACCCTGCTAAGTTCTGCCCTCTGCATAAGATGCCACATCCCCTTCTGAATGCAGAACCTTCAGAGCAAAGACCATGCGGGATCGCAAGGCCTTCCTCAAAGAGAACAACATCTGTTACAAGTGCTGCTCTTCATCAACACACTTCGCCAAGGACTGTAAGGTCAGCGTTAAGTGTACAGAGTATGGCAGCACAGATCACAACACAGCTCTGCACCCAGGACCAGCTCCAAGAACCTTCCTGCCTGCCTATAGTGACAATAACCATGGCGGGGAGGCCAAAGACTCTAGTACAGATGAAATACCAATCACTTTACAGTGCACTTGAATCTGCAAAGCAATTGCAGGTGGCAGATCCTGTTCCAAAATCTGTCTAGTAAGAGTTTACCCAAATGGATGCAGTGACAAAGCAGTCAAGCTCTATGCCATCTTGAATGATCAGAGTAATAAGTCACTAGCTAGATCTGTGTTTTTTGACATTCTAAACATTAAGGGCCCCAGCAGTCCTTACTCCCTTAAAACCTGTGCAGGTACAGTGGAGACGGCGGGGAGAAAGGCTGACGACAACGCAATAGAATCTATGAATCGTAAGACATGTCTACCCTTACTGACCATAATAGAGTGCCATCAGATCCCAGACAACAGATCTGAGATCCCCACACCAGATGCAGCAGTTCACCAGACTCACCCGAATCACATAGCACATCTCATACCAGAACTGGATAGTCAGGCTCAGATAATCTTGCTCCTAGGGAGAGATATGTTGCAAGCCCACAAAGCAAGAAAACAGATCAATGGCCCTCACAATGCCCCATATGCCCAAAAACTGGATCTTGGGTGGGTCATTATAGGTGATGTTTGCCTGGGAGGAGCACACAAACCTGTCAATAACTTGCTCACTAGTACACTAGAGAATGGACGTCATTCTTTTTTCCAGCCCTGTCAAAATCACATCCTCATAAAGGAGCTACCACACAGCAACCCTGTACCTCTTCCTTTCATAAGTTCCCTCTGTTACAGCAATACCTATGACGGTGACCAAGACGACTTAGGATGCACATTGTTCAAGAGAGAAAAGGAGGACAATAAGGTAGCAATGTCCATTGAGGATAGGCTCTTCCAGGAAGTTATGGAAAAGAGGATAGAGAAAGATGAGTCTAATAGCTGGGTTGCACCTCTTCCCTTAAGGCCACAAAGACAATGTTTGCCTAACAGGGTGCAAGTATGCAGTATAAACGCTTCACTTCCCTGAGACAATCTTAAAAGAAAGCCAGAGATGAGAGAACACTTCTTTTCCTTCATGGAGAAAATATTCAAGAATGGTCATGCAGAGATAGTCCCAAACCTCAAAGACTTAGAGGAATGCTGGTACTTACCTATTTTTGGAGTCTATCACCCTAAGAAACCAAGGCAGATCAGAGTAGTGTTTGACTCTAGTGACAAGCATGAGGGTACCTCCCTAAATTATGTCCTTCTCTCTGGCCCTGACCTTAACAACAGACTATTAGGAATAATCCTCTGCAAAGATTCAGTTGCATTCATGACAGACATACAACAAATGTTCCATTGATTTCTTGTTAAAGAAGAACACAAATGTTTTGAGGTTCCTTTGGTTCAGGGACGACAACCCCTCTGAAGACATCACAGAGTGCAGCATGAGGGTGCACATTTTTGGCAACAGCCCTTCCCCTACAGTTGCTATTTATGGACTCAGACACTATGCTAGAGTTGGAGAGTCAAAGTATGGGTCAGATGTCAATTTGTGGAAAAGGATTTTTATGTAGATGACTGCTTGAATTCACTACCCACAAATAAAGCCACGATCACTCTCCTCAAAAGAGCTCAGGCAATGCTTGCCTGCTCCAACTTAAGACTCCATAAGATTGCTTCCAACAGTAGGGTAGTTATAGAAGCCTTTCCTGCCAAAGATCATTCTAGCGAGTTAAAAGACTTAGATTTGGGCACAGACTCACTTCCCATACAATGCAGCCTTGGTTTGCTTTGGGATTTAAAATCTGACACTTTTACTTTCCAAGTAAACATGGAGGAAAAGCCCTTTACCCGTAGAGGTGTCCTGTCTACCATAAAATGCCTGTATGATTCTATGAGTTTTGCAGCACCTGTTACCATCCGGGGTAAAGTACTACTTAGAGACTTAACCTGTGAGACATTAGACTGGGACTACCCTCTCCCCACTGACAGGAAGAACCTATGGGTAGAGTGGAAGGACTCATTAACAGCTCTACCTAACCTCAAAGTTCCATGCCCGTATGCCCCCGTGCCATCTACAGAAGTTCAGATGCAAAGACTTTTGACCAGAGCCACAAACGCCCCGATCCCAGAGGAGATTTAAGGCCTCAAATATCTCCTTTGTAGAGATGGTGGAGATGGTGGACATTTTGAAGAGGGCTGACTATGAAGGGAAGCATGGACCTTACCCAAACCCAAATGTGAGAAAGGCCAAGATCATGGCTAAAGTTGTGAAAAGTCTGCAGAAGAATTTTGGGGTACGGCGATCCAAGGATCAACTGAGGAAACAATGGACAGATCTCAAATTGAGGAAGCAGGATCAGTATAGAGGAATCAAGAGAGTGCTGCAAAAAAGTAAGTATTTGTCGTGTGTTCCTATTATTATTATTACTTTCGTGCTGCTCCATGTGCTTTTTTACTGTTGTACAGTTTAAAATGGCAAGTTTCAGTTTCGTGGGCACAGTAATCGTTCATAGTAAACATCGTTCGTTCGCCCACTAATACAAAGTTTTTGGCAGGTTAACTACATTTGTTCATGCCTATTTGTATTAAAATAAGTTTGTTGTTTAGATGGGTTTTAAACTAGAATGAAATGCAAACTTGATTCAGTGTAAGGAGAGGACACTCAGCAGCTGTTTACACATCTGGACGCAGGAGCACTAGTGTGGGACACCAGAACACCCTTTTAAGGGTGTCCCACACAGGTGCTCCAGTGGATACTAGGGGTGTCTCCATGTGTGAAACTTGCACAAAACAGGTTGGAACTCTGCCAAAACAGACAATTGTACAAGACTTCCAAGCAATGTTTCATAGTCCTAATTCTGTCCTCATATATCTGTGTACTAAGTATACCTATTTTTTAATTCACATAAGGGAGAAAAACTTGGGACATTAGGGACCCCCAACCTCCTAAAGAAGGGGAAGTCACCACACCACAACCTCAGAATGTGGAGGAAGGAGAGGTTTATGAAGTGGGCGAAATAGTGACCACAACAGGTGAGTGTGTGAGACCACTGCTTCAGGTAATAGATGTATGCCTGCATATTTATAATACATGGTGTGTTTTTTTATTTTTAGGTGATGTGAATGTTGTGGAAGAAGAATCTCATTTCACCAGTGCAAGTGCACACGTCCTCATCGGGGAGATCATGGTATGCAATCGTGATTTAGAGCTGATAAAGGAAAACATCAATGATGTTCAAAAAAAATGAAGAACATCATTGATGTTTTAGGCAGAATCTTAAACACACAAAAATTGTACTGTTTTGTTGTGTAATTTTTTCTTTTAAATCAAGTTTTAAAGTATTTTAAAAGCCAAATTTTGAAGATGCACACAGTGTATCAACATGTACTATCTGCCATCACAGGATATCAATGTATGCGTTTTGTGGGTGCAACCCCTTCCTCGCAAGTAAAGTAGATGAGAGGAAGGGGTTGCACCCCTGAAACATGTCCATTGATCCCCCATGATGGGAGCTAGCATATGTTGACATTAGGCATGGGATCAGGAGGGATATCCACATTTTGACTCGCAATTTGTGTGCATCTTCAAAATTTGGCTTTTACAGGGATGACATCACCCATCTGATAAAGGCAATATCCACACAGTTTGGACATACTAATGTCTGATATTACCTTCACTTTGTCAAGTTGAACTTTGTAAGTTACTGAGTTGTGTATGTTTTATGGTTTTAAACATGCCTGTTTACCCCTAAAAAGGCTATTTGTACTGTCAAACCTAAAAATGTTATACAACAAATATGTTGGTTTGTTCAAAAACACTTTTCTAACACACATGTGAATGTGCACAGAGTAAAATGTTTTATACTCAACAATGTGTGGCTTCTTCTTTCAATGCTCAACATCAGTTTTTGGAGTAAGTTGGTGTTTACAGTGACAATGGGGGTTATTTACTAAAGGCAAATCCACTTTGCACTACAAGTGCACTTTCAGTGCAGTTTCAGTGCAGTTACAAGTACACTTGCAGTGCAAAGTGTATTTGCTTTTCGTAAATAACCCCCACAGTGCTCTAAAATTTGCCACAATCAGGCCATTTTCGGGTGCTGAAAAGGATGTGTTTTTTTTTAGCATTAATGCATTACATACATTAAAACAAAAACAAGGTGTGTGTGTGTGTGTGTGTAGCAGACCCACAACATAAGAGATTGTCACCTCATGTATCAAATAAATTACGTTAGCACTACTGAAAAAAATGGCCAAAAAGAATAGCCCATTGGAGAACCTAGGAGACAGCTAAAAGAAACACAAGCAGTAAATCAAATGAAATATTATTTCAGTTTAAAATAAAAAATGTATTTTAAAAATGTTTTTTTAAACATTTGCTGGCATATCAATGGTCCCTCTACCCGCAAAGTATTCCAGATATTTTTGACGGACTTCGCGGGCACTTTGGGGGGGCAAACCAGGACAGCCAGCTTCAAGCACCGTCAGCTTCAAGAGCCGATTGTGGCGTTGAAGGAAACTGTGGAGTCAAACAAGAAAAAAAAATTAGTACTTTTGCACATAACATTGCAAGCAGATTAGACACAAACATTCTTGGCCAACATCAGTATAACATTTATTTTAAGGAGTATTTAAAGACAAAAATATAAGGTCCACTTATCAGATTCCTCAGCCCCTCTGATGGCCCATTTAAACATTTTAGGGGGGGGGGAGTTTTGGACAGGTAACCCTCTCCACTGCATTGAGAGCTGAATGTATACATAATGTGGTTTACTTTGGCCAGGCCCTCCTTACTTACAATATTGGCAGCCCACTGGACAGGTAAGAAGTGTCATAATACAAAAGTATAAATACACACTGTACAAATTGAAGCACAATTTTACATTCTGCAATTACCTATCAAGATAATAGGAGAACAAAACTTTAAACAGTACCATTTGAAACTATTCAGGCAGGCCCTTGCACTACATGCTTTGGTGAATTCATCCATAAATCTGACCACAAAAGAGGTAGGTATAGTGTGTATGGGTTTGGCAAAGTCAGCAGATAGAGGATTGGTATCCATTGACTTAGCAGTTGGGGGGAGGGAGGGTTCCAAATGAGTTTGGGACCCCCCCAAAAAAAGCCTCCGGCACTCTGCCTGGATTTAAGGACAAAAAGGTAAAGCACTACAATGGAGCTGACAAAATACATTGGTAAGTGACTAGGCTAGGTGTGTATGGGCCCAGGATAGCATGCTGGGGAGGTAAGTGAAGGCAAATATGCATGAAGGACAAAAAAGGAACTTTAAAAACTTCCAGTATGCATGAGGAAAAAGGGGACATTCACAGCATATTACAATCATGGTAATTATGGAATGATGAAATAAATACAATACATTAGCAAACATTAAATACATAGAATGTGATGTTAAAGGAGAAAACTTACCTTAATATAGTCCTTCTGCAGGACCTGAATAATGGCAGAATGGGTCTCTGGAATAACGATCCCCAGAGCCTGGGGGGAGATGCCTGTCCAGAACTTGATGTCCTGCAGACTTCTCCCCGTCGCCAAGTACCGCAAGCTGGTGACTAGCCTTTGTTCCGGAGTGATGGCTTGCCACATGCAGGTGTCCTGCTTCGTAATATAAGGGGACAGCAAAGCCTACAAACGGTAAAAAATGGGTTCCATCATCCGGAGATGATTTCAGGAATTATCAGGATTATTCTCATGGATCTCCCGCAACAAAGGCATGTGAGAAAATTGGTCACGCTGGAGTAACCAATTCTTCGTCCATGAACTCCTCCCCACCCTGTTCATGGACTGGGCTTGGGTCAAAGTAAGAACCCCAACACCAAGCCCCTGCACAGCATGAACTCTACGATGAGTACGTACCCCAACATGGCTAGAAAACGGTCGGCTGGTCAGAATAAACAGAACACACTGAAAATCAGAAAGGCCTGAGAAGAGCAACCTGAAAATCAGAAACGAGCAGACAAGAATGCACTGAGAAACAGATATGAACTATAAAAAAACGCACTGAGAAACATACGAACTGACTACACGCACTGAAAAACAGATACAAACCCACAAACACAAACTGAAGAGCAGTAACGATCTGAAAAGCACAAGGCTGAAAATCGCGAATCGTCTCTCACCAGACTTCTACTAACACAAGACTAGCAGAAGGAGCCCAAAGGGTAGCACACTGGCTATTGAATTTCCTTTTTCGTCTTACGTGTTGTACGTCAGCGCGTTCTTGCCGATTGGAATTTCCGAAAAACATTTGACCGTGTGTATGCAAGACAACTTTCAGCCAACATCCATCGGAATGAAATCCACTGTTTGGTTGTCGGAAATTCCGATCGTCTGTACACGGCATTAGAGTCTGCAAAAGACTTGTGACTAGGGCGGAGGTTTCACCTTCCAGCAGGATAATGACCCTAAACATACAGCCAGAGCTACAATGGAATGGTTTAGATCAAAGCATATTCATGTGTAAGAATGGCCCAGTCAAAATCCAGACCTAAATCCAAATGAGAATCTGTTATAAGACTTGAAAATTGCTGTTCACAGATGCTCTCCATCCAATCTGACGGAGCATGAACAATTTTGCAAAGAAGAATAGGCAAAAATTTCTCTCTAGATGTGCAAAATTGGTAGAGACATCCCCAAAAAGACTTGCAGCTGTAATTGCAGCAAATGCTGATTCTACAAAGTATTGAGTCAGGGGGTCAGGGGGTCTGAATACAAATGCACGCCACACTTTTTACATATTTATTTGTAAATAATTTTGAAAACCATTTATCATTTTCCTTCCACTTCACCATTATGTGCCACTTTGTCCTGGTCTATCACATAAAATCTCCAATAAAATACATTTACGTTTTTGGTTGTAACATGACAAAATATGGAAAATTTCAAGAGGAATGAATACTTTTTCAAGGCACTGTATGTACAGTACATGATTCAATATACCCTCAATTCACTTTCTATGACTCCTAACTAATTAGTCATTTAAAGTGTGAAACACGCTCCCCCTCTTATCTACATAATACCTACACCCTCAATACTATTGAATGCTCATACTTTACAACCCTCCTGTACCCACATATTAACACTAAATTCTTAACAGCATTGAAAAAATGAATATGCTTAAATGGCAACGCAACTTTCAAGCAGATAATCTATGTGGCAAAATACTGTAGAGCTATCTATACAAGTGCAAAACAGCACTGTGAATGAAAAACTGGGAGAGAAACCCTGTTCTGCTTAGTGCACACAGAATATTACGTATTCAGTTTTATTCACAAAATTAGAGCCCCTGGTCCGTACCTTAAAAGTTGCCCCAAATGCAAATTAAAGGGCACCAAATGAATGTGTGCTCTATGGGATTGTCTTCAGTGTCTCACAGTTCTGGGAAATGGTAATTAAGTTTTTTTAATATAATCTTTTATACCACAATACATAAGGACCCATAGGTACAGTATGTCTATTTGGCTACGGGTCCCCTCCTCACAAACTCAAAAACTTACAAACTTTTAGCCCACAGAAAAAATAATGGCCTCATTACAAACATTCAGACATTCAGACATTCAAATTTACAGACATTCAAATACAGAGAAAGCATCTACATACATGCATTGACAAAGCATCTTTAAATAAATGGAAATATTTCATATATTTAATGATTTAGAAAATTGTTGCCATGGTCAAACCCTTCCAATACTCCAAATGGTATGCAGAAGAATTACTGAATGGCATGCCAGGATGGCTATGACTATCTACTCTCTGAACAATAGGACAAACATTTGTTTTCAGACAAACTTTGTTCTATTTTGTTAGGCTCAATTTACAGATGAACGCGGGTGCCATCACAACGAGCGACAGTTGCCGCTCAAAAAAGAACATAAGCTTATTTTGGACAACATCGACGTGCATTGCGATTTGACATTTGCGGCAATATCACAGAGCGATTAGGGTGCCATTAGAGGTAACGGCATCGTAAACGCGTCACGCAATTTGCAGCAATTTGAAATCGCGATCAGGTGTGAATATAGCCTTTATCTTGCTACTACTGATGTTGAGCTGCAACTCCTTTTTTTTGTATGTTTAGGAGAGGCATATTTTCAAAACATGTATTTTACCATCCCCATTTGTGACAGGAGAAAGCCTTTGCTGTCCAAAAAGAACATTAGAGCAAGACTATCATTTGCCATTGAACTTACAGGTAATGACCAGGTCTTCTGGAACACTCTGTTGTGGACTGAAGACAGCTGTTTGGCCACAGTAACAGTAGACATGTTTGGCATAAACTGAAGACAGCATTTCAGGAGAAGAACCTGATATTACCTGAGAGGCATGGTGGTAGAAATGTTATGGTTTGGGGCTGTTTTGCTGCTTTAGGGCCTGGGCAGCTTGTAGTCATTGAGTCAGCTATGAATTCTGCATCATATCAAAGCACTTTGCTAAGAATGTGAGACCATCTGTCTTCAAGTTGAAGTTGAACTGGAAATGGATCTTTCAACGTTCTGAAGCACACAAGCAAATCCACTAAGGAATGGCATAAAAAAAAGAAATTATGGCTATAGACTAGCTTAGTCAAAGCTCTGATTTTAACAGCACTGAAATGTTGTGGGGAGAACTGAAACGAAATGGGATGTTAATTCAAGGAAATCCACAAAGTCAATGTCATATTCTGGTGGGCAGTTAGGCAAAATGCCTACAAGTCATAATATATGATAAAAGAGACAATATCAGCTTCTGAGGCAAAAGGTGTATATTTTTTTGAATGGGTTCAATAAATCCAGAAAGGCTAACCTAAGATGTAAGGACACAGTGGTTTACAACTCGACACTCAAACAAAGGATCAGGCTGTTGTCCATGTGTCCACTCAAACTCCTTGTGCTCCACTCCATGCCACACTACCTCAATCTTCCTTAAAGTGGTTGTAAACCCCTTGCAACCACTTTTTTTTTTTTTAACTAAAGGTAAGCCTATAATAAGGTAGTAAGTAATTCATAATGAGCTAGTATGCTATGCATACTAGCTCATTATGCCTTTGTTTTGCAGGTTTTTTTTGTGGGTTTACAACCACTTTAAGTAGTTAGTAGAGATGGGCTGAACAACCCCCAGTTTTTACAACCCAGAGCTTTTATTTTGGTGGTATTTAATCACATCTGGGTTTTTTATTTTTTGCGATAGAGACAAAAGTGTGAAAATTTTTAGTTTCTATTGTAAAATTTTGCAACCAAGTCATTTTTCTTCATAAATTCTGACCAAAATGTATACTGCTACATATCTTTGGTAAAATAACCAAAATTAGTGAACATTATTTAGTCTGTGTGAAAGTTATAGAGTCTAAAAGGGAATGCTGAAAATCACTGAAAATGGATCACACCTGATGTACTGAAGACCTATCTCATTTCTTGAGACACTAACAATCCAGAAAAGTACAAATACCTCCCAAATGACCCCTTTTTGGAAAGTAGACAGTCCAAGGTATTTAGTAAGAGGCATGGTGAGTTTTTTGAAGTTGTAATTTTTTCCCACAATTCTTGGGGAAAATTAAGAATTTTTTTCTATTTTTTTTTACACAAACTTATCGTATTGACAGTTTTTTTTCTTGAACACAGCATACGCATACTTGCAACTACACCCCAAAATACATTCTGCTACTCCTCCTGAGTATGGCGATACCACATGTGTGAGACTTTTACACAGTCTGGCCACATACAGAGGCCCAACATTGAAGTAGCACCTTCAGGCGTTCTATGAGCATAAATTACACATCTCATTCCTCAACCACCTATTACACTTTTGAAGGCCCTGAAGCACCAGTACAATGGAAATGCCCACAAAATTACCCCATTTAGGAAAGCAAACACCCCAACGTATGATGCATACTGAGTGTTTTGAACAGTTCATTTTCTCCAGAAGTTTTCGGAAAACATGGGAAAAGAATGAAAACGCATTTTTTTTTTACACAAGTTGTCAATTTATAAGATACTTCCAACACATAGCATGTACATAGCAAAAATTACACCCTAAAATACTATCTGCTACTCCTCCTGAGTATAGCGATACCACATGTGTGAGACTTTTACACAGTCTGGCCATATACAGAGGCCCAACATCCAAGTAGCACCTCCAGGCGTTCTAGGAGCATAAATTATACATATAGTTTCCTGACTACCGATCACATTTTTGAAGGCCCTGCATATAGCATATACATACCAAATAACAAAAGATTACCTATGGTTTTAGTAGTGCAGTGGTTAACAGAGGAGAGCATCGGTCCAGGCAGCAGGCAGGGATGTGGTCAGTGACAGCAAAAGCTATCATCCAGGCAGCAGGCAGGAGTAGTGTCCATAGTTAGTACAGGCAGAGATACTGTCAGCACAGCCAAAAACACAGCCAAAGCATTGGTCCAGGGAGCAGGCAGAGATGTCCAGGCAGAAATACTATCCCTAGTCACTAGAGGCAGCAGGCAGAGATATGGTCAACACAGCCAAAGTATTGGTCCAGGCAGCAGGAAGAAACATAGTCCATAAAGTCCTGGATCATTACAGGCAGCGATATGGTCAGCACAGCCAAAGTATTGGTCCAAGCAGCAGGAAGGACCATCAAGCTTACTGCCAGGGGGACAGGGGAAGAGGCTTCTCCCATCCAAATCTTTTTGAAGCCTCCAGGCAACCAGACCCTGTTCTGGGAACACACAAAACCAAAAAACAAAAACTGATTTTCTCTACTCTGAATGCTATTCTGAAGCCCATCACATATGTGAGACCCCTGTGTACTAAAAAAGAAGGGCAAAAGATCAGTCCAAACGGCAGGCAAAAACATGGTCAATTAACAGGCCGAGGTCGGTGCACATGGAAGTCAGAAACGTGTTTAAAATGGCAGACAAAGGCATAGTCGGTAAACAGGCTGAGATTGGTGCACGTGGAAGTCAGAAACGTGGTTGAAACGGCAGGCAGAGACATCATCGGTAAACAGGCCAATGTCAGTTAACATGGAAGGTAGAAACATGGTAACAGGCAAATGATCCACACAGGTATTTGAAATGGGGAAATGGCAGTCTGTTACTAATAAGGGGAACTAATATCTGATGGATGTGTGATAATTTCTGAAGCAATCACCAATACACAGGCCATGTTGGGAGGGACATTGGGGACAATAATAGCTGGTATCTCTTTAAACTCCTCCACTGCTGCATACACGACATCTCTTTTGGCGTCTTCTTCCAGATTCTGTGGGGGGGAATATATAGGGAAAATTATGCTCATGAAGTCGACTCACACTATCAGAGCGAATCTTCCTGAAGTGAGTCCTTGCTGGTAAATCAGGGCAGTGACAATGTCTTCAATATATTTGAGGTAGGTGATTGGTTGGTTTTCGGGTGATTTTTGATAGCAGACAAACAAATTAAACAGGGCCATATGAAAAACAGATAAAATGCAACTTTCTTATACCAATAACGGGACTTGCGGGTTGACAAATATGGTTGTAGCATCTAATCATGTAAATCCACCCCCCCATACACAGATTGTAGTCATGGACACATTCAGGCTTTACTATGGGGCCACGTCTTCTCTGAACCTCTACCAAGGTGTCATTGTGGATGGTAATCATCATGTGAACATTTTTCTTGTCCCGCCACTTCATGGCCAACACCTCCTTATTCCTCATGAATGCGGATTCCCCCTTTTGTAGCCGTTTTGATAGCAAACCCTGTGGGAAGCCCTTCCTATTTTTTTCGGAAGGTACTGTAGGCCAGGGCTTGTTTGCAATACAGGTGATGGAAAAGGGGCAAGCTGCTGTAGTAATTTTCTACATATAATTGGTATCCTTTTTTGAACAGGGGGTATGCAAGGTCCCAGACAATTTTACCACTGGTACCTATATATGTGGGGCACTCACGAGGCTGGAGCTGGGAGTCTTTGCCTTCATAAATCCAGAAGGTGTACACCTATCCAGTGGCTCGATCACACAATTTGTTCAATTTCAACCCGTACCTGACTCTCTTACTTGGGATATACTGCTTGAACTGCAGCAAGCCAGTAAAGTGGATAAGGGATTTGTCTACACAAATATTTTGGTTGGGGAAAAACACTTCAGAAAATCGTTTGCTAAAAGAATTTATTAGGGGGCGAATCTTATACAATTTATCGTGGTTGGGATGGTCTTCGAGAGGGCACTGCGAATTATCGTTGAAATGTAGGAAACGCATAATCATATCGTAGCGAGTCCTGGACATGACAGCAGATTACATGGGCATGTGGTGGATGGGGTTGGTGGATCAGCAGGCATGCAGTTCGTTTTTCTTTGTAAGCTTCATATTAAAAGTAAGGCGCAAAAACAATTTGAATTTGTCTAGTGTGAGACGTCGCCAATGGAACATACGGGCGTAGGACGAATTGGGGTTGGCAGCAATAAATTGCTCTGCATAGAGATTTGTTTGGTCCACCATGTACTGCAACAAATCTTTGGGGAAAAACAATTAAAAATAGTCTAATTGTGAAAAATGTGAAGTGTTGGGCTGCACAACAATCTGTGCAGTGAAAGGAGGGATTATAGCGGATCCTGAGTTGGCAGGCAACCATAAGGGGTTTGCCAGGGCATCAGGAAGGTAGGACTGGGCCTGGATTCTTTGGTTTGGGCGTGTACTTCCAGTACTGGTACTGGGCTCCTCTTCCTGGGGTCTGGTGCTGCTGGTGGTAGGCAGGTCTTCTGATCTTGGTCCTGCTCTCCTTATTCTTTTAGGAAGGATGGTTTCCTCCTCTGACTCAGACTCCAATTCACTGCCCTCTACTGGCTTGTATTCCGAACCAGAATCGGATGATGGGAGCTCCCTGTTGCTCTCATCATCTGACATGGTAAGGATGTTATATGCCTCCTCAGCTGTATAAACTCTTTGAGACATGATAGTGGTACTTTTGCTGGGCCTGTGTGACAGAACTGGTGGTGCTACTGACAGCTCACTGATGACGGAACTGACAGGTTACTGATGGCCTGTGTGATGATACTTATGGCAGGACTGTGTGGCTGTACTGATGGCAGTACTGATGATGGGCCTGTCTGGCGGTAGTGATGGCGGTACCGATGGCAGTACTGATGGCAGATGGGCTGTGACAGATTTAGATGGTACTGATGGCGGTACCGATGGCAGTACTGATGGTGGTACCGATGGCAGTACTAGTGGCAGCCTGTGTGACAGATGGGCTGTGACAGATTCAGATGGTACTGATAGCGGTACCAATGGCAGTACTGGTGGTGGCCTGTGTGACAGATGGGCTGTGACAGATTCAGATGGAACTGATGGCGGTACCGATGGTGGTACTGGTGGCGGCCTGTGTGACAGATGGGCTGTTACAGATCCAGATGGGCTGTTACAGATGTTCTGTGTGACAGGTTCTCTTTATTGGGGGGGCCGTGTTGTTCAGACAGTAATAATACAGTAAATTGTAACACTCACAAATCTCAGATCTCTCCTCTCACAATCGGTGTGTGAGGTGAGAGAAGGAGAGATCCCTGGAAAGCGCCACAATGTTTATAATTGTGACCAGCTGTGATTGGACACAGCCGATCATGTGCTAAATAGCCAATTTCGTTGGCTGTTTACCCTGATCAGGAATGCGCTGTGTCCAAGGGACATGCGTCATCCCCGATCGCCGTGGTGGGCGCGCAGTAGTGGCGCATCCTGACTGACGTCATATGACCGACGTCTGGTTAGGATAATTCAGGCATGTCCAAAGTCCGGCGGCGCGCAATAGGCGCACATCCCCTTTGTTTTGACATGTGATTGGACACAGCCGATCACGTGGTAAACAGCCAATTTAATTGGCTGTTTACCCTGAGCGGGGATGCGCTGTGTCCGAGGGACAAGCGTCATTCCCGATCGCCGCAGTGCGCACCCCTGTGAGCGTGCAATAGTGGCGCATCCTGACCGGCGTCATATGACCGACGTCCGGTTAGGATAATTCAGGCATGTCCAAAGTGCGGCCCGCATTCCGGTTTTGAACGGCCCACCTGGTTATCTGGACATATATATCTTTTGTGGCCCCCAATGATCTTCCAGCGCCGGGGCCACAAAAGATATGCTGGCTGCCTTGGAGGGGACAGAGAGGAGGCGGGACGAGTGATGTACACACAGGAGTATTTCCTGTTTACACGGCAGCCTCTGTAATAGTAAGTCCCGTCTCTGGCGCTGCCATTGGATGACTGTTCTGTCCATCAAAAGAGGCGAGACTTTCTATTAAAGAGGCCACCAAGAAAACAGGAGTTTTTCCTGTATGTAATCTTTTGGCGCTCGTCCTGCCCCCTCCCTGTCCCCTCTGAGGCTGCAGATGGATAGGCATCAATCAGGCTGCACTGATGGCAATGGTGTGTGCCACATTCCTGGCAATGGAGGTTGCTGCATTCCTGGCAATTGTGGGCGCTGCATTCCTGGCAATACTGGGCTCTGCATTCCTGGCAATACTGGGTGCTGCATTCCTGGCAATGGTGGGTGCTGGATTCCTGGTAAAGGGGGTTCTGCACTGATGGCAATGGGGGTGCTGCATTCATGGCAATGGTGGTGCTGCATTCATAGCACTTGTGAGGCTGCAGATGGGCACTGACCCTTATTTTGCTTCACAGTTATTTATTTAAAATGTAAGTTTTTCTTCTGAAACTTCCCTCTTAAAGTGAAGGTGCGTGTTATACGCCAATAAATACGGTATATCCAAATAACACGCCCAAGCTCATCTCTTTACTCACACACAGCCACAAAGGCAAGAGAATTTTTGTTGGGCAGTGTATTAGTGCTCGAACTAACACACTTAGACCGAATTTTAATGGTTCAAAGAATGTCAGGCAAAATGGTCGGCCCTCATGCATGTTCACTTCATAAAATCTGGCCCTCTTTGAAAAAAATTTGGACACCCCTGGGATATTTAAACCACTTTGCGCACGTCATTTTGTAATATGGCGGGCGGGAAGTGGTTAAAAGAGCAGTGATTTTAATGATGCTTAAAGTGAAACAATAAAAATGAAAAATTCCTTTTAAATAAATATAGTGACTGTGGGTCCTCTTAGCCTGCCTGTAAAATGGCGCATATGCACCGTGTAAAGAACCTACTGCAGCAAAACTGACATATATGAAGGAAAAAAGTGACATTTAAATTGATTTGAACCCTGGGCGGTGGTTGTGGGGGTCTGCAGGCAGGGGACTTATCCCAATCTATAAGCCACCCTTTAACAAGGGGATCCCTAGATCCCCCCCCCCCACTTGTGAATTAGTTGGGGTGCATTGTCATTTTTGTTTTCCTTGCAACCAATCCTTGCAGTTCCGCACTTAGCTAGTGATTTTTCCTATTTACACTTATAAAAGGTCTTGTATCTAAAGTATAGATCAACATTATTGGTTAATACATGGAATCTATAATGAAAAGCGCCTAGATCAGAAAAGTTGAATTACCAAATAGGAGTACCATCATCCCAAATGTCTAGTACAAGGAAAGGCAGGAGGTAGGGAACGGCCGCAGTTCGCTGCTTCTGTCGGCCAGTATCTCGATACCCCATGCAGGGAAGGAAACCCAAAGGGGGGGGGGGACTATTGCGGTACTAGGTGTAGCCAAATATTTAGTAAGAGAAAGTAAAGAGGAAGGTAATAATATGATAAAATTCCATTTTAATTGAAAACATGGTTAAAAAGTTATAACAGTGTCACATACAGTTGTAGTTAAAAGCAAAAGCAGTAAATACAACCAAGAGGATTACACCCCATAATGGTGGTGGGCACAAATAAAGCTTGGATTCTCGACCGGTTTCGCGGTTTTCACCGCTTCCTCAGGAGAGCAATATCTGTGGTACAACATATAATAATTGTAATGAATACACAATTCAAGGGATACATGAAAACATTATTGTTGCAGCAAAATCACTAGAAAGTACATTGAACAAAAAAATATACAATATGAGTACAAAAAGGATGAGCTCACCCGTTCAGTAGTTCTCTGTGGGTGTGTAAAGCCCCAAGTAATTCCCGGATTTCCTAGTCCATTGACTTATATAACTCTATTACCCAAATTTATTCATCCAGAGGTTGTTTACTATCCCCTGTGTCCGCCGCAGGGGGAATTACTTGGGGCTTTACACACCCACAGAGAACTACTGAACGGGTGAGCTCATCCTTTTTGTACTCATATTGTATATTTTTTTGTTCAATGTACTTTCTAGTGATTTTGCTGCAACAATAATGTTTTCATGTATCCCTTGAATTGTGTATTCATTACAATTATTATATGTTGTACCACAGATATTGCTCTCCTGAGGAAGCGGTGAAAACCGCGAAACCGGTCGAGAATCCAAGCTTTATTTGTGCCCACCACCATTATGGGGTGTAATCCTCTTGGTTGTATTTACTGCTTTTGCTTTTAACTACAACTGTATGTGACACTGTTATAACTTTTTAACCATGTTTTCAATTAAAATGGAATTTTATCATATTATTACCTTCCTCTTTACTTTCTCTTACTAAATATTTGGCTACACCTAGTACCGCAATAGTCCCCCCCCCCCCCCCCCTTTGGGTTTCCTTCCCTGCATGGGGTATCGAGATACTGGCCGACAGAAGCAGCGAACTGCGGCCGTTCCCTACCTCCTGCCTTTCCTTGTATTAATACATGGAATGTAATTGTTGGTGACATTTTCACTGTACAAAAATACATGAACCCTTTCCTCTTCTCTTAACCCTGTTAGAGTGATAAAGAAAACATGGAATGTTACTCATATTGCCTGAAGCCTTTTATACAAAAATGCAAAGCAGAAAATTAATTTAAAAGAAAGTGACTGGTTCCTTCAACATAAAAGTGATCTCAGTCTTGTTCAACACAAGTGCAATAAAATGTTGCTGAGTTTTAACAGCCTCTGCCAAGGCAAAAATACAAACTTCCTTCCCCTGGCTTTTCAGTTTGAAGCTCTGCATGATATACTGTGAAACTGGCAACAACACGCTTAGCAGATATATAGTCTGTCCCAGATCATAACTCTTCGGTGACTTCAATATGCTTAAATATTCTGTCTACTGCAACTTCTACAAGATCACCAGCAGGTAGAATGAAGTGTTCCACTGCCATCTATTGTTCAAATTATTTAATGCCTTTTACCTGCATTGGAAGAGCAAAACAGTTGCTGCAGGCAAAACAAACTGAATAATTACAGAGGAAAGTCATCACACAAACAGGTGAAGTGCCAACTGCAGTGTCCTTGTACAAAACTATTAAATTACCTTTTTCTTTATTCCTGAGCTATAAACCCACTTAGGTCATAATTCGACTTTAGTTGGTCTGAGGTTTACTGCATTAAAAAAATAAAATCATCACCTTTTTTTGCTAGTGCTGTTTCCCATAAGTAACCAAGGAATTCAAGGATACTTCTCTCTTTCCTCCTCTTCACTGTACGGCAGGGATGTATTTAGGAAGGTCTAAGTAAAAACCAGGGCAATTTCCGAAACAGTACCTTAATCTTAACCTCCTAACTCTAACCCTACACTGTAACTTTAACCCCAATTCCTAAAACTTACTTTCAACCCTAGGCTTTGTACTAGCCTTGCCAGTTACAGATTTTCTTTTTTTTAGTTTTTATTTTGTCTTGGCTATGGAGATGGAATACTTACAGTATATTTTGGGGCTTGGGCTTATTTAAAGGGATTGTTAAGGCAGTGAACACAATCACGGCCAGCCCCACTGCTAGTATAACCTGCATAATATACTGTATGTTGTTTTTCAAAAATCATCTTATAAATACCTTATTTATTCTCCCCGATCAGCGGTCACGTGACCGCCTGTCGATCTCTCCCTCCGATGTATACAGAGGGAAGGGCCGAGATCTCCCTCTGACGTTTGCCAGGCGGTCACGTGACCTCCCTCTGTAGTATGTACAGCGGAGGAAGAGAGTGACGGGGAGAATAAAGAAGGTAATTTAGAAGATGAATTAAAAAAAAAAGTAATTTACTAATACTACAGGTTATACTAGCAGCGGGGCTGGCAGTGATTGTGAGCAGTAATGTTTTTACTGCTTGGAACTGTGCTACAAGGGGAGGGGAGGGGCAGCTCACACACAGACTAGCTGACAGGCAGGGAGGGGGAGGAAGACAGAGGAGAGACAGGATAGCTGCGGATGACAGAGGCACGTAAACTGACCACGGTGTCAGGGCTCAGCAGCCATAATAAACTGTGGTCAGTTTACAGAGGGGAGGGCAGAAACCGGCCAGATCAGCCAGATTTTTTATATGATACAGGGGGTCAAATGACACAGCACAAGCACTGTGCTGTTATTCATGCTTTAAGGGAACAGGATCCTTTTTTTTTTTTAGGGTAACAAATGCTTTAATTTCAGATTCAATTCAATGGCTTGTAGATGTAGATAGTTTTTGAAACTCTGGTCCACAATTTCTTATCTTTCAGGCAGTCCATCATCTATGTCTAAGAGTGTCGGGGGAAGTACAGTAGGTGATTATAATGAGCTTCCACAGCTGTAACCTTTACTAAGATTTTTGCTACCACAACCCGAGTAGAGCTTCATTCCTCAGGAAGTAAAGAGTGCTGGATCTCCTGGTCCCATTTTGTTGAGTAGGAAGTAAAAGATTCATTTAACAATGTGGGAAGTTGTGCTCTTGAATCTGGCCAGGGTGAGGGAGGGCTGGCTCTGATCTGGCTGGTTGGGCCTATAATATAAAAGGCTCCTGTTTATAGTACACTGTGGTTGTAAGTATGAAAGCTTTGCCCATGCATACTCTTTCCATCTTAGTGTTTCTGATCTTCTCCAGCCATTTTCAACCAATTCTTGCCCAAATTAACTCACTCTAACATCATAGAAGCATATGTTTCTATGATGCTGGAACAAGTGATTGTAGACAGGGACAGGTTAAAAATGGCTAGAGGACATCAGCTACATTAAGATGTTTCTACAATACTGGAGTAAGTGCATGTAGACAGGAACAGGTTGAAAATGGCTAGGTGTAAATCTTTGCTCTGGGCAACAGTGGAATGTGTGTGTTTGTTGGCACAGCCAAGTATAGTATCCAATGGATAGATATGTGACAGTGACAATACAGAAGCACAATTGGGAGACTGTAGTCATCCCATAACAGGAAATGCCTGGACAAGTACCTTCGTGGAACCGTTACCAGCTTGTCAGAAACCATGAAATCAGACCGAGACAGAAGTACAGTTAAATCACACTTGTTAAATAATAAAAGTAAAAAGAACAAACGTAGTCAAAACATAGCCAAAGTTCAGTAACTGGAACGGATAGTCAGCCAAGCCAGAAGTCAGGGATCAATGTAGTGGAACAGCAAGCAGGATCTGGAGCCAGAAGGGATGTCAGCAAAGCAAGTCTTTAAACAGGAACGCAGGAGATGTCTCTGTGATGTTGACCAAGGAAAAGGCAGAGATCCTCAGGACTGGACGGCTTAAGTAGGCAGGACTGACGAGCAGGATATCATCAACAGCTGAGTAACTGTGAAGAGATAGAAGCTAGCAATTAGCCAACAGCTGAGCAGCCAAATATGAGAAGGAAGGGCTGAGCCCAGCCCTGACACAGCTATTATTTTAGGGTTGAAAAAGTTTTTATTGTCATTTTAACAGATATCACATTGAACAACTTAAGGAGTTACATTCCATAAACAGTCACAAATAACCATATATGGTGAGTCAGCCCGGTGGCTATCGCCCTTAGCTAGACTCCCCTTATTATACATTATAGTACTAATATTGACGACTGTCGCTCAGTCTCAAGAGCCGTTTTGGCCAAGGGGCCATGTTGTTCGCCAGGAAAAAAATTCCATATGTATATAATTAAAAACAAAAAAGAAAGAGGATCAAGGTCAGAAAGAAACCGGAAGGGGGTTGGAGCTGCCCAAGGATGGGCGTGAGCTGTGAGAGAGAAAAAAGAAAAAAACAGATGTGAAAAGAAAAACAGAGAGCTAGAAAGAGAGGGAGAGTGGAAGGGAAGCAGCATAACTGCTGAGGAGACTTTCATCGAAATAGAAACAAAGTAGACAGGGGATGGGGGGACCAGGGAGTATACGTCCCAACCCACTCCAACGTCAGGCAACGCTGCAGGGTGTTCCAGTTAAAGGTCTTACAACATGTTCAGAAGGGTATCAGAGGCCGAGAAGCAGAGTCAGGTGGACCACAGTATCTTATATTTTTCAAGGGTATTGTTGTCGGCAGCCAGCATCTCCTCCATTCTCATGGTATCGTTCATAATCAAGACCCAGCGGGACAGTGGAGGAGTGGTGATAGTCTTCCAGAAGGATGGGATGAGCTGCCTCGCTGAGGACATAAAAAACGGAGAAGACTCTACTTCTGGGACAACACCGACCCAGGGAGAATAGAAAGGAGGGCAATCTTAGGGGAAGGCAATAGTGGTTTATCATAAATTTTATTGTAGCATTCAAATACCTGGGTGCAGAAGGGGCGAATCCTCTCACATTCCCACCAGACATGGACTCCTGTAGAGGAGTTGCAGCGTCAACAGGAGGTCAAAGTGGATGGAAAAATTTTGTGTAATGTGGCGGGATCCCTGTACCACCTGGACAGGATCTTATAATTCTTTTCTTGGGAGTAGCATGATACCGTTGACTTGTGAGTGAAGTGGAATGATGTCTGCCATTCCGATCTGGATATGTCCTCTCCCAAGTCTGCAGACCACATCCTGGTATAAGGTGGCAAGTCATTGTGTGTAAGAGCTTGTTGGAGACTATATATGGTTGAAAGAAGGTGTCTAGGAGTCTCAGAAAGGGAGTACAGTCTTTCAAATTCAGTACAGGGACGGTGTACCTGGGAGGAAGAGTGTGTTTGGAGAACGTGGATAGGTGGAGGGTGGTGCGCCAGTTGCGGGGTCCTGCCGACACCGAGGGTGTCCTATGCTGTGGGTGTACAAAGGAATGCGCTTGGGGACAGTCGGAGCATTTGAAGGATCCCAAGGTTATCACTCCCATGCCCTGGGGGAAAGTGGAACATAGACCTCTGTGGTACCACAGTCTGAGGGAGGCAAATGTGAGTGGTGAGGAAGTGTGTAGGAGGGCCAGGTTATTGCGATATCCCTAGAGAAGAGCTTGAAGGTCCACAGGAGCTAAGTCCTGCTCTAGCATAACTGAAGCCTTTAGGAATGGACATGGGAACCATTCCAATATGTGTGCCATATGTGTGGCTTTATAGTAGGTCTCGTAGTCCGGTAGACCTTGTAGCTTCAGAAGGGTGAGCAGCTTGTGTTTTACTCTAAGTAATTCCTGGTTCCACATGAATCTGATGGCGATGGAGTGTAGGGAGGTGAAAAAAGATTTGGGTATCGTGATAGGGATCGTTTGGAAGAGGTATAAAAGTTTGGGCAGTATGTCCATTTTAAGGGTGTTGATCCTCCCGAACCACGGTAAGGTGGAGCCACCCCACTTCTCCAGATCCTTCTGTATGTGGGAGAGAAGGGGGGGGGGGCATAATTCAAAGTAAATAATTTGGAAAGGTTGGAGGGAATAGTAACCCCTAGATAAGATATACCCTTCGTCTGCCATTGAAAGAAGAAGTTTGATCGCAGAGAGGCCATTGTGGAGGTGGGGAGGCAGATATTAAGGGCTTCTGTTTTAGATATGTTGAGTTTTAAATTACTGCAGGAGCCAAAGAGGCGGAATTCCAGGAAAAGGGACGGTAGTGATGTATGGGGGATACATATGTATGTATACATATGTATGTATAAATATGTATGTATAAACCAGGAGTTCATCAGCATAGAGGGACAGCTTATGATGGGAGGAGGGTGTTTTGATACCTTGGATGGAGGAGGCGTTCTGACGAATGGCACAGGCCAGGTGCTCTCACAGCTATTATTTTTTTTAAAAAGTTGCAGATGACATTTTAAATAGAATTTTCTATTTTTGTTTACAACATGTTATGAGATTTAAGTTTGAGGGGTTATACCTACTTCTAAATTCTGGAAAGGTGTGTCTCAGTGGGATAGTGATGGTAAAGTCAGAGATAAAACAAAGGTTCTACACTTTCAAAGTTCTCTTGATCAGTTCCATAGTCTATTTGTAAATGAATCTGGAACAAACAGTACAATATGTTTTTATGATGTTGGAGCAAGTGTAAATTGACAGAAGAGGCTGCAAATGGCTAGAAAAGATTAGCTACACCAATTGTAACGAGCCCCTTGCTCGCTCAGTTCCACTCTCCCGACACTCCTCTGCAGTTATTGAATCAGATTGCAACGTCTGATGGTTCGGTCATCCGATGCTCCGGGACTAGAACTACAGCACTGTGCCGTTCTAGTCCAGTTGTGATAGCTCAGAACAAACACCAGGCAGGCTGTATGTAAGTTCAAACAGGAATCTCTTTTATTGCAAAATACAGGCTTTTATACACTCAAAGTGGAGGTGCAGACCTCCTGCTCATATTACTCTAACAATACAGCTGTAACCTAATTAACCTAAATTAACATGAGCTAATTAACTAATCCCTTTAGACAGCCTAGATGACTCAGACATGACCGTTAGGCCAGACTGGCCGTCTTGTAGTTCAGAAATCCAATCAACATTATCACAATCAACATAGACTCTTCTTCACACAATAGCAGAGTTAATTAACACAAATAACAATGGGGATCTAATGACTCTTAGATCCCATAGTAGACTTATTTACAATACACATTTTAGCAGACAATAGACAGACAGGTGTTGGAATTTACATCAGCATCTCCTAACAGTATCTGTCCCAGCATTATGAATCAGCCACTATTCCAATATGGCAAATCCAGGGTCCCCCAGAGTCTGTGTGTCCTGGAGGACCAGGACCCAAATCCACAGTAATACCCCCTCAAGGGTCCCCAGGCATACAGCTCACAAAGAGCACCATTCCCCCAAATGCAAGGGCCCCTGATCAATTGGCAAGAGGCTAGCATACAGTCCCCTCCAAAAGTCTCTCTCCCGGTTAGGTCTGTCACACTAATAATGGAAAAAAAAGGTGCACAGATAGAGCTTTCTCACTCATAACCACACTACACTCTAAACAGGTGCTTCCAATTGTTTGCTCTGGGCAACAGTAGAAAGATAATACACGGAGGGTCAGCTTTCAAAGTTATCTGGATCAATTTCATATCCTTTGGACATGGATCTGGAACTCCACAGTCAAAAAATGTTGCTAGCAGAATATGGAAAAAGAGATACAATACCAAAATACCTGAAATGAACAAAAGCATTCCAAAGGAAAATAAATTTTACTGGTTACCACTTGACATATTGCCACAGTGCCACTAGACTCTGAAAATACTGATGAAATGCAGTCAAATCTACAACTGTAATTTTAATAATTTTCAAGGTGCATGCTACTCCAGTGCAGTAATATTTTTAACAAACTAACATATTTCAGCAGTAGCAACATCTGCCTTGAAATCAGTTTAAGATATTACCGATTATGTAGTTGATGCAGTCCTTATTATGCTCAACATGAAAACATTTTAGGCACATGCTAAAACTTGGATTGAAATACAATGCCATGTATACAAAACTGCCAAAATCTGGACATCTTAGCTATTCAAGCATTGCATTGTCTCCAAGAACCACAGAATTTTAATATTACACTTCTTGAATTAGTTTACACTTTAGAATATACTTTTTATACATTTGTATCAGATTTTTTTAAAAATGTTACTTTTTTTCTTTAAAGAGTGGCCTTTAACAAATATTAATGTTAAAAGTTTATCAAAGATTGAAATACGTCATTTAAAAAAATATGTTTGTGATATTTTTCTAAATTAGGAAGCAAAAAAATGTAATGGTAAAAATATTTTCAGAGACAACGAAGATGAATAACGAGGAACTGCTCTTGAAAATCAAAGCCAGAAGGCTTCTATGACAAGCTCAGTAAAAAGTAAAAGATCTTTCTGTGATGTAAAAAAATATGAGACAAAGATAAATAATTTCAGAACTTTTTCCACCTTTAATGTGACCTATAAACTGTACAACTCAGTTGAACAACAAACTGAAATCTTTTAGGTGGAGAGAAGTAAATATAAAAAATTAAATAATATGGTTGCATAAGTGTGCATACCCTTAAACTAATACTTTGTTGAAGCACCTTTTGATTTCATTACAGCACTCAGTCTCTTTGGATATGAGTCTATCAGCATTGCACATATTGACTTGGCAATATTTGCCCACTCTTCTTTGCAAAAACACTCCAAATCTGTCAGATTGGAAATGGCGTCTCCTGTTCATAGCCCTCCTCAGATCACCCCACAGATTTTCAATCGGATTCAGGTCTAGGCTCTGTCGGGCCATTTCAAAGCTTTAATCTTCTTCTGGGGAAGCCATTCCTTTGTTGATTTGGATGTATACTTTGGGTTGTTGTCAAGATGAAGTGCCTCTTCATGCTTAGCTTTCTAGCAGAAGCCTGAAGGTTTTGTGCCAATATTGACTGGTATTTGGAACTGTCCATAATTCCCATGATACCTTGACTAAGGCCCCTGTTCCAGATGAAGACAAACAGCCCCAAAGCATGATGCTGCCACAACCATGCTTCACGGTGGGTATGGTGTTCTTTTGGTGATGTGCAGTGTTGTTTTTGTGCCAAACATATCTTTTGGAATTATGGCCAAAAAGTTCAACCTTGGTTTCATCAGACCATAACACATTTTCCCTCTTTTGGGAGACTTCAGATGTGTTTTTTGTTAAATTTAGCCAAGCTTGGAGGTTTTTCCTTCGTAAGAAAAGGTTTCCGTCTTGCCACTCGACCCCATAGCCCAGACCTATGAAGAATATGGGAGATTGTTGTCATATGTACCACACAGCCAGTACTTGCCGGATATTCCTGCAGCTCCTTTTAAGTTGCTGTAGGCCTCCTGGCAGACTCCCTGACAAGTTTTCTTCTCGTCTTTTCATACATTTTGGAGGGATGTCCAGTTCTTGGTAATGTCACTGTTGTGCCATATTTTCTCCACTTGATGATGACTGTCTTCACTGTGTTCCATGGTATATCTAATACCATCTGATGCTTTTAAGCTCTCTGCGGACCATGGCTTTTGCTGTAGGATGCGACTAAGACAATGTCAGGAAAGACCTACTAGAACAGCTGAACTTTGGGGTTGATCAGAGGCACTTTAACCACTTCAGCCCCGGAAGAATTTGCCCCCTTAATGACCAGGCCACTGCATCGCTTTAAGTGACAATTGCGCAGTCGTATGAAGTTGTATCAAAACAAAATTGATGTCCTTTTGAGCACCAGCCGCCACCAACACCGACCATGTGTCCTCCTGTGTGTGAGATACTTTTATTATGTTCCCTGGACTATCCATGAGTTACAGGTTAGAATGATATAAAAATTATTCAAAAAATGATATAAAGTCCTTAAGCAACAGAGCCCAAGAGGATAAAATTAATTTGCTATAAAAATCCTTAGTGTAAAATAGTCTTGCTATTAAATATGGATACTTTGTAAATCTTTGAATCAGTTTGATTGACATTTTGTGAAAGGAATAAGTCAACACCTGAGAAAATAGTAAGATGCTGCCACCTAATGATGATTATCTCCTATTACATTTTATGTTCCGATTAGTATACTAGTTCTTTTCATCCATGTATCTATTTCCTTGTACAGTATATAAACATGTATATGTCAATGAATTTATTTATAGGGTATTATTTTTTAGACTGATATAAATATATGGCGTTTTAGATATGCATAGCATCCTGAACATTGGTTATAAAAATACACATATTTACCTCCTGACATTTTAGAACATTTTAGTGTATTTTGGCCTTTTAGATCACCCTTTTACGTACCAATAACATTTTTAGAATCATGTGTAATAATTTGTTTTTTAATGCTAAAAATGCATTTGTGAAAGCCCACCAACCAGAGGGCCAAATAATGGATGATTAAGCACTTAGCAGGCTAGGCTTGATAAAAGGGTATTGCATCCAGCAAAGCATTGGGGGACATTTACCTAAACTGGTGCAGCTGTGCATAGTAACCAATCAGCTTCTAACTTCAGCTTGTTCAATTAAGATTTGTAAATAAAACCTGGAAGCTGATTGTTTACTATGCACGGCTGCACCAGATTCTGTGTGCACCAGTCTTAGTAAATCTTACCCCACTGCCTCAGTAAAAGACTGCTTTAACCCAGAAAGTGGGAAGAAGGGAATTCTATCCTTTCTGCTGCAAGATGCCATGTGTAACAAGGTCCCAGGCCTCCTTTAGTCTAAGGAGAACCTCCAGAGCCAAGGACAGCTGACATCCTTCTGTATAAAGTGGGTAGCAAGGCATAGTGGGTGTAATGCAAGATAGATTCAAGGGCGCCAGACACTTTTGAATGCAAGGAGATTTATTTTCTCTTAAACAGAACAGTGGGGGGCGTGTCCGAATGTGAGCGGTGGCGGACGTCTTTGTGAAGAGCTCCAGAATCCTGCTTGCTAATCCGCCTGCATCCGTGTACTTACAGACCTTAAAAACGCACAAAAAGCTGCTAAAGTGATCATCTGGACACCCTGCAGTGATATCTGGGATCATTTCAGAGAAATCCAGCCTGTAAGTGGCAGAGGGACAGGGCCTCCAGACTCTCGCGGCCGCCGCCATCTTGCCGATCCGAGGCCTCCCAGGGGAATCGCAATCCGGAAGAATCCGGAGGTAAGGGACCCTCATCCATCCCTATACTTATCCCCCTGCACATCTGTCATGATCCAGAGGCTCAGCCAAGCTCCAGGGACGCCCGTAGCGGCCGCGGCCTAGTGATGCCTGTGGATCCCCGCTGTTTCCTGAGGCTGTTTCCCCGCTGTTTCCGCGACCGGTCTGGCCCACATCTAACTGCAGGCCTCCTCTCTGCATCTGCCCTGTCAACCCCCCTGGTCCTTGCCAGGACCTGAGATATCACTAGAGACTGCCTGACTGAGCTGGGGTATTCGGTGGCTTGGTGTGCCCCATTAGCTGCTGCCTCTGTCACACTGCTCTGGGCCCTCTGCACACTGACACCCCTGATACATCATCCATAATACCTTACCTCTGCCTGCCTGTTGCTGTGAAGGGGGAGGCAGCAGGCGATTGTTGACTGTCCTATAAGGTGTACCTGTCGGGGGCCGGAGGTCTGTGGCCGGCTTGGGTCGCATCTGGCTGCCTCTTGGAATTACATCTGGGGTGGCAGGGGAAGGCTGCATTGAGAGAAGCTTCTGTCATCCTGCAATACCATCATTCTCCCCCAAGATAATGGGACTCTGCTCAGGTGACCCTTGGTGCCCGGATCGGACACTTGTCATTGCACCTCCATCCATGCCAGCAAAAGGGAAAGCCACGGCCCCAAACTCCAGTAAAAAGCACCGCCGGTCAGACGCCCAGACACCATCTTAGTTGACAGGCTCCATGCGCTTCTGGCTGAGCTAAACATGGCCACGAGCCAGGGGAACCCGATGGATCCGGCGGTCCCAGAGACCTCCACCTCTGGAGACACGGCGGTGATCCTCCTGGCCATAGAAAACAGCAGATCCTCACTGCTGACCCGTATTGATAAGCTCACGGTGGAATGCAATTGCATAAGGGCAGATCTAGACAAGTTCAGAGGCCGCCTCACAGAATCTGAATCACGTATATCAGAGGACCTGACCTTCAGTCACGACCATCGCATCGAAGTGCTAGAGCATACGGTCAAATCACTGGTAGCTAAATCCATGGATGCCGAGAATCGCCTCAGGAGAAACAACGTGCGGGTGCTTGGCCTGCCGGAGGGAACAGAGGGCGAGAGACCTGCAGAGTTCGCTGAGGCTTTTTTCAAGGACATTCTTGAGCTGGCGTCTGTTCCGCCAACCTATGTAGTCGAGCGCGCACATTGAGTTCCCACTGGTCGTCGACCTCCTGGGGCACCACCTCGTCCATTCCTGGTAAGGTTCCTCAATTATCGGGATCGCGACCACATACTCAGTGAAGCCAGGAGACGTCCTAACCTAAAGTATGAAAATGCGGACATACATTTCTATCCTGACTTCTCGGTGGACCTACAGAGGAAGAGGAAAACCTTCCAAGATATCCGCAGACGCCTCAGAGAGAAAGGCCTGCCATACAGTATGCTGTACCCGAGCCGCCTGAGAGTTGTTCATGCGGGCACTGCGAAATTCTTTGACTCCTCGGAGGAGGTTGATTCCTGGTTCTCTACTCTTAGATAAATTGTTACCTGAAATGTAAAATGGTGTCTGGCTGATACATTATCCTACCTTAACGGGTCTGAACATCCTGGCACTTACTAGAGGTTATTTCCTCTACACTACTTTTGTCATCCTTTAATAACTGGAGCAACACAGAATGGAAGATCTTTACACCTGAGACGTTGCCCCCTACCGAGTTGGAGTCTGTTTCCACTATAAAGTACTGTTGTTGCACCACAAACGTATAGGAGAATGTGACTGACTAGTTTCTCTTAGTTTAGCAACTAGCTTGGGTTACAGACTGTTCCAGTTTTTCTGTTTAGGGATGAAGCTGACCTGTCCTAATGGTTCTGGCGGGTTGACAGGGGTTGTTTGCTTGCTGCTATATTGCTATTCATTGACACGATTTATCTGCACTTGTGATTGTGACACTGGGTTCATACAGGTAATTGTTCTCTTATCCTTTTATGGGGTGGCTGTCCTGGGGGGAGGGGGGGTGGAGCGGTTGGCTTCTCCCCCCCTCCCTCTTCTGGTGGGTGGTCCCAGTCCACACTTCTACGCTATACGGAGCTTAAATTGGTATCGTGGACCGTGTGAGGTTTGAACAGTCGCTTCAAGAGAGCACTCATGTTTAAATATCTACAGGTACATAAGTCACATGTTCTCTTTCTCCAGGAGACCCACCTGACGGGCAGTAGACATTTGGCCCTCCGCAGGAGATGGGTGAGACAGTCTTTCCATGCCTCATATTCCAACTATGCCAGAGGGGTGTCCATCCTCCTGAACAGATCTCTAAATTGCCAGGTGGAACATGTTATTACAGACCCTGGGGGACAGTTTGTCATATTGCTATTGTCCATAGAGGCCCAGATGTTTGCCTTTGTGAATATTTATGTTCTGCCCCCCTTTTCTACATCTATACTCTACGCGGTGTACGACAGTCTGGCTCCCTATATGGTCACTAGACTCATCATAGCAGGGGATTTTAATGACGTTCTGGACCGGACTCTGGACACCTCTAACCCAACCAGGTTGCCGGACCCCGAATTGGGGCAATGGGCCTCGGCCCTGCAACTCACAGAGGTCTGGAGATTGAAAAATCCACAAACGCAGTGCTACTCCCACCTAACTGCGCTGTTCACCGCTGTTCACTGCTCGGGCTCTAGAATTGACCTGGCTTTTTGCTCTTCGGCTACACTTCCGTATGTGGCCTCAGCAACCTACCTACCAGCAGGGATTTCAGATCATTCTCCCCTAGAGGTCATTCTGCAGCTTGGAGAGGGGGAGCGCAGAGGTTGCTGGCGACTAGCAACGCATTGGCTAAGGGACGAAAAAGTAGAGGAGAATATGCAGGGGAAAATTGCCCAATATTGGGACTATAATGACAATGTGACCAATGCACAGGTAACCTGGGATGCCTTTAAGGCAACTGTAAGAGGGGACTACATTTCTGCAATTAAAGCTGCCAGGATGGACTATGCCTCTGAGATTAAAGAACTTGAGTCTCGGGTGAGTGCGGAAGAGGAGGTGTTCGCATCGGACACTTCTACTGGGGCATACTCCTCCATGGCAAGAAAAGGAATCCCTATGAGTAGAAAAGGAATTGAAGTGAATTCCTTTTCTACTCATAGGGATTCTTTTTTTGCCTCAGTATACCGCTCTGGCCTCTACGCATCCGTGGAAGACAGGGGGAGGTGAGACAATATACCCCTTAAATGGGATTACTGTCAAGCAACACTATCTTGTGATAACCATTATGTTAAAGAGACAGCAACTCCACCAGCACTAATGTCCAATGCTACTCTATCTTCAAGGTTTTTTTTAAAGTAAATTAACGAAACATATCATGTAAGTGATTTGTTGATTATCTAACTTCAAGTGGATTAATGTATATATATCTACATGTTGTGGTAATTTACTCATCATTTTACACTTTAATTACCTTAGATGAATTTCTCTTTTCCTTTACACCCCTGAAGAAGGACTAAAATACCGTATATCCCGAAACGCGCTGGGTGCAAAAAGAGCTTCTGTAAAAATCCACCGTTTGGTGACAACAATGAACCTGTCTATTATGTAATATGTTTCGTTGAACCTTATGTACACAATGTTTTAACATATTTTCAAATAAAAAAAACTTTTTTACTCTTAATACGCTGCTATACCCTCTTACTATCTATAACTTTTTATAAGTGCCGTTAAAGTCCACTCAGGGGAACCCTTCTTTATATGGAACAGTGGGAGAGAGGGTTTAGGGCCAGGACACCCTTAGGTAGTTGCAATGTTAATTAGCAGGCTCTGATTACACAGGTAGACAGCCATGCAGGGAAAGGCATCCAGCCAGACACCACATCTGAATGTGTAGGACCGCCGTCTCCTTTGACAACAGTCTTAGAACAGTTCCTAACACAGATTGTAATAAACTCCTTTACATTTACACAGTCACAGAGGACAGAATTAAAATTAGACTTGAGAAACTTAACATTAATAAATCACCGGGACCAGATGGCTTGCATCCGAGGGTACTTAGGGAACTCAGTCAAGTGATTGCCAGACCGTTGTTCCTAATTTTTACAGATAGTCTACTGACTGGAATGGTACCAGCTGATTGGAGAAAAGCCAATGTAGCACCAATATATAAAAAGGGCCCAAAATACATCCCTGGGAATTACAGACCAGTTAGCCTTACATCAATAGTATGTAAACTCTTGGAGGGGATGATAAGGGACTATATACAAGATTTTAGTAATAAGAACGGTATCATTAGCAGTAATCAGCATGGATTCATGAAGAATCGTTCTTGCCAAACCGATCTATTAACCTTCTATGAGGAGGTGAGTTGCCATCTAGATAAAGGAAGGCCCGTAGACGTGGTGTATCTGGATTTTGCAAAAGCATTTGACACAGTTCCCCATAAACGTTTACTGTACAAAATAAGGTTCGTTGGCATGGACCATAGGGTGAGTACATGGATTAAAAACTGGCTACAAGGGCGAGTTCAGAGGGTGGTGATAAATGGGGAGTACTCGGAATGGTCAGGGGTGGGTAGTGGGGTTCCCCAGGGTTCTGTGCTGGGACCAATCCTATTTAATTTGTTCATAAACAACCTGGAGGATGGGATAAACAGTTCAATCTCTGTATTTGCAGACGATACTAAGCTAAATCAGGGCAATAACTTCTCCGCAGGATGTGGAAACCTTGCAAAAAGACCTGAACAAATTAATGGGGTGGGCGACTACATGGCAAATGAGGTTCAATGTAGAAAAATGTAAAATAATGCATTTGGGTGGCAAAAATATGAATGCAATCTATACACTGGGGGGAGAACCTCTGGGGGAATCTAGGATGGAAAAGGACCTGGGGGTCCTAGTAGATGATAGGCTCACCAACGGCATGCAATGCCAAGCTGCTCCTAACAAAGCAAACAGAATATTGGCATGCATTAAAAGGGGGATCAACGCAAGAGATAAAACGATAATTCTCCCACTCTACAAGGCTCTGGTCCGGCTGCACCTGGAGTATGCTGTCCAGTTCTGGGCACCAGTCCTCAGGAAGGATGTACTGGAAATGGAGCGAGTACAAAGAAGGGCAACAAAGCTAATAAAGGATCTTGGTTATGAGGAAAGGTTGCGAGCACTGAACTTATTCTCTCTGGAGAAGAGACGCTTGAGAGGGGATATGATTTCAAATTACAAATACTGTACTGGTGACCCCACAATAGGGATAAAACTTTTTCGCAGAAGGGAGTTTAATAAGACTCATGGCCACTCATTACAATTAGAAGAAAAGAGGTTTAACCTTAAAGGGGTTGTAAAGGTAAAAATTTTTTCACCTTAATGCATTCTATGCATTAAGGTGAAAAAACTTCTGACAGAACCGCCGCCCCCAGCCCCCCCGTTTTACTTACCTGACGCCTCGAAAGTCAGCTTCGCGTTCCCGACATCTGTTCCTCCGCTCACCCTGGCCGCTGATTGGCTGCAGTGGATGGATTGAAAGCAGCGCAGCCATTGGCTCGCGCTGCTGTCAATCACATCCGATGACGCGGCGCGCCGGGGGGCGGGGCCGAGTGATACAGCGAGCGGCTATAGCCGCCGGCTGTATCACGGGAGCGCGCCCGCAAGCACTCACCACCGTGCGAGGGAGCTCGCATTAAGGTGGTGAATGCTTGCGGGGAGGAGCTGAAACAGCCGCCGAGGGACCCCAGAAGACCAGGTTCGGGGCCACTCTGTGCAGAACGAGCTGCACAGTGAAGGTAAGTATAACATGTTTGTTATTTTAAAAAAAAAAAAAAAACACCTTTACAAACGCTTTAAACTACGTAGAGGGTTCTTTACTGTAAGAGCGGCAAGGATGTGGAATTCCCTTCCACAGGCGGTGGTCTCAGCGGGGAGCATTGATAGCTTCAAGAAACTATTAGATAATCACCTGAATGACCGCAACATACAGGGATATACAATGTAATACTGACACATAATCACACACATAGGTTGGACTTGATGGACTTGTGTCTTTTTTCAACCTCACCTACGATGTAACTTCTTGTAGACTCTCAGCCCACTGAGCTCCCAGTCTCTCTCACTAGACTTGCTGATTCACTGCCACTGAATCCCGTGAGCTCCTCTAATCTTCTTACTTTAGTATCTTCCTCAAGCGACACTCCCGCTTCCCTGCTGGATCCCTGGCTTGGTACTCCAGATACTCCTCAAGCGTCACCCCACTGGCTGGGTCCCTGGCTGGGCACCTGCTGAAGTTTCCCGATTCTTCACTGTCCACAGTTGGTGAGAATACTGCTCCGGTACTTGCTTCAGCTACTCACTGTGGTCCCTGTTAACAAGGTGGAAGGTCCCTTAGTGACGACAGCTTCCCCTCTACCGCCGACCACGACAGGTTCTCCAGTTGCTCTAGTCTTATCTAATGTCACCAGATACCCGGCCATCTAGTGACAGAAGAGAGAAGTGCAACATTTCCAGACTTGGGGTGAAATCAATTGATCCCTAAGAATTGGCCAAGGCAAATACACCTGGCAGGTAAATTTAAGAGTAACCCTGCCTAAACATCAGGGTGCTACACATGTATAAACAATGTGTGAGCAGGTCTTGTATCTTCTCACAGATCCCGGTGTCCCTGGATGTGTTTCAGGGTTAACCCCCGCAACTAGGCAGGAGGGTTTCTAGACCTTACAAGATATCTTTATTTTACACTATTGTGAGTGCATCCTATTGAATCTATTTTTTATTAAAGTAACTTTGTTCACTAAATCAGTGTGATTGTCTCGGTTTTATCTGTACTTTGGGCAGTACAGTGGCTAAGTGGTTAGCACCTCCACCTAGCAGCACTGGGGTTGTTGGTTCAAATCCTAACCACAGCACTACCTGCATGGAGTTTGCATGTTGTGCCTGCGTGGGTTTCCTCCCATACTCCAAAGACATACTGGTAGGTAAATTGGCCCTAGTATGTGTATGAATGTTAGACTGTAAGCTCCTTGAGGGCAGGTACTGATGTACAATATATGTGTAAAGCACTGCATACATTGATGGTGATATACAAGTACCTGTAATGAAATAATACTAGAACTTCATCCAAAAAATACTTTCTGTTTTGGCGTGCTGGACCGATGCAGAGACCCCTGCTTCCTCCTGAGATTTGCAGTATTGTGAGCTCCTTACAGAATCTCCATCACCAAGGCCACAAATGCAGATTTGTCACATGGAAAAAGTAAGTACACCCATACATTTACAAACACTTCAGATCCATGAAGTTAGAGTTAATTACCAGTGATTAAGCCTAGGTTCACACTGATGCGGGTAAGAAATTGTGCGAGTTCAGCTTAAATCGCACAATTTCAAACCAGCAATGCAGTCCGACTTTGGGGGCGATTTGACAGACATCTGTGCGGGTTCCTGCACAGATGTCTATTCAAATAGCCCCGAAGTCGCCAAACGTTGACATGTCAAATCGCATGCCAAATCGGCCCAATGTGAATGTGGGCTAAAACACCACTGGGGAGTATAAAGGTGTGCATATCTTATTTAAATTTGTGATACCCAGGGTCTGGTGTTCACTTATTGATGTGTGTTGTGTCATCATGGCAAGATCAAAATGGTTCTTTAATGACCTCAGAAAGTTGCGTATAACTAGGAGCTTATCAAGGGGGTTTGAAAGATCACCAACATATTTGAAATCAATCATTGCACTGTAATAAAGATAATCTATAAGTGGTGTAGCTTTCAAATGACTGGTAAAATGTTCAGTACTTGCTGGCTCAGCAAAATATGCCCAAGAGCTGACCACTTGATGCTAAAAGACCCCCCAAGTACCCCATAATTTAAATTACAGGATCTGCAGGTAACTCCTGCTGCAATTGATATCAAAGTGTGCACATGTACAGTCAGAAAGCGATTGCATCATTCAGAGCTGGGGCAAAGTCATCCTAGATACCAAACAGTGCCAAATTCTATCACAGACACACTTATTTTGTACCATATTGGATCTTACAGATAAGGTTCTTTGTGAGTACAGTAAATATAATCTAAATGGAATGTTCAGGTAGACTCTTGTATAATGAAAGGGCTGGCAAATTTTACTGATGTGTCAATGTGTCGGATTGAATCTAACCGTGTTTGGCCAACTTTACTGAGCAAACCAACAATGCTACAAGAATAGCAAAAAACATTAAAAAAAAAAATATTTAGGAGCAATAAGAGTTATAAAATTCAGTTCTTACATAGCACAGGTCACGTGACTTTCTCAACTTTCTTTTTCCCTTGAGAAAGTCACATGACCTGTGATGCAACGCATCGGTAGGAGCTAGTGACGTCACGTCCGGTGTTTCGTTATATCGGATGTGTGGTGAGGAGGAGAGCTGCTTGCACTACTGATCATTTAATCTGCGTTTTTTTATCAAACAAAATGTGAGTGAATAATCTATATCAAGTAGGAATAATTGAATATGCAGTCATCTCACACAATGATGTCTTTTTATCTTTGTTGAAGGATTCGCCCTGGGACTTTAAATGAAGTGGGTACCCTCTTTCCTCTCTGTCTTTTTCACCTTGTCACTTGTTAGTATCCCTCTGCTATCCTATGTTTTCCACCATCTCCATGTCCCTACCATCCGTGGCCCAGGCCTTTTACTTATATATACATATCTGTATGCGAATACTCATTGATCTTACTACTTTAGATGCCTGACAAACATACTCATGTTTATAGCCTATAATCTTTATGGACTAATTAGGTTTTTAGGGATACATCACTACCCTACTATTACACAATCACACTCCACCTCTTTCATTTCCCTTTCTTTTCTATCTTTGCACCTGTTAGTATCCCTCTGTTACCCTATGTTTCCTACCATCTTCATGTTCCCTACCATCTTTGGGTCCAGGCCTCTCATTTCATGCATATATATTTTCATGCTAGTACTTATTGATTCTACTTTATTACTTTAGATGCCTTACAAACACACTTATGTTTACAGCCTACACTCTTTGTGAACTAACGAGGTCTCTAGGGTTACATCACTACACCTATGCCATACCTGCTCGCCATTTGGCCCCTGGTGGGGTCCCATCTGACTTCGCCCCCTCAGCTCCCTGGTGAGGCACCTGCTGCCGCTATCTTGGAGCCGCATACCTGTCGCCATGGTCAAGCTCAGTGGTGAGTATGGGGATCCATAACCCCTCCTACCCTGTATAACTAATACTGTGCCATTTTGCCAACTATATACTTTTTTTTATCTTAGGTACAATGTTACACACATCCACCCCTGAAGAGCGAGCTGGATCTCGTGAAACTAGTCAGGTAGTATGATGCCTGTGTACTATAACTGTTATTACATCCATGTACCAATATTTCTTGTTTTATATATTTTTTTTGGCAACTGTTGGTGTTATCTATGCATGTAAACAATTTTACTTGAATAAACCATATACTGTATTTACTACTGTTATGTTTACTGGCGGAAACGGTACCCACTTCATTTAAAGTCCCAGGGCGAACCCTTTGTTTTACTATATGTTATAGGGATGGAAGTGTGTTACTGGGGACACCAGACCTTTCTCTTTTTTCTTTATATTGAACCCAGGTGGAAGACACCCACTAGCCCAAACCTGGTCTGTTGTCACCCCCGCCAGTATATACATGTATAAACAACTTCTACACTTTGATGCTATACTAGCTACTCATCCTCCAACATACTTTTTATCCCAGTATTGTTTTATACCCTGGCTCCTTGTTGTGCGATTCTTTGGTTGGCGTTGGCATTTTCTGTCTCGCATTGGGGGCTGCGATGTATACAAAGGGAGGCTTTTTCATGTCTCCTGCTGTCCCCATCTGCTTTCGGGCGGATGGGGACACCTACACATCGGCACCATGTTCAGGCTTCGGAGGTGTGGCGTCTGCGATTTTGCGGACATCAGCACAGCTGGACGCACTATATCATCTGATGGCTGGGGGATGTGTCCGCATTTGCGTGCCTCCCTATGACAGTGGGCGCCTCCTGTGCTCACATGTCAGCCATCCACACATGGTGTTGGGGGCGGAGCCTCCTGGGCTCTCCTGGTGTTAAATTGGAGGTCAGGCATGGCTTGCATTTTAATTTCACTCTTCATTGAGGACACACACAGCTGTGGAGGATGCCTGCTGTGTCTCATTACTCTTATATTCAAGATATTCACCACACTCAGGTATTTACCATCTTCACCTTTTGATACTTGTTACCTTTAGGCATACTTGCATACCTCATACATAGCTTTATTTATTTTATTCATTTCTATTTATTTGATATCACACATCTCACTATACTATCACAATCCACCCCTCTTTCCTCTCTGTCTTTTTCACCTTGTCACTTGTTAGTAACCCTCTGCTATCCTATGTTTTCCACCATCTCCATGTCCCTACCATCCGTGGCCCAGGCCTTTTACTTATATATACACACACATATCTGTATGCGAATACTCATTGATTTTACTACTTTAGATGCATGACAAACATACTCATGTTTATAGCCTATAATCTTTATGGACTAATTAGGTTTTTAGGGATACATCACTACCCTACTATTACACAATCACACGCCACCTCTTTCATTTCCTTTTCTTTTCTCGCTTTGCACCTGTTGTTAGTATCCCTCTGTTACCCTATGTTTCCTACCATCTTCATGTTCCCTACCATCTTTGGCTCCAGGCCTCTCATTTCATGCTAGTACTTATTGATTCTACTTTATTACTTTAGATGCCTTACAAACACACTTATGTTTACAGCCTACACTCTTTGTGAACTAACGAGGTCTCTAGGGTTACATCACTACACCTATGCCATGCCTGCTCGCCATTTGGCCCCTGGTGGGGTCCCATCTGACTTCGCCCCCTCAGCTCCCTGGTGAGGCACCTGCTGCCGCTATCTTGGAGCCGCACACCTGTCGCCATGGTCAAGCTCAGTGGTGAGTATGGGGATCCATAACCCCTCCTACCCTGTGCCTGTATAACTAATACTGTGCCATTTTGCCAACTATATACTTTTTTTATCTTAGGTACAATGTTACACACATCCACCCCTGAAGAGCGAGCTGGATCTCGCAAAACTAGTCGGGTAGTATGATGCCCGTGTACTATGACTGTTATTGCATCCATGTACCAATATTTCTTGTTTTATATATTTTTTTTGGCAACTGTTGGTGTTATCTATGCATGTAAACAATTTTACTTGAATAAACCATATACTGTATTTACTTCTGTTATGTTTACTGGCGGAAACGGTACCCACTTCATTTAAAGTCCCAGAGCGAATCCTTTGTTTTACTATAGGTTATAGGGATGGAAGTGTGTTACTGGGGACACCAGACCTTTCTCTTTTTTCTTTTATCTTTGTTGAGAGCAAATTTTATTTGGAAGAACCAATCATCTTTAAAGAAAACACAGATAAATATCTGAATCACCATAAAAAATGGGAAATATATAAGCTGATCCCAGTGAGGATCCCTGCTCTGTAAAGAGATAGCTGACCTAGGGGTTTTCCCATCTTTTGAAGGTGAGCAGGAACTTTACACTGAGGTGGTGGTGACTTTTTCATTGGAATTTCTTTTTTTCACATATTTTATTATTTTTGTCACTGTTTGGGTACACATCTTTTTTCACCTCTACTCACCTAGGAAGGAGTACTATTAATATATTTTTTATTATTTAAGTTACACAACTTCTATATGCTTACGGCCAGTTGTACCTAAGTGTTTGCAGTACTGTGCATTATTATCGGGTTGAGTTTGAGTGCACTATTACTATTTTTATATATTATTCATGTAAGTGGTATCAGAACACATTTAAATAGCTGCAGGTGAACTATTTATTCACACGCATTAATTCGTTTCTCATCCTATCTGTATCAGCCTTTAAGTAAATTGTTTTAATACCTCACATGTTTGGTTTGAACACTGTTTACTTTGCAGGTGCAACTGACGTATGTGTTTGCTTCTGCCTGTGAGAACAGAGGGATAGAGCTCTTTAACTGCTTCAGCCCTGGAAGATTTTACCCCCTTCCTGAGCAATGCACTTTTTGCGATTCGGCACTGCGTCACTTTGACAATTGCGCAGTCATGTGACGTTGCACCCAAATAAAATTAATGTCCTTTTATCCAATAAATAGAGCTTTTTTACGCTATAAACAAAAAAAAATAAATAAATAAAAAAAAAGCGACAATTTTGAAAAAAATGCATTTTTTTTTTCACTCTTTGCTATAATAAAACTCCCACAAAAAATATATATAAAAAATTAAAAAAAAACTATTTTTTCCTCAGCTTAGGCCAATATGTATTCTTCTACATATTTTTGGTTAAAAAAAAAAAAAAAAATTATATATCGCAATAAGCATATATTTATTGGTTTGTGCAAAAGTTATAGCGTCTACAGAATAGGGGATAGTTTTATGGCATTTTTATTATTCATATTTTTTTTTTTTTTTTTTTTACTAATAATGGCGGCGATCTGTGATTTTTTTTTTTTTTTGTTTTTTTTTCTTATCAGGACTGCTATAAAAATGCATTGATTACTGTAAAAAGGTCACTGGCAGGGAAGGGGTTAACACTAGGGGGCGATCAAGGGGTGTTCCCTAGTGTGTGTTCTAACTAAAAGGGGGGAGTGGACTGTGTAGGGGAAGAGATAGATCGCTGTTCATACTCTGTATGAACAGCGATCATCTCTTCTCCCCTCAGAGAACCGGAAACTGTGTTTACACACACAGATCCCGGTTCTGCGGGTGCCCCGCGGTGATCATGACCACCGGGCACTCGCATCGCCTCCCTGGGCAAGCAGGGGGCACGCGCGCCCTTAGTGGACAAAAACAGGAGCAACGTAACATGACAGTACAACTGCAGTGGCTGGTCGGCAAGCGGTTAAAAAAAAAAAAAAAGTATTTATTTTACTTTTTATACTGTCTTTATTTAATTTATATCACTTTTATTCTTAATACAAGGAATATAAACATCCCCTGTAATAGAAATAAGCATGACAGGTCCTCTTAATTGGGAAATCTGGGGTCAAAAAGACCCCAGATCTCTCATTTACTCTTAAAAGCAAAAAATAAAAAACAAATTACTGTAGCGCACCCCCTAAGGTACTGCAAGTAGAAAGGGATTCCCCACGCTGCATTTTCACAGCACACTTGAGGCAAGGAACAGTCCAGTGCTTTGTTTTGTATTTTTATTAGGGGGTTTAACTTGGATGGGTAGAAGGGTAATATGGGATGCTCACTTGACTTTAGTAGAACTTTCAGGGCCAACCTCTGTACAGCTACAAGATTTACACCCCTCAGCATCCTTCAGCACAACACTTACTTGAAGCATTACAACTCCCAGGACCAGCTGGCACTATTAGATTGGTAGCAAATGCCCTTTACAGGCAGGGACCGTGGGCCAATTGTTTGTGTAGCAAAGTCCTAGTGCCCAGCTGTCCTTCTGTGGCTACTGATCTCAGCACCACTTCTTCAGGCACTGCCAGCCCACCTGCCTGCACCTTTCTCCAGCCCTCTTGGCTAAATTTCCACAGTCCTCCCAGACTGACTCTGCATCCATCTCAGACTCTGCATCCCCAAGCCGAGTTACAGCTCCCTGTGTCCATTCAGATACGGAGCCCCGCCCCTTCTCTCTCCTGGCTATCTGACTTTAACAGCAGCGGCCACCAATGGCACAGCTGCTGTGTCTCCTCCAATCAGGAGGGATCATCTCGGACAGCTGAGACACTCGTGGACATCGCTGGACAGAGAGGGACCTCAGATAAGTATTAGGGGGTTGCTGCACACAGAAGGCTTATTATCCTAATGCACAGAATGCATTAAGATAAAAAACCTTCTGCCTTTTCAACCAGCCCACCTGGCTGTCTTCCTCCCTGGAGATTTGCCAGGAAGTATTCTCCTGCTGTCCTCAACTTTGCTCCCATGCCGCTGATCATGACACCTCTGTGTGTCATTAAGAGGGTCCCTTCTGCACCCGAGGTCACCCCCCTACCTTCAAGGGTCTCCAACAGCCTGCTAACATTCCGGACCTCCCATCGCACTTAAACTACTGTGTGAAACAATGTACCTTTTCATTGTCTACGCTTCCTGGTCTTGGGCGAGCACCCCCGGCAACCTGCTGTGATTGGACGCAGCGGGAGCCAATCAGCGGGTCCGGCGCCCGCAATGGGTGCCAACCACCCACAATCACTTGGGGAAATGACAAAACAGCGGTCTGCCTATGTAAACAAGGCAGACTGTCACAGAGGAAGAGAGAGATCTGTGATTCCTACTAATCAGGAACACAGATCGCTCTCTTCGTCTAGTGTCAGCATCCCCCCCACACATTTAAGCCTTTGATTGCCCCTGATGTTAATGCCTTCCCTGCCAGTATCAATTATATAGTGACAGTGCATTTTTTTAGCACTAATCACTGGTCCCCAAAAAGTGTCACTTTGTATCCAATTTGAAAAAAAAAAAAAAAAAAAAAAACCCCCACACACAATCGCTGAGCTCCATCATTACTAGTAAAAAGAAAAAGTCCCTAAACCAATCAATATATGCTAGTTGGGATTTTTTTTTTTTTTTTTTTTTTCATATTTTTATCAAAAATATGTAGCAGAATACAAACTGGTCTAAACTGATGAAGAAATACATTTTTTTTACATATTTTTAATTGGATATGTTTTATAGCAGAAAGTAAAAAAATATTGTTGCTCTATTTTTGTTTATAAAAAAAGAAGAAAAAAAAAAACACCCCACAGAGGTGATCAATTACCATCAAAGAAAGCTTTATTTGTGGTTAAAAAAAAAAAAGGACATAAATATTGTTCGGGTACAATGTCGCACAACCATGCAATTGTCAAAGTAATGCAGTGCCATATCGCAAAAAATGGCCTGGTCATTAAGGGGTGTAGGGAATCAGACTCAATGCAGGGACAAACTCACAGTCTCTTTAGGAAAACACCATGTTTAATGCACAGGATATTTCCAAACAGAAGAAAAAAAGGGCATCTTGCCATCAATCAAACAAAAATAAGCTTCTGCTCTACCAAGCCTTACTGTATCCATAGTCTGACCAGTCCTTGGTTTTGTAGTAAATGTCCATCCAAAGTCAGGGAATAAGCAGCCATGCTCCTAGTTACCTCCTCACATAGAGAGACACACTCTCCCATTGAGAGCTAGGGCCAGCTGCCTTAATCAAGACCTGAAAGGAAAACATTAAACTGTGGTCCACGGACTTAGTCTGTACAACCCAGAGCTCTTTCAGACTCCCAATAAAATCAGCCCCGGAACAGACTTTACCAACACAGGGTAAAGAACTATCCTTCTTTACCCTGAAGTCTTTGCTGGTATTACCTTACTTAGTCTTAGATTGTAAATCTAAGAATCCGTGGAGGAACATATATCCCATTAATTACTTTTCCTGTCATTTTACCTTGTTTCACAGGCACCCCGCTACAGGGGGTAAATCCTTCCTGGGCTGAAGTGGTTAAAAGCAGTTACTGGCTTGTAAAGCAGCAGATCAAACTGATCTTGGTTTTATTTGGGTACAGTGTTGCATGATCGCACAATTGTCAGTTAAAGTAAAGCAGTGCCGTATCGCAAAAAATTGCCTGGTCATGAAGGGGGGTAAATCTTCCAGAGGTCAAGTGGTTAACAACCGATGAGTCATCTGCTGATAGCTGAATCTAAAAAAACAATTTCTGGCTATATAAAAATCAGGAAAAAAACAGCGTGGGGTCCCGCCTATTCCATAAAAGGCCCTTTAGGTCTGGTATGGATTTTGAAGGGAACGCCAACAATTTAAAAAAAATGGCATGGGGTCCCCCCTAAAATCCATACCAGAACCTTATCCGAGCATGCAGTCGGGCAGGTCAGGAAAGGGAGGGGACGAGCGAGCGGCCTCCTCCCTTCCTGAACCATACCAGGCCACATGCCCCCAACATGGGGGGTGCTTTGGGGTAGGGGGGATTCTGCCCCCCCAAAGCACCTTGTCCCCATATTTCCCTACAACCCTTGCTGGTAGTTGTGGGGGTCTATCAGAATCTGGAAGCCCCCTATAACAAGTGGGCCCACAGAACCAGGCCCATCATGTGAATGAGCATGTGGTACATAGCACCCCTACTCATTCACATAAAAAAAATGCTTAGTGTAAAAAAATACATTAGGCAGGTTTGAAAGGTCCTTATTTAAAAAATAAAAATAAATGTCCCTCCGGTGTAGATCCATCCTCAATCATAATGCCCGCTGCCACCGCCAACCCAACAAAAGAAAAAAAATGGTCCGCTCACTCTGAAGGCTCCCGCCACCTGACAGTTCTTAAATAACTTAGGCGTGTGTCACTTGATGACATCACCAGGTGACCCTGCAACCTTGTGACATAATTGGCCAGGGGCATGCTGGGTCAATGACCTCACGAGGGAGTGGGCTCGCCCGGTGACATCATGAGTGGACCTTTTTTTTTCTTTTTCCGGGTTAGTGGTGGCGGCTGGCGTCGTGATTGCTGATGGCTCTACACCAGGGACATTTATTTTTATTTCAAATAAAGGACTATATATTTATTTTAAGTAAAGGCCTTGTCAAAAATTGTCTAATGTCTTTTTTTACACTACACACTTTTTTGGGGGGAGGAATAAGTATTGGGTGGGCGGGATCTCAAGGCCCTCTTGTTAGAGGGGGCTCCAGATTCCAATTAGTCTCCAGCCTGCAGACCCCCAGAAGAGGCCCTTGTCCCCAACAACATGGGGACAAGGTGCTTTGGGGGGGCAGAGCCTCCCTTGCCTCAAAGTGACCCCCTGTTTTGAGGGCATGTGGCCTGGTATGATGGGGGGGGGGCACTTGCTTGTCCCCTCCCTTTCCTGACCTGCCAGGCCGCATGCTCGTATAACTGTCTTTTATGGATTTGGGGGGGCCATGCCATTTTGTTTATTCATTTGTCATGGGATTCCCCTCAATACTCATACCAGACCCAAAGGGCCTAGTATGCATTAGGGGACCCCATTTTTTTTTTCCCAATTTTTTTATTGCTGGCAATTCTTTTTAGATTCAGCAGTCAGTGGGGAGCCCCCGCTGACATCTGATGACTCATCGGTTGTTAAGTCCCTAACGACCATGTTGCTTAGTGATTGTTAAGGACAAGGGCGGCTGCCTGCTCCATAACAATGCCTATTTATTAATAGTAATGCCAGCTAGTGCCAGGCGTTAAGTTACCGCATGTTTTTACTACTAAAATACTGCAAGACTTCATAAAATATCTCATGTGGTATTTTAGTAGCATTTTTTTGTGAATGACAAAAACCTTTTTGAAAACGATGAGTGGGATTTTACCACATTTTTTAAGGAGAGCAATACCGATTTGTGAATGGAGCCCACTGTCTCTGCAATGGGCATCCCTGACCCCTATGCAGCTGGTGTTGAAATTGTCTTTGACAATGTGGGATTTTTTTTTTTAACCGGCCATTGTCTCCCGACATTTGGCCCACGTGTACAGGGCTTAAGTGTGTTTGATAATGTAGTAACAATTTTTTAATTGATGTAAGTTTTAGGGCAGGGTATAGACCTCTGCACTTGGCAAATCTGCTTTACGACAATGTTTACCGATAGTCCATCTAGCAGCTGTCAACACAAAGAGGTAGAGTTTGTTTTGCCACCAACTAGGTGGGTGGATATTAAGTAGCACCATCCATGGCGTTAAGCAAAGCTGACACACACAGCCCCGTACTCTCTGCTAACAGGATTTGTCTGACATCAGGAACTAAATAATGTCTGCATACGTTGAACTATATTATTTTTTATAGCCAGCAGGTGGCAGTGTATTCCATAAACAATAATTCAGTATGATTTGTCTAGCACACTGAATTTTCAATCTACTAACATTGAGGCCCCAGTTTGTCATTTACCAAGCATAGTTTAACCCCTTCATGACCAAGGTCAAAACAAACCCTAATGCCCAGATGCAAATTTACAACTTTGACGTGTTAGTATAACTGTACATATCATTAGAACTACTAAGTGTATCCAATAGGATTATAACTCTTGATGATCGCAGTGATACCACATATGTGTGCGTGATTTGTTCTTTTTACCCATATTAGGGCCAAGAAATAATAGTACAAATTTTTTTTTGGTCTTGCCTAAACACACTGACACTCACTGACAATAACACTGCCAACATCTGACACACTGCCACTAACTGACATTTACACTGACTCTAAGGGGTTTATTTACTATAGCACCTAGTCGGCAAATGGGTAAACAAATGGTCACACGTGACTAAAATCCTTAAAAAACTACAAAATCTAGTCAGAAAACGTATTTTCTATAGCACGCAGTGAACACACAGTCGCAAAATCAAATTCACTATTAGGGATGAGCTTGATGTTCAGGTCGAACATCGGTTGTTCGCCCTTTCGCCTAATATGGAACCTTATGGGGCATTTGCGGGAAATTTGGGCGCCCGCGGAATGCCCCATAATGCACTGCGAGATCACAGTGCATTGCTGTATGATTGGCCAAAGCATGCACCTGACCTGCATGCTTTGGCCAATCCCAGCGCCCTCTGCTAAGAGAGCCATAATTGGCCAAAGGCAGGGTGCCTTTGGCCAATCATGGCTCAGGGGGACTAAGTCCACGCCCCACACTATATAAGGCTGCCTGCACAGCGGCCCTGTGTAGTGTTGTTGGCGTGGATGGAGACATAGCTTAATTTAGATTTCAGCGGGCAGGTTATTCAGTTAGTGGCAGTGTATTTAATATATAAATACAGTCAGTCTAGTGTGTGTGTGTATATATATATATATATATATATATATATATATATATATATATATATATATATATATATATATATATATATATATATATATATATATATATATATATATATATATTCCTTATCCACACCACTGTGGATAAAGAAGGAAAATATGTGACTTTTCCAGATCCTCGGTTTTACTGGTAATTATGGACACTACCACTTTAAAGTTACTTAGCTAGATAGTGTCAGGGTAAGGAGATCTGCGTGGTCAAGATCTACAGATCCTGTTCATTGTTTAAATCCAAGGACTTCTTTTGCTAGCCGGATTTCTAAAAAAAAAAAAAAGAGTTCTTGTGCAGGGATGGACTCCAAAAGTTTTGTAGTATAGATTGTGGGAAGAGAGTTTCATTTTTTTTAATGAGACTCTGCTCCTACTGTTGTATAGGATCTGTATATATGTGTGCTTAACTATGTTTCCTTTTCAGGGATCATCGGATCATATGTATAGCTGGGAGACTTTTCAGCTAGTTAGTTAGTGAGGTTGTGTACAATTATATTGTGGTTTTGTTTGCGGCTGTGAACATAATGTTTAATAGCATAGCAATAGCAAATTATCCAGCGCTGCCTTCCTCTTTGTTTGGTTCTTATATTCAGGGTGGTTTATCTGGCACAGACAGGGCAGCTCCCTGAACATATCTATGAAGATTGGCATAAAGTCATGATCCTTCAAGATATCCATTTTAACTGCAAGACACAACACAAGACAAACCCTAATGTCAGCCTAAAGTCTTCTAAACTTGTCCAAATACAGGCCTCAATCTAGAAGCAGTATAGGCCCAATTGTAAATCTTACCTTCATTATCACGATCGGCACCTCCGTTACTCCTTCCTCCACTCACAGATTGTACGTACTACGCACGCGTGTTACGCTTTATAGACACTGCGCATGCGTGAAACTCCGCCCGCCCCTGACGTCCTTTCTAGTCTATTCCCCGCCCCTTCTCGTTCGTCGCAGTGGGGAAGAGCACATGGCGGAGACAGAGCAGGTGTCTGATAATTACACCAACGAGGAGGAGGAGGAGAGCCCGGAGCCTGAAACGTCCCGATCCAGAAGGAGACGATTTAAGGCATCAAATATGTCCTTGGTGGAGATGGTCGACATCCTGAAGAAGGCCGACTATGACGGGAAGTATGGACCTTACCCCAACCCCAATGTCAGAAAGGCCAAGATCATGGCGAAAGTGGTCAAGAGTCTACACCGGAATTTCGGGTACGATGATCCAAGGATCAGCTCAGAAAGCGGTGGTCGGACCTCAAAATCAGGGAGCATGAGCAGTACAGAAGGATGAGGAGAGTGCTGCAAAAAAGTAAGTAGTTGTGCTGTGTTCCTATTCTTTATTTTTTTTACGTTCATGCTGCTCCATGTGCTTTTCTTAACTGTTGTACAGTTTAAAATGGCAACTTTCATGTTCTTGGGCACATTATTCGTTCGTATGAAACATTGTTCGTTCGGGCTAGAAAACACCATTGTTTTGCCCATATGCATTTGAATACATTTTTTAGGGCCTATTTCTCTTAAAATAATTTTGTTGTGTAGATGGGTTTGTAACTAGAATGTAATGCAAACTAGATTCTGTGTAAGGAGAGGACACTCAGCAGCTGTTTTCACATATGGATGCTGGAGCACTAGTGTGGGACACAAGAACACCCTTTTTATTAGGGGGCCCCACACAGGTGCTCCAGTGTATACTATAGGGGTGACTCCATCTGTGAAGCTTTTACAAAACAGGTAAGTATTCAAGCTTGACAAAGGACAAAAATTTTTCTTCATCTTGGAACTCTGCCAAAACAGACAATTGTACCCCACTTCCAAGCAATGTTTCGGATTCCGATTTCTGCCATCAAATATCTGTGTGCTAAGTATACCTATTTTTTTTTTACATAGGGGATAAAAGACTCGGAGGACACCCCTCATCCGAGGAGACCACAGACACCCTACCTCAGGAAGAAGTGGAGACCCACCAAAGACAAGAGGAGGAGGAAGGAGATGTGGTGGAAATTGTCACCACAACAGGTGAGTGTCTGCGACCACAAGCTCAGGTAAGAGATGGATGCCGGCATATTTATAATACATGATGTGTTTTTGTTTCTATGTTTTTAGGTGATCGTGATGTTGTGGATCCAGGTCATTTCACCTCTGTAAGTGCACAGATCCTGATCGGGGAGATTATGGGGTGTTATTAGGGACTTGGAAAACATCCAGAAAAACATCAATGATGTTGAACAAAAAATGAAGAACATCATTGATGTTTTAGGGAGAGTTTAAAACCCCTCCAAATCCCTTCCCTTTTTTGTGTTTTTTGGGATGGAAAAATTTCTAAAATTTTTTGACATATTTGAGAAAAGCCAAATTTTTGAAGATGCACACAGTGTGTCAACATGTGCTATCTGCCATCACGGGAGATCAATGTATGCGTTTTGTGGGTGCAACCCCTAACTCAATAAAGTAGATAGGAGGAAGGGGTTGCACCCCCAAACCATGTCCCTTGATCCCCCATGATGGCAGCTAGCACATGTTGACATTTAGCAATTTGTGTGCATCTTCAAAATTTGGCTTTTCCAGGGGTGACTTCACCCCATCTGAACGCAATATTAAACACAGTTTACAAATACTCATGTCTGATATTGCCTTCAATTTCTTTAAAAGTTGAACTTTGTAAGTTCCAGATTTGTGTCTTTCTTGTTGGTTTTAAACATGCCTGTTTTACCTTAAATGGACATTTCTACTTTTAGTAATGTGACCCAAAAATTGTTATACAACAAACATGTTGGTTTGTTTTAAAAACCTTTTCTAAATGCACATGTGATTGTGCTGGTATTAAAAAGATTGATAATCAAGAATGTGTGGATTATTGTTTCAACGCTCCCAAACTTTTGTGCTCAAATTGGTGTTTGTTGTGATAATGGGGTTTTTTCCTAAGGGAAAATCCACTTTGCACTCCAAGTGCAGTTTCAGTGCAGTTTTAAGTGCACTTGTAGTGCAAAGTGTCTTTGCCTTTAGTAAATAACACCCAACAGTACTTTGTAATGTTACACAATCACGCCATTTTCAGGACTCACCACATTTCTGTCAGGGTCAGTTAAAAGAAACACAAGCAGTAAATGTCACCAAAGATTTTAGTAGTTAAAATGATTTGTTTATTTTAAAAATGTTTCAGACATTGTCTGGCATATTGATGGCCCCCCTACCCGCAAAGTAATCAAGGTATCTAAGACGGACCTCACAGGCACTCAGGGGGGCAAGCCAGGACGGCCACTTTCAAGCGCCGTAAGGGTTGGTTCATTATGAATTCTGGCCTCCGGCCCAACTGATCCAGCATAGTTGGCAGAATTTTGCCTTAAAAAGTTGTGTAGAACACAGCACGCCAGGATGATATCATTCAGTTTGTACTCCGCCATGTGTATGGGTGTAAGAAATAGGCGGAACCGGCTGGCCATGATTCCAAATGTGTTCTCCACCACTCTTCTGGCTCTGGCCAGCCGGTAATTAAAACCCCTCTGGTCCGGGGTGAGGGAATGTTCGCATAAGATGGTCCCCCAGCGCAAACGCTTCATCCGCAACAAAGACAATTTGGAGTCCTTCCACATTGTCTTCTGGAGGTGGCAAGTCCAAGCTGCCATTCTGGAGACGCCTGTGGAACTCTGTCTGGGGGATGACTCCACCATCGGACATCCGTCCATTCTTCCCCATGTCCACATACAGGAACTCATAAGTAGCCGACACCACCGCCAACATCACAATACTATTGAACCCCTTGTAGTTGTAATAGTATGACCCCGAGTTGGGTGGTGGGACGATGTGGACGTGTTTCCCATCAATTGCCCCTTCGCAGTTAGGAAAGTCCCACCGCTGGGCAAAGTGGGAGGCCACAGTCTGCTATTCCTGTGGCATGGAAGGAAACTGTGGAGTCTAACAACAACAAAAAATTTGTCATTTTGCACATAAACAGGGAAAGCAGATTAGACACAAACATGCTTGGCCAACATCAATATAACATTTATTTTAGGGAGTTTTGAAAGACCAAGGTATAAGATCCACCTATCAGATCCCCCCCCCCCTCATGGGCCATTTCGAACATTTTAGGGGCGGGAGATCTTTTGGACAGGTAACTCTCTCCACTTAATTGAGAGATGAATGCCTAAATAATGTGTATTACTTTGGCCAGCCCCTCCTTACTTACACTATTGACAACCCACTGGACAGGTAAGAAGTGTCATAATACAAAGATATAAATACACACTGTACACATTTTAGCACATTTGGACATTCTGCTATTACCTATCAAGATAATAATAGTATACCAAAAATTTAAACAGTACCATTTGAAAGTATACAGGCAGGCCCTTGCACTACATGCTTTGGGGAATTCATCCATAAATCTGACCACAAAAGAGATGGCTATAGTGTGTATGGAATTGGCAAAGTCAGCAGACAGATGATTGAGGATAGATAGAGAATTGGTATCAGCTGACTTAGCAGTTGGGGGGAGGGAGGGTTCCAAATGATTTGGGGACCCCAAAAAAAGCCTCTGGCACTCTGCCTTAATTTAAAGCACAAATCACAATTTGACACATTTTAGGGGGTATTTAGGGTAAAGCACTACTAAAATACATTAAGTGACTACATGAGGTGAATATAGGGCCAGGAGACCATGCTGGGGAGGTAATTGAAGGCAAATATGTATGAAGGACAAAAAAAAATTACATAAAAATCCAGCATGCATGAGGACAAAGGGGACATTCACAGCATATTACAATCATGGTCATTAGGGAATGAGGAAAGAATTACAATACATTAGCAAACATTATATACAATAAAATGCGATGTTAAAGGATAAAAATCTTACCTTAATATAGTCCTTCTGCAGGACCTGGATGATGGCAGAACAGGTCTCTGGGATAATGATCCCCAGAGCCTGGGGGGAGATGCCTGTTGAGAACTTCAAGTCCTGCAGGCTTCTCCCCATCGCCAAGTACCGCAGGGTGGCGACTAGCCTCTGCTCCGAAGTGATGGCTTGCCTCATGCAGGTATCCTGCCTGCTGATATAAGGGGTCAGCAAAGCCAACAAACAGTGAAATACGGGGTCCATCATCCGGAGAAAGTTCCTGAAATCATTAGGATTAATCTCACGGATCTCACGGAGCAAAGGCATGTGACAGAACTGGTCACGCTGAAGCAACCAATTCTTGGTCCATGAACTCCTCCCCACCCTGTTCATGGACTGGACTTGTGTCAAAGTAAGGACCCCAACACCAAGCCCCCACACAGCACGAACTCTACGAGGAGTACGTATACGCAACATGGCTAGAAAACGGTCGGCTGCTCAGAACGAAGTAACAGAACGCACTGAAGAACAGCAAGGCCTGTGAAGAGCAACCTGAAAAACAGCAACGAGCGGACAAGATCACACAGGTTAATCCAATACGAACTGACTGCACGCACTGAAGAGCAGATACAAACCCACAAGCACAAACTGAACAGCAGAAAACGATCTTGAAAACGAGTCTGAAAAAGCGCGAATCGTCTCTCACCAAACTTTTACTAACACGAGATTAGCAAAAGGAGCCCAAAGGGTGCCGCGCTTGGTTCAGAACTGCCCTTTTCTAGTCTCGTCATACGTGGCATACGTCAACGCATTCTTGGCGATCAGAAATTCCGACAACTTTGTGCGACCGTGTGTGTGCAAGACAAATTTGAGTCAACATCCGTCGGAAAAAATCCATGGATTTTGTTGTCGGAATGTCCGATCAATGTCCGACCGTGTGTACAGGGCATCACTCTTGTAACCTGGATCAAGAAGGGTTGCCAGCCAGTAATGATCCCTCTCTTTGATACCACGAATCCTAGGATCCTTACACTGCATAGCCTCCCTGATTCTGCAAAGCCTGCAAAAGTTTGCAGAGGCATTCGATTCTGAGTCCTCTGGGTCACTAAGGATCACATGATAAGCAACAACCTTCTCCCAGCCACGTACAACTCCTTTTGGTTTCTGTGGACTGAAAACCATCCCTTGAAGACTGCTGCTGAGGGTGTTAGTCTCCATGTCCATGCTGACACAATCCTCCTCCTCCTCCTCTTCCTCCTGTGTGTTTGGCGGGCCCGCAAGCACAATATCTGGATAAAGGGGGCCTTGAGAGGTAAGGAAGTCCTCCTCTTCCTCCCGCTGTTCTCCCTCAAGTGCCCTGTCCATTATTCCATGAAGCGTGTGCTCCAACAGGAAGACAAGAGGGACAGTATCACTGATGCATGCATTGTCGCTGCTCACCATCTTTGTGGCCTCCTCAAATGGTAACAGGACAGTGCATGCATCCTTGATCAGTAGCCACTGGCGTGGCGAAAAGAAGCCAAGCTCCCCTGACCCTGTCCTGGTGCCATACTCACACAGGTACTCATTGATGGCCCTCTGCTGCATGTGCAGCTGCTGCAATTGTCAATGTTGAGTTCCACCTGGTCGACATGTCACAAATGAGGCGGTTGGTGGGCAGGTTGCATTCCCTTTGAATGTCAGCCAGCCGTGCACTGGCATTGTATGACCGGCGGAAATGACCACAGACTTTTCTGGCCTGACTCAGGAGATCTTGTAAGCCTGGGTACCTGCTCAAGAAACGCTGCACCACCAAATTCAGGACGTGTGCCAAACATGGAACATGGGTCAAGTGTCCCTGTCGGAGGGCGGAGAGAAGGTTGGTGCCATTGTCGCATACAACCATTCCTGGCTGAAGCTGGCATGGCATCAACCACCTCTGAGCCTGCCCCTGCAGAGCTGACAGAATCTCTGCCCCAGTGTGGTTCCTGTCACCTACCAGACCAGCATAGCCTGATGAAGGAGCACGCATGCTCCGAACGCGAAGCACCCCCCGCCTCACCCCGCTCCCGGAAGTGAAGACACAGGTCAGCAAGGCGCTCCACGGAGGATCCATGACTGACATCCTGGCCGCCCGGAGGCTCTGAGGACCCTCGGCACCACTGGAACAGCTACCAGGACCCAGGTCACAGGACTCACATTCCAGGAACCCCCCACTGGCCCGTGACACCCACATCCCCCGAGAGCACGCGCATGAAACTACTTTACATGCTGGTTTTTAGCAACTCAAATGTGAGTGTTTTTATTTATTGTAATAAATATTTTTAACATACATGCTGCACTTAGAGGGCGCCGTCCTTTCTTTCTTTTTTATGGCTCCTGTCACCTAAGCAGTGGTTTAACCTTAGACTACGTAGAGGGTTCTTTACTGTAAGAGCGGCAAGGATGTGGAATTCCCTTCCACATGTGGTGGTCTCAGCGGGGGGCATCGATAGTTTCAAGAAACTATTATATAAGCACCTGAACGACTGCAACATACAGGGATATACAATGTAATACTGACATATAATCACACACATAGGTTGGACTTGATGGACTTTTTTTTTTTTTTTAACCTCACCTACTATGTAACTCATGCACCGCATGGCATCTTTTTGCCTGAGTGCTTGCGTAGCCCCTTGAACGCTTACGGAGCACCGCTGGTTCAGAGGACAAATCTGCAGAAGAGGCCATAGGGGAAGAAGAAGAGGAGGGGGTGGAGGAGAGAGCTGTGGCAGAATCACCACTAGCATTTTGAAGGCGTGGTGGCAGAACAAGCTCCAACAATACAGAACCCTGTCCTGCATCCTTCCCAGCTGCCAGCAGAGTTATCCAGTGCACCGTACAAAAGAAAGGTAACATCCCTGTCCATGCCTGCTAGACCATGAGTCAGCACATATATGCACCTTACTAACCGGCCTGTCCAGTGAGGCCAAAACATTGCCTTCCACATGCCGGTAGAGAGTGGGAATGGCCTTCTGTGAAAAGAAATGGCATTTTGGAACCTGCCACTGAGTTACAGCACATTCCACAAATTCAGGAAAAGGGGCAGAGTCTACCAGCTGAAAAGGCAGCAGTTGCAGTGCTAGCAAATTGGCCAAGCTAGCATTCAGAAGCTGAGCATGTGGATGGCTGAGACCGAATTTCTTTTTATGTTTTAGCAACTTGGGTAGGGAAATTTGCCTGCTAAAATCAGATGGTGGTGTACTGCTAGCAGATTGGCTTGGTACTTGGCAAGTACTTGGGACACCTATTGCTATACCTTCATTACAAACAATGGGATCCAAACCTCATTGTTTTACACATACTCACTTCAAAGGATCCCATGCTGGGATATGCAATAACGGGAGGCCAACCCATATCAATACTTAACTTTCTGGGAAACTTCAAGTTAATCTCCTGCTCAGAATAGTCACAAGGATTTTCATTAAAGGGGGCTGACTTATGCAAAGTATAGGGATTGGAGATGTAGCCAGTCCTTAACCAGAAATAGGGAAGCTCATCAATCAGAGCCACGCTATGCCAACCAATGAGGCATCAGCCTGTAATGATGTACACAGACTAGATGGGAGGGAAACACACACTTCTATGGGAGAAGCAGCCTTCAGAATGGAACCTTTTTGCAAAGAGTAATTATGGGAAAGGTCTGCATTTTACTTGTAACTAAATATGTTTGTAGATTAATGTTTTAAGGAATATACTCTGTATTCCTTCATGTCTTATTTTAACCTAATATTTTCTTCCTTGGTGTGTAGACTATAGATAGATGGTTGTGTATTTAGACTTTCAACTACTCACCAATAAATGTTGTTATTGTGTTAAAGCTTTCACTCATGGTCAAAGAACTCTCATTTAACCCAAATCATATCTGAGAGATATTAAATCTCAAATATAGTATACGGGAAACAGACTGCATAGGAGGTCGTCATATGTCTGGTCAAGCATGTGGTGCCCAAGCGGCTGCTGTTCTGGCCACGCTTGATCCGCTTCAGGCATAGGTTGCAAACAGCAATGGTACGATCTGCTGCACACGTGTCAAAAAAGGCCCACACCAAGGAACTTTTGAAAATCAGCGGGGAGACAGCAGCGCCCTGCACCTGCAGAGCTCTGCGGTGTGATACAGTAGGGTGGCTGCCCTTAAGCTGCCCCCTAGAGGACATCCTGCCTCGTTGGAGTTGTGCCTACTCCTCCTCTATTCTATCAGGCACACAAGTAGAGTCAGTGACCTCATCATCCCCTCCCTCCTCGGTCCTGGAGCAAACTTGGCACTATGCTGCAGCTGGGGGAACATGACTGCCTGTTTCTTGTCCTTCTTGTGCACCCCCTCTCTCTAGGCTCACGTTACTCCCTTCCTCAACCTGGGAACCAACATCGGAGCCTTCAAATCGCTGCTCATCCTCCAGCAGCATGTACCAACACTGTGGTCTAATAGTTCAGGGGACCCCTCCGTGCATGATGGTGGGGCTACAGAAGGAGTGACTGTGGACAAGGAACCGGTTTGGCAGCTGCATAGGAAGGAGAATTACTCTGAGCCTGGGTGACAGAGGATGAAGAAGATGAGGATGGCTTTGTTATCCACTCCACCAACTCTTCTGCATGTTCTGGCTCAATAATACGGCCAGCAGCTGAGAAATAGGACAAGCGTGCCCCACGGCCACCTGCAGAGGATGCACCATGTCCACGACCAGCACTGTTGACTGCAGACACAGAGCCTGCTTGCCCTCTTTTATTGGTCTATGAGTGTCTGCCTCTCCTTGGTGGCCTTCCGGACATGATGTATATTTTATTTTGCAACACCACACTACACTGTATTGTGTACTATGTACACCACCAGAAAAGTAACGGCTGCACTGTATTGTGTACTGTGTACACCACCAGAAAAGTAGTAGCAACTGCACTATGCTGCAGTGTATTGTATTTACAATTTTTGATCCAATATTTCACAGCAGGGCCCGTTCCTGTGCCCAACAAGAGTATCTGTGAGGGGTTACTATGTTGTGGCACCACCACCACCAAAGGCCCAATTTTTCTGCCCCTGTTTAACAGGGGCATGTAATTACAATTCTTGATCTAATATTTCACTGCAGGGCCCGTTCCTGCACCCACCAAGAGTAACTGTGAGGGCTTACAGTGTTGTGGCACCACCACCCAAGGCCAAATTTTTCTGCCCCTGGTTTACACTGACATGTAATTACAATTTTTTAAATAATATTTAACAGCAGGGCCTGTTCCTGCGCCCAACAAGAGTAACTGTGAGGGGTTAAAGTGTTCTGGTACCACCAACACCTGGGGCCCAATTTTCTGCAGAGTATATATTTTTTAATTTGGGTTCGGTGTTTCCCTTAATATCCATACCAGACCCAAAGAGCCTTGTAATGGGATGGGGGGGCGGACCCATGCTGTTTTTCTTAATGATTTTCATCTATATTGCCGGGACCCGACATATAATGACTTTTTATCCTTTAGAAATGTCATTTTGCTGTGGTATTGTTCTAAACACGGGAAAACTGAGCCACTTTGCAGACATACTATAGACACCCCCCCAAGCACGATATTTAAAGGAATATTTCATTTTTATTGTTTCACTTTAAGTATTCTTAAAATCACTGCTCCACAAAAAACGTCCGTTTTTAAAACTTTTTTTTGCATTGATACATGTCCCCTGGGGCAGGACCCGGGTCCCCAAACACTTTTTAGGGCAAAAACTTGCATATAAGCATTTAAAATTAGCACTTTAGATTTTTCACGTTTGTGTCCCATAGACTTTAATGGTGTTTGTGTGTTCGAACAAACTTTTTTGCATGTTCGGATGTTCTGGTGCAAACCGAACCGGGGGGGGGGGGGGGGTGTTCGGCTCATCCCTATTTACTATAGGTCACCCAATCAGATCAGTGACCATCTAAATCAGTAGTCGTGGTAGAAGCAGGTGAACTGCACATGGAAATAATGTTTAGAGCTTAATCTCATAGATTAAATGGTTCCTAAACATGTGGTATATTGTTTGGAGAAGATCTGCTTTTCAATTTCTTGAAATATTGTTGTAAAAGCAGAAATATGCTTGAAAGTCTGAGAAGAGATAAATTTACCCTGTTTTTGAACTCTGTACTGACACAACTGAGCATGTCCAGACTGAAAACTAGCCACAAGCCTACTCTCATTTCATTTTAGCCCCATGCTATAGTAAATTTCAAAATGTGTGAATGCCAACCAAGCGTTCACCACCGTGAATTTGTGAGAGCTAGCAAACATAGGGGTGTTATTTACTAAAGACAAATCCCAGACATCTCAAGTCTCCTGCGACTCACGGGATACTCCCGCATTTGACGGCGGGCTCATGGACACCCTGGCCTACAGGGGTACCGAGAAATTTCCCGGTAGGCCACCTGCCCTGGGGCCGCTTTAAGCTGTGGCTGCAGCGGCGCCCAGGGCAGATCTAAATGCAGAGTCCTCCTCTCCCTCCCTCCGTTTTTGTAATCACAAACAGCAGGTGTCTCCCACTGTGTCATGCAGCTGCAGTCTTAACTGTTCGGCGGCCGTCCACTGTAACAAAGCCCCGCCTCCTCATCCATGATAGAAGGAACACTGATTCAATTCTCTAGCATTGTATCAATGTTCAGTTGAGCGTATATCATGGATGAGGAGGCGGGGCTTTGTTACAGTGGATGGCCACCAAACAGTTAAGACTGCAGCTGCATGACACAGCGGGAGACACCCGTTGTGTGTAATCAAGGTACTGGCGAAGCTGCAGATGGGCACTGATGAGGATACAGAACGGCACAGTGAGGCTGCATTGTTGGCACAGTGAGGCTGCAGATGGGCACTGATGAGGATATAGATGTGCACAGTGAGGCTGCATTGTTGGCACAGTGAAGCTGCAGATGGGCACAGTGAAGCTGCAGATGGGCACTGATGAGGATACAACTGGGCACAGTGAGGCTGGATTGTCACTGATGAGGCTGCAGATGGGCACAGTGAGGCTGCATTGATGGCTCAGTGAGACTGCATTGATGGGCACAGTGAGGCTGCATTGATGGGCACAGTGAGGCTGCATTAATGGGCACTGATGAGGCTGCAGAAGGGCACAGTGTGACACAACATTATCTTTCAAAGTATTATTTTATTATGGCATTATATTATTAATTATCTTTAAACCATTATTTTATTATAGTATTTTACTATGAATGGGGGGGGGTTACGGCACGGAGCGTCGCTTCCCTGAAATGAGCTTGCCACCTCCCTGAAATAAGTTTTTGCAGGTTGGGATGTCTGAAATCCACTTTGCACTGCAAGTGCACTTGGGAGTGCAGTCGCTGAAGATCTGAGGGGGACATGCAAGGAAAATAAAAAAACAGCATTCTTGCTTGCACATGATTGGATGATAAAATCTGCAGAGCTTAAGAGACGAAAGAGACGAAATTAAGAGATGAAAGCTATTGGCTACTGCCCCGTTTATAGTCCCGACATACGTGTTTTACGTCACCGCGTTTAGAACGATCGGATTTTCTGACAACTTTGTGTGACCGTGTGTATGCAAGACAAGTTTGAGCCAACATCCGACGGAAAAAATCCATGGATTTTGTTGTCGGAATGTCCGATCAATGTCCGACCGTGTGTACAGGGCATAAGAGGTAAGTGCAGCACATATAAATAAATAAAAAAAAAAAAAGAAAAAGGAAAAATATGTATATAAAAGTCCAATCCAGATGGAAACTCCAATCACCGGATAGAAGGAATGATAAGATCCCTCGTGGAGAAGTGAGAAAAGTCCTTCTGATGTAACAAGTGACAATATCCTTCACCAAATGAGCCCAAATACGCTTACCAGAGATGGTGGACCTCCCTGCCACAGAAGGTCAAATACGCATGTATCCCCACAAGGATGGTGCAAACCTCCCATAAGGCTTGGGCGATCCTCAATCGTAATTCGTAATGTGTGGAAATCCAAAAGCAGAGGGTGAAGCCTCCAAAAGCCAATAAGATGATGGTATGAAGCGCTCCAAAAAGACAAAGGGGATGCTCTAAGTGTACTCCGTTTATTGATCAAAATGTAAAAATACAGCGCTAGCTAGGGCAATACATAAAAACTGTAGCTGTGGCTATTAAAAAGCCGATCCAAAGATCAGCAGCATAGGGATGGCAGCGGGTGACGTCCGCACAAACAAGCTCCGCCCCCCCGTATGCGATGTTACATCCCGATTGGACTTTGTCAGCAAGGGGTGGAGCTCAGGAGTCACCCAGCAATTTATATAGAGCCGCTGGTGTCAGCAGAGAAGGCTGTAAAGCCGGAAGTAAATACTACTTAGAACGGACAATACATCCGGTGGGGACCCCAGCGCAAAGGAGATAAAGAACAATAAAATAATTATAAAAATAGGATAACATGCCATATAGGCAATACCTAATAAATATAAATGGACAATGTAAACCCGCGGCCATCTCTTAAGCAAAAATAAACAAACAAAAAACACAATACACCAATATGAGGCAATGGCGAGAAAGGTATACAGATAAAAATATACATATGTGGATACATTGTATAAACACTGTTATTTATTAGAAATTAAACAGTTGAGGTCAAATTCGACATTTAACACCCTCGGGACCCCAACCTCTATGTACTGGCTGATTGATTCTTACAAAAGGGATACACCCAAGACCAGATAGTCAATGAAATCTATAATATTAGTAGTATGGATCAAGCAAGGTCACAGGTTCAGACACTGGTAGTCAGAAGCGAAACAACTTTGAGTTTAAAATAATATTAGCTTATAACATTCGATGTATAATAATAAAATATGTCATTATCTATTTCTATTAAATTATTATTTGGTTAGGCAAACTATGTCTTTTTCGGATGCAAACTAACTATACCTTTGATGGGGATGCTTTGGAGGGGCACCCATGCACCTCTATATGCCGGGCCAAATAGCCGGACCTTGGCCCTGGTTGTTTGGGTGTCTCTCTAGGTCATCTCATTAATACCCGATTTATCTAATTTAGTTGCATTTTATGTCTCACTATTGTGACATATTGTATTTTTTTTTTATACATATATATTTATCTACTTATTTATTTATTTTTCAATTACAAAAGCTCTATTAATTGTTATAACCATATAATTCAGATATGTACACTGGAAAATAAATTTTCTTACTGATTTCTACAAGATAACTTAAGTATTATTATTCTAAGTTAGTAAATACTTAAATAAATTTTGCGCAATATTAATAAATAAATAAATAGTGTGAAAACTGTGTAAAACATAAACAAAATAATGGCTATTGAGATAGTGGTTGCTGAAGCTATTGTTGCAAGGATCAACGGTCTCTATATTGCAACATATAGCTATCGCCGCTATCTTCTAATGGGGTGATAATATTAACTCTGAAATATCCGTGAATAAAAATATATATAAATGGCTGCAATAGTGATATAATTCATCTCTAAAATTGCCGTGAATAAAAAACAAATTGCCATGAATAAAAGACAAATCCTTCTGCAGTCATTAATAATCAGTGATAGTGGAACCAATCATAAATATTATCATAAAGCAGTGAACATAAAGAATTGTGAGCATAAAGGTTTGTGCAATGACAGTCCACTTCAGTGCTATATTAAAGTGCAAGGAATAAGAAATATAAAATTCTTGAAGGAGATAGATGGGTAGCAGCATATAAACAGTCTATAAGTATTTCTTCTATTCAATTCTGGTCCATGAAGTGTAATGGGTATATATCCCTGCTGGTGGTGTCTCCTAGTGTGGTCTCACAGGACCCTCACCTTCAATTTGCAGTAATCAGGCATTCAATGATTGTAGCTTTAAGATGTAGAAGTAATCACTGGAGACCTCCCTTTCTTTGTTGTTATTTCTCCATCCTTTCTTCTATGTGGCTCCGCTCTCGTTTTTCACTGGTTCAGGGATGTGTTGGAGAAGGTGGATCCTCACATTCAGTTTGTCTAAGGTACAATGGCCACCTGACATCAAGAAGGTAAGACAATGTTAGACTTGGATCACAAACTGTATTTCCCGAAATACAGTTTGTGATCCAAGTCTAACAACGTGTGTACAAAAAAAACCTAACTAAAGAGTAGAGGACTTAAGAACCGAGCCTCTTTCTGAGATTTGTTGTTTACAAGTTAAAAATAGTTTTTTTGCTAGAAAATTACTTAGAACCCCCAAACATTATCCATTTTTTTCTAACACCCTAGAGAATAAAATGGCGGTCATTGCAATACTTTCTGTCACACCGTATTTGCCCAGCAGTCTTACAAGCGCACTTGTATTTTGGAAAAAATACACTTTTTTTAATTAAAAAATAAGACAACAGTAAAGTTAGCCCAATTTTTTTATATTGTGAAAGATAATGTCACGCCAAGTAAATTGATACCCAACATGTCACGCTTCAAAATTGTACCCGCTCGTGGAATGGCGACAAACTTTTACCCTTTAAAATCTCCATAGGCGACGTTTAAAAAATTCTACAGGTTGCATGTTTTGAGTTACAGAGGATGTCTAGGGCTAGAATTATTGCTCTCGCTCTACCGATCGTGGCGATACCTCATGTGTGTGGTTTGAATACCGTTTTCATATGCAGGCGCTACTCACGTATGCGTTCGCTTCTGCATGCGAGCTTGGTGGGACGGGGCACGTTTAAATTTTTTTTTTTTCTGATTTATTTTACCTTTTACTTTTTATTTTTACATTGTTCTTTTAGAAAAAAAATGGTGTCACTTTTATTCCTATTACATGGAATGTAAACATCCCTTGTAATAGAAAGAAAGCATGACAAGACCTCTTAAATATGAGATCTGGGGTCAAAAAGACCTCAGATCTCATATTTACACTAAAATGCAATAAAAAATAAAAAATAAAAAATGTTGTCATATGAAAAAAAAAACTGGCCCTTTAAGAGCTATGGGCGGAAGTGAGGTTTTGACGTCGCTTAAACCCTTCAATGGTATGGAGATGGGTGGGGGGCCATCTTCCCCTCATTCGTCTCCATACCCAGGAAGGAGAAGGATCCGATCGCCTCCGATGCTACTGATGGCTCCGGTAAGCGTCGGAGGGCACTGGAGAGTGGCGGGAGGGGGGCCCTTTTCCCACCGCCGATAAAGGTGATCTTGTGGTGAATCTGCTGCAGAGACCACTATTATCGGAAACCGGACTGCCCGCTGAAGAAGAAGATAATCCTTCACCTACAGTTGATCCAGAGGAAGGTGAAAACCCCCAGCAAAGCATGATCCAATTTGCTACAGCAAGGGAAAATATTCCTTCCTGATCCCTCGAGAGGCATTCAGATTTTCCCTGGATCAGCTTTACCAATAAATGTCAGTATCCAGTTATATTATGTACATTTAGGAAAGAATCCAGACCTTTTTTAAAGCAATCTACTGAGCTGACCAGAACCACCTCTGAAGGGAGTCTATTCCAGATTTTCACAGCTCTTACTGTAAAAAAACCTTTCTGTATTTGGAGAGCACTTATGTATTTGTAGGAGTTTTTTTAACGTCCTGCAAGCGCACCACTGGAGAGACAGGAGCGGCTCTTTGCAGGCGCTATCTTTAGCACCTCAGTGTGAAAGGGGTCTTAATCTCCTCTTTTCAAGAGAGAATAAATTCAGTTCCTCGAATCTTTCCTCATAGCTGAGCTCCTCCATGAAGGAGTTTGGTTGCCCTTCTCTGCATTTTCTCCAGTCCCCCGATATCCTGTTTAAGAACTGGTGCCCAAAACTGAACTGCATATTCCAGATGAGGTCTTACTAATGATTTGAACAGGGGCAAATTTGATATCACGCTCTCTGGAGTCCCTACCTTTCTTAATACAAGAAAGACTTTGCTCGCTTTGGAAACCGCAGCTTGGTATTGCATGCTATTGTTAAGCTTATGATCTACCAAAACCCCAAGATCCTTATTCACCTCCTCATAAAAAGAAATCAGGTTTGTTTGACAAAGTCTGTCTTTCACGAATCCATGCTGTCTGTTGCTTAAAATATTTTTTCCAGCAAGAACTCGTCTATGTGGTCTTGTATTAAACTCTCCAGTATCTACCTGACTACAGACGTTAAACTAACAGGTCTATAGTTACTTGGTAAAGACTTTGATCCCTTTTTAAATATGGGTACCACATTAGCCCATCACCAATCCAGTGGTACCGTTCCGGTCATTAACGAGTCCCTAAAAATTAGAAACAATAGCTTTGAAATGACAGAGCTCAATTCTTTATTCTGTCTAGTTATTTCTGGACCATATCACTTTTGAGCCATTGTGGATCATTTGGGGCTGTGTCAATACCATCACCATTATGGGCACGAGCTCCCCCATGCTCCTTTGTATACACAGAGCTGAAGAAAGTATTTCATAAATTTGCCTTCTCTTTGTCCCTAGTCACCCACTCTAGATTATTTTGTAAAGGGCCTACATGCTCAGACCTGACCTTTTTACTATTAATATATTTGAAGAATTTTTGGGGATTTGTCCCACTTTCTTTTGCAATCTGCCATTCGCTTTGAATGTTTGCATCCTTGATTTCCTTTTTACATATTCTGTTATATTCTTTGTAGCATTTAAACGATGATAGTGTTCCTTCATTTTTATATTTTTTTTAAAGTTATTTTCTTATCATTTATAACCATTTTACCTTTGGCCATGAGCCACATGGGTTTTATTTTTAGCCTTTTAAACATATTGCCCATGGAAATATACTTTGCAGTGAGTTCACATTTCTGTTCTGTGTCCTTTGATGCCAATAATCCCTCACAGTCTTATGCCCCATACACACGATCGGACATTGATCGGACATTCCGACAACAAAATCCATGGATTTTTTCTGATGGATGTTGGCTCAAACTTGTTTTGCGTACACACTGTCGCACAAAGTTGTCGGAATTTCTGATCGCCAAGAACGCGGTGACGTACACCACGTACGACGAGACTAGAAAAGGCCAGTTCAGAACCAAGCGCGGCACCCTTTGGGCTCCTTTTGCTAATCTCGTGTTAGTAAAAGTTTGGTGAGAGACGATTCGCGCCTTTTAAGATTCGTGGTTTTCAGATCGTTTTCTGCTGTTCAGTTTGTGCTTGTGGGTTTGTATCTGCTCTTCAGTGCGTGCAGCGAGTTACGCGTGACTCTTGTCATTGTGTTCTTGTTCGTTCATTACTGTTTTTCAGGTCACTCTTCACAGGCCTTGCTGTTCTTCAGTGCGTTCTGTTACTTCGTTCTGAGCAGCCGACCGTTTTCTAGCCATGTTGCGTATATGTACTCCTCGTAGAGTTCGTGCTGTGCTGGGGCTTGGTGTTGGGGTCCTTACCTTGACACAGGTCCAATCCATGAACAGGGTGGGGAGGAGTTCATGGACCAAGAATTAGTTGCTCCAGCGTGACCAGTTCTGTCATATGCCTTTGCTCCGTGAGATCCGTGAGAATAATCCTGATGATTTCAGGAACTTTCTCAGGATGACGGACCCCGTATTTCACCATTTGTTGGCTTTGCTGACCCCCTATATCAGCAGGCAGGATATCTGCATGCGGCAAGACATCACTCCGGAGCAGAGGCTAGTTGCCACCCTGCGGTACTTGGCGACGGAGAGAAGCCTGCAGGACTTGAAGTTCTCAACAGGCATCTCCAACCAGGCTCTAGGGATCATTATCCCAGAGACCTGTTCTGCCATCATTCAGGTCCTGCAGAAGGAGTATATTAAGGTAAGATTTATCCTTTAATATCACATTTTATTGTATTTAATGTTTGATAATATTTTGTATTTTTTTCCTTGTTCCCTAATTACCATGATTGGAATATGCTGTGAATGTCCCCTTTGTCCTCATGCATGCTGGATTTTTATGTAATTATTTTTTTTCTCCTTCATACATATTTGCCTTCACTTACCTCCCTCATACCTGTCCAAGAGCCCCCCCCCCTAAAATGTTAAAAATGGCCCATGAGAATCCGATAGGTGTACCTTATACTTTGGTCTTTAAAAACTCCCTCAAATAAATGTTATCTTGATGTTGGCCAAGCATGTTTGTGTCTAATCTGCTTTCCCTGTTTATGTGCAAAATGACAAATTTTTTGTTGTTGTTAGACTCCACAGTTTCCTTCCATGCCACAGGAATAGCAGACTGTGGCCTCCCACTTTGCCCAGCGGTGGGACTTTCCTAACTGTGAAGGGGCAATTGATGGGAAACATGTCCACATTGTCCCACCACCCAACTCGGGGTCATACTATTATAATTACAAGGGGTTCAATAGTATTGTGATGTTGGCGGTGGTGTCGGCTACTTACAAGTTCCTGTATGTGGACGTGAGGAAGAATGGCCGGATGTCCGATGGTGGAGTCATCACCCAGACGGAGTTCTACAGGCCTCTCCTAAATGGCAGCTTGGACTTGCCACCTCCAGAAGACAATGTGGAAGGACTCCCATTCGTCTTTGTTGCAGATGAAGCGTTTGCACTGGGGGACCATCTTATGCGCCCATTCCCGATGAGGACTCTCACCCCGGACCATAGGGTGTTTAATTACCGGCTGGCCAGAGCCAGAAGAGTGGTGGAGAACATGTTTGGAATCATGGCCAGCTGATTCTGCCTATTTCTTACACCCATACACATGGCGCAGAATAAACTGAATCATATTATCCTGGCGTGCTGTGTTCTACACAACTTTTTACGGCAACATTCTGCCAACTATGCTGGCTCAGTTGGGCCTGAGGCCGGAATTCTAAATGAAACAACCCTGACGGCGCTTGAAATTGGACGTCCTGGCTTGCCCCCCCTGAGTGCCTGTGATGTCCAGCTAAGATACCTTGAATACTTTGCGGGTAGGGGGGCTATCAATATGCCAGACAATGTCTGAAACCTTTTTCAAATAATAAAAAAAATAACTACTCAAATCTTTGGTGACATTTACTGCTTGTGTTTCTTTTAGCTGACCCTGACAGAAATGTGGTGAGTCCTGAAAATGGCGTGATTGTGTAACCTTACAAAGCACTGTTGGGTGTTATTTACTAAAGGCAAAGACACTTTGCACTACAAGTGCAGTTGAAACTGCACTTGTAGTGCAAAGTGGATTTGCCCTTAGGAAATAACACCCATTGTCACAGAAAACACCAATTAGAGCACCACAAAAGTGTTGGAGCATTGAGACAATAATAGACACATTCTTGATTAACACTCCTTTTAATACCAGCACAATCACATGTGCATTTAGAAAAGGTTTTTAAAACAAACCAACATTTTTGTTGTATAACAATTTTTGGGGTCACATTAGAAAAAGTAGAAATGTCCATTTAAGATAAAACAGGCATGTTTAAAACCAACAAGAAAGACACAAATCTTGAACTTACAAAGTTCACATTTGGTAGAACTTGAAGGCAATATCAGACATGAGTATTTAGGAACTGTGTTTGATATTGCGTTCAGATGGGGTGAAGTCACCCCAGGAAAAGCCAAATTTTGAAGATGCACACAAATTGCCGAATATGTGACAATATGTGTCAATATGTGCTAGCTGCTATCATGGGGGATCAAGGGACGTGTTTTTGGGGTACAACCCCTTCCTCACAGCTACTTTATTATTGAGGAAGGGGTTGCACCCCCAAAACATGTCCATTGATCTCCCGTGATGGCAGATAGCACATGTTGACACACTGTGTGCATCTTCAAAATTTGGCTTTTCGCAAATATGTCAAAAAATTGTAAAAATTTTTAGCACGCAAAAAAACCAAGGGATTTGGAGGGGTTTTAAACTCTCCCTAAAACATCAATGATGTTCTTCATTTTTTGTTGAACATCATTGATGTTTTTCAGGATGTTTTCAAAGTCCCTATTATACCCCATGATCTCCCCGATCAGGATCTGTGCACTTTCCGAGGTGAAATGCCCTGGATCCACAACATCATGATCACCTAAAAAGATAGAAACAAAAACACACCATGTATTATAAATATGCCGGCATCCATCTCTTACCTGAGCCTGTGGTCGCAGACACTCACCTGTTGTGGTGCCAATTTCCACCACGTCTTCCTCCTCCTGCTCTGCTTGGCTTGGGTAGATTTCCCCTTCTTCCAGTGGTGTGGGGTCTGTGGTCTCCTTGGATGAGGGGTGTCCTCCGAGTCTTTTCTCCCCTATGTAAAAAAAAATGGGTATACTTAGCACACAGATATTTGATGTCAGAAATAGAATATGAAAAATTGCTTGGAAGTGGGGTACAATTGTCTATTTTGGCAGAGTTCCAAGATGTAGAATTGTTATTGTCCTTTGTCAAGCTTCAATACTTTACCTGTTTTGTACAAGCTTCACAGATGGAGACACCCCTATAGTATACACTGGAGCACCTGTGTGGGCTCCCTAATAAAAAGGGTGTTCTTGTGTCCCACACTAGTGCTCCAGAGTCCAGATGTGAAAACAGCTGCTGAGTGTCCTCTCCTTACACAGAATCTAGTTTGCATTTCATTCTAGTTACAAACCCATCTACACAATCAAATTATTTTCAGACAAGTAGGCCATAAAAAACGTGGGCAAATGCATATGGCCAAAACAATGGTGTTTTCTAGGCCGAACGAATAATGTTTTATACGAATGAATAATGTGCCCATGAACATGAAAGTTGCCATTTTAAACTGGATAATAGTTAAGAAAACCACATGGAGCAGCACGAACGTAATAAACATAAAGAATAGGAACACAGGACAACTACTTACTTTTTTGCAGCACTCTCCGGATCTTTCTGTACTGCTCGTGCTCTCTTAATTTGAGGTCCGACCAGCATTTCCTGAGCTGATCTTTCGATCGTCATACCCCGAAATACCGGTGCAGACTCTTGACCACTTTCGCCATAATCTTGGCCTTTCTGACATTGGGGTTGGGGTAAGGTCCATACTTCCCGTCATAGTCGGCCCTCTTCAGGATGTCCACCATCTCTAACATCTCCCCAAAGAACATATTTGAGGCCTTAAATCGTCTCCTTCTGGATCGTGACGTTTCTGGCTCCGGGCTTTCCTCCACCTCCTCCTCGTTGCTGTAATTAGCACGCACCTGCTGTGTCTCCGCCATGTGCTCTTCCCCCACTGCGCCGAACAAGAAGGGGTGGGGAATAGAATAGAAAGTACCTCAGGGGCGGGCAGAGTTTCATGCATGCGCAGTGTGTTTAAAGCGTAACACGCGTGCGTAGTACGTACGATCTGTGAGTGGAGGAAGGAGTATCGGAGGCACCGATCGTGATAATGAAGGTAAGATTTACAATTGGGCCTATACTGCTTCTAGATTGAGGCCTATATTGTAACAAGATTAGGAGAGTTTTGCCTGACATTAGTGTTTGTCTCGTGTTGTGTCTTGCAGATAAAATGGATGGCTTCAATGACCACAACTTCTTCCCCCTGTTCATAGACAAGTACAGGGAGCTGCCCTGTCTGTGGCAGGTGAAACATCCACATTATAATAATAAACAAAAGAGGCAGACAGCACTGGAGAAACTGCTGGAGTTGGTGAAGCCGGTGGTCCACACAGCAACCATCCCCTATTTAAAAGCCAAAATTGGTGGCCTGAGGAGCACTTATCTAAAGGAGCGCAAGAAGGTCACGGATTCCCAGAGATCCGGAGCAGGAGCAGATGACATTTATGTCCCCAGGCTGTGGTATTATGAGAGACTGCGATTTCTGTCAGACCAGACTGGAGTCAGGGAATCCCTCTCAACCCTTTCTTCCACTCTTCCTTCCACCCCAGCTGAGGCTTCCAATGTCCAACCTGGGACTTCCAGACAGGAAGAAGTGGAGGAGCCCAGCTTGAGCCAGGTATAGCATTCTTCTACAGATTTCTGGTCATTAAAGAAATGATGTTTACTAGATGTTGTTATTGATCACTAATTGCTGATTTAATAAATGCGTTTACATATCAATAGACAGTAGTGGGCAAAAATAATTGGGACAAGAATGAAAAATGCTGGGCTCAGAATGATAGACTTTTTTAAATTTGTTAACATTCAATTTGCAACAGTCATGAGATGAAAATTGTGTGTGATTGATGAAGTAAAAACTAAGCCAGGAGGTGGCGGGGGTTAGTGGCAGCCAGGAGGAGGCGGGGCTAAGTGGCAGCCAGGAGAAGCCTGGGACCAGGAAACAAAAGACCCAGGAAGGAGAGTCATGTGCAGGATTCAGCTCTCAGGCTCATTCAGGAGGCTTCTGCGTCCCTCAGAGCCACCCCCACTCCTGAAGTGGCCTTTGCCTGCATGGCTACCACCAAACTGCAGGGCATGCAGGAGGGCCAACGCCAGCTGTGTGAGGACCTTCTTTATAAAGTCTTAACTAAGGGGGTGAGGGGCGAAATCACACCCAATACCCACCTGAGTGAGTTGAAACATCCTCCTCCTCCTCCTCTTCCTCCTGCCACAACTCCACCACCACAGCCACAGCATAGAAGGAAGCGTGGAAGGAAGACCAGAGAGTGATGACCCTGGGTTCAGTCTGGTCTGACAAAAGATGCAGTCTCTTGTATGACCACAGCCTGGGGACACAGATGTCATCTGCTGCTTTCGGGATCTCTGGGACTTCTGGACCAGACTGCACTCCCTTATATATGGACTCCTCAGGCCACCAATTTTGCTGTCACGTAATTGATGTGTGCCCTGGGAGTCAAAGGCTTCACCAATTTCTGCTGTTTCTCCAGCGTTGCCTCCCTCTTTGGTTGTGAGCCCTTAATAAAGTTTTTTTGGTTTAGACTCGCCTATGTGTGTTTTCCTTCAAAAAGGACAGTTTGTTTGTGAGGAGGCAGGTACATTTCAAAATAAAATGTGAAATTAACAAGAGACACCAACACCAAGCAATCTTCTTGAGATTAAATAATACAAGATAATAATGGTGTTGTGGTAACTTGACACACAATACACACACAAAAATATAAATAAATATAAATATAATAATAAAAAACAAGATCAGCCTTGAAAAAAATACAAACCAAAAAAAAATTTTAAAAAATCACATCAGGCTTGAAAAAAAAAAAAAAAACACAAAAAAAAAATGATATAGATTTTTGGTCAGATGTGACAAATCATAATATATTGAGGGAATCACGATAAATAAGAAAGAAAGAAGTTTGTGAGAACTCTGTGTGAATATCAGCAGCAAAACTACTTCGTTCTTCCTGCATTATAAAGAAATAGAGAGTGCGCTGTATTAAACAATTTTAAAGATTGCAGCCTGACGAAAGTGCTCTATCCATTCCGAACGCTAATTTTACCAGACCGAGCTGTTCAGTCTCGGAATTTCTTCTGAGCATGCGTGGCACTTTGTGCGTCGGAATTGTCCACACACGGTCGGATGGACTGACGGATTTTGTTGTTGGAAAATTTTATAGCCTGCTCTCAAACTTTGTGTAGCCTTTTAAACGTATTGCCCATGGAAATATACTTTGCAATGAGTTCACATACAGTCTTTTTGAAGAATTCCCATTTCTGTTCTGTGTCCATTGATGGCAATAATCCCTCACATTCCAAGTCTTGAGTAGCCCTCATCCTTGGAAATTTGCTCTCTTAAAGTTAAGTGTTTTTATCTTTCCCAGATGCGTTTGTTGCTTACAGCTAACATTAAATTAAATCATGTTATGGTCACTGCTACCCATATGTTCTTTTATATGAATAGTGGTAATAAGCTCTGCATGGATTGAGATTACCAGGTCCAGCAAAGCGTCATTCCTAGTCGGGGCCTCAATAAACTGGACCATAAAATTATCTTGTATTAGGTTTATCAATTGATGCCCTTTAACTGTCCCAGCAGTGCCATTACTCCAGTCAATTTCCAGGTAGTTAAAATCCCCCATTATTATCACTGTCCCAGCCCTTGCAGCCCTTTCCATCTGTGTACCTCCTCGTTAACACTGGGAGGTTTATAACAAACTCCAATATACACACCCATGTACAGTTCCACCCATAATGCTTCAGAGTCATCACACTCTCCATCAACTAGGTCCTCTTTCACATAGAGACAGACATCACCACTCCTCCGTTTTACCCTGTCTTTCTGGAAGAGAGCATAGCCAGGAATATTAATAGCCCAGTCATGGGAAGAATGAAGCCAAGATTCACCAATACCAATTAGATCATAGTTCTCCATGTGCACCAGAGATTCCAACTCACCTATTTTGCTTGGCAAACTTCTGGCATTGGTGAACAAACACTTTAATTCACTGTCACATTTTGCAAACGTATATTGCATATTTTTTATTTTAGTACAAATAATACCATTTCCAATGGTTGTGGTAGGTGCCACATATATGTAAAAAGTGATGAGTGATGTGATACAATGCAAACCAATGTACTTGCAATGTTGACATGTAGCACTTTTGTTGTTTTAATTTACATCATTTTTCACACCTGCCTAAATCTTTTGTACAGTACTATATATCTAAATATATTTCATTTTTTTCTTTTTAACCCTAGCAGAAAATATAATAAATAAGAAGAGTTATATGAAAAAAAAAATACCCCAATATACCACAAGGCCACAGAGGGATTGGCGGGGGGAGTTGGGGAGCAACTAGAAAGCCAGTGCACTTGTTGCCGATACAGAAAATAGTAGACCTAAAAAAGACTGTTGGGTCTATAGAGCATGGAGTGTGGGAATCCAGAGGATATGTAGCCTACCAATGCATTTCATGGTATAGCACACTATGGGGGTTATTTACTAAAGGAAAATCCACTTTGCACTGCACCGCTGTAGATCCGAGGGGGGCATACAAGGAAAATAAAAAAAACAGCATTTTAGCTTGCACATGATGGGATGATAAATTCAGCAGAGCTTCCACTCATTTCAGATCTACCCCTTAGATTTAAAGCGATTGTACTTCCAAGTGCACTTTCAGTGCACTTTCAAGTGCACTTGCAGTGCAAAGTGGATTTGCCTTTCGTAAATAACCTCTATCTCTCCCTTCACAAGATTGTCCACTCTCCATAATGTTCCAGTACACACTGACAATATGGCTGCTGTGAACCCAGCTATGGCTCAGCTTTTTATGCACTGCATTATGGGGGGGTTCTGGTTTCTTTTGGTGAATCTGCAAAGCTTTCAGGACCTAAAGTTTTTGATTTGCAAACCACAGGGGATTTACCTCAGAGTTGAACCCAAACTTCAACCCTAGTTGCTTTTTTGTATGTTCTTGTAAATTGGTCCCATTGATTATATTCAGGCTTGCACAGAAATTAGGATTTAAGTGGAACACAAAGTACATTCACATTTTACAGAGAAATGCAGAGCGGCACACAGAACTGACTCGCCGTGCATAATGAACTATTAATTCCAACAGATCCACAATATTATATTTAGTTGCTGACAAAATGCTAATGCTCGTACTGGTATGTGCAATACTAATAATTATTTGTGTTTTAAGTAGCTGGTCAGGACTGATCACTGCGATAAATTGTTTGCCCTCTGTGAACAGGAGCTGTTACATTTCTTTGTATCTCTAATGCTGCGTACACACGAGCGGACTTTTCGACCGGACTGGTCCGATGGACCGAGTCCGATGGACAAATCGACCGTGTGTGGGCTTCATCGGACCTGCAGCGGACTTTTTCGGTCGAAAATCTGACAGACTTTAGATTTGGAACATGTTTCAAATCTTTCCGATGGAACAAGTCCGGTCGAAAAGTCAGCTTGTCTGTATGCTAGTCCGACGGACGAAAACTGACGCTAGGGCAGCTATTGGCTACTGGCTATCAACTTCCTTATTTTAGTCCGGACGTACATCATCACGTACAAATCCGTCAGACTTTGGTGTGATCGTGTGTAGGCAAGTCCGTTTGTTCGGAAAGTCCGTCGGATAGACCGTCGGACCAGTCCGTTTAAAAAGTCCGCTCGTGTGTATGCGGCATTACTGTGTACGTATAATAAATATTTGTGGACTAACTTAGGAATTGAGTCATTGTGGAGGATGATATTAATGTATATGGCATGAACAAAATATACCCACAAACTTTCACCTCTAGCACTTGTCCAATAATTATTCTTTTTACCTTCCTGTAGTGAACATTTTATTACGCCTTGGGAGGACATCATCAGTCTTGTAAAATTCTTGCAAAGATCAACTGCTAGGAACTAATTTCCTATGGATGTGGGCATGCAACCCAAAACTACATCTCCCAAGAGCCATTTCCTTATACACAGTATGTGACGGGCTCTTAGGAGTGAAAAGCAGCAGCACTGTTTTGTTAGGAAAAAAAGTAGTGTATGCATGAAAAGTTGGACAAAGCATAGAGGAGATGGATAGACAAGGTTTTGTGGTTTAGCATGTAGGGCTGCCAGCACTGGTTGGGATTTCAGTGCAGATTTAAGCAAAGCAACAGGTATTTATCTATACTTGCTGCATTTTTAAAGGGATAAACCAAGGAAATAGGCATTTATTTGATAAAAAAGTTGTCCAGACATACACTTTATTCATTAGTGACTGTATATATTTTAAATGTGTGTGTGTCATGCGAGCCTGGTGAAGGCATGATAAAATGAAAGGGGTCGGGATTTTTCATGCTCCTTAAAGCTGGATACACACTATACGATTTTTCTTTAGATTTTTTCCTTTAGATTTACCAAAACCATATAATATGAGGTCAAACCTTAAGAAGTTTCAATTTGTATGCAATCGGGCAGGCACTTGCATGACATGGTTTTGCTAAATCTAAAGGAAATCAGACAACAAAAGTTGTATAGTGTATTTGGGGTCTTACGCTGCCGCTGTGCAATATATGAGATTAGATGATCCTCAGAAACCTATTGTTTTGTGATAACAAATTGATATTCAACTGTCAAGAGAGATACAGTACATGCATAGATCCAGTGAAATTTTAGCACTCAGATATAGGTTTATTTTGTTGCATGCTAACATGGATGTAGCAGAAAAAGTTTAAGATGTTGGCCTATGCTTTCTGTTTTTAATCAGCTTATAGTGTCAACTAACCTTCATAGGTAGCAATCAGTATGGAATTTTCCATTAACCAGAAGTGACAGAGGAAAGAAAACAATGTGCATTACGGTAGATAATGAGCACACAACAACCCACATTGTTACAGGATAGACTTTTACCTGACATTAGGCAGAAATTCTAAATTTGCTTGACATAACGCCAAGGACATTAAACAGATGGAAAAGGACGGGAAACACCCCATGCAGCACTGGGCTTTTTAACAATCTGGATCTTTTAGTTTAGCCTTTCTCAACCTTTTTACTTTGGAGGAACCCTTGGCAAAATGTTTGAGATCTCTGGGAATCCCTGAAATAATTTTCAGATCTACTGCTCATGGAACATTGGTGCGATCAACGAGCTGTCGATAAACTAATTATTTTTAGAAATAACATTAAATATAATAGAATAAATATTAAACCTTACCTCCTTAATGTGAAACTTGTGCTTTTTTCTGCACAGTTCAATTCTGGGTTAAGCAATGTATAAGCTATGTACGGGCACAGCAGGGCAGAGCATGGGAAGGGGGGAAAGAGGCAGCAGTCTGCAGTACAGTAGCAGTTCCCTTCAGATGCAGAGCAGTGCTAATCTCATCAGCCTTCTTCTTTTGTCCATCCATGTGATGTCACATACAAGAGCATTGAATGGACAGGAGGAGGAGCAATGGCCAGTAGCAATCTACCTGTTACCTTGCCTGCAATTGATGGGTAGATCACAACAGAACCCCCGTGAACTTTTTGTAGCACCCTTGCTGAGAAACCCTGCCCTAGTTCAACTGTTTACAAATAAACAAAAAACATTTTATAGCCCCAAAACTCAACACAATATATCCAAGTCTTTCATACCAGTGAGATAGATTAAACCAAGGTGACACATTGGAACAGGCAATCTATTTAAAATAAAAACTGTAAAGGCAAGGCCTCATACATCTAGCTATCATGACCATATATTTGCAAATCTGCAGTGCCACTGCATTTGTATAGTGTAATCTAAATGCTCTGCATGGTTCACTTGGATAATGTTATCTATTTGGTAACATGGAATACCTGGCAATGTAATACCATATTGTATACATTGTACAAAAGATCCTTTATGCGACACCTCTTAATCTTTCTATGGTACTCCTGATGTTATAGATTATAATTATGTAATCCATAAAGAAATTATTGTAAAATGGCATAGACTGTAGTTGCAATGGCATGACTTTTGGGTTATGTTTGTGAGATTACTGGCATAACCGATATGTGATTAGATGTATAATGCTGTAACAATGACTAAACTTGTGTAGCAGTGCCCCCATGGGGTTGCTACATGTTACAGCATCCACACATTTCACCCTGCTGGTCAGACATCTATTTGGCACACTTCCTCAGTCATGCTTGTTTTTTGTTGTTTTTATTAGGGGATTAACTTGGTTGGGGAAAAGGGACATGGGATTCCCATAAGATGAATAGTTATTTATAGAATTCAAAGATGGTTGACTCTAAACTTTATAGTCTCTTCCTCTGCACACTTCCTCCAGCACACTACTTCGGAGCACTAACTTCACCACTCCTCCAGCACACTACTTTGGAGCACTTGCTTCACCTCTACTCCAGTACACTACTTTGGAGCACTAGCTTCACTGACCAAATTTAGCCTCCTGTCACACCATTAGCACATGACTAGGCCTCACTCTGAATAAGTCCTAGTGTCTTTCCTTGATAGCCCTTTCCAGGCAGGGGTCTGCAGTACCCCTTTGTGGTAGCAACCAATTTGATTGAGAAGAATAATAGGATTTTATAACAGCTTACCTGTAAAACCCTTTTCTTGGAGTACATCACGGGACACAGAGCCACAGTAATTACTGTATGGGTTATATGGCACCTTCAGGTGATGGACACTGGCACACCCTAGACAGAAAGTTCAATTCCCCATATAACCCCTCCCCTTACCGGGAGTACTTCAGTTTTGTAGCAAAGCAATACACGTGTAACCAGAAAGAGAGGAGGGACCTCTGTGTCCCGTGATGTACTCCAAGAAAAGGATTTTACTGTTTTACTGTAAGCTGTTATAAAAATCCTATTTTATTTATCATACATCACGGGACACAGAGCCACAGTAATTTCTGTATGGGATGTCCCAAAGCAAAAAAAAAAGTAGGGTGCAATCAGGAGGACCTATACTGCTGCCTGCAGCACACTGCGCCCAAAGGCGATATCCTCGTGCCTTGTTACATCCACCTGATAGAATTTGGTGAATGTATGGACTGAAGACCAAGTTGCGGCCTTGCAGATTTGAACCATGGAGGCTTTGTGATGCACTGCCCACGAAGCACTAAAAGCCCTGGTGAAGTGCGCTTTGATTTGAAAAGGTGGAACTTTCCACTTCAAACCATAAGCTTGAATAATTACTTGCTGAATCAATTTGGCAAATGTGGATTTCGACGCTGCCTGTCCTTTCCTAGGACCTTCAGGCAACACAAACAAAACATCTGTTTTCTGAATCTGAGTAGTCACCTTTAAATAGATTTTGACTGCTCTCACTACATCCAAAGAATGTAGTGACTTTTTTCCATAGAACAGGGTTCTGGAAAAAATGAAGGTAGAATAATATCCTGGTTTAGATGAAAACCTGAAACCACCTTTGGCAGAAAGCTAGGATGAGGAGGCAACACTACTCTATCCTTGTGAATGATTAAATATGGTTCTTTACAAGAAAGAGCCGCCAACTCTGATACCCTTCTTGCAGAAGAAATGGCTACCAGAAAAACTAGCTTCCTTGTCAAAAAGACCAAGGGAATATGTCATATCACCTCAAAAGGGTGTTTCTGTAATGCCGACAGAACTAAATTCAAGTCCCAAGGGTTCAAGGGTGCTCTAACCGGTGGATTAAGCCGAGTTACCCCCTGTATAAAGCTTCGGACCAAAGAATGCGAAGCAAGTGGACGTTGAAACAATACCGATAAAGCCGAGACCTGGCCCTTGATAGTACTCAAGGCCAGATTCATCTCTAGCCCCATATATCTGACAATGCCACTGCTGTGGCATTGTCAGATTGAATCCTGACAGGAGAATTCTGCAACCTGAATGTCCAGGCCTTTAAGACTAGGTACGCTGCCCGAATTTCTAGAATGTTGATGGGCAAGGTCCTTTTGGTTCTGGACCATTTTCCTTGGACAGATGCCTCTTTCAGTACTGCTCCCCAACCCGAAAGGCTGGCATCTGTTGTTACCACCTTCCAGGTAACTGGTAAGAAGGATTTCCCTTTCTGCATATTCTCGGATATCCTCCACCAACTGAGGCTCTTGCGCACTTTTGGCGACAAACGCATCGGAAAATCTAGTGCTTGGACCTTCTTGTTCCAGGCAGACAGGATACTGTTTTGCAGCAGTCTCAAATGAAACTGAGCATAGGGAACTGCTTTGAATGAAGCCACCATCTTCCCCAACAACCTCATACAAAGGCGAATAAAAGGACCCTTCTTCGCCATGACCACCTGAACCAGCTCCTTTATGGCGCTGATCTTTGCCTGGGGTAAAAACACCCTCTTCTGGGCTGTATCTATAACCAAACCCAAGTACTTTAATCTTCTTACTGGCTTTAAAGAAGATTTCTCTAGGTTGAGGACCCAACCTAGGTATTCCAGGTAGTTGACTGTGGTGATCATGCTTTGGTCCAAGCGGGCTACTGACCCGTCTATCAAGAGCAGGTCATCTAGGTATGCTATTAACGTTATACCTTGAGTCCTTAATCTGGCCAGAGGAAGGGCCAGAAGTTTTGTAAACACCCGGGGTGCAGTAGCTAGACCAAAAAGCAAGGCTACAAACGGAAAATGAAGTTTTTATACTTCGAAACGCAGATATCTCTGGTGAACGGGGAAAATAGGTACATGCAGGCATGCATCCATGATGTCGATTGCTGCCAGAAGTTCTCTTCCTTGTAGGATGGAGACTACTGATCGGAATGATTCCATGTGAAAAGAGCGGATATTCAGGAGCCAGTTTAGATCTTTGAGATCTAGAATGGGTCTGACATTTCCATTTGGTTTTGGCACCGTGAAAAGGTTTGAATAAAACCCCAACCCCTGCTCTTCCATGGGGACCACCATGATCACTTTTTTACAAAAGTCTGTCTAACGCTTGAAAGAGAGACTTCTTTTTCTCTGGATCTTTTGGGACATTTGACCTGAGGAAACGAGGAGATGGGAATTCTCGGTACTCTAGTTTGTAACCTAGAGCTATTGTGGAGACCACCCATCTGTCTTGAAATTCCTCCCGCCAGACCCTTGAGAACTGCAGAAGTCTTCCCCCCTTCGTAAAGAGGCTTTAGCTTGTAGGTTTCCTCCTCCAGGACTTCTTTTGTCCCTGGTGTTGACCCTGAGATTTACCTCTTGAACCTGATGATGGAGGCCGTCACAACTGCCTGGAGGCTGTTGCCCCTGGCACTGGAGAAAGAGCCCGTTTAAATGAGGGACGTTTATTCTTTTTCTTAACTGGCAAAAGGGTACTTTTCCCACTTGATATCTTTTGGATATATTTGTCCAAATCCTCCCCAAACAGCTTTTCACCGCGGAAAGGAAAACCAGCCAGGAGCTTTTTGCATGGTGCTTTGGCTGACTAAATTTCAACCATAAGATTCTACGCATATGTACCAACCCAAGCGTAAGGTGAGAAGTTTGAAGAATAGAATCTCTGATTTCGTCAAGTGCAAAACATAAAGCCGCTGGCAGCTCTACTAAATCCTGGGCCTGCTGTTCAGGGAAAACCTTGAGCACCTGTTTCAAATGGTCTCTCAAGGATTGACATACCCCAATTGCCACCACTGCAGGTTGAGCCACTGAACCTGCCAAGGAGAAAATGTTTTTTTAACAGGAATTCCAATTTTTTATCAAAACAGAAACACACTCACAAGGGGTGTAGCTCCTCTAATGGGACTTTGGAAAGGGTCACTCCCAATAGGAGTACAAAAATGATAGAAGGTTTCAAAATGTGTAATATTTATTGAAAAAAGGTTAAAAAAGGATCACCATGACCTGATAATTATGCATAGATAAAAATAGATGCATACAAATGAAGGAAAATTATGAACATAGGACAATAACCAATTCTATTGTGAAAGTTGATTTACAGCAATAGACATATAACCCGACTAAGTTGCATAAATGTATTAAACGTCCGTCAGGCAGACCCATAGTATCTGGGAATGGCTCACTAACTGAAAATCTCAGTACATTTATTGATGGGCATCTGCGCCCTTTTGTGGTGAACCTTCCCAGTTACCTTCGAGACACTCTCCACTTATTACAGATCTTGGATGGACTTGGTCGACGTGGAGGCCTTATACAACTCAATACCCCATAACAAGGGTTTAAGCTGTATTCTACATATTATCCTGCAGGATAATAGATTTGATCAAAAAATGAGTTTTTTCTTTGTTCCCTTGACTACATCCTTCAACACAATCATTTTACTTTCAATGGCTCCCATTTCCTCCAGGTGCAGGGGATTGCGATGGGGACTTCTTGTGCCCCATCGTGTGCCAACCTGTACCTGGGGGAATGGGAGTGTATGATTAATCAGTCTGAGAACTTTTATGAAGAATGTGAGCCTTTGGCTTAGATTTATTGATGATGTCTCTCATATGGGATGGCCAGCAAGATCAACTTGAACCATTCCTGAAATGTCTGAATGTAAACAACTTTAATCTTACCTTTACAATGACTTCCAACAGATCTTCGATAACTTTCTTGGATGTGACCATCCACAAAGATGACATGGGCCGGATTAGTAATAGCTTGTATAGGAAACCGTCGGCTGGCAATACTATACTGCATGCCAGCAGCTTTCATCCTACAGCCTTAATTGCGTCCATCCCCTTTAGTCAATACTTAAGGACACGGAGAAACTGTACTGACAATATAACTTTTAAAAGGGAGGCGGATCTTCTTAGGGAAAGATTACTCCTACGTGGCTACTCCAAATCATGCCTTAAGAAGGCTTACAATAGAGCATTACTGAAAACAAGAAATGATTTGCTATACAATCCTTCTTCCAAAAATACCAAAAAAAAAATCCGATCTCTATCATAACGAGATTTTGTAACCAACATGAAACTCTCAAAAAAATTGAGATGCCGCCCGCACTCGGGGGGCATCCACCTGAATGCTGCACGTCTCCCCCTCCTCCTACCGCCCACTGTTGAGGCGAACCAATCACAGGTTCGCCGTTACTATAGTCAGCTGTATTTAACTATCTGATCCTCAATACCTACACCTGCTCATTACACTCCACAGATTACGCTGAGGACTGACAGGCTGCATGGTAAATCTCTCTACCTTTGCTAAAAAGGACGCTTCATAGCTTAAGTCATGAGGCTTACCTTTTGTTCATACACTTATATAGTTTGTTTTCTTCTTATGCTCTATACCTCTAGACTACCCATAGGTGTTAACCTCTGTGGGAATAATACGCTTTTCACAAGCACTCCTGGACTGACACCATTGATCTGTCCCTCCCTCCTTGGCTTTATGGTTCTGGAGTTGGTGATCCCACACACCTCAAGCCAAGTTCTGAGATATGTGTTTTTGGAGCTGATACCTGGCCATGTCTGTTAGGGCTGATATAACCTGTTACAGAGGTTTTTTTTTTTATATTGACCAAGCAATATTAGGCTTCTATTTGAAGCCACTCACTAAATTCTATACCTTTTATATTTCAGTGGCCGGGGCATATGACCAGCCAGCCCACTGGAACCGGCTCTGGCCTGTCCCTTCTATGAGAGGTGGATGTGTTCTTTTTCGGGGGTGCCCTTTGTGGAGCTACTGCACCCTTTGGTGTTCTCTGCCTACTTTGGGATCCAGCTCCTGTGCCCAGGCGCTTCTTCCCCACGCTATTATTTCCCTCCCCCCCGTACTTCCTCCTGCTTTTCTGTCTTCGGTCTCTGTGGAGCTGTGACGGATCAAATTCTGTTTATTGGATGCTGTGAATGCCCTGAAAATTTCACTGTCAACACAAGTGGTCAGTATTTGCATATACATGTCAGTTCAATAAATGCTGTACTTCATATTACATCTGTCAAGTCATCCTATGCAAATGTTGTATTTACTATATATTTTTATGAAGATGCCCTATCTCTGTTTACTCATTCCAGTTCTGTTCTATAACCTTTTAGATGTAAAAAATTCATTGTGACAAATTTCCGTCACCCCTGAAACGTCGAGTTATATGTCTATTGCTGTAAATAAACTTTCAAAATAGAATTGGTTATTGTACATGTCCATTATGTTCATAATTTTCCTTCATTTGTATGCATCTATTTATATCTATACATAATTATCAGGTCATGGTGATCCTTTTTTAGCCTTTTTTTCAATAAATATTACAAATTTTAAAACCTTCTATCATTTTTCTACTCCTATTGGGAGTGACCCTTTCCAAAGTCCCATTAGAGGAGCTACACCCCTTGTGAGTGTGTTTCTGTTTTGTACTATGTAGGGATGTGGGTCCACTCCCAATTTAAAACTCATATTGGAGCGACACCCTCTTACATATATCCAATTTTTTATCATTTGGATCCCTAAGCATTTGCGCAGGAGTCATCAGCCTCTTCACGGTCCCCTGAGGGGGATTCATCTTCCCTCACCCACTGTTCCTCTGCTTGAGGATCCTGGGTGGTAGAAGGGGACCTAATGCATTTTCTTCCACTCTGTGAAAATGTGATTAAAGCCGCTAACCTTTCCTCCAATCCAATCATAGCTGAGAAGAAAATCTCCTCAGTTATATAGACAGGGGCTGAAGTGTCGGAAGCAATTGCAGCCCCTGACGACCCCGATGGTTCACTCTGACCAGCCTTCCTTGGCCTTTTCAGGGGGGACAGCGTTGCAGAGGGCGACCCCTTTATGGTCTTGTCTTTTGAGGTATTTGTACCTCTCCCTCTGGTCATAGTGCTGAGCACAAATGTAGAGGTACTACCAAAAAAATGCACCTACTGTCCAGCAATTGCCGCTGCTATTAATGCTCAGCCTTATGCTAAGTAAACGTGCCCTGGGAATGCCTGTGTCAGCAACACTCACATGCCTCCCGTCTGCTCTGTGTCCCTCCTTCAGCTGTATGCACCTAAAAAAATGGCACTTTTTATAGCTTAACACAGCCCGCGTTGTGGAAGCTGAATCATGCCGATGCCCTGTTAAGCACCGCCCCTTCCTCCGACCTCCCACCGCGCCCCCGCCCCTTCAACTTTTTCGAGAAAGCCTGTTTTCCCGCGTGATTGGGCTCCGATTCGGGTGGATCGCATGTGGAGAGGGGCTGGGGTGGAGGAGAGCTGCTAGACGGAGAACTGCCGTAATGGCGGTGGCAGCGGGAGTGGCGCGGCATACCGCCGACTGGCCCATGCTCCCTCTGCCTTCTGGAGAGAAGCTGTCCAGGTGGGAGATATTCAAGAGAAAAAAAAACCCTTCCCACGTCTTACCTGGGGCTTGAGCTGGAGGAAGCGTGCAGCTTGAATGACACAGAGCGAGACTGACGAGCATGGAACAGGTACGTGCTCTTGACAGCTCCCCGGTGGCGACTTTAGGCATGACAACATTTACTTTAAAGGAGAAAACCCACAAGAATTAGAAAAATTCCTTAGGAATCTCCCTTACCTTATCCAGCTGCAGGGCTCTGTGGTAAACCAGACAGACCCAATCTTTACCACTCACGGTGGGCTCCGTTAAAAAACCTCCCAGGGGCCGGTGGCCCCTTTTTATCGTGGGATCCACACCCCTGGGCCTGTAAAGCACCCCGCCAGGAATATGGCTGAAAAAACCAAAGCACTTTGATCCCGGGGTCCAGCTCTCTAAAAAGAGAAGCGTTACAGGCAAAACCTCGTTTCTTCCGCCACGAGGCCCGGGTACCATTCAATTTGGCCTGAAAAGACACTTTGAATGGATCCGGATGCATGGCTTGCCCCAGCAGGATTTCTCCAGTGGAGCTCAGCACAGCACATCTTTACACGTGACCAACACCTAAGACACTGGCAAAAAAACTGCGGTACTCCCGGTAAGGGGAGGGGTTATATGAGGAATTGAACTTCCTGTCTAGGGCAGTGTTTCTCAACTCCAGTCCTCAAGGCACCCCAACAGGTCATGTTTTCAGGATTTCCATTATTTTGCACAGGGGATTTGATCAGTTTCACTGCCTTAGTGATGTTTCAGCTGAGGGAAATCCTGAAAACGTGACCTGTTGGGGCGCCTTGAGGACTGGAGTTGAGAAACACTGGTCTAGGGTGTGCCAGTATCCATCACCTGAAGGTGCCATATAACCCATACAGTAATTACTGTGGCTCTGTGTCCCGTGATGTACGATAAAGAAAAATGCACTTGATGGACTACTGATCCCAGTAAGTCTGATTGCAAATCCCGCCCACCCTCCTGGCTGCAGTGACTTGACACATAACACTCACAGTCTCTCCCTCTGGCTCTACATCCAACTCCTGGCATGTCTCTTCCAGAGCTTTTCACTGTGCTTTTTACTCACTGACACCTGGCCTGGATCCCTCCGGAATGACTTTCTCAAGACATGCTCCCAACTGTCTCTTCCAGCTCCTGTTCCAGGACACATCTCTATGACCGTGTAAAGAGAGGCTCCCTCCCAGCTCCTGAGCTCCCCGCCTGAGGTACACCCCCCCCCCAGAAAGGGGGTTCCCTCAGACATGACAGTCTAACACTCCATCATCCAGTTCACCCAGCCGACAACTCCTCCCCCAGCAGGCTGACCATGGGTGTATATATAGAAGGCCTGTCCCCTAGTTGGGGATTGGTCAGGGCTCCCACATGCACCCCATGTCACTCCAGCTCTCTGCCCTGCCTCCTTTCCACAACCTTCTCCCTGGAAACAGAGGAGGCGCCCAAGAGCTGAAGCACATGTCAGTCACCTACTGCTATAATAAATCACTCCCCTGCCCCCAGAGCAAAACAAACAGGCCTAGCTCACAGCATAGGCCTGCCTGAATTTACCTGCACTGGCAGCTTACACAAAACCTACACCTAGTACCTACCTACCTAAGGTAGCGGAAGCTACACTTGTAACATACAGCTTTGCATAATCTACTAATTTAGAAGGTAAATTCCAGTATTAGGTATTCAATAAAGTGCAACAATTATCCATTCCAAATGCCCATGGTGGAGCTAATTTATAAAAAGCCCAGTTATTCAAAACGTATCTGTAAGCTTAGGACAGAGCGGAGAAGGTTTAATTTCCCTGACAGGCTTTTACTGTCTGTGACCCATTGGAGAGATACCCCTCACTTCCTTTGAGTATAAGAAGTGATAGGAAGTCTCTCCAGTTGGGACACAGACAACTAAATCCTTCTTTTACAGTACAATAGTGAAATTTTAGAGAAGTTGTCACCAAGCTGGAACCTGGATGCAGCCCTTTGCTTGCCTTTAACTGGAAGTTCTGGAACACTATTTCTTCCAGTGAGACCAACTATGGGACACTATTCCACCTATTGACACAAATATGGACACTATTTCTCCCAATGACACCAATGATGGGGCATTATTTGTTTTACTGACAGCATTTTTAGGGAATGATTCCTCTCATCAACCACAGGCACTAGGCTATTTTTTACTTCCACTGCTCATAAACCCTGGGGCACAGTTTACTCTTACTGGCCAACAGTAGGGCATTTTCTACTCCAACGGACCAAGTTTGGTTCTCCTCAAGATTAAAGTACAGTGAATTGGTTCTTTGTTGATAAAGTTCGAGGAACCTTGTGTTAGAGCCTCTGTCAGGTTGTTATAGTTTTTGTGTCTTTCTGTTCCAGTGAAAACTACTCCCCAAGTTTCCTATTCTGCAATCACAAAGAGAGTAATCAGATGACATCTTCTCAAAGGGGTCCCAGACAGCAGTATAAATCACAGAAGTGAAAAAATGTTTTGTCTAGAGTTTCACTTAAGGCAAATAAAATTGGAATGTGGATTTGTTGCCTACAGCACATAACTGGTTGGTTTAATTTCCTCTGATCTTTTAACAGGGAATCTTATTGATTAGTTGCAGCTTTTATACCCTTTTCATTCAGTTTTTACCTATGAGCTCTCCTGTATATGCTGTAAATGAAAAGTCTTTAAACTGCTGTAGAAATTGGAGTGTTGCAAACAAAATACTGCCTACTCTGATCAGGTGGTGGTGAGATCAGTAGGTTGTTGAAGTTTATTGTAGTCTCATAGAAGTGTTTGTATGCCCTTTGCTCCCCATTAGATTCAGACTGTAAGATTACAGCTGTTTTTCGTAGCATTTTACATTTACCTTCTTCCATGTGTAAATAGGCAGAATGACAACACTTTAGTAAAATGTAATATATGTGCATTAAGTGATACAAAATGAATAAATAGGTGCCCAAAGCGCAGGGCTGTCTTAATGTATGGGCACCCCAGGGGCCCCAGGTGCAGGGGGCCCATGATAGTCCCGCATTTGTCAGGCCAGTCACGCTTTTTACTAAGCTGTCCCAGGTGTCCTGAATAGCATTCTGGAACCTGTACTGTGCCCTCCTGACACCCCTGTACTGTCCCTTCTGCCTCCACCCTTCTACTGTGCCCTTTGTGATTTGATTAGTCTTTGATTTATGGAATGCTTTTTATATTGTTCAAAATCAATTTTATTAAAAAAACTAATAAATATATGTTTAATTCTATCAACTATGAGAGCAGGTGCATACATTTGGGCAGGCTGGTAGGGACCCATGATGCTATTAAGGCGGCCCTGCCAAAGTGTATAGTTGTCTGTACAACCTGTATACTGTATAGTATATTCTACAACGTAAGGACTCATTCGGATTGCCATTTAAACTAGGGCCTTGCAATATGGCTCTGATCTCTTCAAAAGTGAGCCCAAAACACTGGGTCAGCCTGACAGCTCAGCACATGTACAGGTGGGCCAGCAATTGTGATGCTGACCATTCACTTCTCTCCAATGAGTACCCCCCACCAGGACAATGGTTTGACCATGGGCAGAGAACCATTCTTACCAAATAGGTAATGGATGTTTCTCTGCATCTATTGCTCGTGCCAACTGGGCATAAGTATCTCTCACCAAGGTAACAGAACTGGTAAAATCACTGAATTCTATTTCTTGAAAACTGTAGAGTCTGTAAGAAGACATGCAAATGTACATAACTGGGCTGGAGGCAGAGTGGAAATATTTCTGTTATAAAGCTGTTTGGAGTTAGTTATAAAGTACATGACTCGCCCAGCAGGAATTTGGGAGTGGGTTAACCTCATCCTGACCTAAACACTTCCCCACAGGAAAGAAAAAAATGTGTGATATGAAAAATTATTAATAATTAAATATAATATTTAGAGTAATATAAACTATTATGGTAACATTAGGAGAATATGAAAAGGCTTAATTGATATTGCCTCACCATTTCTATAGACTTAGCAATTTATGAAAAAGTCTAGTAAATGCTTTGATTTACTGGAGTGAGAAGTGCTTGATTATGAAATAGCCTAAAGTCAAAAATCTCCATTGCATTGAAAAACACATCCATTTTTTTTAAATGTAACCATCAATTATGTGCTCCAGTGTACTTAAAGTGGAAGTAAACCCTCCTATCGTTTTCAGCCAAGGAAGCCGCCATCTTGGCCTCTGTTTAATCTACAACTGCCATGATTCTGCACATGTGATCAGTTGTGACACCTCCCATTGGATGGTTTGACAGTTTGGTTGAGAGCATAACCAATAGGAGTGTTACATTTCCGGCACGTGCCGGAAAGGTAACTGTTTTATGGATGGGTTTACTTCCTCTTTAAAGAGGAAGTAAACCCTGAAGGAGTTTTACTTCCTCTTTTTCTCGCTGCTGCAGCCTGCAAATGTAAAGCATAATGGGCTAGTATGCATTGCATACTAGCCCATTATGTGCCACTTACCTGCAAAAGAATCCAGCGATGTCCACTGTGTAGGCAGTGTCCATCTTCTTGACTCTTCCTTCCGGGCCACGGACTCCGGCTCTGTGATTCGCTGGAGCCGCGTGACATCACTCTTGCGCATGTGCATGGGAGCCACGACTAACTGCATAGGCTAGGGAAGAAACGGCACTTAGTTTCGTTTCTTCCCCGCGCATGCGCCGTTGGAATTTCTGGCGAACTACAAGTGAAATATCTCCTGAACGGCACACGTTTAGGAGATATTTCCACTACCTATAGGTAAGCCTTATTCTAGTCTTACCTAATAGGTAAAAGTCCAAAAAGTGGGTTTACAACCACTTTAATTCACCACAAATGGCTATTTTTAGGTCATGAAAACAGCTAACTTAACCCTTTAGCGTTTTTTCATTAAACACACTGGAATAATAAAAAAAAAACATACAAAACCTCGTACACACGATCGGATTGTTGGCAGGCAAAGCGCCAGACTTTTGTCCAAACGATGTGTGCCAGGAACTTGTCTTGCATACAAACGGTACACAATTGTTGGCCAACAAACAGGAACGTAGTGACGTACTACGAGGAATTTCAGCTCTTGAGCACCACCCTTTGGGCACCTTCTGCTAATGTCGTGTTTGGTGAGCATTGATTCCGAGCATGCGTGTTTGTACTTTGGACTGTTGTGTGATGGACTTGTGTACACACGATAGGAAAATCTGACAACAGACCGTTGTCCGCCGAAAACTTACTAGCCTGCCATCCAACATTTGTTGGCCGAAAGTTGGACAACAATTGTCTGATGGAGCGTACTAACGGTTGGATTTTAGGCAAACAGTCTGTCATCACACAATTTCCTGCCGAAAATCTGATCGTGTGTACGAGGCTTTAAGCTGGCCATACAGGAATAGATTTATTTTGGTCAGCAGATTCCCCCACTCACACAAGATGAAATCCATCTGCTAGGCTATTGTATTCTGATAGCCGCAAACAGCTGATTGGCTGCAGGTGCTGTTTGGCTGACAATTTTTGGCTTGGCTCCTTTAACAAAAGTCAATTGAGTAATTGACTTTTGTCAAGCTGGCTGGGCCACCCACTGTTAACCACTTCAGCCTTGGAGGATTTTACTCCCTTCCTGACCAGAGCACTTTTTGCGATTCGGCACTGTGTCGCTTTAACTGACAATTGCGCGGTCGTGCGACGTTGTACCCAAACAAAATTGACATCCTTTTTTCCTCACAAAAAGAGCTTTCTTTTGGTAGTATTTGATCGCCTCTGCGGTTTTTATTTTTTGCTATAAACAGAAAAAGAGCGTCAATTTTGAAAAAAACGCAATATTTTTTACTTTTTGCTATAATAAATATCCCCCAAAAATATATAAAAAAGCTATTTTTTTTTCCTCAGTCTAGGCTGATACGTATTCTTCTACATATTATTGGTAAAAAAAAATCACAATAAGCGTATATTGAATGGTTTGCGCAAAATTTATAGTGTCTACAAAATAGGGGATAGTGTTATGGCATTTTTACTTTTAATTTTTTTTTATTAGTAATGGCGGCGAGCTGCAATGTTTATCAGGACTGCGACATTATGGCAGACACATCGGACATCTTTGACACTATTTTGGGACCATTGTCATTTATACAGCGATCGATGCTATAAAAATGCATATATTACTGTGTAAATGACACTGGCAGTGAAGGGGTTAACCACTAGGGGCCAGTGAAGGGGTTAAGTGTGTCCTAGGGAGGGATTCTAAGCCTCGGTTCACACCAGAGGTGGCACGACTTGCAGGTCGCCTCACCGAGGCGACCTGCACACGACTGCCCGGGCGACTTGCAAAACAACTTCTGTATAGAAGTCTGTGCAAGTCGCCCCAAGTCGCCCCCGAAGTCGTACAGGAACCTTTTTCTAAGTCGGAGCGACTTGCGTCGCTCCCCTTAGAACGGTTCCATTGTACTGAACGGGACGCTACTTGTCAGGCGACCTAGGTCGCCTGACAAGTCGTCCCAGTGTGAATCGAGGCTTACAGTTAGGGGGCTGGGCTTTAACACACATGACAGTGATCACTGCTCTCGATGACAGAGAGCTGTGATCTCTGTCCTGTCACTAGGCAGAACGGGGAAATGCTTTGTTTATAAACGAAGTATATGGTCCCAGCTAAAGACCTGGTTGGCCACTTACAGAAACATTTTTGTCTTGTTGCTGGTTACTTTTCACCAGTTTTTCTAATAGCCCTGTTATTTGTATATTTCGCTAAATATACAGTATACTTAGTAAAGCATTTGCCTTGCTTTGAGCTGCAACACATTAGAAACATTACCAGCATCTTCATGCCAGCACTGATGCGGCTCCACAAAAAAATGATTTGAAAGATTCCCCAGAGCATTTCCCTGGACCAGGAAAGCACTAAGACAGTACAAATATTCCCCAAATTACCCCTTTTTGGAAAGTAGACAGTCCAAGGTATTTAATGAGAGGCATGGTGAGTTTTAATTTTTAAAAGTTGTAATTTTTTCCCACAATTCTTTGGAAAATGATAAAATGTATTTATTTTTTTTTTTTCACAAAAATGTCATATTAACAAGTTATTTCTCACACACGGCATAGGCGTACTTGCAACGACACCCTAAAACACATTCTGCTACTCGTCCTGAGTATAGTGATACCAATGTGTGAGACTTTTTCACAGCCTGGCCACATAGAGAAGCGCAACATCCAAGGAGTATCTTCAGGCATCATCCACTTTAAGAACAGACCTTATTCTGACACTTTGTTTCCAAATAAAAATCTGTATTTTTGCTAGAAAATGACTTAGAACCCTCAAACATTATATATTTTTGTAGCAGAGGCCCTAGAAAATAAAATGGTGGGTTTTGCAAATTTTTTATGTCGAGGTATTTGTGCAACTGTTTTTCTAACGCAATTTTAGACACTAACGCATAAATACATTTTAATGAATTTAAATGCACACAGAGACATCCACATACCCACATTTTTGGGTGAAATATTAAATATGGTGTTGCGCCGGGGAAATAGGTACCAAACATGTCACACTTTAAAATTGTGCACGTTTGTGAAATGGCGCCAAATTTCGGTATTTAAAATTCTCCATAGGCAATGCTTTATAAGCCTTTATTGGTTATTAGTTTAGAGTTACACAGGAGGTCTGGTGCTAGAATTATTGCTCTCTGACGATTGCGGCGATACCTCACGTGTGTGGTGTGATCGCTGTTTATGTATGCGTATGGGACCAACGTCCCTTTGCACGAGAGCACGGGGGAACAGGGGCGCTTTAAATGTTTGATTTATTTATTGATGGGACACTGGTACACTAGCAGATGTTTTGTGCACTTGTACACTGTGACAGATGTTGATCGTCCACTGGCGGACACTGACAGATGTTGATGTCACAATGAAACACTATTGCAGATGTTTTGTGCACTGGTACAGATGTGATGGGACACTGTGACAGATGTTTTGTGCACTGGTACAGATGTGATGGGACACTGACAGATGTTTATGGGGACAGGGACAGTGGTGCTTGGCGTACTGTGTGTGGGGATCTGTGACAACTCTGTGTAAAATCATCCTTATATGCAGAGCTGTCACAGAGGTTGCAGATTCCCCAACTCCCCACATTGAGCTCTCACTTTGCTCAGTGGGGAACTGTCCCAGAGGCAGTGTCTCTGTTTACACTGTAAAGGCTGTGATTGAACACAACTGTCACGTGATCGGGAGGGCCAGTCACAGCACCTATATCCCAATCCCACCTTGTCTGGGTCCTGTGATCACAGCCATCACAGGATTGTCCTGCTGCGAGGCCTCACGGCCGCCCATTCTGACGGGTACATCCACTTAGAACGTTGAAGCTCCCAACCGGCTGTTTACGTACAGTTGATTGGAGAGGGGAAAACATATAAAGAAGTAGAGAAACTGATAAGCTGTTCAGCTAAAATGATCTCAAATGCTTTAAAATAGCAACCAAAATGGCAACGTGGAAGAAAACGGAAAACTACCTTTCGAATGGATCGAAGAATAGCCAAAATGGCAAAGACTCAGACAATGATCAGCTCCAGGGTGATCAAAAGAGGTCTGAAGTTACCTGTGAGTACTGTAACAATTAGAAGATTCCTATGTGAAGCCAAGCTATCCTCAACAAGCCCCCACAAAGGCCCATTGTTGAAAAAACAACATTTGAAGAGGTTACAATTTCCCAAAGAACACATTGACAGTCCTAAAGAGAAATGGCGCAACATTTTGTGGACTGATGAAAGCAAGATTGTTCTTTTTGGGTCTAGGGGCTGCAGACAGTGTGTCAGATGATCCCCAAACACTGAATTCAAGCCACGGTACACTGTGAAGACAGTGAAGCATGGTGGTGCAAGCATCATGCTATGGTGTTGGGCCTATTTATCGCATACCAAGGATCATGGATCCATTTGACTACATCAAAATGCTTGAAGAGGTCATGTTACCCTATGCCAAAGAGGAAATGCCCTTAAAATGGGTGTTTCAACAAGTCAAATGACCCCAAGCACACTAGTAAGCGAGCAGCATCTTCATTCCAGACCAACAAGATTAACGTTATGGAGTGGCCAGCCCAATCCTCTGACCTCAATCCAATAGAAAACTTGTGGGGGGTGACATCAAAAATGCTGTTTCTGAGGTAAAACCAAGAAATGCAGAGGAGTTGTGGAATGGTCCTGGGCTGGAATACCTTTTCACAGGTGCCAGAATTTGGCCGACTCCATGCAACACAGATGTGAAGCAGTTCTCAGAAACAGTGGTTATACAACTAAATATTAGTTTAGTGATTCACAGGAAAGCTATATGTTTAAGCATGTTTCAATTTACACAGTACATGTTTGAGTTTGTAAAAAAATGCAGACATTGCTATTTTTTTTGGAAAAGCCTAATATTTTTTTTTATTCACCTTCTGTAATGTAATAACAAATTTGAAACATTTTCTTTATGTTTTGAAGAAAATAGGAATTTAGGAATAATAATAGACTGTGCAGTTTCCCCAATGCATCTGTGTGTATGGAAATAAAAACTAGAATAAGGATTTTGAGCTTTACTCACTTTTAAAACACACTGCTATTATTTTGAACACAACTGTATATAACTTGCCGAAAACTAAACTCCGGGCAAATTTTTATTTATCATGTAGCGGGGCTGTGCCCGAACTACATGGATTAACTGCTCGTTTTTGTCTAGGGCAGTGGTCTCCAAACTATGGCCCAAGGGCTGGGCCACAGTTTGCTTGCTTTTATCTGGCCTTTTTCCTGCCACTGATGCAATACACTATTCCTCCCACTGACATCAACAAAGGGGCATAATTCCTGTTACTAACATTAACATTCTCCCATTGACACCAATGATAGGGCACTATTCCTCCTATTGATACCAACATTGGAGTACCATTCCACCCACTGACACCAACAATTTGGCACCATTACTCCCACTGACCCAAATGATGGGGGCACAATTCGTCCCACTGACACCAACGCTGCACTGTTTACTGCAACTTGCGACAGTAAAATTTCAACTCCCAATTGCCACAGCCCTGCACCCTTCTGTAGTCTGAAGGACAGTAAACTGGCCCTTTGTTTTGAAAGTTTGGAGACCCCTGGTTTAGGGGTTCGAAGACATGAGGTATACTCACCTACTCCTCCAATTTCCCAGGACAAGACCAGCCGGCTCCTGCCCCCCGCGATCCAGTGGTCTTGTGGGGTGGACTGGCTCTGGACATGAAGACGTCAGAAATAGTCCACCACAGGATGGGGGGTAGCTCCGTTTTCTGGGGGATCGAAAGGATCAGGTGAACATAGGCTTCACCTCGAGACAATATGAACAGTCAACCCATGCAGTGCAGACACAGCCCCACTGCATCGGGAAAGAAAAAATGTTGCCAGAAGTTGGGTGTATGCAGATACTGCTAGGTGTAGATGTAATACTTTGGTCAGCTTAGTTTTTTCCGGCATGGCAGGTGGTAACAGCTGCAGTCATGATCCTGATATCAAAATTTGCAGCTGGCTTTCCTGTACAAATGATCCAAGCAACATTACAACCGTCCAATCACTTTTGGAGGGTACTGAAGGGGGCTCTCTGCTGGGCCAGCTGAGTACAGAGGAGGGGAATGTACATCCATTCCCTCCTTTGTGACAAAGCTGGAAGAAATGAGTATTTTGTCACTTCTGGTTTCTTTTTCACAAGCTGTTACTGACTAGGCAAGCATCTGATCGAATCAATCTCTGTTTGATTAGATGCTTTTGAAGGCAGAGGAGAGATCTGGGTCTTATAGTTATTTATCACTTGTTATGGCAAAAAAGTTGATGCAAAAAAAAAGAAAAAAGTGTTAAAAAACAATAAAGAAAACAAATAATATTAAAAATTGTCCCATCCCTGCCTGCGCACACATGCAAGTTATGGCATCAAATGGTAGAGTGAGAGCAATCATTTTAGTGCCAGGCTTCTTTTTTATCTCGAAACTGGTAATCTTTAAAGGCTTTTAAAGTGTTGCTTATAGATAATGTACCATAGTTTGATGCCATTCCACGGGTAGTTTATCTATATATTACCTTGTTTATCTGTTATACAATTTATGCCTATATATACAACAAAAGATCCTAGGACCTCTCCCCCCTACCAGGCATTGAGGTATTTCATTTAACTTACAGACTGGGATGATATGCACATTGGTGTGTAACACTGTATCAACATAAAACCACTTGTATGTTTTTTTTTTCCCTATATATGCACTAGCATTTGGGTTTCTAGGTGGCGCCAATCAACCCCTTTTCTTCTAGTTCATGCACAATTAGTAGAGTATCCTTGTGAATGCTCTATATAGGGGAGGCAGCAACCTGTGTTTGTACCATATAGGCCCATCCTAAGCGCAGTTTCTTTACGTGTTGCTAACCATTCCACGGGTATGCACAAGACTAACCACTACCCACCGCGGCGATGCTGTTTAATGTAAAAACAATCCTAGCGGCTAAATACAAGAAAGTATAATACCCCTATTCTGGGCTCACCTGTTCCACCGCCTTACCATAGAGATGATGGAGGACCAGAATGTCCCTGATCATCTCTATGGTCTAAAAAAAACTTATCACTTCCGTCTTCCTTCGTCATTGGGCTTTTATGTGCACTGAACTGTGTTGCAGTGCATTTACATGCATTCTTGGGAATTTGCAGTGCAGAAAAATGCAGCTTCCTGTACCTTTTTTTTTTCACTACACTGCAATAGTGTGAATTATGTCCATAAGATAACCTGGATTTTGCACTGTCTGTACATTCGGAGTGCAGTCAAAAGTGCATCCAACTGCACCTGGTGTGAATAAGCCCTAAAACTCGAAAACAAACACCACATTCTGTCCTCCACCCATATGGATCTTCATTCATCAACAGATATTTCCACGCTTTCATAAATATGGCAGTTGCGCTTATGAGATCCCAGGAAGAAGAAATTTGCCTCTTCAATCACTGAGCCGTCTTCTGATGTTTATATGTGATTTCTCCACCAGCATAAAAATTGTACAACGTCCCTTACAATCAATACATTTCTTTTTATTTCTTGATCGTTATACTTCTTGTAACTTTCATTGTCTTCAAATGAATGCATATCGATGCTTATTGATTTGTTACCAATAAAAAATTTGAACTGAAAAATTGTACAACGTATCAAAAATATTTCCAGCAGATTACAGCAGTGGGTAGTGAGCGCTCCTGTTTGTGACTCACACAGCTGGCCGTGCTGTGAGAAGAGACACTGCCCGACGTACAGCTAAATGCCACTGATCAACACACACAAAGCCTGACAACTTGTTCCAGAGGGTGGCAAAGTACAATCCCAACTCCAAAAAAAAAAAAAGCCTGGGAGAAGGCCATGTTTACCACAGCGTAGTATCCCCTCTTCTTTTACCAACACGCTGTAAACGTCTGGGAACTGAGGAGACAGGTTGCTGGAGTTTTGGGAGAGGAATGTTGTCCCTTTCTTGCCTAAGCAAATGCTGCTCTAAAACCTGGATATAACTTTCAGCATTGATGGTCCTTTCCAGATGTGAAATCTGCCCATTCCATATATACCAATGCACGGATAACAAGCTGGAAAGTTCCTCTCCTCTGTAGTCCCAAAGATGCAGTGCCTATGGTTGCTAAAAAGGAATGTCAAATTCTAAATTTGATCGACCACAAAACAGTTTTCCACTTTGCAACAGATGATTTTAAAGGAGCTTAGGCCCAGAGAAGACAGCAGTGTTTCTGGATCATGTTCAGATATAGCTCTATCATACCATGAAGAAGCTATAACTTGCATGTTTGGATGGCAGTATTCCTGAGCCCATGCAGTGGTGTCCATCACAGAGTATTGCCTGGCTTTAATGCAGTGACCTCTGAGCCTGGGTTCACACTAGTGCGCTCTCAGTGATCGCATGAGATTCGCACCCACACTGCAGGTGCCGATCACATGCGATCTTTGAGCAATGCAAGTTCAGCCACACAGTTGTATGGCTGAACTCACATTGGATTCGCACAGAAATAAGTGCAGGGACTTGTTTTTCCCCGCACTAGAATCGGATCGCATGGGTGTTCTCACCTATGCGATCCGATTCCTGTGCAAGTTCACAGTTCACACTGGGGGTGTCATTAACTTTGTTAATGGCACCCACAGCGGTTCGCACAAGGCAGTGTAAACTGCCTGCGGGAGAGGAGCGATGCAGAAACTGGCGCTGGAATTTCACTGGTTCCCGCATTGCACTAGTGTGAACCTAGGGTAAGGGTCCAAAGATCACGGGTATCCAACATTGCGTTTTGGCCATGTCCCCTGCGCACAAAGATTTTTCCGGACCCTCAAATCTTTTGATCATTGTTGGGTTGATTTACTAAAACTGGAGAGTGCAAAATCTGGCACACCTGTGGCCAATTAGCTTCTAACTTCAGCTTGTTCAATTACAGCATTTGCTACCCCCCCCCAAAAAAAAAAAAAAAATTGATCCTGTTTCCTTAACCACTTCAGCCCCGGAAGGATTTACCCCCTTAGTTACCAGGCCATTTTTTGCGATACAGCACTGCGTCGCTTCAACTGAAAATTGCACTGTCATACGATGCTGTACACAAACAAAATGTATGTCCTTTTTTCCCCACAAATAGAGCTTTCTTTTGGTGGTATTTGATAACCTCTGCGGTTTTTGCGCTATAAACAAAAAAAGACCGACAATTTTGAAAAAAAAAAAATATATATTTTTTACTTTTTGCTATAATAAATATCCTAAAAAAAAATGTCTTCATCAGTTTAGGCCAATATGTATTCTTCTACATATTTTTGGTAAAAAAAAAAAAAAAAGAAAAGAAAATTGCAATAAGCGTATATTGATTGGTTTGCGCAAAAGTTATAGTGTCTACAAAATAGGGGATATATTTATGGCATTTTTATTATTTTTTTTTTTGGACAGATTGGACCAGTGACGTTATTACAGTTTTAATGCTAAAAATAGCCACTGATCGCTGTATAAATGGCACTGACAGAGAAGGGGTTAACACTATGGGGTGATCAAGGGGTTAGGTGTTCCCTAGAAACACCTCCCTACCTGGGGGGGGGGGGGTGTACTGACTGGGAGTAGAGAGAAATCGCTGTTCCTGATCACTAGTTGTTTGTTTACATTGACAGATCCTCATTGTGGCTCTCCGAGAAGTGATCGAGGGTGGCCGGCGGACTTCGTGGCCACTGGCAATGCACCTGCTGTAGTTGTTAAAGGGACCAACGTATAACTGCGGCGGCTGGTCGGCAAGCAGTTAAAGCATGAACAACACAGCTTGCGCTGTGTTATTTAGCCCCCTGTATCATCTAAAATACCTGGCTAATCCTGCCTGGTTCTGCCCTCCTCTCTGTAAATTGACCACGGTTTATCATGGTTGCTGAGCCCTGACACCGTGGTCAGTTTACGTGCCTCAGTCATTCGCAGCTCTCCTCTGCTCTCTATCCCTCCCCTCTCTGCCTGTCAGTTGTGTCTTTTCTGCAGGAGGGGGGGCAGACACTAACTGTTATTTTCAGACACTCATCTGGCTTCCTTAATGCTATGTGCCCAGTGTATCCGATTTATTAAAAAAATGTAATTCTATACTGTATTTACAGGCACAGCCCCCATGACCAGCCACCTCTCTCCTCCTCCCGACTGATGTCAGCGGGGGTTTCTCGGCCCCTCCCGCTGTAGCCGTCGGATCGGGAGAGGGGGCAGCGGCCATTCACGTTTTTATTTTTATTTAAATAAAACAGATACACTGGGCACATAGCATTAAGGAAGACGGGTGAGTGCCTGAAAATAACAGTGGGTTTACAACCACTTTAAGCTTTGACAAATCACCCCCCCCCCCCCCCCAAAAAAAAAAAAAAACAGGAAGTGGATTGGTTTCTATGCAGAGCTGCAAGTAAACAATGTACTGTATTTAAAGACAAGGTTTTTGCAATTTTACATTGAGGAACATTATCCTGAAATTGTTCGACAATTGTTAGACACAGCTTTTCACAGATTGGTTAACTTCTGCCCCTCATAACTTTTGAGACGCTCTGACTCTCTAAGATGCCCTTTTCATACCCAATCATGTTACTGACCTGTTGTCAATTAACCTAATTATTTGCAAAATATTCTTTCAGCTCTTCCTTGTTAGTACCACTTACACTACATTTTCTCAGTTTAAATATTTGATAAGTTTTCTATTGTGAATAAAACATGGGGCTCATCTCCTCCGTGCAGTTGGTTTTGCAAAAGCAGCAGGATCCTCCTCTCGGGTCCCTCTTCGGCACTCCTGGCTCCTCCTTCTGTTGAATGCACCCATAGGCACTCAAGCCGAGTCACAGCTCCCTGTGTCATTCAGACACGGTGCCCTGATCCGACCCTGCGCTATCTCTCTCCCCTAATTGGCTAACTTTGATTGACAGCCGCAGGAGCCATTGGCGCCGCTGCTGTGTCTTAGCCAATTAGTCCCGGGCAGCTAAGACACTTGTGAACATCGCTGGAGAGAGATGGGGCTCGGGTAAGTAATTAGGGGGTGCTGGGGAGGCTGCTGCACACACAAGGTTTTTTATCTTCATGCATAGAATGCATGAAGATAAAAAACCTTATGCCTTTACAACTTCATTAACAATAAGTTTATACAACTCTATGATACATCAATCATATCTCACCCCGGTGAGGTTACATGCTATGTACCGCATACCCACCCCTAAGGCAGAGGTATGATAGCGTTATGCTGAGAGAGACATGATTTTGGCTCGATAAGCTATTGCAATTAAATGGATCCAACCTACTCCCCTCCCCCCCATCTGTTCATAAGTGGATAAAGATGGTGAATCAGATACTGCCATATGAGAAACTCATTTATGAGCATAGAGGGTGCCCCAAGAAATAAGCAATAAGATCTGGGATACATGGTGGTCTTCCACCCTCACCATAATCAGTAACTAGTAATGTACAAATTATAATTGTCCCTTCACTCAGGGAAGCAATACAGTTAAACATTATGACCCAGATCCCCATTTGTTGATTTTGCAATTTCGTATGCCCAGAAGCATATCTGATATTTAACTTTTCTTTGGAATTCTAAGCAAAAGTTTTGTACATGTTTCTAATGACCTGTTTCATGTCTGTAAAACTGTATTTTGTACGTTATTGTGCTTATGTTGAACACTTTGTTGAATGTGTTAATGTAATACAGCTTTATCAATAAAAAAGTAAAAAAATATATCCAATAAAATCAAAATGTCATCCTAGATTTAGGCCACAATGTATCCTGCTATACATCTTTGGTTTGGGTGAAAGTTATAGCATCTACAAACTATAGAATACATCTCATTTCATGAGGCCCTAAAATGCTAGGACAGTATAAACCCCCTCCCCCCCTGTCCCCAAATGACCCTTTTTTGGAAAGTAGACAGTCTGAGGCATTTAGTAAAAAGCATGGTGAATTTGAAGTTGTACATTTTCACAATTTTTGGGAAAATGAAGAAATTTAATACATTTTTTTTAACAATTCCTTATTTTTTTTTACATACTGTCACCAGTGCAGTACAGCATCATCCTATGACTGGTGTGGTGGTGAGCAGGGACACCGACTGGTGACAGTATGTTTAAATAAAATAAAAAAAGAAATTAACATTTTTAAAAACTTTATTTCTATTTTTAAAATTTTTTCATTTAACTTTTTTTTACATACAGGTACTTTCACCAGGGTAGTTCAGTGTCACCATAGTAACACTATACTACTCTGGGCTGTTAGAATGAAGATTATGGCTACAGCTAATCACGTGGTATAGGGTGCTGTGACTGACCGGGATCTGCAATCCTCTGTCCATCACAGAGAAAGTGGGGGAGGGGGGTGGTGTTATGTTACAGAGCCTGCACATGCCATCCCACCGAAGTATATATACTGTAGCAGGTCGGCAAGTGGTTGAAATGGTACAATTTTCTCAATTTAAACATTTGTTGCATTTTCTATTGTGAATAAAATATGGGTTTATGAGATTTGCAAATCATTGCATTCTGTATTTATGACGATTTTTCATAGCATCCCAACTTTTTTGAAATTTGGGTTGTACTTAACTGTTTGAAGGGCTGCAGACTTTGTGCTTCATATTAGTTTCGTGTTTATACTAGGTGGTTAATTAATGAACTTACAAGCAAAATAAAAGTAATGGTGGTATTATTATTATACAGGATTTATATTAGGGTTGCACCGATACTTGTATACAAGTATCGGTACTCGTGCAAATGCACCGATACCTGAAACTGATACTTTCAAACTCGGTTTTTTGAGCTGTCAGTGGGTCTCCTCTGTTGACAACTGAAGTGTTAAAGAAGTCCGGTAATTGGAGCTGTCAAAAAAAAAAAAAGCACCTGGCAATGTGTATTAACATTATTGCTCAGCCACTGAAACACTAAAATAAAAAGAAACATTGTTTCTTTTTGTATCTTTCCGTTTCTTCATCTGCAGATCAAAGGGATGAGCAAATGTTCCTCTGTTTAACCCTTAATTTAATCGAATCAGCCTTAATTAACTCCCTATTCTCCTCCATTTAATTATTATTATTTTTTTATAAACAATTAAAACTTTTTTTTGTTTGCTTTGTTAGTGAATATTTTTACATATATATATTAACATATATTTACACATTTACATTGAAAAAGTGCAAAATTAAAAACAAATCAATTTATTTAATTTATAAATACATTTTTAATGCTTTGTACCATTGCTGCAGTGAAAATAAAACAGTTGCGGTAGGTATTGATAATTGGTATCGGCGAGTACAAAAAAAAAAAAAAAAAAAAAGTATTGGTACTAGTAAAGAAAATGGTATCGGTGCATCCCCAATTTATATAGCGCCAACAGTTTGCGCAGCGCTTTACAGCTTGGTGTTGCTTACAAAAGACAACTACATAGTAATTAAAGATCAAGCTATTAAAATTAAGGCTCTGTTTCCACTACTGTGAGTTGTTGTGTGACTTGACACATGTGAAGTTGCATAACAAGTCAAAATCCATTTATTTCAATGGTCCCCGTTCGAATTGGTGCGACTCAAGTCGCAGCGACTCCAAAAAAGGTATTTGTACTATTTTGTTCCAACTTCGGTGCAACTTGTTCTCCCATGGTTCTCACCAGTTGCATGACATTGCATCAAAAATCGCATTGCAAAGTTGCACTGTAAATCGCGCGACTTTGGGGACGCAATAGTGTAAACCGAGCCTAAATCGTCATCAAAGGTAATGGGAAGTTCACTGGTAAATAAGAGAATTACTCATTTCAAGGCATTAAACTGAACTGCTCATTAGAAGAGAAACTTCTTTAAAACTGTCAGGTCTCCATGGTGTCAGAAGTCACCCCAAAAACAGGCAGATTGCTTCCTGAGAATGATTAGTGGGGACATATCTTCTTGTCCCCAGGTGAGTCCTGGGAGCCCTGGAACCCACTGTGATAGAGGTCTTACAGTGATAGCTGTACATACCTGCTACCTACACTTTTCTACTGAAGAGTGAAGGATCTGGCCAGTTGCAGGGTGATCAGGAACATACCAACAATTGCACTTGATATTCATAATCAGAAAAAAAATATGCTATTTATGGCCAGCCTAAAGTTAACCCTTTTTTACAGTACACACATTAACGTATAGATTGTTTTCTCTAGTAGAATGTGCAATTCAGTTTGGTCCGAATAAAAATTCGGATGAATTTTTGGTTGTTTGGATGTTTTTAGTTGAAATTCATTAAAAATTTGTTTTGTTTATTCATTTTCTAATGAATTCCAAACTTTCAGAATGACTAGAATTCGGACTGGTCAAAAAACGATCAACCGATTTGAATTCTGTGTGAAGAATAGCTGGTTGTTAATCAGCGGGCTGGGAAGCCAGCCGCCACGTCCTTAACCACTGATGACTCATTAGCTGTCAGAGAGCTACCTCACTCACAGCTGAAATGTAAACAGAACAAGGCCGGCAAAACAAAAATGTTAAAAAAAAAAAAAAAACGGTGTGGGGGAACCCCACGCCAAAAAAAAAAAAAAAAAACGAACAACTTCCCACTTTAAGTGAAACACTAAAAATGAAAAAAATCCTTTAAATATAGTGCCTGGGGGGTCCTCCTAGTCTGCCTGTAAAGTGGCACATCTGTACCATGTATAGAACCTGCTGCAGCATGGAATTTGTAAACCCCATAACCATTCACATGGGGGGGCTTCCAGATTCCGATAAGCCCTCCGCAGACCCCCACAATCACAGCCCAGGGTTGTAAGGAAGAAGCCCTTCCTTGTCCCCATCAACAAAGCATCCCGCCCATATTGAGGGCATTTGGCCTGGTATGGTTCAGAAGGGGGGGCACTTGCTAGTTTGTCCCCCTTTTCCTGGCCTACCGGGCTGTATGCTCGGATAAGAGTCTGGTATAGATTTGGGGGGGCGGGTCCCACACCGTTTTTTTTTACAATTTTGACGCCGTTTTCAAATTTTCTATTGCCGGTGTTATGTTGATAAGTGATGCTCTGTAGGTATGGGACGCTCGTAAAGTGCAAATGCACGCGAGACATACAATCTTCTCATACTCTTGCTTTGCGATGAGTTCCAATGATATTGAACGCTCTCAATAGTGCATGCGCAGCTACGAGCGCCATTTAAAGAAAAGACAAAGCAGCATCTTTTCTTTAAATGTGCATGCGCTAGTCGAGAGCAAGCATTTCATATCGACAGAACGCCTGTCGCAAAATGAGTGGAACACATACCGGAAGATTGTATGTCTCAAGCACATGTGCAGTTTTCCCATATCGACATGACACTGGCATTGTTTTGTTTACATTTCAGCTGTCAGTAGGGAAGCCCACTGACAGCTGATGAGTCATCAGTTGTTAAGAATGCGGCGGCCGGCTTTGCAGCAGGCTACTTAACAACCAGCTATTCTTCACACAGAATTCAAATTGGTCGATCATTTTTCGTCCAATCCGAATCGTTCTAAAAATGTTGAACTCCTTAGAAAATTAATAAACGAATTCCAAAATTAAATTAGTAACAATGAATATATCTGAAACTAAACATTTTTTCCATTCTGCACAGGTCTACTCTCTAGTTCAGTTGGAAAGTATTACATTTGTTACCCTTTTATACTAAACCCTGTGCTGTAAAAGATAGACGTTGGTTGGTATGAGCAACGCTCCTGGTGGGATTTACATCATGGCACTGTTCAAAACCACATACATTTATGCAGTATACATCTATACCACAACTACACTTTACTACTGCTCAATAGAAAACCACAGCCAGGGTAAAAGTTTCTGAAGGTATAAGTAACCATTTTATTGCTTAGAATATCATTATGCAACATGGTTCAAAACGATACACATGAAAATGTTAAAAATATGCCAGCCCTGTAAAAATGCTGGCACAAGAGCTGGATGGTGATCTCACCTCTAACAAAAAAAAATAAAAAGGGTAAAATCTGGCAATACAAGTTTTTAAATTAAAAAAAAGAAAAACAAAGTCCAGAGACACACACATAAAGCAATGCAAGCTATTCGTAAGTGCTTGTCTGTACAGAACTACTTCATATTGCCGGTGGAAACTCAGGGGTCTGGGCAAGACTTGACATTAAATAGCTTGAAACAGTTCTTAGAAGAGCACCATTCACCCATTAGCCAGCCAGTTACAGTTTTTTTAGAAGCACAGTGAGGCATCATTCATATTAGTGCAGGCTCGCCAGCTCATAGCAGGTAATTACAGTAAACATTGTGTGTCCTGCATCTTTAATCCAATTTATTCAGCTGACTTGGAATGCAATCTTTCCTTTGATCACTGATCGATGTCCGTGCGTAGTTTTGGCGTCATAGTGGCTGCTGGAAGCTGTACCCTGCATTATATAGCCACAACTAACTCCTCCTGGAGTAATTCTGTACCCTTGCATTGGCACCACTTGTGCCCGAAAAGCACGATGGGAGTGGCAGGAAGAGGTAAACAGGTGTCCCATTCAAAATTAAGATATTTATATATTTAGTTATAACCTTGTGCTGAGGTTTTGGCATATACAGTTCGGCAGGGGTAAAGGGGTTGTTACATTTATCTTCCACTCAAGAAGGTGTCAGCACTTATGTTTCATGGCAAGCTGTCGAGAGAAATAACATACTATATTAACTTAGCTGGAGATTTGGTCACATTATTACAAAAAAATTGTTACAATGAAAACAAAAACGCAAAAAACAAACACCAAAATCTTCCGAAAACACAAAATAGCATGTTGCTGATGAGATCTGAGGCAATGTGTTTCTAAATATCTAAGTATGTGTCCAGCGTAACAATCTTACAGGAAAACACTAATGAGGAATAAAAAAGGAATACTGACCTATTTACTTGTCTAGATGCACATATGAGCATGATCAGTTTAATATATATTTTATTAGTGTGTGAGTTTAAAGAACAGTTTTTTTTGCAGCTAGACAGAGAAATCTACAGACCCATTTAGGAAATAGAATCATGAAAAATATGGAGAAGTATGTACGTGTTATCATGCCATAGAAGAAATTTCCTTCACAATAAAACTGGAAATGTATAGTTAGGAGAAGGAAGGTATGCATAGTTTTCAGCCTCGTTCACCCCATGGTGCAGAGACGTCAGTTTTCCTGCACATGTTCTGCAAGGGCTCAAAGAAAAGAATGTTTCTCTATGTGCCCTGTTCACAACACAGATGTTTTTCTGTGTAGGAATCTGCAACATGTATGCCGTTTTCTGAACAGTTAAAAAAAATTACATGAAATCAACATTGATGTGAATAGGGCACATAACTGACATGCATAAAAACTGATGTCTCAGCAAGTGAAATCTGCTCAGTTTTCCCATCCGTTTTCATGCATGTATGGTGTGAACGAGCAGTGTATTTCTACCTTGGCAGTCAAATTTGAGAAACCCCACTATATGTTTATGTGTTGCCATTCACACAGTATGGTTAATTTAATAAAATTAACCATATGCTGCTCTGCATATAAAATCAGCTTTCATTTTTTTTGTCAAAGCTTAAGGCTGCATTCGCACCTGAGCGTTTTCAGCTCATAAAACGCTAGTAAAACGCCCGAAAAAAACCCAACAGGCAAAATCCCATTGATTTCAATGGCACCTGTTCACATCTGAGCGTTTTGTCACCTGAGGCAAAATGCCTGAAAAACGCCTTAAGCAAAAAAAAAAAAAGAAAAAAAAAAGAAGAACATGAGCTTCTTTGGGGCAGATTACAGCCATTTTTCTGCTTTTTACATTGGTGACCTGTACAAAATCCTGGCAAAAACCGTGGTAAAAATTGCGGCAAAACCGCTGTAAAAACATGTGACTTTGAAATGCTCAGGTGTGAATGCAGCCTAAATGAACAAGCTGAAGTTAGAAGCTGATTGGCTACCATGCACAGTTCCACCAGATTTTGCACTCTCCAGCTTTAGTAAATCAACTGTATTAAAATAAATTAAAATTCTGATCTTTCTAGTTTTTTTGTGAAGTACATTTGACATGGAACTCTATGCGCAGCTTTCATTTATTAGAATAGCTTGCAAAGTGCATTAACATGCAATGTACTACCAAAGCCTTGCATCTTTATCCCTTTGTTAGGAGAGTGTGCAAATCTAATTTACAACTAATATTGAGATCTGACAGCACAGTTCAGACCGGGTTAATTATGGTAAATAAAACTCCCCAACCCCTTCTTAACACACACAGAATGGGAAAGCTAAATAAGATTTTTCAGCAAGTAAAAATATAGGCAGCATTTTTTAAAATCATTTCTTTAAACTTCTGCTATGTGAATGTGCATAAAGTGGGTGTTGTTGAGACAAAATTTAAAATATACGAAGTACTCCCTTCATTAGCTTAATAGGAGAGTGTAGGAAAAGATTTTGTATGTATTAAAGATGCTCTATGGTGCAGTACAAGATAGAGACAAAATAAATATAGATGGGGTTGACTACCCTTTAAAACACCTTTATAGCTGTACTATGTGTATAAACACTATATTGCCAAAAGTATTGGGACGCCTGTCTTTATACACACACACGAACTTTAATGTCATCCCAGTCTTAGTTTGTAGGGTTCAATATTGAGTTGGCCCACCCTTTGCAGCTATACCAGCTTCAACACTTCTTGGAAGGCTGTCCCACAAGGTTTAGGAGCGTGTCAATGGGAATGTTTAACCATTCTTCCAGTAGCACATTTGTAAAAGGTCAGGCACTGATGTGGACGAGAAGACCTGGCTCGCAGTCTCTGCTCTAATTAATCCCAACTGTGTTCAATCGGGTTAAGGTCAGGACTCTGTACAGGCCAGTCAAGTTCCTCCACCCCAAACTCGCTCATCCATGTCTTTATGGACCTTGCTTTGTGCACTGGTGGGAAGTCATGTTGGAACAGGAAGGGGCCATCCCCAAACTGTTCTCACAAAGTTGGGCGCATGAAATTGTCCAAAATGTCTTGGTCTGCTGAAGCCTTCAGTGTCCCCTTTACTGGAACTAAGGGGCCAAGTCCAACCCCTAAAATACAACCCCACACCATAATGCCCCCTCCACCATACGATTTGGACCAGAGAAGAAAGAAAGGTCCATAAAGATATGGATGAGCGAGTTTGGGGTAGAGGAACTTGACTGGCCTGCACAGATTCCTGATCTCAACCCAAAAGAACACCTTTGGGGTGAATTAGAGCAGAGCCGTGCCTTCTAGTCCAACATCAGTGCCTGACCTCACAAATGTGCTTTTAGAAGAATGGTCAAACATTCCCATAGACACACTCCTAAACCTTGTGGACAGCCTATCCAGAAAAGTTGAAGCTGTTATAGCTGCAAAGGGTGGGCCAACTCAATATTGAACCCTACGGACCAAGACTGGGATGCCAATTAAAGTTCATGTGTGTGTAAAGGCAGGTGTCACAATACTTTTGGCAATATAGTGTGTGTGTGTATATATCTGCAAGTTAGAACAGCATTTTCTATTTTACAACATTAGCTGAGAGATTAATATCCTCAATGTGAAAGAAAATTCAGCCTTTACCGTATATATTTTTTGGTATGCATATGATTGTGATCATCCTAATTTTAACAACATAGTGTTTTAAAAATGTTGTTTCAATATACTGTACATTTTGTAATTATAGAACCACATGGCAAAATGACACTTGCACACACACATACACTATATTTTTTCTTCTTCCATCACTGTTACCCCACTTAACCCCCCTCCCTATGACATAAACCTCCTGCATGTGTCAAAGGAAGAGCTGTGAAAGTCATCATTCTCAGGTCTGTGACGATATCCCCATGCTCTTATATAGCTGCAGACAGTAAACCATTAATACAACTTCCTGTCCACCACTGCGAATGAATGTACATTAAGAGGAACCGCAAGACGCTTTATCAAGTGTTTCCTGAAATGCTGAGAGCACAAGGGAGCCATCACTGGCATATCCTATAAATAACTTGCACAGCTCATTGTCACTGCAGTAGGGTCCTGACTGTGGGGGGGGGACAAGTTATGATCACCTTGTGCGCAGTGTCTGCAAACTGTTGTGCGCTGTTCATCATCTCAGCTGTAGATTCCTCTGCTCGGCCCAGTCGTTCCCCACGCTCATTAAGGGCTTGGCTAGCTTTCTGTACAGCACTAGTTACACTGTCTGCAGCAGAATGAAGTATACTGTTTCCTGTAATGCAAATAATATTCTGGATAAACGATACATTATACAAGGAACATTGGATTTTTAATGTATTATTTATTGTAAATGCAAATAAAGTATAAACTTCATGTTTAACATATTAAATCTCACAGTGCAGTAGTAACGCATTATCAGGTTTAATAAAACATTCTCAGCCATTAGAGAGATAGTGAAGATTGGAACTAAAAGTGCCTTTGTAATAAAAAAGTAACTATACTGTTACACTGCACCTTGTACTTTGTGATATAGAAATAAAGTTTAGGGGTGCTAGTATTTAATCTACTAGTGTCTTCAGCAATGAGTCTTAAAATGTGTATAAAAAGAAATTGGGAATGAGGCTGAAGTGTCTTCCAAATGTATCTTAATGTCACTTCCTGGTATCCCTTTAGAAATGCATCTGAATCCCTGCTCATACCAGCTAATACTGAGTAGGTGGCATAAATGTTTAAAAGGGTGGCACGAATGCTTCTTTTAAACAACAGAAAGAAAGTACTGCAGTCTTCTCCTCCTCCTATTGAACATTTTATACATGTTTCTAAACACATCACTGAAGGCATTTATGGCATAGTAAATTAAAGTGATTGTAAAGGCTCATTTTTTTTATAAATAACAAACCTGTTATACTTACCTCCTCTGTGCAGTTAGTTTTTCACAGAGCAGCCCAGATCCTCCTCTTCTTGGGTCCCTCTTTGCTGCTCCTAGCCCCTCCCTTCTTTCAGTGCCCCTCAGCCAGCAGCTTGCTACAAGGGGCACCCAAGCTGAGTCAGAGCTCCGTGGATCCATTCAGACATGGAGCCCCGACCTGGCCCCGCACCCTCTCTCCACTGATTGGCTGACTGACTTTGACAGCCGTTGGAGCCAATAGCGCCGCTGCCCTGTCTCAGCCAATCAGGAGGAGTGTTACTGGATGACTGAGGGGATCGTGGACATTGCTGGAGAGAGAAGGAGCTCAGGTAGGTAAATGGAGGGTGCTGGGGAGGCTGCTACACACAGAAGGTTTTTTAATAGAATGCATTAAGAAAAAAAAAAAACTTCTGCCTTTACAACTCCTTTAATAAACTGACAGTTCTGGTCAGTGGCAGTGTGCCCTGACCATAGCATGAATCTATCCATGGCCGCCGCTGCCACCCCCTATTCAGACGTCCAGCCCCTTTTCTGACGCCGGGCACATGAATTACAGCAGCGGGGGTTGAAGCGCCTGATTAGAGCCATAGGCTCCAATAGGCTTCAAAAAAGGTGGACTCGTGGCGCAGAGCATTGCACTCGGACACCACCCAGATGTGTTATTTGCTTTTATAACACTGAACCACCTCTCGGCCAATCAGGAGGTGCAGGTCTAATACCCATCACCTGATTGGCTGACGGCACAAGCAATCCCATTGACCACCAGCAGAAGGCAAGAAGAGACGCATGGTACAGGAACTGCTGCCTGACCCACAGCTCGATGGGGTAAGTGCTGGGCAGACAGCGAGTGTCACAGTTAGCTGCATATGATGGGCACAGTGAGGCTGCAATTGATGTTTTTGTTTCAGTATTTTTCCGTTCGTTAGTGCCCCCCCAAAAAATTTGAGCACCAGCCGCCACTGGTTCTGACGACAGCTGTAATAGGGCCTATGCCAATGAGCTTTGGGCATTTGTTGATGGCATCAGTTTCACATGCTTCTGACATCATTCAAAATTCACTGACCGGTTTATTTGACCTGCTTCAAGGAGGTTTTGCATTCATATTGACTTGTATGGGAATGCAAAACTTGTTTTATGTGAACAAAAGCCTGTTGTCACTGGCCCTTATGGAAACAAGACATTTGTAGTGAAGGGAACCTCTGAGCATCACATCAGATGAAAGAGAAATGTAATGGCTCAAATCAACTTGGTTGATTTGACTGGTTACTGTAAGGGCTCATGCACATGGCCTTAAGGTGGCCATCTAGTGACCAGAGCCTCAATATAAATGTTCATGTGACCTACATACAGCCACCTATAAACAGAAATCTGTATATCTAACAACTATCTGCGTTTGGAACATACCTCTGCCTGCATGATTTATGAAACCCTGGTACATACCTACATACAACTGCATCTTCTAATTGAGCAGCAGCTGTGGGTTCTGGGAAGGTTTTATGGAGGCTCTTGGTGCTGTACAGCACCCTTATGGCCATAAGCAGGAGCCCTAAAACTTGTTAAAAATCCACTTATTTTTAATAAGTAAGGTTTGGCTACTTTGGTTTGTGGTGGTTATCATGGTGTCAGCACTAACCCCCCCCCCCCAAGCTTGAATTTATCAAATTGGAATCAAATTTTTACCCTATTCCAGAAACAATTGAGTACTGTCCAAGATACTTTATTTGCACTAACATACAATTTTATAGGACAAGCTTTCGGGGTTGTACCCCCTTCAAGGTCCAAGCAGTACTAAGTTTTGGCAGAATGTTACAACTTTGTCTATTAGTACTGCTTGGACCTTGAAGAAGGGGTTACACCCCAAAAGGTTGTCCTGAAAAATTGTATTTTAGTGCACATTAAAAAAGTGTCAGGGACAGTACTCAATTGTTTCTGTCACAAGTGCACTAATATGGCTACAATCACCTCAAGCAAGATAGAAGATATCCTATTCCAGAAGTGAGTTGAAAGACATTTGGTATCCCTTGCAGCAGGGATTAGGCTGAACACCTTTAAAAATTGACAGAACATCAGTAAACAGTAGAGGGAGGTTTTTAATATATTTAAAAAGAACTCCATCATAACTATAAAAAATGTGGATAAGGGTTGGGCTGTAGTAGTCCTAAACTCAGTGGCGCCTGTTTTTTTTTTTTTGGGGGGGGGGCAAACATCCACCCCCGGCAGCACCTCAAGCGCCCCTAGCCCCCTCCTTTCCCGTCCGCTGTCTTACCCCCCCGAACACTCATTCGCTATTGTAACACACCTGGATGGGCTTGGAGTGCATTCTTGGCACCCCGAGCCCACCCTATTTTGAAGCCTATTAGAGCCTCTCGCCTCAGGTACACCCTCCCATTGGAATCTGGCATCTTGAAACGGGACGGACACATGGATTTGGGGGGGAGGCCTCAATGGACGGGCTGCCCCTGCTTAAACCCCTGGGACCATCATAGGGATCAGCAGATCGCGGGTGCCATGCAGGACTCCTACAGACTGTCAGTGTAAGCTGTCTGTTTATACATCGTACAGGCAGGCAGTTTCACAAAGACAGGAAGACTTAATGAACTACCACAGTGCTCAACAGCGCCCTGATAATTCATTGAAAGCTACAAGCCGACAGCCACAAAGGATGTCATACTTGTAGTCCATCGATTCACAGGGATCTGCGAATCAATGACAGCTGTGTGGTAGAAGCCCTGCACGGCCACACTCTTTTGAAATAGTGACAGCAGGTATGCGGAGAAGATCTCTGGCCTACTTTCATAGAGAGTGTGAGGATTGGGAAGTGGCTGCAGGGGGAACATTTTACACCTTAAAAATGGGTGGAACATGTAACATGTTCCAAAAGGTGAACTCATCCTTTGGGGACACCAAACGTGCAATCCAGAGAGGAATGGAACATCGATAGTAAATGGCTTACTACTTCTGCATAACTCATGATCTGGGGCTGCGGGCCTTAAAGGATCACCTTTAAAGTTCATCTTTTTTTACAAAAAAACAAAATGTACATTTTTTTGCAGGTAAAGCCTGTAAAGCATTGCACCAGCAATCTGCAGATTGTTGATGCCATGAAGGCCTCCTGCAGACCTGTCAATGTATATGCTTGTTTGTACCTCGTACAGGCAAGCTGATACACTCTGACAGGAAGAGACAATGAACTACCACAGCACAATGGCTATCAGGACCTGTAGTTTTCCACTCACAGAACACTGAATGATTCATGTAGGTAGGCGGAGATGTGTTGGCATGATCATTTGGTATGGCGATTTAGACATTATGCAGAAATGTATGTTTTGCACATTGTTTTGATTGACTAGTGTGGTTCCAACTTTCCATATGCTGACAGACACAATTATATTTCTATTTTTTTTAATTAAAAGGAGAAGTATTGCCAAAGCTCTTTTGGCCATACTTTTCCTGTGGGTCACAGGAGTACACTTAGTTCTGCATGCCTAAACAGCTAAAGCCTGTTGTTGGCTGAAGTCAAAGAGCCGATCCAGCTCTTTATATATCCTGACAATCCACCCAGATGCCTGGCCAGCAGCTGGCTCTGCATCTCAGTGTGTTGCCGAGAGCCTGAGCCAGCTGCCAGCCCCCTGCCCAGCCTGGCGCTTCAGTGAGTGCTGGAGAGGCAGAGCACAGAGCGGTGACTGACAGTCACCATTCTGTGCTCACAGCAGACTCAAGAACTGAGCAATCAGAGGTCTTTGATCGCTCAATTCTTGGTATAGAGCCGGCAGGGGACAGCTGCAGCATCGGATCGATGCTGCATCTTCATAGGTGTGTTTGAAGGTTTGTTCTTTTTGAATCCCCCACTTCTCTTTGAAATTAAAGTTAAATGCAGCAAATAGAATGTAAGCATTAACGCCCCTTGGAAAGCTTGCAACCTTGCAATGCTTTAAACACATGTCCCTTTTATAAGGACTTGACTTTGCTCACTGTTCTTGATGGTTTCTGTTATATAACAGTCTCCCCTTTCTCTCCCCTAGCCATCCTCATCTCTAAGATTAAGCCTATTATGGTAAATTGCATCGGAAGGGGCGGTTCATATGGTGGGGACACTGTTTGTGGTACAATACATTTTTTATGAAAGGGTGACATCATTGATGTGCAGCCTATTTTCTGTTGTCAACTTACTGCAAGTTGTGAAATAAACATTCCTTTTTTCCAAAACTAACTAAAATAACTCAGGGTCAGAAAATTATGTAACAAAATATTGTCCCAAAAACAGAAAATGTCTTAACCTGCACCATGCTTGTACTTGATTTCATCACCTATACCACCCTATTCTGAGTGATGTATAAAATGCCTCTTCTGACATGGCATATGTGAGCAGAAGTGCTGTTTTTAGCACCATCCACAACACCTTTAGGGGAAGAGGGTGACTCTAAGCAGTGATGGCACTCCATTAGAATAATACATTTATTTGGGCTTAGGTGACAGACTCCTACAGTAGCTGGTCATAGTGTTTACATGGGTGAAGATTAAAAAAAAAACTATATCCATATCCAGTTTCAATAAAAGTTCAGGTTGGAAAACTTGGCAGTTTCATATAAAGCCCGATTATGGCTAGTCATGCTTATCTGATACTACAGCAGATAAATGCTGACTACGGTGCCATTTCATTTCTTCAGTCAGCTAATGGTCATGAAACTTACACCAGCAATAATGCTGTCAGACCATTTGTGACTGAAATGGAGAAAGCAATGAGCAATGTTTACACCAGCACCAGTCCAGTAACCTGAACACATCCAGACATGATGTCACACAATAAGTTTAAGGTGCCTTAAAACAGAGAAAAATATTGTTATTGACATTACTTAAATGCAAAATTTTAAACGTTGGTGACTGGTTATGTGAAATAGCATTTTTATCTTATAGGATAGAATTTATAAAGGCCTTCTCCACTGGTGGGTAAAATTACCAGTGCCTCCTATACTGTATAGCTCTCAGACTCCACCATTTGGGAATGCATCTTTGTTGTTTGATACAAAAGAAGAGAAAATCCCCTATGGTGGACTTTAAAGGCACACTTAATTAAAATTAAAGAGTATCGAAAGTATTACAGTAAAGAAAAATATTTAATAGTTAAAGACAGTAGCTAAAATATGCATATGAATACAGAATGTATCAGATCATAGCATTGTCACCATATTCTGAAAAGACACATATGATCCTCTTGCACCCAACGCGTTTTAGAGCACAGTTTTCTCCTTTTTCAGGGATGTATATTGAAGAGGAAAACATATCTATAATATAGTTTGAAAAACAATAAAATGTCTGGCAATATAAAGTTGCGTTGGAAATAACAGTTGTAGTATTAAAGAATACACGTACATATATTTTTTAGGTGACAGGGTGGATTTAACATTCCATCATATTGCGTTTAAAAACAATATGATGGCTTTATTGCATCTTTGTGAATATTTGGGAGTGCATAAAAAGTAGGGACTCTAGGAAAGTTTTATGCCTTTCATTGCAGGATCTCTCCACTCTCGGCCCCAGCGAGTCCTCCTGGCCATTCCCCTTCTGTGGGATGTGGAGGGAGCGATAAGTCGGCTCCATGGGAGATATAAATACTAGAGTCCCAAAAAAACTCTTTATAATGCTTAGGTTATTGAGGTAGAGAATCAACAAGCACAACTCCCACTGATATATGGAAGAAAACAAAGATAGTGGCTAGTGTGTCCTAATAGATAAGGCACCTCATCCCAAGAATTTAAGTATTATGGGGAGCAGAGTTAAGGGGATTATTGCGGTGCCAGCAACAACTCAATACAAAAGGTATATAAAAAAAAACACATTTTATTACAATGTATTAAAAACATTAGTACATTTCGTTGAACCACATATAAAAAGGAGCACTTTACAGTATTCTATTGATTAAAGAAGGATGATGGTAGGTATAACAGCAGGTCAATTCTTCCCTACTAGTTTCACCAAGGCATTGGCTTTGTCAGGGGAATAGAATAAGGAGGCTTCATAAAAATTGTAAAGAGAAAAAATAAATTAAAAAACCTATAGCGATATAACGCTCCCTTGTATTACAAAGAAGAGGGTTAAATAGACTCTATACATATCAAAACCACAAAGGTTATTTAGTAGACAGGGCCGCTGTTAAGACCAGAAATGTATGGACAGACCGATTAAAGCAGGTGCGCCGATTAATTAATAGAAAGTTAGCTGTATAAAAGATGAAGATAAGATATTTTTAATCAAGGTAAGACTAAAAAATAAGGAAAAAAAAAATTTAAAATTACAGAGATAACCTGTATATGAACTAAGAGTGGCTTCATTATGTATTATGTACAGATGAAAAACGTACCCTGGAATATAATGGTGTAATCCAGGGAATCAATGGGCTCTTTTTTTGCCCTCTGCAGCCAACTACATGGCAGTGAAGGGTTATTGCCCTCTGATACTGGACTGCACTGGCCTTGCCTCGTTGGGCTGCCGGGGTATGTTTGTGTATATGGGGATGTTTGGGACACAATTCCATCACATGGGATCATTCCCGGGGTGTTGGTTCTTTGGGAGGGGGTGGTCAGACTCTCGGCACCATGCCGCCAAATCATTCAGCGATACGCATCATGTTATTGTTTGCTCACTATTTTTTGTACCATATTTATGTTTCTGTTCTTTTTTTCTATAGGAGCCACATTGTTTTCTATTATACTCTATTCCCCTGACAAAGCCAATGGCTTGGCGAAACTAGTAGGGAAGAATTGACCTGCTGTTATACCTATCATCATCCTTCTTTGGTCAATAGAATACTGTAAAGTGCTCCTTTTTATATGTGGTACAACAAAATGTACTAATGTTTTTAATTCACTGTAATAAAATTTGTTTTTTTTATATACCTTTTGTATTGAGTTGTTGCTGGCACAGCAATAATCCCCTTTCCTCTGCTCCCCATAATCCCACTGATATATGTATCCTTCTTGTTTTTAAACGCAATATGATGGAATGTTAAATCCACCCTATCACCTAAAAAATATATGTAAGTGTATTCTTTAACCACTTCAATACCAGGCACTTAGACACCTTCCCGCCCAGGCCAATTTTCAGCTTTCAGCGCTGTCACAATTTAAATGACAATTGCGCGATCATGCTACACTGTACCCAAACAAATTTTGTTCCCACAAATAGAGCTTTCTTTTGGTGGTATTTGATCACCTCTGCGATTTTTATTTTTTGCGCAACAAATAAAAAAAGACCAAAAATTTTGAAAAAAAACAAGTTTTTCTTTGTTTCTGTTAAATTTTTTTGTAAATAAGTATGTTTTCTTCTTCAATGATGGGCACCGATGAGGTGGCACCAATGAGGTGGCACTGATGGGCACTGGTATGCGGCAATGATGGGCACTCATAGATGGCACCGATGGGCACTCGTAGGTGGCATTGATTTTTACTTATGGGTGACACTGATGGGTACTTATGGGTGGCACTGATGGGTGGCATGGATGGGCACTGATAGGTGGGCACTGGCAGGTGGCACTGATGACACTGATTGGTGGCATTGCTGGGCAGAACTGAAATATAATGGTGCCAATCAGTGCCCATTTGTGGGCACAGATTGGGCACATGTGGATAGCCATGGGGTACATACCTGGCCATCCACATGTTGCCCCCTTCCCTGGTGGTCCTAGTGGTGTCCCTGGTGGTCCAGTGTGGTCATCTGAGGGGGCTGTGCTGATAAACAATCAGCGCAGACCCCCCCCTGTCAGGAGAGCCGCCGATCGGCTTTCCTCTACTCGCATCTGTCAGACACGAGTGAGGAAAAGCCGATCAACGGCTCTTCCTATTGACATCGTGATCAGCCGTGATTGGACACGGCTGATCACGTGGTAAAGAGCCTCCGCCGGAGGCTCTTTACCAAGACCGGTGGAGCGGTGTGTCAGGCTGACACACCGCTCCACCGATCGCCGCGATGCGCGCCCCCGCGGCGGCATGTTATCCTGTTGGACGTCATATGACGCCCAGTAAGGATAACGGAACCACCGCTCGGCCGTCAATCTGCTATAGGCCGGGCGGGAAGTGGTTAATTAATTCTACAACTGTTATTTCCAACTCAACAGACATTTATTGTTTTTCAAACTATATTATAGATAGGTTTCCTCTTCAATATAAACCCCTGAAGGAGAAATGTACTCCAAAACACGTTGGATGCAAGAGGCTCATACGTCTTTTCAGAATATGGTGACAATGCTATGATCTGATAACACATTCTGTATTCATATGCATATTTTAGCTACTGTGTTTAACTATTAATAAATATTTTTCTTATTGTAATACTTTCAATACTCTTTAATTTTAATTAAATGTGCCTTTAAAGTCCATCATAGGGTATTTTCTCTTCTTTTGTCTCCAATACTGGATGTGGCTCCACAAATGCATAGAATTACCGTTCTGTTTCCTTCGTTGTCTGATGAACTCACCTGAGAACAGCCTGGACTGGCAGTTGATGAACTCAGGCTTTTGGTCTGAGAGGTATCTCTGGCATGTGTGATACAGGATTTGGAAGAAAGTAAATTTCTCAGAACCTGAACCCGCCACCCATTGATCAAAGCCATTATCAAATTGAAGGTCAAATTCTGGAGATTCCTGTAAACAAAAGAAGATGAAGTTGTAGGTCATGTATTGAAATGAATTACATGTCATGTAAACATCTACTGCTATTGCTTTCAAAGCGGGGCACCTGTGTGTTAGTTTCTTTTTGTTTAGCTACATGGCTGTACACCTGATAGAATACACTGATCAGCGGCTGTTGGCAATTGGCTGCAATTGCTGCCAATATAAATTTGTCCCCTTGACAGACACTGATTAAACAATCGATTTTGAGAGGAAAAGCCCTCACACTGATTGAAATTTGATTAATATATGGCCAGCTTTACACCAAATCCTCCATGCCGTGCACAAATTAACACAGAAAAGAGATGCTAGTTACAGGTATACACTGTATCCCCAGCCAATATACTGTTGGAAGCTTTCAATAAAATCACTAGTGTATTTGCATTAATCAGAAGGAACTCCTGGGTAGCTTACTTATACATAGAAGGTTCGGAAGGCTGGAGGAACAAATCATTCATTTTATAGTAGAAAAACTTTGACACATCTCTCACCAGTGTCTGTGTTAAAATCCCAGTCAACATAGCAATTCACACAGCGTATTCTAATTGGTATTTGTACTTTCTAAAGCACACTTTCCCAGCCAAATACCCAACACAGCAACAATTGTTAAAACATCACTCTGTCACACCAAATAAAGCATTAACATGAAAACACAAACAGTTTAAACCAAAGGTTCGCATAAATATTATCATAAGGAAGTGACAACAATGTACTCAAACAAGCATTCTGGAATCCGGGATACAACTACATAACAGTTCCAAAGAACAGGATCCAAATGTTCCTAATGCACAGCTTGTAGCTGTTCTTAAAGCCAACAAGTAGCATGAAGAACATCACTGGCAGGAAATATATATTCTTTAGCTGAATATTAACACACCTGCTAAAGACTGACTACAGCCAGTTTATAAAAACTGAACAGCCTTAAAGGCGATCACTAAGCCCAATGCCTCATGGTGAAGAAAAATGAGGGGTGACATTTTGACCGGAGAATCCACCTGTGGAACCTTAGGGAAGCAACTTTCTCTAGAGATTATGTTATAGACTATGTACAAGATTAGATCCCGGTACTCTTGACTGTGTGAGGACTGGAGGGTAGATTCTGAAAAGTTGATTATACAGCCAAAAGTTTGAAGGAAATTAATCGTCCTCTGGACCTTAGCAGACAAGGTTGTGGCTGAGGAGTCCTTCAGCATGAAGTCATTCAGGAAACCTGTGCCATTAATGCTATGAGAGGTGGGGCAAGCACTATTGTGAAAATCTTGTGTGCAGAGAGCCCAAATGTTAGTGCTACAAATTGGAAGTGTTCATTTTCCACAGAAAAGTATAAAAAGCATTGATGTGAGGGGAAGATAGGGATCCAGTATGTTTACGGATGTCTGAAATTTCCCTCGTCTAAAAGAAGCAATGACAGGTCTTGTTGATTCCATCTGAAATTTTGGTACACAAAGAATTCTGTCCAGATATTTTAAGTCTAGTATTTGTTTTTGGAACTATGGATAGGTTTCAATAGAAACCATTCTCCTGAAGGTCTATTACAACCATTACCTGTGCCTAAATTTGGTGCAAGGCAGTCATTAAATTGGTTTTCATTTGGTCTGAAGCTAGCAGATGGGAAGGTTAAAAGGAAGGGGACAGAGATAAAAAAACTCTACTTTGTACCCTTTTGAAATGGCAGATTGGACCCAGAGGTCCAAGACACCTTGATCAATACTAGATGCCTGTGGCAGCATCCTACATTGTGAGGCGTTCATCTGGACAGGCTTTTGCGATTTAAGGAAGTGTTAAGCCTTGAAACCTGGGGAGAGCAAAAAGCACCCTTTCACTGTGCAGAAGTAGTAGCCATATGAGACTTAGGCTTTTTCTGGTAAGGTAGTAGTACCTTACAGGCAAGTCAATATTCCTTTTATTTAACAGTACAGTAGGGTAGGCAAAAACAAGAACCATGCCAACAGGCCCGACAAAACAGAAAGGGGTCAAAGCCCCAACTCAGAGGGACGCTGAAAGAACTCTGCGATCAAAAGCTGCATCCACAGAGACCTGGACATCCACCTAGCAGAATGCATGTTGAATTATCCTTACAAAGCTGAGCAACAGACGCCTGATGGCGGAATGCCCAAGAAACCCACACCGATTTGATGGAGTGAGCAAGTAAAGGTACTGGAGGTACCAAACCTTTTAGTATATAGGCACTGACAAATTAGCTGTCTTATCCACCTGGCAATAATGGACTTGGAGCTAAAAAGGTGTCCTTTTCAAGACCCAGCTGACAGAACAAAGTGTGTTTGTTTTCCGTATAGATGCTGTGGCTTTCGGATAGACACGAACAGTCCTGACTATGTACAAAGGAAAGCAATTCCCTTGGGATGCTTGAAAGTATGACAAAAGGAAGGTAGGACAGTATCTTCACTAAAGTAGTTGTAAAGCCTGATTTTTTTTTTTAAGTAAAATAATAAACGTTACATTTGCATGCTCTGTGCAATGGAATTGCACAGGCAGCCCCAAACCTTCTCTTCTCAGGTCCCCAGCCGGTGCTCTAGGTTCCTCCTCCTCTTGGTGCACCACCATAGGAAGCCACTTCCTATGGGGGCGCACCTGTGGGCTCACTCCTAAGTCAATCTGTGTGCATCTATAGACACACACAAAGCACAGCTCAGCCCTGTTCCCTGCTTAAAGGATTTATTTGACAACAGCAGGGGCCAATGGCTCCTATCCAGCTCTGTGAAGAGAGGAAGAGTGCTAGATTGAGATAGGTTTGAGGTAAGTATTTAGGGGGGTGAGAGAGCAATATAACCAATGGAAAAGTTTTACCTTAATTCAGGGAAGAACCACTTTGAGGTGGAAGACTGATACCAAAGTCGTGACTGCATAAAAGCCAGAATATGAGGTACCAAGTAGCCTCTGGGGTTGAAATGCCATGTGAAAAAGGATCTCCAGGTACAATAGTAGAATTTTCTCAAAGTGGCTTTTCTGACCTTCAGTAATGTGGGAATGAGGTCCTTCAAGACCTGGGCTTCAACAGCCATATCGTTACAGCCAGTAACTAAAAAGCAGAATGACAAGGGGGGATTGAGACAGCAGATGTGGCCAGTATGGGAGAACCCGGGGGGTCATCTCCTAGGACAGTGATGGTGAACCTTGGCACTCCAGATGTTTTGGAACTACATTTCCCATGATACTCAACTACATTGCCAAGTGCATGAGCATCATGGGAAATGTAGTTCCAAAACATCTGGGGTGCCAAGGTTCGCCATCACTGTCCTAGGAGTTTGACTATGTATGTGTACCAAGTTCTTCTGAGCCAGTTTGGTGCAATGAAAATCATTGCTTTCCTCTCTCCTCCTCTATCTTGAGGAGCAGTCAAAGAAGAATTTGCTCTGGTGGGAAGGTGTATATTAACTAGAACCGAGTCCATGGGACTACCAGAGCATTGGTTGCTGTGCTAGAGGATCCTTGGGTCTGGCAAAAAATAGGAGCAACTTGAAGGCCAGGATGGAGGCCTAGAGGACCTCTAGGGTCCCCCATTTCCAACATAGGAGACTGATGTTGGGATGGAAGGACCAATCCCCTTGGTCAAGGTGATAATGGCTAAGAAAATATACTTTCCAAATTTCCACTCCCAAAAGGTGTGAACAGTGGAGAGTGCTGGGCAGTGCTTTTCTGTCCAGGAGATGATAGATGTATTTCCTTTAAGAGACAATGTTATTGCTCTGAGCTCTAAGTTGTTGATGAAGAGCTTTGCTTCCCTGGGTGACCAAGCTTCCTAAGGTACAAGAGATTGAAACCCTCCTCCTCAGCCTTCAATGAAGGTGGGAGAAAGGAAAGGGCTTTCCAATTTCCAATACTGGACTGATAATCCACCAAGCTAGAGAGTTTCTTGTTTGGACTGAAATGAAGCAGAGGAAAGTCTAGAGATGGAGGGTGTTGGTTCTAGGCCAACAGAATGCTGTGTTGGAGGAGCCTTGAGTAGAACTGAGTTAAGGGAACAGCTTTGAATGAGGCAACAATGAGACCTAGGACTCTCATAAAGGGATGCCTTTTTGATCTTAAGGTCTGTGCATGAGGGGAGAAGCTTGGTTGACAAAGAAAAATCTTTGCCTGGGTCATGAGTCTAGGATGAGGCCTAAATATTTCAGATGCAAGGTAGTTGATTACCCAAGCCAAAATCTCAAGAATCTGGATAGTCCTGTGGACATCTGCAGACAGTTATGAAGGAAATTAATCCTTCAAAAAAAGGTTGTCTAGGTACCCCGTAACCCAGGTGCCCTAAATTCTTATGGGGGCAAGGGGTGCAAGCACCTTTGTGAATATTATGGATGCAGAGAATAGACCAAATGGCAGTGAGACAAATTGGAAATGTTTGTTTCCTACTAGGAAGTGCAGAAAGTGCTGATCCGGAATATGGAGGTAGAAATCTTGAATGTCTACTGATGGGAGAAGGACCTTTCCTCCTGTGACATCTTTTATGAATTTGCTTGTTGCCTCAAAGAGATGTCCTCCTTCAAAGGGCATATGAGCAAAGGATATTTTACAGGCAACTTCAAATGACGAGGCTTTCAGCCATAAGATTCTGAGCACATGGACAAAATTGAGAGCCATTTTGGAAATGTGTACCATGACATGTTCTAGGCTATTAACAAAGAAAGGTAAGGCACAAGGCAGTGTTTTTAGGTGTTCTGCCAGAGTTCAGCCCTGAAAGACAGGATCTATTTTTAAACAGATTTAATTGTTAAATCTTTCTTTTCACTTAAAGGAGAAGAAGTCCAGTCAAAACTCGTTTGGCTGGACTTCTTCCTAGGGATCACAGGAGTTCAGTTCATTTTGCACTTCTGTGACCCATTTTCAGCAGAGAACGGGCTGAAATCCGCTCTCTGCTGACGTCACTGCTGTCAGTCCAGGCACTGCATTATGACAAAGTCTGGATCTGCCAGGTGCCTAGACTGACACCCGTCTCAGCCTCTCAGCGAGCTGCTGAGAGCCCGAGCTGGACGCCCCCAACCCCTACACAGCCCAGTGCCCCAGTGAGCAAGAAGGGGGCAGAGCAGAGAGCTGTGACTCACAGTCTGTAGCTCTCTGCTTGGGGAGCTCTGAAAACTGAGCGATCAGTGGTGCTTGATCACTCGGTTCTCAGTGTAGAGGCGCCGGGGGACAGATGCAGCATTGGAGGTAAGTAGGATTCCTATAAAAAAAAAAAACACAAAAAAAAAACCTTTATTTCTCTTTACATATAAAAAAAAAAAAAGGGGGGGGGGGCAACAAAAGAAGACAAAAAAAAAGGATAGGAAGAATATTCCAGAAATGTTCCAGGGTAACCGATACAATATATCATTAACAACAAAATGTGTTTAAGACGGGCTAACCTACTCTATGAACACTCCCATTCTTTATTAAGAACTTAAACTAGAGCATGGAGCATCTATCCATTTTTTCAAAAAAAAAATTAAACTTCCAAGAAGAATTTTGCTGAGCAGAAGTATATTTCTCAAACAATACATGTTTATCCATTTCCCGAATCAAATCCCCAAGGGTAGGGGGGTTTGGTGAAACACAACGAGAGGCTATTAACTTATGAGCCATACAATTGATCTTACAATGGCCACTGCCTGACCATGTTCCAGGTTGTTGGGGTTTATACACCCAAGGAGACAAAGAACGGGATCTGGAATCAGCACAGTATTACATACAGAATTGATCACATCTATGACATCCTGCCAATACCGGTGTAATTTTGGACATCTCCAAAACAGATGGATAAATGGAACCAGGAGATTGAGCACATCTTGCACAGAATCTTCCTTCCTACCTATCCAATGCAACAGTTCTGGGGTCCGGTAAGACTTATACAGGATAAAAATTTGAGTAACTATGAGATGGCGATAACAAAACCTGCTGAACATTCTTCATTATTTGATCCCATACAGTGGCAAAAATCATTTGATCCCCTGCAGATTTTGTAAGTTTGCCCACTTACACAGAAATGATGGTTATCGTAGGTATATATCTATGTGTATATGGGTATATTTAGGGTATATCCCCTAAAGCTACATCAGTATCCATCTCCCATTTCTCCCTGCATGGGATACAAAATTTAAGAAGGAAATCAGATAGCAATCGTGTGTAGACTTTAGAAATGAGGCCCTTTGTGTATTAGCCTGGACTACACCATGCAGAATGGGAATAGAAAAAAAAAAAAAAGATGCATTCGGGGCCAGACCATGGGTCTTCAAAGCATGTCTTCGTTGTAAATACCGAAAAACCCCATCTCTGATCCAGACTGTAGTCCACACAAACGTGATATGTTTTCAGCACTGATTCCGAGGACAGCTGCATCAGAGTAGTGATCCTAGCACGTCCCCCACCTGGAAAAACCTTCCAGCTGGGAAATTTTGAAAAACGTTCTATTTGACCATGAGGATGTATATCTAGTGTACCCTGTGATAGCCAATAATTTTTAATGGATTGCCAAACCTCGTAAATAAAATAAAATGTAGGATAGGTATATTTTAAAAGGTGGAATGGAAGAGTCCAATACAAACAGAGCGCTACCATTGTGAAATAAGGAACTGAGTAAAGTGGATATATGCAGGCCAGCATTTTCCTAGCCTGCAAGATGTTGAAGTTGGGCTGTCAGAAAGTCTAAACAGGAATTTGGTACCAATAAACACCCCCCACTTGATCGACTGGATGTTGTAAGTATTTAATTTAAGCGTGCCTATTACACCATATCGCGGAAGGTCGTACCAAATTTCCTGATTTCTGTGAAATCCAGCAATTGTGTAAATAAAACATTAATTGTGATGTCCATATAATTTTCAAGAGATTAGCATGGCCAGCCAGAGAGATTGGTAGCTTACACCAAACTTTACTCTGAGATCTAAATTTCTGAAATAATGGTAGAAGATTATGGGAAATAAATTCCTTAAAATGGCTCGAAATAATTACCCCTAAATATTTAATCTTTACATCTACCCTAAGTTGTAACACTGAGGGAGAGAGTCCTGGAGAGGATCCAATGGGAGTAATATAGAGTTGTTCCAATTGATCATAAGACCAGAAAGACAGCATCCTGTTGAGGATTCATTGCCCTAGTCCAATTAGCTGTGGTTTAACAGATTGCAGCAATAGCCGATTAAAGAGCTAGATCTGCAAGGGTAAAGAAAGCCTTAAAAATCATCTCAAATTTCCTGTCTACAGAATCCTTGAATGATGGAGCTGTTTCTCTAGTAGGGGTTTGTTTAGGACTGGGACAGCAGGGTCTACTACTGGAACAGTTTACTATTTTCCATTGGATATAACTCAGCAATTATTCTTGGGAGAGATAATTACCCATTTTATTTGTTCATGAACAGGAAATGTATTTTTAGATTTTGCAGGTCCCCCAGTACCCATAGGGTCCTGGCGAAACTTAACCTCCTTGGCGGTTTTCCCGAGTGTGGCTCGGGGTTAAATTTCAGCACCATTAGCAGTAACCCCGAGCCACACTCGGGATTACATCTCAGGATCCTGGTGCGGTATACTTACCTTGTCCCCAGGATCCTGCGATGTCTCCCCGCGGTGTCTGTGGGCTCTGTCCTATGCCCGAAGCCTCTCTATGCTGGGCTCCATTCCTGCAAGCGTCGTGACGCACGGGGCGGAGCCTGGCGGCAAATTCAAAAAAGTGAAAATTCAGAACACATACAGTACTGTATGAAATTATTTCACATCCCTTTTGTCCCCAGTGCTTTGTCCAATGCCCCGCATGCAATTTTATATGATATATACTGTTCTGCCTGGAAACTGGAGATTTTCCATAGCAACCAAAAAGTGTCCCTTTACGTCAAAAGTGGCTTTAGACCAGCTAGAAAACAGCAATAGTAAATTAGAACACTTGCAGAATTGAGCGATAGTGAATCGTGGGGAAATGTATTTTATTATTATATTATTTTTTATAATTATTTATATTTATTTATATTATAATTTATGATTTTGTGTTTCAAACTTCATCATACCCGGGATATCTACTAGACTCTTGTTTGGGCAGATTTAAGTGTGTTATTGCTAAGAATTACAGGCCTACAATATAAAACGCCAAATTTCTATGCAAAATAATTGTACCGCTTTGAGACGCAAAAATCGGAAATAATCATACCGCCAGGAAGGTTAAGCATGGTACACACTAAGTTTTTGTTCATTCAACCAGTGGACTGAATGAAGAAAAAAATAAAAAACACACAGATTCCTGCATCCACACATGTAATGTGGATGCAGGGATCTCCCCAACTGTGCCATTTTATTTTGACAGCGGGTACTTCCCCACCCCCTCCGTCAAAATACACTGATCAGTGCTGGTTTTTCAGGAGGATCGTTCAACGGAAATTGGTCTAACAGTTGAATTCTATTGAACAGAGAGGGGCTACACACAGATCAAAATTCGTCCAGTTCAGCAAAATTTCAATCCATGTGTACCCAGCTTTAGCAGCATCAAGTGAGAATATACTGAGGCTTTTGCACAAAGCAGAAATTAATATATCTACACTGGTAAGCATGTTGTGTGAAGCCATAGCATCAGGTGTATAAGAGTCTATGGCTAAGGCCTTTGCCAACGCCACCTCTGGGACTTCTTCAAAGTTTTCATGTCTACCTGTTCTAAGGGAGGTAGTTCCACTTCTGACTAGAGAAGGTGGAAAGCAGCCCAGGGCTTATAGGCTGTAAAAAGTGATGGCTGAATTTTGACCATTAGTTGTCCAAGAAACTGACAAAACTACAGATAAATCTGCTCTTGTCAGAATCTGCTCTAGTCTAATGCAAAGACCAGTGTTAAAAATAGGGTTCTGCTCTGAAGAATGGGAAGCAACATCATACTGAGTGCTTTGCAGCCCCGTTGGCAATGTGAATGCTTGTCTGAAATTTTGCCACAATTCTCTTGTGCCATTGGTTAGGGTATTCCCCGTGGGGTACTCAGAGCAGGGTGCGATTACTACTAAAAAAAAATTAAAATAAAAATGCCATAAAAAACTATCCCCTATTTTGTAGACACTAACTTTTGCGCAAACTAATCCATATACGCTTATTGCGATTTTTTTTTACCAAAAATATGTAGAAGAATACATATCGGCCTAAACTGAGTAAAAAAATTGTTTATATATTTTTGGGGGATATTTTTTACAGCAAAAAGTAAAAAATAATGCGTTTTTTTTTTCAAAATTGTTGCTCTTTTTTTGTTTATAGAGCAAAAAATAAAAACCGCAGAGGTGATCAAATACCACCAAAAGAAAGCTCTATTTGTAGGAAAAAAGGACGTCAATTTTGTTTGGGAACAACGTCGCACGAATGCACAATTGTCAGTTAAAGCGACGCAGTGACGAAACGCAAAAAGTGCTCTGGTCAGGAAGGGGGTAAATCCTTCCAGGGCAGAAATGGTTAAACAATTTTCAGGAAACATTAACAAAGTGTATTGCAAGTAGTGGAGATAAAGGCTTAGTTCACCTATTGGCGCAAGTTACACATTACACCTAACATGCGTCAGATCTGCCCCCTGCACCCCGGAACCCCCCCCCCTCCTGTGACAGCAGGTGGGGGTTCCTCTGTCACATTTTGAGAACAGCATGTTTCACAGTAATCTGTGAATGATCCACGGCAAAGGGCTTGTAGTTCTTAACCACTTCTGGACTAGCCGCCGCAGTTTTACTGAGGCAGGTTAACTTAGCGAACCAACCTTACCTTAAGGCGGCCACGCCAATCAGTCTCCAGGCCAATGATTTCTAGCCTGGACCTGCTGATCAGTCCTGACGAATGAAATCCCCCCCTGCCTGTGTAAGTGTAAACACAGACAGTGGAAGTGATGTCATCTCCCTCTCTGGAATTCTTTTCCGTTCCAGAGAAAGGAGAGAGGACATTGAAACGTGAGTTGCACCAACACTACACTGGCACAGTACACATGGGCACATATTTCACCCCCTGATCCCTCCCCCCCAGTTAACCACTTTACTCCCTGTCACTGTGTCACCCAGTGCAGTGTTCACATTTTTATTTGATCACTGTACTGATGTCATTTGTGACACTAATCAGCATTAGGGTAGTTCGTAGTAGCCCCAGATAGGTCTAGGAACCCCCCTAATGAAGGTTTAGCCCCTTGATCACCCCGTCACTAGTGATCACCGTATTAGTGTCACGGGTGATGCTGGTTAGCTAGTTTTTTTTTTTATAGTGTCAGGGCATCCGCCGTATATTACCTAATAAAAGGTTTAACCCCTGATCATCCGGCGGGTGATATCAGTTAGATTTTAGCGTCAATTAGGGTCTGCGTCACCCCAGGCAGCATCAGATTAGTGCCTGTAGCGCAAACACCCACGCACGCACGCACGCACCATACACCTCCCTTAGTAGTATAGTGTCTGAACGGATCAATATCTGATCAGCTCTGTACTAGCGTCCCTTAGTAGTTTAGGTTCAAATGAGTGTGGCTTAGAGAGGAGGCTGTAGAGGACAAGTTGCACAGATTTAGGGAGTCTGCTGAAATAGGGAAAAGATAACCCTTGCTTGATTCCGCTGGAGACAAAACCTTGATTGCTATATGAGGAACGCTCCCGGGTTAGCATCCTTTGGAGAATACCTTGGTGTCACAGGCTAGACTTCCTGTAAGGAAGCTGGAGGAACATCCACAGAGCTCCCTGCGGGATACTTTCTGAGGTCTACATTTTTCTACTGAGCCTGTTTTGACCCCCCCCCATTAAGGGCGGTCGCAGGCTGTCTGGTAAGCCTCCAATACTATTCACTAGGTGGTGGGCAGAACCTGCGGTGGAATATTGATCGAGGATTCCATATTGGAACACCATTGATTTTTTGGAACGTTAATTTTCTTATCTTCACCCGTATATATTTATTGTTCTTTACTGTTGTATAATCTACCATGCTTGATTAACTGTATACTGGTTGATATAATATTAGTTGTCACTAATTGTCAAAATTTTTTTGTATTGATATTTGATTTAACACAGTCTTCATTTTGAGATATATATCCAGCGCTGCACTGTTCTCTATATACCTACTTTTGTGCCCTCATAACGGGGTTATAGTGTTCAGCAGCAGGATTCCTTTCACGGTTTTTATTTGTTATTTATTTATATTAACATTTTTTCACGTATAGTATATGCACCTAGCGCAAACTTTTTTTTGTTATATTTTGTACCCGACCCCGTTCTTCTGCTGTTGTTGAGGTTCAAGAACCGCAGGTCTCTCGTATGGAGCAGAGAGCCAGTACTAGTGACGCTCAACCTTCTGGTGAACTGGCAAGCACCAGCAGCCTAGTACATCCTAGTCGTACATCCAGCACTGCAGCAACACTTGGTGACGTGGCGAGTCTCATAAGTGCAGTTCAAGCTGCCCTTCCTGCTGCATTTGCCAATCTGAATTGGGAGCCCACCACTTCTGCAGTATCTGGAATTCCCCCATTCACTGGCCAACCCAGAATTCAGGTGGAAACAGTTGATTTTACGTCACTTGATTTTTATTCGCTGTTTTTCACGGAAGATCTCTATAGATCTGTTGTGGACCAAAGCAATTTGTATGCTGGCCAATTCATCGCCGCTAATCCATAGTTGCCTCTTGCCAGAGATGGGAGACCTATTACGGTCTTCGAATTTAAGACCTTCCCGCGCCTATTCCTCCTCGTGGGCGTAGTTAAAAAAAATTGAGTTGCGGTCATATTGGTCCACTGACCCAATTCACCATATGCCCGTGTTCTCTGCCTCCATGACCAGGACGCGATACGAGCAGATATTGCAGTTCATGCATTTCAATGACAATGAACTCTGTAGTCCTCGGGGTGACCCTGGATATGATCGGCTCCACAAAATTCAGCCCCTCGTAAACCACTTCAACTAGCAGTTTGCAGCCTTGTTTACTCCCGATCAAGTTGTCTGCGTTGACGAGTCCCCGATTTAGTTTTCTGTCCGCTTGTCTTTCAAACGGTATCTTCCAAGTAAGTGTGCCAGATACGGGGTCAAAATGTATAAGCTCTGTGACAGGGCAACAGGCTATACATATAGTTTTATGGTTTACGAGGGAAAAGATAGTCACATGGAGCCGGAGAACTGCCCAGACTACATAGGGAGCGCTGGTAAAACTGCGTGGGACTTGGTGTCACCCTTATTCGGAAAGGGGTACCACTTGTACGTGGACATTTCACAAGCGTGCCACTTTTTAATCACCTTTCTGATCGTAGAATTGGGGCATATGGCACCGTGCGATCTAATCGCTGGGGCTTCCCCCAACAGCTTGTAGAATCCAAACTTAGATTGGGGGGGGAGAGGAGTGATACACGTTTTCGTTCTGTCCTCCCTTCACGCAGATACGACAGTCCAAATTCCTACAGAGACTGGTGCTGTGGAGAAACCCCTCTCTGTCCACGAATATAACCTTAACATGGGAGGGGTGGACTTCAACAACCAGTTGTTGGCCCTGTACCTAATTGCCCGAAAGTCCAGACACTGATATAAAAAAGTGTCTGTATATTTATTTCAATTGGCTTTGCTGAATGCTTTGTGCTATACAAAGCTTCAGGACGAACTGGATCCTTCCTAAAATTCCAGGAGGAGATCACAGCCCTTCTTTTTCCAGACGGTGCTGTGGCCCACCTTCCCAAAGCAAATGCAGTGAGGCGGCTGCATGAGAGGCATTTTGCATATGTCCTCCCTGGTACCCCTACCCAAAGAAACCCCCAAAGAGGATGTCATGTCTGCAGAAAACGCGGATATAGGCATGAGACATGGTTTTATTGACCCTCCTGTCCTGACCAACTGGTCTCTGCATTGGTGACTGTTTCAAATGCAACCCCACACTAATGGAGTATTAGCGTAGGATACAGCATTGCACAGTCCTAAGGCACGCTTACACAGGGTCTCGAAAGATGTGATGGCCATCACATTGAGAGACTCTAATTTGGAAGGTTTACAGTTACAGTTTATAAAAATGCAAACAATAAATAAATAAGCCAAAGAAAAAGCAAAAATAGTTGTTTTATTTTTCTTCTCTATTGTTCGCTCTCTTATGTTCGCTCTCTATTGTCCGCTCTCTATTGTCCGCTCTCTATTGTTACTGTATTTTAGAACTATAATGTTTTAGTTTTACTGTGCTGTTATGGTATGTTTTAGTGTTGTACTGTAATGTTACTTTGTTGTCATCCATCATTTGATTAGCAGGTACACCATTCAGCTGCAGCACAGGTTTATTTATTCTGACAGCAACAGCGTTTGTTCCCACGATACGTAAAGCCGTGACTCCAGCGCTGTAGGAGGTGATTTCACCACCACATTTAAAAAAAAAAAAAAAAAAAAAGAGCATATATGCCAAAGCATGGGGGCAGGGTTGGAGGGGCGATTTGCTCCTAACATTAGGAGTTGCTTGCCCCATGTTTTGGCATATATTTTTTAGGCACATAGTGTTTTAAAATAAGTTGTTTTATTGAGTTAATGTTTTATTGTTACCATTGTTTGCTTTTCTGTTACGCCATTCAGCTGCAGCAATGATTTATTTATTTTGACAGCAAATCAGTGACTCCGGGATTTCACCATCACAGTTAAAAAAAAAAAAAAAATGGTGCATGTATGCCCATCATTAGAAGTGGGTGGATGAAGGGCAGTATTCTAATGGTGGGCATACCCACCGATCAGTCTCTTTTTTGTCATGCAGCCCACAGGCTGCATGAAAAAAAGAACATTACAATATATGCCCAACAAGGACCAGCAACGTACTGGTATGTTGCTGGACTTTAAAAGGTTATACAAGAATGATGCCTGCAGGTTTAGGTATCATCTTGGTATTCTTTTCAGCCAGCGGTCGGCTTTCATGTAAGAGCAATTCTAGCAGCCAATTAGCCTCTAGACGCAGTGGGAGGGAACAATCCCCCCTCCCGTCGTCTTCCATGGTTTTCTCTGGCTCTCCTGTCCCACCAGGGAACCCGAGAATGCAGCCAGTGGTTCCGCCAGCTGACCATAGAGCTGATCAGAGACCAAAAGGGCTCCAATCATCTTTATGGCCTAAGAAACCAGAAACTACGAGCATTTCATGACTTAGTACCTGTCACTAAGTATTGCTATCATAGGGGATATTTACATTCCCTAAGATAACAATGAAAATGATAACAAAAAAACTCCCAAAAAATGCACCTCTGCCCCCCCGCGCAAAGGCGAATGCAAGCGTCATAGTTACATAGTTAGTCAGGTTGAAAAAAGACAAGTCCATCCAGTTCAAATATAAAAAATAAAGAAATAAAATTAAAAATATCATACAATCGCATATACCAAATCATGTACCCAAAGTTGATCCAGAGGAAGGCGAAAAAAACCCCCAGAAAAGCAGGATCCAATTTGCTACATCAGGGGAAAAAAATCCTTCCTGATCCCAGAGAGGCAATCAGATTTTTGCTGGATCAACTTTACCTATACATGTTAGTATCCAGTTATATTATGTACATTTAGGAAAGAATCCAGGCCTTTCTTAAAGCAATCTACTGAGCTGGCCAGAATCACCTCTGGAGGGAGTCTATTCCACATTTTCACAGTTCTTACTGTAAAGAAACCTTTCCGTGTTTGGAGATTAAATCTCTTTTCCTCTAGTGCCCCCTTGTCCTTAGTGTTGACCGTAAAGTGAATAATTCAACACCAAGTTCACTATATGGACCCCTTATATATTTAAACACGGTGATCATATCCCCCCTTAGTCTCCTCTTCTCAAGAGTGAATAAATTCAGTTCCTCTAATCTTTCCTCATAGCTGAGCTCTTCCATTCCTCTTATCAGTTTGGTTGCCTTCTCTGCACTTTCTCCAGTTATCCTTTTTGAGAACTGGTGCCCAAAACTGAACTGCATATTCCAGATGAGGTCTTACTAATGATTTGTACAGGGGCAAAATTATATCTCTCTCTCTGGAGTCCATACCTCTCTTAATACAAGATAGGACTTTGTTCGCTTTGGAAACCGCAGCTTGGCACTGCATGCTATTATTGAGCTTATGATCTACCAAAACCCCCAGACTCCCCTTCTCCACCATTGATTCCCCCAGTTGTACTCCCACTAGTATGTATGCTGCATGCATATTCTTAGCATAACTTTACATTTATCAAGTTAAGGGCATCAAGGAACTAAATAATGGGACTTTAAAGGCACATTGTAATGAACTACAAAAAGTATATAAAAAGGTTCAATTTTTATTAATAACATACAAAAAACACAAGGAACGAACATGGAAGTTTAAAAACACATCAGATATAGGCATACAACTCAGTTAAATACACCATTATGGATCCTATCCTGCAGTCTCCTATATATTATTCTATAGCCATAGACAAATAAGACAATATTTCCAAGTAAGAGAGAGGATAAACTTCCCCTGTGGAGTTGAGAGTGAGGGAGCACTGCAGGTCTGGTGTTCCAAAGTGGTATAGTCTCAAATTGCTCTACATGTTTCGCGTTAGCAATGAACGCTTCATCAGGAGCTAGAGGTTCAAATAAATGTAAAAAAAAGAAGAGAGATGTTCACAAAAGTGGGCTTGATCAGTAGATCGCTGAAAACGATCGGAGGTGAAGACATACAACAGGCAGCATCATAGCAGAGCGGTGCATTCCCAGATCCTCCTCTTTCTATCGTGGGAACTGCAGCGTATACAAGCTACTCTCCATACCTACAACTAACTGATGTGACAGTTATTTGGGAGGCCCCTGCTTCTGCTTGCTGCCCACCTGATTTTTTTCAGATACATCTTCACCTCCGATCGTTTTCAGCGATCTACTGATCAAGCCCACTTTTGTGAACATCTCTCTTTTTTTTTTTTTTTTACATTTATTTGAACCTCTAGCTCCTGATGAAGCGTTCATTGCTAACGCGAAACATGCAGAGCAATTTGAGACTATACCACTTTGGAACACCAGAGCTGCAGTGCTCCCTCACTCTCAACTCCACAGGGGAAGTTTATCCTCTCTTACTTGGAAATATTGTCTTATTTGTCTATGGCTATAGAATAATATATAGGAGACTGCAGGATAGGATCCATAATGGTGTATTTAACTGAGTTGTATGCCTATATCTGATGTGTTTTTAAACTTCCATATTCGTTCCTTGTGTTTTTTGTATGTTATTAATAAAAATTGAACCTTTTATATACTTTTTGTAGTTCATTACAATGTGCCTTTAAAGTCCCATTATTTAGTTCCTTGATGCCCTTAACAGAATATCGGGGACGTTGGCACAAATGATCTTCGAGTACCTACAGAGTCACCCTGTATATTAGGTACTTTAGTACTAGGATTTCCCTTTTGCTTTACATTTATCAATATTAAACCTCATCTGCCACATAGTCGCCCAATTGGATAGTGCATTGAGGTTGGCTTGTCAATTGGAGACATCCTGTAAGGAGGATATTCCACTGCATAGCTTAGTGTCATCTGCAAAGACAGAAATGTTACTTTTAATCCCAGACCCAATGTCATTTATAAGGGTATTAAAAAGTAAGGGTCCCAGCACTGAATCTTGGGGTACACCACTGATAACCCTAGACCATTCAGAGTAAGAATCATTAACCACTACTCTCTGAATTCTGTCTTTTAGCCAGTTTTCTATCCATTTACAAACTGATATTTCCAAGCCTGTAGACTTTACCTTACACATGAGCCATGTGTGGGGAACTGTGTCAAAAGCTTTTGCAAAATCCAAGTATATCACGTCCACCGCCACCCCTCTGTCTGTTGCTTAAAATATTTATTTCCAGCAAGAACTCATCTATGTGGTCTTTTAATAAGCTCTCCAGTATCTTCCCGACTATAGAAGTTAAACTAACAGGACTATAGTTACTTGGTAAAGACTGTTCCCTTTTTAAATATAGGCACCACATTGGCCCTACGCCAATCCAGTGGTACTATTCCCATCATCAATTAGTCCCTAAACATTAGATACAATGGCGTTGTAATTACAGAGCTCAATTCTTTTAGGATCCGTGGGTGGATGCCATCTGGTCCAGGTGCTTTATCCACTTTTATTCTAAATATTTCTTGACCATATCCCTTTTGATCCATTGTGGATCATTTGGGGCTGTGTCACTACTACCCTCATTATGGACATGAGGTCCCCCATGCTCCTTTGTATACACAGAGCTGAAGAAAGCATTTAATAAATTTGCTTTCTCTTTGTCCCCAGTCACCCACTCTAGATTATTTTGTAAAGGGCCTACATGCTCAGACCTGACCTTTTTACTATTAATATTTTAGAAGAATTTTTGGGGGTTTGTCCTACTATCTTTTGCAATCTGTCGTTAGTTTTGAGTTTTTGCATCCTTGATTTCCTTTTTACATATTCTGTTATATTCTTTGTAACATTTAAACGACACTAGTGTTCCTTCATTTTTATATTTTTTAAAAGCTCTTTTCTTATTGTTTATAGCTTTTTTAACTTTGGCTGCGAGCCACATAGGTTTTATTTTTAGCCTTTTAAACTTATTGCCCATGGAAATATACTTTGCAGTGAGTTCACAAACAGTCACTTTAAAGAATTCCGATCTCTGTTCTGTGCCCATTGATGCCAATATTCCCTCCCAGGCCAAGTCCTAGAGAGCAGCCCTCATCCTTGGAAAATGTGCTCTCTTGAAGTGTTTTTTATCTTTCCCATATGTGTTTTTTGCTTACAGCTAACATCAAATGAAATCATGTTATGGCCGCTGCTACCCAGATGTTCCTTTATATGAACATTAGTAATAAGCTCAGCATGTTTTGAGATTACCAGGTCCAACAGTGCATCATTCCTAGTTAGGGCCTCAATAAACTGGACCATAAAATTGTCCTGCAATAGGTTTATACATTTTTGCCCTTTAACTGTCCCAGCAGTGCCATTACTCCAGTCAATTTCTTGGTAGTTAAAATCCCCCATTTTAACTATCGGTCTTGTGTCGTATGTAAACAGCAATTTCACCATGCATGTGAGGTATCACTGCAAACGTCAGATCGAGGGTAGTAGACCTCCTCTGTAAATCTAAAGTGGTACCCTGTAAAGGCTTTTAAAAATGTATGTAGTTTGTTGCCGTTGCACGTTTGTGTGCAATTTTAAAGCATGTCGTGCTTGGTATCCATGTACTTGGCATAAGATTATCTTTTTTATTCCATCAAACATTTGGGCAATATAGTGTGTTTTAGTGCATTAAGATTCAAAAAAGTGTTTTTTTTTCCCCAAAAAAATTGCGTTTGAAAAATCGCTGTGCAAATACGGTGTGAAAAAAAAAATTGCAACAGCCCACATGTGTGAGACTTTGGAAGCCTAGCTGCATACAGGACCAAAAAAAACAAGAACTACCTTGAGGCTTTCTGAAGGCGTAAAATTGTGATTTTACTCCTCACTACCTCACAAGTATGAAGTCCTCCAAGAACGATAGCCCCAACACTCCTCCATCATTTGACGGTGGGTGGGCGGCAAGTGGTTAAACGTGTGCAAAAATTTTTGATTTCGCTTATCACAGTTATGGAGGCCCTGAAATGTCCGGATATCACAAAAGCCCCCCCCCCCCCCCCAAATGACCCCATTTTGGAAAGTAGACACCCCAAGGTATTTGCTAAGAGGCATGGTGAGTATTTTGCAGCTCATTTGTTTTTGAAAATAAAGTAAAGAAAAATTTTTTTTTTTTTCTTTTTTCAAAACTTTGTGACAAAAAGCGAGATCTGCAAAATACTCAACATGCGTCTCAGCAAATAGCTTGGGGTGTCTACCTTCCAAAATTAGGTCATTTGGGGGTGGGGGGTTTGTGCTATCTGGGCATTTTATGGCCCCTGAAACTGTGATAGGCAGTGAGGAATGAAATCAAAAATTTACGCCCTTAGAAAGCCTGAAGGCAGTGATTGGTTTTCGGGGTCCTGTACGCGGTTAGACTGCCAAAAAGTCACACACATGTGGTATCCCCATACTCAGGAGGAGCAGCAGAATGTATTTTGGGGTGTAATGCCACATATAACCATGGCGTGTGTGAATATATCATTTAGTGACAACTTTGTGTAATTTTTTTTTTAACTTTTGTCATTTTTCAATCACTTGTGACAAAAAAAGAAAATATTCAATGGGCTCAACATGCCTCTCAGCAATTTCCTTGGGGTGTCTACTTTCCAAAATGGGGTCATTTGGGGGGGGGGTGTGTACTGCCCTGCTATTTTAGCACCTCAAGTAATGAGATAGGCAGTCAAACTAAAGGCTGTGTAAATTGCAGAAAATGTACCCTAGTTCGTAGGCGCTATAACTTTTCCGCAAACCAATAAATATACACTTATTGATATTTTTTTTTTACCAAAGATATGTGGCTGAATACATTTTGGTCTAAATGTATGACTAAAATTGAGTTTATTGGATTTTTTTCATAACAAAAAGTAGAAAATATATATTTTCTTTTTCAACATTTTTGGTCTTTTTCTGTTTATATCGCAAAAAATAAAAATCGCAGAGGCAATCAAATACCATCAAAAGAAAGCTTTATTCATGGGGAAAAAAAGGACACAAATTTTGTTTGGGTACAGCATTGCATGACTGCGCAATTACTAGTTAAAGCAGCGCAGTACCAAATTGTAAAAAGTGCTCTGGTCATTGAGCATCCAAATCTTCTGGGCCTGAGGTGGTTAATGGACCACAACCGCGTTTTTGACAAGTCCTTTTTTAAAAAAAATAGCTCTGAGCCGTTTTCTCCCGCTGCCGTCTGTTACCCGCAAAAAAAAAAGCCGCTCTGCACCCCCCCAAATCTCTTATATAGCCAAGGGGCATGGCCATTCGATGACTTCATCAGATGGCCATGCCCCATGGCTATATAAGAAATGCCACACAGTGGGTGACAACACAATGGAAGAAGACAGCCAAAGAAAAAGAGCGGGTTTTTTTTCTAGCGTGTAACTGGCGGCGAGAAAAGACAGCAGGGGAAGACAACGGCTCGGGGAAGAGCTATTTGAGCTATTTTTTAAATAAAGGACTTGTCAAAAACTGGCTCTTTTTACATTTCAATGCTTTTTGGGGTGAATGGGTCGTACCTGATACCCATTTACATGGGGGGGTAGGGCGGAATCTGGGGGCCCCTTTATTAAAGTGGGCTTCCAGATCCCGATAATCCCACTGCCCCGCAGACCCCAACAACCACCGACCAGAGTTATCTGGAAAAGGCCCTTGTCCCCAGCAACATGGGGACAAGATGCTTTGGGGGGGGTGCAGAGCCCCTCCAAAGTACCCACTCCCCACCCCATGTTGAGAGCATGCAGCCTGGTATGGTTCAGGAGGAGGCGGGGCACTTGCCCGTCCCCTCCCTTTCCTGACCTGCCAGGCTGCGTGCTCGGATAAGGGTCTGGTATGGATTTTGGGGGGACCCCACGTCATTTTTTAAAATATTTTGGTGTGGGGGGTCCCCTCCGAATCCATACTAGACCCAAAGAGCTTGGCAAGGACCTGGGGGGACCCCACGCCATTTTATTTTCGATTTTTTTTTCTTGCCGGCAATTTTTTTTTTTACATTCAGCTGTCAGGCATATAGCCTGGTATGGTTCGGAGGGGGGGGGGGGGCGCTCACTCTTCCCCCTCCCTTTCCTGGGGGACTCATCGGTTATTGAGGTTGTGGCGGCCAGCTTCCCGACCCCCTCCTTAGCAACCAGCTATATACAGTGATTTTAAAGAGGGGAAAAAAAAAACGTAAAATTCCTAAAAACTGCATGCAAAAACACATAAAAAAACAAGGATTTAAAAACGCAAAATGCACTGCAAAAGGTGCCTGAAAAACGCATGTGAACCTAGGGTTATACAATCTTCAAGGCTAAAGTTATTTTTTAACCATTTCAATACAGGGCACTTACACCCCCTTTCTGCCCAGGCCATTTGTCATCTTTCAGCCCTGTCGCACTTTGAATGACAATTGCGCGGTCATGCAACACCCAAATGATTTTTTAATAATTTTCTTCACACAAATGGATCTTTCTTCTGGTGGTATTTAATCACTATTGTTTTTTATATTCTTTACAAAAAAAAAAAAAAAAAAAAAAAGAAAAAAAGCTAGAAAATTTTGAAAAAAAAAATTTCTTAGTTTGTCAGTAAATTTTGTAAATAAGTATTTTTCTCCTTCACTTATGCGTGCTGATGATGACGTGGCACTATAGGCTGCACTGATGAGGCGAAACCAATATGCTGCACTGATGGACACTGATAGGTGGCACTGATGAGCATTGATAGACGGCACTGGTGGACACTAAAAGGCAGCACTGACTGGCATCAGTAATGGGCATCGATTTGCGTCACTGATGGTCACTAATGGGGAATTACTGTAATCAGGGCACTGATGATCAGTGCCCTGATTACAAGCCCTGGTCTCCCCTGTGAGGAGATGCCACTGTCCCAGTTAGTGGGAGGCTAGGAGAGCTGGTTACCGGCACTTCTGCATTTACACGTGACCGGCTGTGATTGGACACAGCTGATCACATGGTTAAAGGGCCTAGGAACACAGCGCTGAGCTCCCCCGCTGACACGTGAGAGCGGTCATTCTGGAGCGCTCTCATATGAAGTCCTCCAGGAACGATAACCGCAACACTCCATTTGACGGTGGGCGGGAAGCAAGTGGTTAAACGTGTGCAAAAAAAAAATAGCAAAAATGGCTCTGGCAGCAAAAGGGTTAAGTAATACTTGCTAGAGGGCTGAAATAACTGCCCAATAACCGGATAATCGCACCTTACCTTTCCACACTGCTAGTCCCTGTATGGGCCCAGGCTTTGCCTTTCACTGTGGGCATACCCCTGGAAGGTCTTCAGGGTCTGGGAACAATAGGAACGGACCACGGCCCTGGATTGTACAGCATACCAAGTGTCAAGGTGACCTCTCAAGCAGGACCCAATACCTAAAGCAAGGTCGTACCCACAGTGCGTGTATGGGTACAAAGGTTTTATCGAGGTGATACATTCCATCATCGTTCTGATGGCTCACGGATGAAGCCTTATGTGCAAGTTACTTAGGATTTATTAAAGGTGCTTCTATTTAATCCTAATGAGAGTTCTTGAACTCTTTCCTTACCAATGTCACAGAGAACCAGACACAGCCTTTCCTAATAGACATCAGAGTGACTTCTGAAGGGTCATCCACATCAGATTCCACTAAGGACTTTTTAATCCTTGAGAGACCGGGCAAACATTTCTACAGCATTATTTAGGATCATATCCTTTATGGTCTTTTTTATTGATGTAGCAATACTGGCTATTGGTTTGTTTTGTGTTTGTGTTGTTTATTGTATTTTATTACCAGTCTCTAGATGTTAACTTTTAAACTATGTCTGAATAAATACTGCCTACACCCCGAGAACAAGGTGGCATTCACAAGGGGAATAAATACAGTGATCTTAGCATCTACACTGGCAAAAATCATTATTGGATTCCCTGCAGATTTTGTAAGTTTGCCCACTTACAAAGAAATGAAGGGTCAAGAATTGTTATCATAGATGTATTTTAATTGATAGAGACAGAATATCAACCAAAAATCTAGAAATAAAAGCCACACAATATAAATGTTATAAAATTGAGTTGCAGTTCAGTGAGTAAAATAAGTATTTGATCCTCTACCAACCAACTATAATTGTGGCTCCCACAGACTGGCTACAGTATGTGCTCATGTGGTACACAGATTAGCCCTGTCCATTTAAGAATGTGCTCCTAACAACTCCTCATTATGTGTATAAAAGACATCTGTCCACAGAATCTTTCTTCAATTCAAACCCACCATCATGGGCAAGACCAAAGAGCTGTCAAAGGACTGCAGGGACAAGATTACAGACCTGCACAAGGCTGGAATGGGCTACAAGACCATCAGCAAGAAGCTTGGTGAGAAGGAGACAACTGTTGGAGCAATTATTCGCAAACGGAATAAGAATGAGAAAAGTTAAGGAATAGCCTAGAACTACACGGGAGGAGCTTGTGAATGATCTTATGGCAGTTGGGACCACACTCACCAAACAAACCATTGGTAACCAAATACACCGCCATGGATTGAAATTCTGCAGCACCCGCAAGGTCCCCCCTTCTCAAGAAGGCACATGTACAGGCCCTTCTGAAGTTTGCTAATAAACATCTAAATGATTCAGAGAAGGATTGGGAGAAAGTGCTGTGGTCAGATGAGACCAAAATTGAGCTCTTTGGCATTAACTCGACTCGCTGTGTTAGGAGAAAGAAAAATGCTGACTATCACCATAATGCCGTGTACACATGACCGGACTTTGACGGAGTTCCAACGAAATGGACTTGCCCACACACGATCACACCAAAGTCTGATCGCTTTGAACGTGATGACGTACGACTGGACTAGAATAAGGAAGTTCATAGCCAGTAGTCAATAGCTGCCCTTGCGTCCTTTTTTGTCCATCGGACTAGCATACAGACGAACGGATTTTTCGATTGGACTCGAGTCCGTCGGAAAGATTTGAAACATGTTCCATTTCTAAAGTCCAACAGATTTTTCAACAGAAAATGTCAGATGAATCCCACACACGATCAAATTGTCCGACGGATTTGTTCCGTCGGACCAGTTCAGTCGTGTGTACACGGGCATAAGAACAACATCCCTACAGTCAAGCACAGAGGTGAAAACATTATGCTTTGGGGCTGTTTCTCAGCTAAAAAGGTACAGGCTGACTTTGCCGCATTGAGGGGCCAATGGACAGGGCTGTGTATTGTAAAATCTTGGATGAGAACCTTCTTCCCTCAGCCAGAACACTGAAGATGGGCTGTGGATGGGTCTCCCAGCATGACAATGACTCAAAACATACCGCCAAGGCAACAAAGAAGCAGCTCAAGAAGAAGTGCATTAAGGTCATGGAGTGGCCTAACCAGTCTCCAGACCTTAATCCTATAGAAAATTTATGGAGTGAGCTGATACTTTGAGTTGCCAAGTAACAGCCAAGAAACCTTTAGGATTTAGAAGACCTGTAAAGAAGAGTGGACCAAAATATCTCCTGGGATGTGTGCATACCTGGTAACCAACTACAAGAAAAGACTTACCTGTGCTTGCCAACAAGGGTTTTTCCACCAAGTACTAAGTCATGTTTTGCTCAGGAATCAAATACTTATTTCACTCACTGAACTGCAACTCCAATTATAACATTTGTATCATGTGTTTTTTCTGAATTTTCGGTTGATATTCTGTCATTATCATTTAAAATACACCTATGATAAAAATTATAAACCCTTTATTTCTTTGCAAGTGGGCAAAATTACAAAATCTGCAAGGGATCAAATAATTATTTCCCCCACTGTGCGTATTTAACATTGAAACATAACAGAAGGTATTCTGTAACGGTTCTTCTAGTATGCATCTATGTATATACAATACATGCACATGCATCCATAAAATATGCCTAGTTTAAAAAAATTTCCCTGTGCCCTAAGAACCACAGATGGGGTGTACAGATAGCCATAGAAGTTAATGTCTGTACATCCCTCTACCCATGCAAATGACATTGCACAGAAGCATCAGTATTTATACAGGAGTGTACATTAATTCGCTTCTATGGCCCGCTGTATGCCCCACCTGTGGCTCCCTGGGCACAGGAAGATGCCGTGTTTTTTATGCTAGGCATATTTTATCTCTGCAAGCATCTATATGCATGAATGCAGTTGAAGTAATAAAACACATTTGTGTAGACTGCATGCATCTGCTTTATCACTGCAAATATGAGCCTCTGAGTAAAGGTTTAGCCCATTCACCAGTATAAAGATGGTGATACACCATCAGAGACCTGGCACAGCAGTTCCTTTCATTGTTATTAGTTTACTCATCACGCCCAATAGATATAACTAAATGCTGAAAAACACATTGCAGTTTGCTCAATAACTGTGGTCTAATTATTTTGTTAAATGATAAACTCTTCCAGATATAGTGACTTCATTTTTTATTTTCTTCCCTTTCTACCCTACAACTTTGCCACTTTCCCTATACTCTGCAGATGGAGAATAGGAGACATTTCTCATGTGCCAATGCTTTTCTTTAAGCTTTTGCATGGTGCTTACATCCAAAGAACCGCGCAGGAAGCCCAGCATTAGGGATGAGCCGAACACCCCCCTGTTCGGTTCGCACCAGAACATACGAACAGGAAAAAAGTTTGTTCGAACGCGCAAACACCGTTAAAGTCTATGGGACACGAACATGAATAATCAAAAGTGCTAATTTTAAAGGCTTATATGCAAGTCATTGTCATAAAAAGTGTTTGGGGACCTGGGTCCTGCCCCAGGGGACATGGATCAATGCAAAAAAAAGTTTTAAAAACGGCCGTTTTTTCAGGAGCAGTGATTTTAATAATGCTTAAAGTCAAACAATAAAAGTGTAATATTCCTTTAAATTTCATAGCTGGGGGGTGTCTATAGTATGCCTGTAAAGGGGCGCATGTTTCCCGTGTTTAGAACAGTCTGACAGCAAAATGACATTTCGAAGGAAAAAACCCATTTAAAACTACTCGCGGCTATTGCATTGCTGACAATACACATAGAAGTTCATTGATAAGAACGGCATGGGAATTCCCCACAGGGGAACCCCGAACCAAGATTAAAAAAAAAAAATGACGTAGGAGTCCCCCTAAATTCCATACCAGGCCCTTCAGGTCTGGTATGGATTTTAAGGGGAACCCCGCGCCAAAAAAAAAAAAAAACGGCGTGGGGTCCCCCCAAAAATCCATACCAGACCCTTATCCGAGCACGCAACCTGGCAGGCCGCAGGAAAAGAGGGGGGGACGAGAGTGCGGCCCCCCCCTCCTGAACCGTACCAGGCCACATGCCCTCAACATTGGGAGGGTGCTTTGGGGTAGCCCCCCAAAACACCTTGTCCCCATGTTGATGAGGACAAGGGCCTCATCCCCACAACCCTGGCCGGTGGTTGTGGGGGTCTGCTGGCGGGGGGCTTATCGGAATCTGGAAGCCCCCTTTAACAAGGGGACCCCCAGATCCCACCCCCCCTGTGTGAAATGGTAAGGGGGTACTTACCCCTACCATTTCACTAAAAAACTGTCAAAAATGTTAAAAATGACAAGAGACAGTTTTTGACAATTCCTTTATTTAAATGCTTCTTCTTTCGTCTATCTTCCTTCATCTTCTTCTTCTGGTTCTTCCTCCGGCGTTCTCGTCCAGCATCTCCTCTGCGGTATCTTCTATCTTCTTCTCCTTGGGCCGCTCCGCACCCATGGCATGGGGGGAGGCTCCCGCTCTTCTCTTCGTTTTCTTCTCTTCTTCATTTTCTTCTCCGGGCCGCTCCGCATCCATGCTGGCATGGAGGGAGGCTCCCGCTGTGTGACGGCGTCTCCTCGTCTGACCGTTCTTAAATAACGGGGGGTGGAGGAAGAACCAGAAGAAGAAGAAGATGAAGGAAGAAAGAAGAAGAAGCATTTAAATAAAGGAATTGTCAAAAACTGTCTCTTGTCATTTTTAACATTTTTGACAGTTTTTTAGTGAAATGGTAGGGGTAAGTACCCCCTTACCATTTCACACGGGGGGGGGGGGGCGGGATCTGGGGGTCCCCTTGTTAAAGGGGGCTTCCAGATTCCGATAAGTCCCCCGCAGACCCCCACAACCACCGGCCAGGGTTGTGGGGATGAGGCCCTTGTCCTCATCAACATGGGGACAAGGTGTTTTGGGGGGCTACCCCAAAGCACCCTCTCAATGTTGAGGGCATGTGGCCTGGTACGGTTCAGGAGGGGGCGCACTCTCGTCCCCCCCTCTTTTCCTGCGGCCTGCCAGGTTGCGTGCTCGGATAAGGGTCTGGTATGGATTTTTGGGGGGACCCCACGCCGTTTTTTTTTTTTTTTTTTTGGCGCGGGGTTCCCCTTAAAATCCATACCAGACCTGAAGGGTCTGGTATGGAATTTAGGGGGAACCCCACGTCATTTTTTTAAAAAATTTTGGCCAGGGTTCCCCTTAATATCCATACCAGACCTGAAGGGCCTGGTATGAAATTTAGGGGGACTCCCACGTCATTTTTTTGTTTAAATTTTGGTTTGGGGTTCCCCTGTGGGGAATTCCCATGCCGTTTTTATCAATGAACTTCTATGTGTATTGTTGGCAATGCAATAGCCGCGAGTAGGTTTAAATGGGTTTTTTCCTTCAAAATGTCATTTTGCTGTCAGACTGTTCTAAACACGGGAAACATGCGCCCCTTTACAGGCATACTATAGACACCCCCCAGCTACGAAATTTAAAGGAATATTACACTTTTATTGTTTGACTTTAAGCATTATTAAAATCACTGCTCCTGAAAAAACGGCCGTTTTTAAAACTTTTTTTTGCATTGATCCATGTCCCCTGGGGCAGGACCCGGGTCCCCAAACACTTTTTATGACAATAACTTGCATATATGCCTTTAAAATTAGCACTTTTGATTTCTCCCATAGACTTTTAAAGGGTGTTCCGCGGCATTCGAATTTGCCGTGAACACCTCAAATTGTTCGCTGTTCGGCGAACTTACGAACAGCCAATGTTCGAGTCGAACATGAGTTCGACTCGAACTCGAAGCTCATCCCTACCCAGCATAATAATATGACGTAATCGTGGACAGTACTTGGTAAACTGAAAGGGACTGCCAGAGGTCTTGTCTCATAATACAGTCTTCCCAACACATGCCTTTACAGAATGTGTGCTCTCCAGCAGCAAATGTGTTTATTTATATTGCAAGTAAAAACTGTTTTCAGATTACAAATGTGTGGGCACCCATGGAAGTATACTATATACAAATCACTGTAGAGAAATGTAATTCTACTTTATTTTGAAGGAATTTGTATGGCTGGTTTGAAACTGGAATAGGGAGAAAAGAAATATAGTGAATTATGAAACCACTTTTTTTATTTATTTTTTTTAACAGAAATGAAACCACTTTTATTATCCAAGTCTTGAAACCTTGGTCACGGGAGGGGGAGAGGAGTGGGCTGCAGAGACACACAGACAACTAGCAGGCATCTGGTTACAACATGTTTAAAAAAAAATAATTTTAGGTCTTAAGATTACATTAAACCCCCAAAACATTATATATTTTTCTGAAGACAGAGGCCCTGGAGAATAAAATAGTGGTTGTTGCAGTTTTCTTATCTGCAAAGCAGTTTATCAAATGCAAATTTTCAGGAAAAAATACACCAAAATGGATTTTAGTGCATACAGCACAATAGGATACCTACTTTTTTGGTAAAATATAAAAGATGATGTTGCGTTGAGTAAACCTGTAGAGTTTAAAAATTGTGCACAGCTGTGAAATGGTGACAAACTGCGGTACCTAAAAATCTCCGGGCGGCATGCACACACATAAAACGTCCGCAGCTTGGAGAAGAGGAAGACGGGGAGACTCTACACGGCAAGGCTCTGTTCGCCTGCTGCCCTCCGATGATTCTTAAGTCACGGTGGAAATGCTGCACTGCTACATACTTTGTCCACATATTTTAATCCCCTTGATGAGCCGTACCTGAGAAGTGCCCTCCTGTAACATGATCATGACAGGGCACCCATCACTGACACTGACCCAGGCTGAGTGGTGAGCAACGATCGGTCAGAGGCAGCTTTGATGCTCTCAGCATATACAGACAACAAAAATAGAAAAGGTAGTCATTAAATTATCCTCCTCTCACTGAAGTAAGAAGGAAAGAAGAGCCACAGTCCTCTTTCAAACCCTGTTTCCTACATCAGAAACACTCTCCAATCTCATCTATTAAACAAAATGTCAACCTTTCTCACGTTTTGGGTTGATATTGTATGTAAACTGCTACCCAGTATTGGTTTCTAAATTGAGTTTACCTAAGATTGAAGGGATGAGCTACTTTTGGCTAATTTGGCATTCTCAGCCCAAATGATAAACCAGGACTGCCTAAAGGCTCAACACAGTCCTCAAAATGTGTGTTTACGCAGAATATTTAAACAAGGCACTACTAAATGAAAAGAACATTGGTCACTATACAACTATCTGATGGATTTTTAATGTTGTTGAATAATATACCATAAACTCAGAGGCCTGCCGAACACAGCATGAAAAGAGGAAAAGTCCATTCCAGGTGAGATCCATGTGGTTCCCATGACTCCTAAACCCAGAGCTGGGGAATCTGCATTGTAATAATACACACCACACTGTCACTTGTTTGAAACAACTGAACAGGAAACAGATGTGAAACAATTTAACAACAATGTTGAGATGCACTAATCACATCTCAGTACAGCAGCTGAAGCTGCTAAACATTAGTTTATACAAGTCAAATGAGGCGTTTACGTTATCTGCCAACTCTATAGAGAAATGGAATTAGCGCACTAGGAAAGCCCGTGGCAGTGCTAATCAGCTGTTTTTTCTTAAGCAAGCACCAGAATAAGAAGCAAACCATGAACAATCTGTCAAAATGATACACAAATCTTTTTTGTAAGGAGCCAGCACATAACCAGACCATCGGGTGGCTGGATCTTTAACGGTTTTGGTAACTGACATGTGGACATTTGGCTCAACAAGCAGTAAAAAGACAGAAGTAGAGCAAAAAAAGAATTGGTTAAAGAACAGATAAAGACGCTATATAATTTTACCCACAATAGTGTCTGATATCCAAGCAGGTATTAGCAAAAGACACATGGATAAAGATCAGAGATGACTCCATCAGTACTAATCTTTGAAGCAGGGAACATTCACACTCCAAACATGTGCAACCATAGAATCTCAAGACTGCACACCTTGTAAAAAATACCATGCCCTGAGCAACAGCCAACTCCGCAGGCAACTCTAGGGTCCATCAAAACAAACCTCTATCAAGAGCTGGCACTTTGGAGTTGGGTGTTCAAACAATTTATTTCCTCCTTTGCACATTCATAAACTTCTTTCTTAACAGCAAGGTGATATAAATTGCACTCCATATTCCCTCCCAGCCCTTACTTGTGTACAACCTGCACTTGTTTTTAATTGATGGAGAAATATTTGCATACATTTTTGGAATCCAATAAAAAAATACACCAGCATTTGAGATAGAAGAGGCGAACTGAGCCATTCTGCATACATGTTCTCACTGCCTTTTAAAAGAAAGTTGAATGAAGGATGCATGTTCCATTCATTTAAACTCCTCCCTCCGGAAGGCCTAGGAAATCACCAAATTGATAGATGGTCATGGGATTTTTGCTACGGTGATGGCTGGCTCTTTAGAATTCAGAACAGATTTATATCTTGCGAGCTGGAATCTGCGGTTTCCTGTTCATACAGGCAAAGCCAGAGAACTAGTTGCCATCTCATTCCTTTGCTACTCATCAGCACTATAGGATAAATCATAGCGGGGTTAATTTATTAAAAGAGTGAAGAATGTTCATTTTGCAAAGTGAAATTTCACTCATCTTTGTGAACGAGGTGAAGCTAAGTGATACTTTGCAAAAACTACTCAATCATTTTTTAAGGAAACTTAAAAAAAAAAAAAAAAAAACAGGACTGTTGCTCGCACATGATTGGATGATGGAAGTCAGCACAACTTCACTCCACTCTTTTAGCAAATCAACCCCAACAAGTACAGAAAGGACCATTTATTATTGTGCCCTGTATTAAACAACAAATCTGTGAGCTAAATATTGATTCTCCTCACCCCCCTGTTTACTTACTCGATTAGAGTCTATACCATTTACTTGTCTAAGCTGATCTAGAGTCCATTGAGATCTTCTCACAAAGCAGGATGAGCCTTCAAACTGTTTAACCTTGGTGATGTAGACTTGTGATGGCCTCTTGTTTGTCACTATAAACAAAAAACACAAATGGAGTAGACTGTCAATGCCTACTGGCAAATATTATATAGTAGATATATCTCAATAAACTGATGTCTATAACCAAGTCTTTTCTTACCCATGTTAAAAGTGTGTCGCCTACACAAACCAAGCAAAGAAAAGTTGTACTATTGCCCACAAAGCTGATCTGATTCAAACTGCCATCTTTTTTAGGGCAGACTAGAAAATAAAACCTTGCAGGTTGTATTTTACAGATTTCATAGGAATGTGCACAATCACATTGCAATATCTGCAATTAAAACTTTAAAAATTGGAATTCAGTCAGAAAAAAAAAATTCACTTTAAATTGGAAATATTTTTTTTTTTAAATACATACCTGGTTTGAAAAATAAAACCACTACAAAGTTTATGAATAAGTTAAAGACCTTCAGAAACTACTGTATCTTTTAGCTTTGCCACAAAATACAAAATTTCTGGGGTGGTGGATTTTGCTTTCTCTTTGACCTCCTTTTCTGTACTTCTAGACATGATTTGTTGAGCCTTTGGCTTCTACCAGAGTGAGTCAACTTTGCTTGCATTACTGCTCTTCTAAGTAAACTTGAAAAACTAACAAAACGGAATTAAAAAAAAAGGATAACACTTAAGAAAGAGCTAATTTGAAGCTAAAGTCCAGCCAAACTGCTAAACACACAGTTGAAAAATTACGAAAAAGTTGCTTTATCTGTCCAAGGAGCTGTAATTATGCCCGCCTACATTTGGGATGCCTACGCCTTTGACACAGTGCAGCCAGGAAGTGGACACCACTTTGAAAGCCCCTAGATGACCATCTTTTGGAAAGTAAACACCACAAAATGATCTAATTTTTGTCTTTTTCTCTTGGAAATGAAGAAACGCGGTAATATCGAGGTGGTAAAAACTCAGTGCTTCGTAACTGGGCACTAGATATTTCATTAATGTACAGGCCATACACAGAGAAAGAATGAGGTGAAGGGGTTAAATTACAGGTCAGTAGGAGAATTGAAATTAGAGCATTAATTTCCAGATGTACAGGATAAAGAAGGAACACATACACCACTCAAACATTAGCAGCAGTGAAGTGGTTACTACACCATCATGACAGAATTATATAGGTTGCCATCGCTGCCCTCTTCTTTTGAGAATGCTGCTGCCAACACATTAATGATTTAAGTCACTGACCTTGGGCAATTTAGAGAGAAGGATTTTTGACATCTTACTGACACTCATTTACAGTACACTTGTTGAGGGGCTGAAAAGTAATCTGAAAAGCCCAGCCACAGTAGACAACTAGTAATTTTGGAAGGAAGGCAACAATGAAAGATCTCTCCCCCAGTCTGCATTTCTCATTACGGCTGGACAACAATCTTCCCAAAACTAATACATCAGCAGACTCTGACTTGCTCCATCTCTTGGTGGCTCTAGTGGTGGGATATCTGCGCCAGAATTTTGACATGCCATTAACAATGCAGGCCACATAATGGTGTCATGCCTTATACCTAGTACACATGATCAGAAAATCGCACAAAAAAATACCGCTTTCAAATCGATCATACGATAATCTAATCCAGAGGTCTCAAACTGGTGGCCCTCCAGCTGTTGCAGAACTACAATTCCCATGAGGCATTGCAAGGCTGACAGTTACAAGCAGGACTCCCATAGGCAGAGGCATGATGGAACTTGTAGTTCCCCAGATCTAATCATTATGACACAGCTACAAGAGCCGATGATGACAGTTCATCCGAAATGACAAACACGAAAAACTCTCTCGAATGATACCAGAATGTACGATTTTCGTTTAATCAGTACTGTGTAGTAGTCGTCCGAAAAAATACTTAATACTGTAGCCTCCATACTTCACTCTCATGATATGTGTACTACTAACATCACCATCTTCTGGATTCTTTATTCCTATGGATAATTCAGCTGTAATAACGTAATCACAGTACTCAGTCTAGAGCTGAGGAACAACCCTATTGGAAGATTTGAGGGGCAGAAGTCAAATATCAGAGGAGTTTGCAAAACCGATAAACTGAGGGTCAGCTTACTTTTTAGATTGATCAACCACTATATAAAACTACACCTACGATTTTGATGATGGATTATATCTAACTCATTTATAAAATATCTACCACTTATAGAACCCCTTAAAATGTTCATCTGTTTAATAAACTTGTAAATGTTGACCGTGGGGTAGACCTACTAAAGCTGGTGCAGCTGTGCATGGTAGCCAATCAGCCTCTAACCTCAGCTTGTTCCATTAAGCTTTGGCAATAAAACCTGGAAGCTGATTGGTTTCTATGCAGAAGTGAGCTAAGATTTTGCACTCTACAGCTTTAGTAAATAAACCCTCATGTTTATTAAGTTTCTGATGAATCATGCACAGTATAAATGTATGATAGGGAGTGCACTTTTTTAAGCATTTCAACACATCAGCTCAGCCTATCTGCCCTGCAAATTCTGCACATGTTGGAGCACTCTGGGGAAATTAGGTACAAGTTATTGGCAAGGAAGAAAAAGCCACTTCACAACAGGAACTATGACATTTCCTGAATTGGCTCTATTCCCTCATCACACAAGGACTACACGGATTTCCTTGTCCTTAAGCAAGTCAAACAATTACAGAACATACAGGGTGAGCACAGGCAAACAAACACATATCTAGTTACTGTACGTGGGAAAGCAGATAATGTACAGCAGATGTGGCTATTACACTTGTATGTTTGTATGAGCAGGTGATTTAATACAGCAAAATACTAAGAACATACCTGCTGACTTTTTCAAATTTCCAGGGACAGGATTCTTAGTTGATGTTTTATTTTACCACAATGCTGCCTCAGAAGACCACTAATTCTGTTCTAGCATTTTTGCTTATTCACTTGTAGAAAAAAAAGTTACTTTAGTGATTTAAATGTTGCTTACTAAAGACTGTTTCCAAGGATTGCTATTATACTATCTGCATAGCATATCCCAAGTCCGCGAAAAAGAAAAATACTATTGCTTATGGGAACTATGGGGAACCCCCCCCCCCCCAAAAAAAAAAACAAAACAAAAAGAACAGCCCAGCATTTTGTCAAGGAATTTGTGACAAATTCCTTGACAAACTACACTGTATCTGAGCACCACAAAGCAAAAACACTATTTAATTCATTTTTTTATATTCAAACCAAAGTCCCCCCATCCAACACGCTTAATTTTGTGAAGAAATATCTTTTAAAAACACCCCCCTGGCATTTGTGGCAGCAGCCATCTTGAGTAAGGGCAGATGATTGAGGAAGTAGCATTTACTTCCTGGAATCCATATCTGCCCTTAGCTCAGGCATGACAGCAGGAGGGTATGCTTAGCTCAGAAAGTCCCTCCTCCCCTCCTGAGGACTCCTGGGATGTATGACATCATTTACCTAGGCCTGAAACCAGGAAGTAACTGAAGAAATGTTAAAAAAAAAAAAGTTAAAACAAGTAAATCAGGGTTTGGCAAATCCCAGGCCGCCATGGCGATAAGAAATTGCGTCCTGGTGCCTTGCCTGCCACCTGAATGCTTTCACACACCGCGCCCGCACCTATGTCCCCTATGTGATGAAAGAAAAAAAATGTAGCCACCTTACCCCCACATATACGTAAGTACAAACATAAAAGCATGCGTCAAAACGCATTTGCCTGAAAACGTTGATTGCAACACACGTTTACATATCACTGCGCAGGCTGGAATGAGAGCTATAATTCTAGCACCATACCTCCTTCATAATGCTAAACGGATGACCTATAACGGGCTTTTAAAGCATCGCCTATGGAAACCATAGGGTACTGAAGTTTGTCCATATTTCATGGGCGCACGCAAATTTAATGTCTGACATGATGGGTATCTATTTACTCGGCAACCTCGGCTTTTATATTTTAACTTTAATGTGTTTTTTTTACTGAAAAAAATTGAAACTGCCACTATTTTATTCTCTAGGGTGTCTTCTCTTAGAAAATATATAACGTTTTGGGGATTTTATGTAATCTTCAGGCCTGAAATAATTTTTTAAATGTGTGCATAAAAAACACATAAAAACGGCTCTGGCAGAGAAAGGGTTAAAGGATAAGTTTACCTTCGGGAACATGTTACCTGTTCTACCCATAAGATTTGTTAGTTAAAGTGATTGTAAAGCTTATTTAATAAAAAAAAAATAAACGAACATGTCATACCTCCACTGTGCAGCTCGTTGCACAGAGTGGCCCCGAACACCGTCTTCTGGGGTCCCTCGGTGGCTCTTGCGGGCTCCTCCCCACATTAGATAACCACCTAGGAGAGGCGCTCTCACGGGGTGAGAGCGCTCGAGTCCATCATTTGGCCGCCGAATGTATGACTCGGCCCTGCCCCCCGGCACCCGCGTCATTGGATTTGATTGACAGCAGCGGGAGCCAATGGCTGCGCTGCTATCAATCTATCCAATCAAGAGCCGAGAACCCCGGGCAGAGAAGAGTGCGTCCCTGCCGGATGAAGTTCCAGGGCTCAGGTAAGTAAAACGGGGGAGGCTGGGGGGTCGGTCACTGCCAGGTGTTTACAACCCCTTTAAAAAAAAAAAAAAAAAAAAAAACTGCACTCTTTTTGGCTGGCTCCTAGATTCAAAACAAATTTGTCAAGCCCTGAAGTAAATACAATATACTTTCCTATCAATTTACTAATTTTGTGTGAGAAAGAGCCTTCAATCCTGATTACGGGTATTTCGAGTTAAACCACCTGCAAGCTTTAGAAATATTGGGAGTTGCAATGGACCACTGTGGCTTCTGTACATAAAGGCACCCTTGGTGTGCAAACCCTCACCATATTACTGGAACATATATGCTGCTGTCCAGAATAAATGATCACTGTGCATGTTCTATGTTGGCAACGTTCATTTGGCTTTATACTGCACACCTCTTTTGCCACTAAAGTTCCACTTTTACCAAAACTGTTAATTAAAGATATGCCTCTGGTGATAGCTGTAACAGTTGCCACAGTGTGCCTATGTCAGCTTTAGAGCAGTGATGGAGTTTGGGGGAGTTTAGACTGGGATCCAAATCAATGTGTGCGAGCCTGCCAGAAAGCTGTGACTTATATAGGGCAATCAACTGTGGCCAGGGTATTCCCTAGCTCGCAGCCACACTTATATGCACCCCCTTGTTCACCTGTGGCTGCATGGCAGGGAGTGCCCTGGCCGCAGGTGATTAACCCATACAGGTTACAGCTTCTTTGCACGCTCGCACATGTGGGTTTGGGTTCTGGTCCGAACATGCCAAAAATGACCAGTTACACTTGCCAGTAACAGTGTTTCTGGGAAGTCTTCTAGGACAGCACCCTGAGAGATGACTGGTCCCACCTGACAGGAAACACAATCAACAAAGAGGTTAAAACCCCCACCCCTCCCTGTGCTCCTCAGTTGCGAAAAAGTATTGACCCACACCAATGCACGAGAGTGAAACACCTCAAAACTCCATACAAAACCAACATACCAAAAGAGCGGGTGGGAAGTAGGCCTGCCGTCCTGGAAGACTTCCCAGAAACACCAATATCGGTAAGTGTAACTGGTCATTTTCTCAAGCCGTCTTCCAGGACGGCACCCTGAGAGAAGAGCAAGTAGCTCAGGCCTACCTTAGGGTGGGACAACAGCTTGTAGGACCTTCCTACCAAATGCCAGATCCTGAGGTGACAGCAACTCCACCCTGTAATGTCTCAGGAAGGTGCTCTGGCTTGTCCATGTAGCTGCTCTGCATATTTGCTCCACCGATGCTCCGGCCCTTTCTGCCTAAGAGGTCACCAGAGACCGAGTGGAATGTGCTTTAAGGTCATTCAGGGCTGCCCTACCAGCCTGATCATAGGCTAAAGAAATAGTCTGCTTGAACCATCTTGCTATGTATGGATGCTCTAGACGCTTGCTGACCCTTCTGGCCAGAAAAATTAACTAATAAATGGCTGGACCTTCTAAACTCTTTAAATTTATCTAAATAAGCCAACAGACACGGTCTGACATCTAAACAATGAGAAGAACTTTCTCTCTCGTTCTGAGGATTGGTGCAAAAGGAAGGAAGGACAATCTCTTGAGTTCTGTGGAACTTTGAGGCTACCTTCAGGAGGTACGGTGGGTCCTGCTTAAGTATAATCCTGTCATTAAATAGAAAAAAGGTCTCTTTTATTGACAGAGCCTGGATGTCGCTCACCCTCCTGGCCATTGTATCCGCCAGCAGGAAGGCCATCTTTAAGGTAAGCAACTTAAGAGGGATAATAGCTAATGGCTCAAACTGTGCCCTGGTTAGCGCTTCCAAAACTAACGTAAGGTCCCAGGGCGAAAATCTGCTCATCTGCACTGGGGACAGTCTATCTCTGTCCAAAATATAGGACAAGGCTGCAACCTGAACCCTAAGTGTCTTGGTCGGCAGCCCCTGATCCGCGCCATCCTGGAGAAAGCCCAGGATGGCAGGGATCTCTCGTTTGGAAGTCCCCTTCGACTGGCACCAGTGCGAGAAGACTCCCCAGACTTTTGCGTAAATACGTCTGGTAACCGGCTTCCTACTTAAAAGAAGTGTGTCGATTACTCTCTCAGAACACACCCTTTTTCGTAGGTTCTCCCTTTCAAGAGGCAAGCTGTCAGCCTGAAGAAGCTGGGATCTGGGTGGTAGACTGGGCCCTGAAGGAGAAGGTCTTGCCTGACTGGAAGATGCTGAGGGGGAACTATGGACCAACTTCCCAGGGAAGGGAACAAGGTCCTCTTGTGTCACCATGGGGCAATCAGAATCAGCCTGCCCTCTGAGAGACTTAAGCAAATGCCTTTCCCCTCTTAGTTCTATTCCCGAGGATATTGCAGAAGCTAAGCAGAAGTCCCAAACTTGGGCAAGCGCATCTACCCCCTCTGAAACCCTCTCCCGAGAGAGTGAGAAGAATCTCTTTACTCTTCTGTTCCTTCTACAGGTGAAGAGATCGATCTTTGGGTTGCCGAAGTGCCGGCATACAAGGGCGAACATCTCGGGGTTCAATTCCCACTCCCCCTGTTGAATCGGCTGCCGAATGAGATAGTCCGCTTCGACGTTGTATGCCCCTTTATATGTACTGCAGAAATAGAGGGGATTCTTTGCTCTTCCCACCCAAGGCTTTCCAGAGCCAGGTCCAGAAAAGCGCAAGACCTGGTGCCTCCCAGATGATTCAGGAATGCTACCGCGGTTGCATTGTCGGAAAGGATCTGCACCTCTCGGCCCCTGATTCTTTCCTCGAAGGCCCTTAAGGCCTCTTTGACTGCCAGGAGTTCCCGGAAGTTGGAGGAAGCGCTCCTCTGACCCTGGTTCCAGGCACCCTGGGCTCGAAATTCCTCTAAGTGGGCCCCCTAACCCCAGGCGCTTGCATCCGTAGTTATCCTGAAAGGTTGGAGTTTACCCCAAAGGTGGCCCTCCTGCAGCCTCTGAGGGTGGAGTCACCACCGTAGACTCCTTTACCTCTGCTGGAATGGGGACCCTGTTATCCAGCGTTCCTCTTTTCCCGTACCAGGAGGATAGGAGGAATTGCTGGAGAGTCCTGAAATGGAGCCGAGCCCATGGAACCGCTGGGATACAGGATGTAATCAGTCCAAGAACTCTCATGACCCCTCTGTAAGAGACCTCCTCTAATTCTAGAAGGGACGCTACTGCTGAAATGAGGCCCTCTACCTTGCCCTGGGGTAAAACAAGCTTCTGTGCTGTTGAATCCACCAGGAATCCTAGATCTTGGTCTGGGCAGGAACCAGCGAGGATTTCTCTTGGCTGATGATCCATCCCAGAGACTCCAGTGTACTCACTACCTTGGCCAGGTCAGAGAGAAGAAGATCTCGACTCTGGTTGTAAACCAGTATGTCATCGCGATAGATCAGCGTTACACCCAGGAGATCTTTGTAAACACTCTCGGACTGGCTGCCAGTCCGAAGGGTAGGGCAGAGAACTTCCAGTGCTGCACTCCCTGCTCCGAGGGGATTGTGAACCTTAGAAAAGCCTGGTGCTCTGAAAAGATAGGGACGTGAAGATAGGCATCCTTCAAGTCTATCGTTACCATAAATATGTCCTTCAGAAGGTGCTTTCTGAGAGTACAGACGCTTTCCATGTGGAACCTTTTGTACCACAGGAATGTATTTAGCATCCTTAGATTTATTATGAGGTGGCACTTTCCCGAGGGCTTTGGGACTATGAAGATGTGTGAGTAGAATCCCTACCCGCACTGTCCTGCTGGGACTGGCACTATGACCCCCTGCTCTACCAGCTCTCTGACACTGCGCAAGATACCCACTGCTTCGAGAGGGTCCTTGGGCAAGTGGGTTAAAAGGAAACTTTGGGGGAGGAGAGTAGATAACTCTAGGTCTGTAGCCCTCGCTTACAATCTGGAGGATGTGGGGACTCTGAGTAATCCTTTCCAACTGAGAGAGAAAGTGGGAAAGTCTTCCCCCTACCCTTATGTCACTTGGTATCCTTGGCGGTGGACTTCTGGCTGGGGAAGAGGAGACCACCCTTCCGTTTGCCTTTTCCGAGTCCCCAATGCCTGTTAATGGTACCTTTTTATCACCAAACCGGTTTTTAGCCTGGGGGCCTCTAAACATTTTTCCCCTGTCCTTCTTAGGTTTAATGGGAAATGTCTTGCTCTTCTCTGTAGACCTAGAAAGGGCCTGATACAACCCCGTGCCGAAAAGCAGGGATACCAACCGAGTCTTAGGAGAGTTGTCCCAATCCCAGGTCTTGACCCACAAGGCTCTCCTTGTGGAATTTAACAGGGCACCAGTCTTGGGGGTTGTACGCACTGTCTCGACTGCTGCGTCTGCCAGGTAGGCTACTGCCCTATCTATCACTTCTAATGAGTCCAAGACCTGTTTGGACTTGAAGGTTCATTAGTTTGGTGAACCACATGCGTTCCTCGCCACACAAGCCAAAGCCAGGGCGGGACTCCCAGGCCCTGAGCAAGAGGGTCTCGGCTCGTCTGTCCATCTGGCCTCTGATGTTTCCTGCATCTTCAAATGAGAGGTCAGACTGCTTGGACACCTGTGCCAGGGAAGCATCTAGTTTGGGTGTTTTAAAGAACCTCTCTTCCTCCTTAAAAGGGACACCTACATTTCCACGTTTTAAACTTCAAAAGTTTTCTTTCTTTCAGGCTCCTTCCACTCCCTCAGGATGATATCTTTGAGGGCCTGGTGAACTGGGAGAACTTTGGACTGGGGCTTAACCAAGACTCTATACATTCTGACCTGGGCAGACACTTGGGCTGGGGGTTCCTGAATTTCCTCTGACGCATATACTGCCCTAAGGAGGCCCTCCATGTCTTCGGGCGAAAAGATTTGTTTGCCGGCTCTGGAGTCCTCTTCCTCCTGACTGTCTACTAAGCCCTCATCAGAAAGACTGATCAGGAGCCTCAGCCTCTTCTTCCTCCTCAGAATCCTGAGAAGGGAGAGATCTCAGGGGTTCAGGATGCCTTCTACTGCCCACTGCCCTGAAAGAGGAGGAGCCCTCTCTGGTAGTCTGGGGTTCTGGCTCCCTAGGCTTAAGGGATCCTTGGAAGGCCTTAAGAGTTGACAGCATCTCCGACTGTACGGAGAGAAAGTCCCTCATGACCTGAGATGTTTCTTTCCCAGCTAACTTGTGAATACATTTGTAGCAAAAGGGTTTAGAATAGTCCTGGGGTAACTTATTACAATACCCGCATCTTATAGAGAGGGAAGGAGCGTTCTTAGGATGGCTGGCAACCCCCTGGGCAGTGACATCCTCTCCTGTAAGAAGACACACAAGCTAGCTTAAAATAAGCGCAGACCTGTGTCCGGCAGGGGTAAAAGTCAGGGTGCATTCCCCCATCATAACCCCTGCCAGCTATGCCCCCTCCCCCCTGTGGCCTCCTCCATAGCTGTAGCCGCAGTGGGCCTCTCCTCTCGCTCCATCCATCACACCGCCTAGGCACTCCAAGTGGGCAGGTAGTGACCAGACTGGTGAGAGCAGGATGTGGATGCCTGTTCCTCCACCAGTCAGACCTCCGCTCCTGGTCGAAAAACGCTGCCACCACCATTTTCTTGAAGCCCGGAAACCAGAAGTGACATGGGGGACGTGGCGACATAATTTCTGGTGCTGTAGAGGAAGCCACGTTATTCCTTTACCAAACGCCAGATGGATGGTGCTGGGCTCCTACTCCTCTGTAGGAGACCTGCCGACCGGTGCCATCTTCTCACTGCCAGCCACCTGCGCGACTCAGCAGGAGCCTCCAGGTGTCGGGGAACGCCGTGAGAGCCACCACTGTAGATTCCGGCGCTCCCCATGGGAAAACTGACTGCCATCTCCCCCGTTGAACGGACGCCCGGTCAGGTAAGGGGGAGGGAGCAGGAAAGTGGTCCCTGAAGTTCTGGGTTGCATACTATCCCATTATGTTCCACCTACCTGCAAACAAAGCCTGTGATGTCCCCACATCCATCTTCATCCCTCTTCCTTGGGGGGCCATGGCCCCCGGCTCTGTGACTGGCCGAAGTTGCATGACATCACTCCCGCGCATGCGCGCGAGAGCCACCGGTCACAGCACAGGCCCTTTAGAAACAGCACATTTGTGCCATTTCTTCAAGGCGCATGCGCCCTGCAGGTTTAGGAGATATTTTCAGTACCTACAAGTTACATTAGTTACATATAGTAGGTGAGGTTGAAAAAAAATACACAAGTCCAACCAATGTGTGTGATTATAGGTCAGTATTATTATAGGTTTACCTGTAGGTAAAAGTGGTGTAACTAGGTTTACAACCACTTGAAAGTACAACTTACATAACAAAATTTAAAATTTCCATGTGCCCTTGTGGTGACTAGTGTTGATCCACTTCTGCAATATGTGTGAATGAGCCCTGAATCACTTTTCAAAATTTTGTGTCCATCCTCCTGTTACACAATCAGACATTAAAAGTTTTGGTTTACTTTGGATGTCAGTAAGGGGGTCTGGCTGCAAGGACCCAGAATATACAGCCAGCCTTTGATGACATAAGAAGAAAAGATGTCAGCACAAGACCCTGCATGCAGCGGTGGAGCTGTGGCTTACAGCAGAAAACACTGGATTTGCTGGGCGCGCGAGTACGTTTTTTTAGGGCAACCCAGGAGTCAAGGTAAGCGGGAAAGAAAAAAAAAAAAATGTAAAGAGAAGGGCAAAGTTAGTCTTTTAGGTCCCATTCACACCTGCGCAATGCATTTGGCACGCAACACCAAAGGGCAGCCCATTCACTTGAATTCCCAAAAGTAGCTCCTGCACCTTTTTTTGGAAGTGTTTTGGCATGTTTTCAGGAAGATGCATTTTTGCATGCATGCCCAGATTGGGTAGGTGTGAATGGAGCCTAAGAATCCAATGGGCGATTCAGTCCAGTCAACTCTATTCATAACTGAAATAATAGGTTTGGATGGACGGTGCAAATTTTCTTTCTTTCCACAGGTTGCAGGAAAGAAATTTGCACGGTTCCCCCCACAGGGGAATCAGCAATTGTCTTCTCCCGGTAGACAGTGATTATCACTAGTGGCTATAGCAGCCGCTAGCGATAATCGCAAGATAATCCGGCAGGCTGGTTGTACACAAGTTGATAGTTCGATCAACTTGGTTCATTCAGCCTGCCCATTAACGGTTCGAATCTCGGCCAGTTCCTGCTAAACTGGCCAGAGATTTGAACCATGTATGGCCGTCGCCTAACAAACTAAAAGTGGTGTAAACAAATAGATAAAACAAAAGCGCTGTCAATGCTGGACACCAGACAGGGTTAAGTTAAGCAATAACAGAACAATGCTGTCTGACCTACTGGATCTGGTAATGGTAACTGGGAGCATTCAAAGCATTGATCTGGGACACATAAATTAGTACTTAATCCTGGTTCAGGGGCACCTGGGGAGCACAGTCAGAATGATAAATTAACTGTTGGCTCAGTAAAAGCTGTACCACTGCCAGAGTTCTAATGTCAGGTATGCAGAGAGGCAGGAAGAGGAGAGAGAAGAAAACAAGCACATTTAGACAAACTAGTGCTTCACAAATAGGCTTACTTAAAAGATTATTACTGATCTCCGCAACAGCCTTCACTGTGTAGCTTCCCTCCATAATTGCTTTTCAAGAATCCCTTATTATCTAAGGTTTTTATATATAAAACGGCTTAACCACCTGAAAAAAATAAACAAAATGTTACAAGGAGCAATAAAGGCAACCTTTCACTTACAATAGTTAGTAATTTGCTGAAGTGATAGCAGTCAATCAAATTAAATATTGTCCTGTGCTGCCATTCCAAAGGGATTTGTATCCAGTGTTTAAGCCCAGATCCTACTGAACAATTCTCACTACTTTGAAACACCTACTGATATCCAAAGAACATCACCATGAGAGGTGACTGTTGGCCAATGTGTTGCCGCTGCCACATTTAAGAAATAATGCAGCGGTTTCCCTACTTTGATGATACCCAGATAATGTCTAAAAAGATGTGTATAGTCATTCCATGGGAGAGTATTCAAACAAATCTTAAGTGAAAGTTAAAGCATGGCTAAATTCAGCTTAGGGTTTGTAGACACTATCCATAATTTGCAATTATACTGTGCATTCTTGCATATTATGGAACACTTACCTCTTAGTATGCCCTCTCTCCAGCAGGGACAGGTCCAGGATCCTGCCACTTATTTTGGGTCCTACAGAGCTCCATTTTGGCCACTAAAGTGCACATATGAAAGCCACTGGTGTGGCTGAGGAAGTCCAAACTACCAGTGACGTCATCCCGTGGCCATATTGAATGTAATATACTATGTGGCGAGATGGAGACAGAGCCATTACCCACTGTATGAGTGCTATGAGTAGGGCTTCGGCCAAAACGTGTTAGCATTTTAATGTTGTCGCTATTGCTGTAAGTGCTCAAATAAAGTTTCATAACAAAGAAGCTTTCGGGTTGTCAGCTTTTTGATCTTATGGCATTACTCATTGTATTGATTGCTAATGTCAGCACATTATGTGCATTTATTTTGTATGCTTTTAGTTAAAGTTTATACAAAGAGTACTATGGGTCCACTTTTGTTTATTACATGTGTCCAATATCAATATGAGCGATGCATGTGGAGACAGGAAGAGCGGTGATTATCTGATGCCTGCACACATCCAGAGGATGGTGTTAAAAGACATCATATTCCATAATTTGATTCCGGCAACAACCTAGAGGGTGATATAAAGTGTTGTTTGACCTCATTATTTCTTGCAAGGTCAAAGCTGGAGGAGAGTAATTATCACATATGGTGGATACATAGCTGGAGGAGAGTATTTAAAGCTGGAGGAGAGTATTTAATTATCACATATGGTGGATGCACGCATGGCACATTTGTCTCAAAATCTGTAAGATTTTTCCATGTTTGTCACAGTGGCGATTGGTAGCACGGTTTATATATGGACTTTAATTTATAATTTTATTCTATTTTTTTTTTTTTTTGGTTGCACTTAGGGTTGAGCCCGATGTTCATGTGCTCGCAAATGAACCAAACATATGGGGCTTTTGCGGCAAATTCAAGCGACGCGGAACGGCCCATAATGCACTGCGAGATCGCAGTGCATCGACGTCTGAGGATTAGCCAAAGCGTGGACCTAACTTGCATGCTTTGGCCAATCACAGCGCGCCCTGCTGCGAGAGCCATAATTGGCCAATCATGGCTCAGGGGGACTAAGTCCATGCCCCACACTATATAAGTCTGCTTACATAACGGCTGTGTATAGTGTGCGGCCGGAGATACATTGAGCTAGATTAGTTAGTGGTGTGCAGGCAGTGTATTTAAAATATCCATACATACACACACACACATTATATATATATATACACATACATACATACATACACACACACACACACACACACACACACACACACACACACACACATTATATATATATATATATATATATATATATATATATATATATATATATTATATATATAAAATATATTTTTATATATGATTTTATATTATATATAAATGGCATGGGGTCTCCCCCAAAATCCATACCAGACCCTTATCCAAGCATGAAACCTGGCAGGTCAGGATGGGGGGGAGAGCCGAGAGATCGTCCCCCCCTCTTGAATCATACTAGGATGCTTGCCTTGAACATGGTCCATCACCTTAAGACGCAAGCAAAAAACTGAGGAGTGGAGTAGGGTTACAGGGGCTATCAAATGTTTGCCAGTGTCTAATTACTCAAAAGGTACCATCCTATAACCCAAGATCTATGAATACTCAGCCTGTGTCCTTTACTGTATGATTAAGATAATAGAGCCCAATTCCCAAAAATTTGGAACGCTGCATAAAATCTACATAAATTCAGAATGCAATAATTTAAACAATCTCATTGTATTCAAAACAGAAAATACAAGACATGGCAAATGCTTAATGTGCACCATTTTAAGAAAAAAAAAATAAGGTCATTTTGAAATTGATTATTAGACAAGTAAAAAAGGCGCAATGCAGGTATACCTCAAATAACTGTTCCTAAATAGTCCAATGGCAAGATGGGTATATATAAAAATATATATAAGAAGAAGTCAGTCAGGGCTGCCACCAAAAAAAGACCAGAAGCGAGGTCCAATAGGCTAAAAGAGATAAACAAGGAAAAGGGGCGCCTCTGAGTATATATCAATAATCATTTATTCAACAAACAATATCCACTCACATGGAAGACTGTAATGTTGCGTTCCGGTACGTCTCTGGGTAGAGGAAAAGATGGAGGACTACAAGTCTCAGCAAGTCCGTGCAGTGCTGATCCCACATCGGATCCTGGCGAGGATGGGTTGCGGTAGCTAGGCACAGCAGGGGCTCCCTCAGGTCTCCAGATGGCACTTCCGGATTAAGATAAGTTAGAAATGACACAGACCATCTGTCTGCGGGTTCCAAGGATGGGGCTGTAAGGACGCCAAAGCCGATCACCGGGCGTGCTGCAGTGTGCGGTAAGGAGCCCGCAGACCATCTGTCTGCGGGTTCCAAGGATGGGGCTGTAAGGACGCCAAAGCCGATCACCGGGCGTGCTGCAGTGTGTGGTAAGGAGCCTTACCACACACTGCAGCACGCCCGGTGATCGGCTTTGGCGTCCTTACAGCCCCATCCTTGGAACCCGCAGACAGATGGTCTGTGTCATTTCTAACTTATCTTAATCCGAAAGTGCCATCTGGAGACCTGAGGGAGCCCCTGCTGTGCCTAGCTACCGCAACCCATCCTCGCCAGGATCCGATGTGGGATCAGCACTGCACGGACTTGCTGAGACTTGTAGTCCTCCATCTTTTCCTCTACCCAGAGACGTACCGGAACGCAACATTACAGTCTTCCATGTGAGTGGATATTGTTTGTTGAATAAATGATTATTGATATATACTCTGAGGCGCCCCTTTTCCTTGTTTATATATTTTGAAATTGATGGCAGTAACCCGCCTAAAAAAAGTTAGAACAGGGCAACAAAATGCTGACAAAATAAGTGGTACTAACAGCGAAGAGCTGGAAGAACATATTGCAACTAATTGGGTTAATTGGCAAAACATCAGTAAAATGATTGGGCATAAAAAGGGCATCTTAGAGAGTCAGAAGTAAAGATGGGCAAAGGCTCACCAATCTGTGAAAAGTTGTGTCTAAAAATTGTAGAACAATTTGAGAATAATGTTTTTCATTGTAAAATTGCAGACTTCAAAAGATTCAGAGAATCTGGAGAAATCTCTGTGCAAAGGACAAGGCAAAGTGGAAAACTGTTCTGTGGTCAGACGAATCGAAATGTGACATTTCTTTGGCAACCATGGGTACTGCGGCCTGTGGACTAAAGAGAGGAACCTTCCAGCTTGTTATCAAGGCTCAGTTCAAAAACCTGCATCTGTAATGGTATGGGGGTGCATTAATGCGTATGGATTGGACATCCTGCATCAGTGAAAATGGAAAACCACCTACCACCAGTGGTAAAAGATATATACAAGTTTTACAGCAGCATATGCACCCATCCAGATGACATCTTTTTCAGGGAAGGCCTTGCATATTTCAGCAGGACAATGCTAAACCACATTATGACAACAGCATGGCTTTGTAATAAGCGTTCAGGTGCTTAACTGTGACCTGCCTGCAGTCCAGACCTTAAACCAATTGAAAGCATTTGGCGCATCTTGAAATGAAAAATACAACAAAGACCCAAGAATGTTGAGCAGTTAAAATCCTATATCAGGCAATAAAAAGGACAACATTCCTCTCCCAAAACTCCAACAACTGGTTTCAGTTCCCGGGCATTTACAGAGGGTTGTTAACAAAGAGGGGATGCTACACCGTGGTAAACATGGCCCTGTCCCAACGATGAGATGTGTTGCTGCAATGTCAAAATTACCTTATTTTTTTTTCTTAAAATGGTACACTTTCTCAATTTAAACATTCAATACCATTTCTATTGTGAATAAAATATGGGTTTATGAGATTTGCAAATCAGCACAGTCTGTTTTTATGTAGATTTTACACAGCGTCACAACTTTTTTGGAATTGGGGTTGTATAATATAAAATACTATTATTGAATTTTACCTTGCAAAATTTGTGCTTTAAAACAAAAAACTAAAGAGTCCTGCTCATTGGAACATCAGCAGAGTAATTACCATGCTTATGCAGTTTGGAAACGAGATTCAAATTGGCTTCTCTATCTTCATCTAGGAAGGATAGTGCTTTCATAATGATTGCCAAGGACAGGACTTTAATGTAGCTATTTTCTGTTCTTTTCAAATTAAATTTCTTCTGGGTCAAGTCCTGGCATTCTCCCACTGCATAAAACACAAACACTACTGTGCTGCCAAATACCAGTCTACCAGCCAGTGACAGACACGGCTGCCAACAGAGAAATTGTAAGAAATTCAGAGAGACCAACAAGCCTAGGAAAGACATACAGTATATGATGAGCTTCTACAACTGGACTTTTTAGTAATTCCTTTTTTTAATCATTTATAATACATAAAGTTGACAGACATTACCAGTAAATACAGAATAGTGGATAAGGGTAAAAGAGAAGGCAACGTCATACAAACATGACAAAAATCAACATAAAACAGCCAGTCATAGTAAAACAAAAAAAAAAAAGAGATTGTCAAAAACATTGGTACGTTAAGAACATTGAGGACAAAATTACGTGAAAACTCTACAGGAAGTATCGCAGAGGTAAGAAAGGGGGGATTGAAGAAGACACTGATAAAGACTGAATTTCCAAGACATCATGGGCCAAAATATGACAAACCGGGCGCTGCCATCAAATTATATATAGACAGAGAAATATATAAACAAGGGACCAATTAAAGGGCACAAGGGGGATACTGAGATGCTAGTAGATAAGGGGTGAAGGAAGGTGGGAAAGGAAAGTGGGGGAAAAAAAAATAGAAAAAGGTATAGTATAGTGAGGAAGGAAGAAATGAGCAGGGGTGCGAGTAAGCGTCCGTGAAAACAAAATATTGCCATGATCTCCATGTGTATCGGAAGGTTTCTTCCATGTTACGCAGAGTAGCTATGAGGTCCTCCATGTCCCGAAGTTCATTCACCTTAGAGAACCAAAGGGAGAAAGTGGGAGGATTAACCTCCTTCCAGCAAAGTGGAATGCAGGCCTTTGCCGCATTTAGCAGGTGAATGGTGAGGGATGCCTTGTATTTCTTGATAGGTCTTCCTGAGAGGTGCAGCAAGCAAGCTGCAGGTTTATCATGCAGATCCACGGAAGTGAGTTGTTTAATTATACCAGTTACTTCTCACTAGAACAGCAGGAGCTTCGGGCATTGCCAGAAAATGTGAAGGAAGGCGCAACTATCAGTACTGCAGTGCCAGCAACCACTAGGGATCTGAGGAAATATGTGGTTGTGCTTGGTAGGAACCTAAAACTAATCGGGTGAGGAGTTTATAATTGGTCTCTTGAACCCTGGTGGCCATGATGATTCCTGAGCAAAATGTAGAATTTCCCCCCCCTGTGCCGTTGTGAAGGACACACCCAAGTCAGATTCCTATTTAGAGACAACTAGACTTTTTAAAAGTTATGTACATTATGCTAAAGCCTCATACACACAACTAGTTTTTCTTCGTTCATCCCAGCAGGGACCTAAACAGCTTTCCACGGACAAATGGTCTGTTTTTGCATTGGTTAAAATAGCCAGCACAACCAGTGACTCATCTCTGTTGTCAGCGAGGAATTCCCTGCTGACAGCAGAATGTATACAGCAGAGGGGGACAGAGTGTACAGCAGGAGAGGGGCATTGTTTACAGAGTGTGTAGACAGAGGATCTGTCACTTGCCGGCAGGAGGGAGTGTGTACAGTCTCAGTGCCCAACCACCCTGTTAGTTTCTTTTTGTTCGATCAGCATTGCAGGCTATAGCCTACAACGGTTATCAGTATATTCTGACCGCGGTGAAGTCTCCCCACTATCAGAATACAATAGCTCAGTGGTGAGGATTCCCCTATCCACTCCGAGTGTGTAGATGGAGGAATCAAGTCCGTTTCTTTTCTTCAACACTTGGGCAGAACGAAAAAAAAACGGAGTCAACTATGGATTGCCTAACACTGCATTCAACATTGCAAATATGATACCAGTCAAACATTGTAGTAGTGTTATGGTATGGAGATGCTTTGGAGCATCAGAACCAAGACAGCTTATCATATCTGATTAAACCTTCAGTTATTCCTGCTAGCAGAAAATTCCAAGGAGAGTGTTCAGTTTTACTTCCCTAAGGCTCCAATGCATACAGCACAAATATCTGAACTATTATGCTTACCAAAAACACTCAAACAGAACCCAAAAAATATGGAAAAAAAGGCCATAGACCATTTGTCCTGACACAAGCCAAGCTCTGGGATTCTCAACTGTGTCAACTGTGATTCTCATGATGAAATGTGTCAGTACTGGTTTATACTGTATTAAGTGAAAGCAACTACACTGAAAATTATAGACTTTGATCATTTAAATTGTTTATCTGAAAACTGCGTACAGCTTAGGTAACTGACTGCAACTACTTTCCCTTCTAAAACAGTCCGTCTTTTGTGAGCTTTCCTGTAGTGCTAAAATGGACGCTCCTAGTGACATAAAGACAACAGAGAAGCTCAGGCATAAAATGTGATGTGCCAACACGCCTTTACACACAGAGATAGTACCTCTCCCATTCCAAGAGTACAATAAATGGGCAGAAAGCCAAGCTGTAAGACAGTAGGGTTCTTATGAAGTCCGTCAGCTTACAGTAATACACAGGATCTGCTTGTATAATCCCTGATTGTGATTCAATCTTTGCAGGTTACACCCATTTTAACATCCGGTTCTAGTTTTCAGGATTAAGCTCACATAGAAGTTTTGTGGATACCTCTGTGGTTAGTATAGATGCACAAACACCATTAAAAGGAAAGGAGGGAAAAAAAATCAATAGTTGCAGTTCAAAAATAGTAGCAAGCTCCTAGGGAGCTAGAAACACAATATTGTGTGGTTTTTCCATATGAACACATTTAAGTACTATTTAATTTTTGCAAAGCTCAGGTTTTTATTGCAAGCATTTTTTTTTTTAAATGTACTTCAGCTGAATATAATTTAGACAATATTTTTTATAGAGTAGTCTTCAGAGATGGACAATTCACTGAAAAAAACCCAAGAAAATGTAAATTTAACTTTTATGAAATTTTACCGGATGGAAAATCTGATTTTGTCCTTGCAGAAAAACAAAAAGTAAACAAACCATATCATAGTTACATAATTAGTCAGGTTGAAAAAAGACACAAGTACATCTAGTTCAACCATAAAAAAAAAACATTATATATATATATATATATATATATATATATATATATATATATATATATATATATATATATATATATATCATACAATCCCATATACCCAATCCTATACCCACAGTTGATCCAGAGGAAGGCGAAAAAACACCCAGAAAAGCAGGATCCAATTTGCTACAGCAGGGGAAAAAAATCCTTCCTGATCCTAGAGAGGCAATCGGATTTTCCCTGGATCAACTTTACCTGTAAATGTTAGTACTCAGTTATTATGTACATTTAGGAAAGAATTCAGGCCTTTCTTAAAGCAATCTACTGAGCTGGCCAGAACCACCTCTGGAGGGAGTCTATTCCACATTTTCACAGATCTTACTGTGAAGAAACCTTTGCGTATTTGGAGATGAAATCTCTTTTCCTCTAGACGTAAAGAGTGCCCCCTTGTCCTCAGTGTTGACCGTAAAGTGAATAACTCAACACCAAGTTCACTATATTGACCCATTATATATTTATACATGGTGATCATATCCCCCCTTAATCTCTTCTTCTCAAGAGAATACATTCAGTTCCTCTAATCTTTCCTCATATCTGAGCTCCTCCATGCCTCTTAACAGTTTGGTTGCCCTTCTCTGCACTTTCTCCAGTTCCCCAATATCCTTTTTGAGAACTGGTGCCCAAAACTGAACTGCATATTCCAGATGAGATCTTACTAATGATTTGTACAGGGGCAAAATTATATCTCTCTCTCTATAGTCCATACCTCTCTTAATGCAATAAAGGATATTGCTCGCTTTGTAAACCGCAGCTTAGGATTGTATGCTATTATTGAGCTTATGATCTACCAAAACCCCCAGATCGTTCTCTGATCATATAAAATAAAATTTTTCCCCCATCAAGCAGTGGGTAAAAAAGCTGGCCATGGACTGTTCCCCTTGGAGAGCTCTGGGCACTATTGCTATAAAACATTTTTCAGGTTTTTTGGATAATGGGTCATCCACTGGGAACTGTGGTTCCGCCAGCAAACCCCTAAGTCACCACTGTATTTGCATTAAACAGCAGGAATGGCTGTCAAAATGCAGCTGCTCCTGTTTAAAGTGACATTTGCAGATAGCTTGCCAGTGTCATTGTGTAAATTACAAGAAGCTAACATATTGCTTTATTATATTTACTTCATTCATATGTGGATTTGAAGGTGTGACCTTTGATCTGCATATGACATCACTTTAATTTAAATAAAATTAATTCCAATTGAAACCCCTCTTTAACCCTTGTCTTCGTTATTGAACTACATCCTCCCCTTCTCCCTATTTCCATTATTCTTCTGTTTTTCATACAGTCAGGTCCATAAATATTGGGACATCGACACAATTTTAATCTTTTTGGATCTATACACCATCACAATGGATTTGAAAAATGAAACAAACAAGATGTGCTTTGACTGCAGACGTTCAGCTTTAATTTGAGGGTATTTACATCCAAATCAGGTGAATGGTGTAGGAATTACAACAGTTTGTGCCTCCCACCAAAAAGTAATGGGACAATTGGCTGCTCAGCTGTTCCATGGCCAGGTGTGTGTTATTCCCTCATTATCCCATTTACAAGGAGCAGAAAAAAGGTCCAGAGTTCATTTCAAGTGTGCTATTTGCATTTGGGATCTGTTGCTATCAACTCTCAATATGAGATCCAAAGAGCTGTCACTATCAGTGAAGCAAGCCATCATTAGGCTGAAAAAACAAAACAAACCCATCAGAGAGATAGCAAAAACAGTAGGTGTGGCCAAATCAACTGTTTAGAAAAAGAAAGAACGCACCGGTGAGCTCAGCAACACCAAAAGACCCGGAAGACCACGGAAAACAACTGTGGTGGATGACCGAAGAATTATTTTCCTGGTGAAGAAAACACCCTTCACAACAGTTGGCCAGATCAAGAACACTCTCTAGGAGGTAGGTGTATGTGTGAATACAGAGGGTTCACCACAAGATGTAAACCATTGGTGAGCCTCAAAAACAGGAAGGCCAGATTAGAGTTTGCCAAACAACATAAAAAAAAGCCTTCACAGTTCTGGAACATCCTATGGACAGATGAGACCAAGATCAACTTGGATGCATAGGATGCATTAAGCTGAAAAACACGAGGGTTTACAACCCCTTTAGGGATGAATTAAATAGAAAACCCCAAGGCCCTAGAACTACTTTAATTAATGACTAAATGTAGCCCCAAACAAACAGGCCCATAGTGAAAATTGCTCTGGTCTATAAGAGGTATAAAGGTACGTAAGCTGAAGTGGTTAAAGATAGCATCCCTTAAAAAGACATTCATTCACTTAAACAGCAAATATTGGTGTAGATGAAAATAGAATCTTATTAGCAGACACATAATTTAGGAGCTGAATAAGGGGGCGTAGAAGATGAAGCCTCGGCATTGACTTTATGTCAAGAAAATGACATGCTTTACAATGTAGTGCTCAGAGTCCGTGAACATGCGGAAAGGAACTGTTTTATTTTACAGACACTGCATGAGCAAGGAATCTCCTACTTGATATTTTAATTAGTAGCCTGTAAATGTTGCTCGCATTTCAATGGAAACGCATGAGGGAATGTGTTATTAACAAAAATTACCTGTCTTCCCATGGGCCGACTGAAGACACTCTGTAGTATGTTGAGCATTTACTAATGCTGGTCTTACAAGCTAGCTGTCAGAAAACCCAAACAGTTCAGCTGTTCAGTGGACAAATTTCACCCTGCTCCTTAAATAAAACTTTGATTAAATATATCAACTTCTATCGATCCAGGTGTTGCCAACAGGGCCACCCACTAAGCAAATTCAATGCGGGTAAGGTTTAGTATTAGAGTGATAAAAAAAGGTAATTTAATCACGTTCAATGAACCAAAAGGGAGAGGTGTCCGATGTGTGGGCCACAATTAACAGTCTGGTTTTCTCTCCTCTGACACAAGATGATGGCACCGAATATTTGTTTCTCTGCTTTTGCACTATAAGTAAGCTGAAAGGTTGATATTCAACAGTAATGTCAATAAGTGATGACAAAGGACAAAATTGCCTTAAAAGGCAAGCAAGACCTGTCATACTCACAATAAGAGTATAGAAAGGTATCCAGATACAAAATAAAACTAGTAATACAAGACCCAACACTAAACATTATCTATGTGAGTTTTATTAATTACAGGTGTAGCGCTTACCCTCAAAGGAGCAGCTTAGAATTGGCTATATCCGTAATTCACATTTACCACTCAACCCTCGCAGCCCATAGATTCAAAGTCACAGTCCTTATTGCTTTTTTCAACGCTTTATTCATTAACACAAACTGGGATAGGAGAAGGACTTCCTTTGAGATGCTCTCTTTGTTGCACTGTCATCTTATCAAGGAAACATCAAAGAATAATTGCGGATGGTCAGACAAAACATTTCAAACGATCACTTTGATCAGGGAAGATGGAAGTAGATTTTATAGAGAATTAAATGATTAAGAGTCACTCTAAATAACTTCTTCATCTGGATGACTTAACAGGAACAATCCATTTCTCTATATGTGTGCATGCAGCTTCACCGCTACCTCTTTGCCACTACTTCCCACTTGCATGGTACTTTCAGATTAAATTACAAGAGATTCATTCTGATCACCTCCTAGCTTGACTGATTGGAATCCTAGGGCAATGTTGAACTCTAAGTCACGGGCCATAACCACCCATCTCACCGACTTGTGCATCAACAACCTCAGTCTCTGACAGTACCCTTCCCTTGGGCTTTCACTCACTTGATCAATAGTCCATGTGCCACTCAAACGATCGATCGCCCAGTTTCCTTCCCTTTTGCTGCCACTTCACCCGAAATGATTCCCGGTTCCTCTGTCTGCCTGTGGCCCGCTCCCCTCCCGCAGGGGCGGCTTATGACATCCAGAATTACATGCTGTGGGATGTCGTCTGTTCCTCCATGAGGACCAGACCTCCACCCATCTTTCTAGGGTGAAGCTCCGTTGGCCCCCCGGAGGGGGGACCTCTCCCCTCCAGGAACCAGGTTGAGCCTCTCCGGCTCTCACGGCAAACAGCAAGACAGGAACCCCCACTGACCATGTGACTCAGCTTTTATATCAGAGTTCCGGGCCTTGTCCAGCAAATCAATGATTAGCCGGGACTCGAATACAAACACCTGCCACTCAAATATAGAAATTAACAAACAGGCCTGCTGCTACAGCACAAGCCTGTCTAAATTTATCTGACATAGGAAACTTACAATAAAGGTCACCTATGTAAAAATTGGTGCCCGCTACATACACCCCCCACTTAAATCACAACTGTCCTCAGTGGAGGATAAATTTCAGAGTGACTCACTAAAGGTTTTGTTTTTAGGAATGAAGAGCATCTCATTACATAAATGGGAAATGAGGGAAAAGGGAAAATAAACTTTTAACAAAGTCAAACATCAATTGTCACTGTATACAATATCAGTACAATATTATTTACATGGCCTGACTGTATATCCCTACATTATAACACTCAATACAAGCGGAACCAAAGCACTGTCCCCGTGGGAAGAATGCTTTGATTACCACAGGCCTTCTTCTGTGGAATGGACAGCCGTCACATCTTCCAATATACCTAAAGAAAAGAAAAATCCACACAACATTTTCTAACTATTTCACAAGCATTACCATGCAAAGGGGGTTATAATCCTTCGCCTGGTAATTAAACACACACTTTTCTGTGGCATGTATGTTCCCATTGAGATAATCGCTCCCTCAAAAGGAGTCCAGCAGTACTCCTGCAAAGCGCATCCCAATAGACATGCTCAACAATTAAATCCAGTTGCCCGTTGGCAAAAAAACTTTCTGTTCGGCTCTTAAATGAGAGTCCTTGAATAAGTACTTGTGCTACAAAGGGACTTTTATATGGGAACACCACATCCTAGTGTCCATAACTTTGTCCCTGTTAGGCACCATGAATGTAAGTTTCCTGCTCAACAGTTTAAATTGGGGAATGCCCACCCTAACCCGTCTGCCATCCTGCAGTCTATCTGGGTAAAAGACATAACATGTGAACACAATCCTTCTCACAATTAATATCTTGGGTCAGGCAACCTTCTGCGGCTATCTCCCGGTCCTCTCACTGAGATAGAGTAACTGCGGGTATTTTGTCCAGCTTTTACCACCAATATCCTGTCCTTGTGGATCGCCCTTCCAAGCTTCCACTCTCGCTGAATATCTTTGAACCAGACCCAAACCCCACTATCAGGTGTCCGTTTTGGCTTGGGTACATGAAGATAGTCCCACACAAGTACATCCTCCCATGTCTCCCGGGAACTTTCTATAACGTCCATAATTTGTTCCGGGACATAAGGATAGTCAAAGCCCCATTCCTGAGCTACCCTTCGCTGAACCTCTCTCTGAAACCTAGAGAGTCTAGGTAAGTCTTTGGCCTTTCCTCTGCCAGGCAGAACATAAGCATCAGTAGCTTTACTAACCCATTTCTGGAATGTAGCTGGCTTGTTAGAAACAATGGTATTAGTCACATTGAACGGAGGTACTAAAACTTTAGTTGTACCAGACACTCCTGTGGAAGCCTCCACAGATGTTGAACTTTCAAATAAAGTATTCCTCTTCACTTGAATCACATTCTTCAGGGGATGACCATGCAAATAAATCACTCATTGATCCGTATTTCTGCAAGATCTGTGGTGATCCCCAATCCACAACCCGATCTTCACTCACCCTGTCCGGCTCACCCGAGGGATCCCCCTCTTGTAATCTAGGCTCCTTCCGGACGGGCACATCCAAAGGGCTTAATATTCACTGGCTCCTCATGGGTTTTCTCCGATGACTGGGCAACAACTTCAACAGTCCCCGGATCCCCAGCCAGGTTGCATGCTTCTTCAGCAGATCCTACCTGATCTCCTGATAGCTCCAATTCATAGCTCCAAGACGGGAGCTCCATCTCTGCTGCTGCAGGCGATACACGACCCTCTCCGGCCTTCCGTATCACCTTTTCCCACGGCAGACAAAGTCCCGTTTTCTCTTTAACAGTATAGTACGTGACCTCTCGCTGGACGGGTCCCAATCTTGTTAACTGGGTACCGCAATGACCGCACTGAGCCCAGGCGGTGACTCCAACTGTAGGCCTCCGACATTCAGGACACAGCATGCAGAGCTTCTCCACTCCGTCAATCACTCCCAGCACCAGTCCCCCGGTCAATACCAACCGAACACCGGTGTCAGCTAAAACCCGATCCTGCACATCAGACAGCCGTTGTATGGCAAGCGTGTTCTCAACACCTTCTGCCATCTTCCTCGCTTGGCACGCTGAACATAAAAACTTTTCCTCTGGGGCGTGACTCCACCCCCCACTTGTTGGTTCAGCGCACGAGGAACTGTAGCAGCACATTTTCAAAGTCCTCCCCAGCGACCCCTGGTGGCAGGTACTGTTATACTGCAGGCTATCTTGGCAACAATTTCTGAAATGCAGGTTTCCGTTGCTATGGGAGATGGTTAGCGGCAAACATGAAACAGATATCCCGGACGCCCCCCCACATGTAGCGCTTACCCCCGAAGGAGTGGCTTAGAATTGGCTATATCCGTAATTCACATTTACCACTCAACCCTGGGTGGAGGTCTGGTCCTCATGGAGGAACAGACGACATTCCGCTGACCATGTGACTCAGCTTTTATATCAGAGTTCGAGGCCTTGTCCAACAAATCAATGATTGGCCGGGACTCGAATACAAACACCTGCCACTCAAATATAGAAATTAACAAACAGGCCTGCTGCTACAGCACAAGCCTGTCTAAATGTACCTGACATAAGAAACTAACAATAAAGGTCACCTATGTAAAAATAGGTGCCCGCTACACAGGCATAGGAATGGAAAAAAAAAAAGAAATTACCAGGAATAAAGCTTTAATACTGCAGTGTGGTTGTGCCCAAATCAACCACAGCTGGGCCCAGTGTAAACACATTAGGCAAGTAAGCACTCCTTGCAAAGGCGAATAACCTATATGTACCATGACATCATCAATAATGAAAAATACACTGTTTCTTAACTTATTGAAAGGATGTGACCTTTATAACTATTGGTCAATTTATTTTTCACAAAAGAAGAGGTCTATTTATTTAAATACCTTTACAGTGTGGACACAGGGAGTCTTTTGTCTTGTTTTATTTTAATTTGCTAGAGGAATGTTACAAGCATTCCTCCAGCACTCATGAATTTTCAATGTTTTTGGCTTAAAAAGGAGAAGTCCAGCCTGGGCTTCTCCTATGGGTCACAGGAGTGCAATTCATTTTGCACTCCTGTGACCCGTTTACAGCAGAGAGCGGTCTGTGGTCCGCTCTCTGCTGACGTCTTCACAGCTCAACACTCCAGGCTCCAGTGAGCGCGCGGGGGGTGGAGAGAACCGAGCCATAGGCGATGTTCGTTGGCTCGGTTCTCAGTGCAGAGATGGCGGGGGACAGATGCAGCATCGGACCGATGCAGAATCCACCTTGGTAAGTATAATGGAGGAAAAAATGGATTCACATACTTCTCCTTTAATATGTTGATGATCAGTAGCTCTATCTAGTGGCCATAATGTAGTATTTTTCCTAATCAAGGTAATGCAGAAAAATGCCTTATTATGGCCACTAGATGGAGCCAATGATCATAAGAAATCAGAGTATTAACCAAAACAGGGTCAGAATTCTTGAGGGCTGGATGAATGCTTGTGACATTAGTGCAATGATTTTTTTTTTTTTTTTTTTTTTTTAATATATATATATATATATATATATATATATATATATATATATATATAGACCCCTTATCAGATCTTCTTTGTGCATAATTGTATTCCATTCATATCCCATGATCCTTTGCCCTTTTAAATGAAAAAAAAAAAAAAACTTAATTGGATAAATTTAATACCCAATTTATCTTTTGCTGGAACCCCTAATGGATATGGCAAGTTTTTTTTAGCCAAATTTTCTTTATAAAAATAAGACAAAAAAGAAGGGGATATTTGCGCTAACCAATCAATATATACAAAAAATATGTGCACAAGTGATATAACTAAATAAAGCGTGATTAAATGCTGCACCTCTATAGGTCAAATACCAAACCTAAAACCAATATTAAGAAAGAAAAAGATGCGCAAAGAAACCGTTCCCAGTGGATGCCTGTTAAGGGGAAACATGTCGGGTGGAGCATGAGCCTGTGACATCACCACGTTAAACAGCTGACTGGTAGACACTGCGGCTGATTCAAACCTGCTTTTCTTACCTGCTTGAATTTATGGACTGTGTATGATTTTTTTAATAAATACCTTTGCTGGAACATACTGCACCATGAAGCCCTCTTGTATTCCTCCTTACATAATACCAAGATCCTGGCTTTTATGAGAGTGTCCCGGAGAGTGAAGTTTTGTCCTTGCTGCTTCCTGGATAAACAGGTGGATTCCTCTCTGCTTTCAATCACTGCGAGATCACCTGCCGGCAGGCTAATGCACAAGCGCTCCTGATCTCTATCATTTGAGATCCAACGGATCTGATAAGCAGTTTGTATTTGCATGTTATGCTCCGTATTCCAGATGATTCAAATGAATATGTGTCCTGCTTTCTGAGATTAAGTGAAGAACTTTTGCATCCCCTAAATTTGGAAGGATCATTTTGGGATATTCTGTTTTTGATAAAGTCACTTTTGGTTTTATTCATCTATTTTTTTTATATCACATGGACCATTTGTTTTTTGATACACCACTCAATTTTTTTCATATTATCATGTTTTAGAGAATTTGTTCACAGCAATATTTATTGTTATTTGTAGCGGTTTCTTTGCGCATCTTTTTCTTAAAATTTTCTTTATAGTTTAGTATAGTGTGTGTGAAGAGGCACAAGGGTATTCCAGGACCACAAAAAGGATTGGAACAGAACGATGCATGTTTGAATTAAATGATGAACTTAGCAGGTAGACTATTAAAAGTTTAATTTTTAATTTTGACTGAAATGTAAGCCACAGAACAGAATCCTTAATATTTTCACATATATGCGCCACCGATTTTTTTTTTTTTGGTCATTTTGCTGCTACTGCATAGCACATTTCTTTAGAAATTACGGGCATCTTTGAAGAAATCATACCTGATATGCAGATGTAGGTCCGATATTCTCCTTGCCCTCCAGTTGCTAGGAATGGGATTTTTTTCTTGGTCCTCCGTTTGACCAATACAGCCCCCAGCATCCGCTCATCCTGGGGGGAGAAGACTTCCTTGCTGATTGTAGCTTTAGCAGACATTGTCCAGATTTTGTGGGAATTTCACCTGCAGGAATAGAACATAGTGGAAAGTTTAAGTCACCCTCTATTCAAAACCTGAAACAGAAAAAAAAAACTGCAATTTATCTATGAACCACCCAACCACTTACAGTGGCTTGCAAAAGTATTCACCCCCCTTAGCTTTTTACCAATTTTGTTACATTACAGCCTTTAGTTTAAGGTTTTATCTGAATTATATGTGATGGATCAGAACACAATAGTCTAAGTTGGTGAAGTAAAATTAGAAAAATATATACAAAAAAATATTTTTCAGAAATAAAAAAAACTGATAATTGGCATGTGCATATGTATTAACCCACTTTGTTACAAAGCCCATAAAAAGCTCTGGTGCAACCAATTACCTTCAGAAGTCACATAATTAGTGAAATAATGTCCACCTGTGTGCAATCTAAGTGTCATATGATCTGTCATTACATATACACACCTTTTTGAAAGGTCCCAGAGGCTGCAACACCTAAGCAAGAGGCACCACTAACCAAGGAACTCTCCAAACAAGTAAGGGACAATGTTGTTGAGAAGTACAGTCAGTAAGTCAGGGTTAGGTTATACAAAAAATATCCAAATCTTTGATGATCTCTAGGAGCACCATCAAATCTATCATAACCAAATGAAAAGAACATGGCACAACAGCAAACCTGCCAAGAGACGGCCGCACACTAAAACTCACGGACCAGGCAAGGAGGGCATTAATCAGAGAGGCAGCACAGAGACCTAAGGTAACGCTGGAGGAGTTGCAGAGCAGAGACTGGAGTATCTGTACATAGGATTACAATAAGCTGTACGCTCCATAGAGTTGGGCTTTATGGCAGAGTGGCCAGAAGAAAGCCATTACTTTCAGCAAAAAAACAAAATGGCACAATTTGAGTTTGCAAAAAGGCATGTGGGAGATTCCCAAAATGTATGGAGGAAGGTGCTCTGGCCTGAATTGAACTGAATTAAAATTTAACTTTTTGGCCAAAGAAAACACTATATCTGGCACAAACCCAACACATCACCCAAAGAACACCATCCCCACAGTGAAACATGGTGGTGGCAGCATCATGCTGTGGGGATGTTTTTCAGCAGTCAGGACTGAGAAACTGGTCAGAGTTGATGGAAAGATGGATGATGCTAAATACAGGGATATTCTTGAGCAAAACCTGTACCACTCTGTGTGTGATTTGTGGCTGAGATGGAGGTTCACCTTCCAGCAAGACAATGACCCTAAACTCACTGCAACACTTGAGTGGTTTAAGGGGAAACATATAAAATATGTGGTAGAATGGCCTAGTCAAAGCCCAGACCTCTACCAATAGAAAATCTGTGGTCAGACTTAAAAATTGCTGTTCACAAGCGCAAACCATCAAACTTCAAGGAGCTGGAGCAGTTTTGCAAGGGGGAATGGGCAAAAATCCTAATGGTAAGATGTGGCAAGCCCATAGAGACTTATCCAAAGCGACTTGGAACTGTGATAGCCGCAAAAGGTGGCTCTACAAAGTATTGACTTTAGGGGGGGTAAATAGTTATGCACATTGACTTTTCTCTGTTATTTTGTCCTATTTGTTGTTTGCTTCACAATAAGACAAAAAAAATCTTCAAAGTTTTGGGCATGTTCTGTAAACTAAATGATGCAAATCCTCAAACAATCATGTGAATTCCAGGTTGTGAGGCAACAAAACACGAAAAATGCCAAGGGGGGGGGGGGGGGGATGTGAATACTTTTGCACGGCACTGTACATATCTATACCAGCCTTTCTCAACTTTTTAACCCTAGAGGAACCCCAAAAATAACTTCAGGTCTCGAGGAACCCTTACTAAAACCAATTTATCAGGGGTTAATAGGAACAATGCCCCTTGGTGGCCAATAGGAAGAATGTTCCACTTAAAGTGGTTCTCAGAATGACACCCTTAAAGACAGCTGAAAAGATATTTGGTGTCATGCTGCTGGCTTTGCTAAGTGATGCTGAACCTTGAACTCTGTAGGCACCATCAAAAAGGTGGTTTCATCAGCCACAGCTCAAGGAACCCCTAGCAACCTCTGGAGAACCCCAGGGTTCCACGGAACCCTGGTTGAGAATGGCTGCTCTATACACTCATGAAATGGCATGAAGGCATATGCTACCACCAACTTGAATGGAATGGAATGTCACCTCACTGTGTGCTCATACAGTGGATATAAAAAAAAAAAAGTCTATTCATCCCTCTTAAAATGTCAGGCTTCTGTGATGTAAAACAATGAGACAAAGATAAATCATTTCAGAACGGTTTCCACCTTTAATGTGACCTATAAACTGTACAGTTCAATTGAACAACAAACAAATCATTTAGGTGGAGGGAAGCAAAAATAAAAAACTAAAATAATATGGTTGCATAAGTGCGCACATCCTTGAACTAACACGTTGTTGAAGCACCTTTTGATTTTATTACAGCACTCAGTCTTTTTGGGTAGGAGTATATCAGCATGGCGCATCTTGACTTGGCAATATTTGCCCACTCTTCTTTGCAAAAACACCCCTTGTACCACCTTTTTGTACCCAATAAAATAGTTTGTAAACAATTCTGTCAGATTGCGAGGGCATCTCCTGTGCACAGCCCTCTTCAGATCACACCACAGGTTTTCAATCGGATTCAGGTCTGGGCCATTCCAAAACTTTAATCTTCTACTGATGAAGCCATTCCTTTGTTGATTTGGATGTATGCTTTGGGTCGTTGTCATACTGAAAGATGAAGTTCCTTTTCATGTTCAGCTTTCTATCAGAACCCTGAAGGTTTTGTGCCAATATTAACTGGTATTTGGAACTGTTCCTAATTCACTCTACCTTGACTAAGGTCCCTGTAGCAGCTGAAGAAAAAGAGCCCCAAAGCATGATGCTGCCACTACTATGCTTCACTGTGGGTATGGTGTTCTTTTGGTGATGTGCAGTGTTTTTGCACCAAGCATATCTTTTGGAATTATGGCCAAAAAGTTCAACCTTGGTTTCATCAGACCACAGCACATTTTCCCACATGCTTTTGGGAAACTTCAGATGTGTTTTTGCAAAATTTACCTGGGCTTGGATGTTTTTCTTCATTTGAAAAGGACTTTGTCTTGCCACTCTACCTCATAGCCCAGACATATGAAGAATACGGGAGACTTGTCACATGTACCACACAGTACTTGCCAGATATTCCTGCAGCTCCTTTAATGTTGCTGTAGGCCTCTTGGCATCAATTTTTCTGGGACGTCCAGCTCTTGGTAATGTCACTGTTGTGCCATATTTTCTCCGCTTGATGACTGTCTTCACTGAGTTCCATGGTATATCCAATACCTTGGAAATTCTTTTGTACCTTTCTCCTGACTGATGCCTTTTAAACAATGATATCCCTCTGATGCTTTGGAAGCTCTCTGCGGACCATGGCTTTTGCTGTAGAATGCGACTAAGAAAATCTCAAGAAAGACCTACTAGAACAGCTGAACTTTATTTGAGGTTAATCTGAGGCACTTTAAAATGATGGCAGTTGTGTACTGACTCCTATTTATCATGAGTTTGAATGCAATTGCTTAGGTCTGAACAAAACTACATCCCCAGTTATAAGAGGGATGTGCACACTTATGCAACCACTATTTTAGTTTATTTTCACTCCCTCCCCCCCCCCCAAAAGATTTCAGTTTGTTTTTCAATTGAGTTGTACAGTTTATAGGTCACATTAAAAGGTGGAAAAAGTTCTGAAATTTATTTATCTTTGTCTCATTTTTTACATCACAGAAACCTGACATTTTAAACAGGGATATGGAGACTTTTTATATCCACTGTATGCAGTAAGCCATTGAGATGAATGCAAGTCCCATGCACTGAACCTCAAGAAGCAAACTTTCCATGTCAGAAACATGTGCTAAGTGTACTTAGTTGGTTCCTATTTAGCAGGAACCAATATAGCAGTGCTGCTCAGTAGTGTTTAAATGGGGAAAAAAATGCCACCCTTTTTCTGTTTAAAACATTAATGAGCAGCAAAATCATCCCCTATTACTGCTCAGCAACTGTAGTCAAGTTGTTGCTCCACGTGGCGAGTTTCATATTGGTTCTAATATAGAACTGTGAAGTCACGGTTTTCTAAGTCCATCCACTTGTATGAAGAGGGAGTGGTGTTTTTATAGGACTTTTTTTAAACCAATAATTAAAATTATCTTGAACTATTTTTTCCAGTTTTAGTCTGAAGCTCCTTTCTTTGTACTACTGTTGGGTAGCCATCAAGGGAAGGCTTGTTGTGTGGGAGCCGCCTCACCAGAGCTATTGAGCTTGTTTGAAGAAGTTTTCCTTTATCTGACTACACATGCAGGTCTAGAAGTTTCCATTGGCTCTTTGAGCATGTCTTTCTAAATTGATGAGCTCATCACTGCTTATCTTCTGCTGTCCAGTCACAGGCTGGGGGTGGGTACATGACTGTTTTCACTTAGCGGAAGTGGGTTGAATGGGTGCTGGCTGTCATTCAACCATGAAAACTATATGGAAAAGCTACTTGTTATGAAAGAATGAATGTACCCTCGTCCTATTACTAATTAGAAGTTTGGACAGTTGTGGAGTCAACATGGACTATTGTGGTACGGTATAAAATTACAACAGTCAATTTACAAAAATATATAAATTTATTATACACAAATACACACATCATAAAAAGCCTTCAATAGTAGATAAAGTACATTAGATGCTGCTAATCATGGAGCATCCACTTATCTGACACAAATTGGAAGAACTTAGATAATATAATAATGATCCCGCGCTGTTACACACGGAGATTTGTTCAAACTGGAAGTTGCGCATGGGGCGTACTTGGACATTTCAACATGACAATGATACAAAACTCAAGGCCAAGTTGATCTGTCATTGACTACAGCACAATAAAGTGAAGGTTCTGGAGTGGCCATCTCAGTCTCCTGACCTCAATATCATTGAGCCACTCTGGGGAGATCTCAAACGTGCAGTTCATCCAAGACAGCCCAAGAATCTACAGGAACTGGAGGCTTTTTGCCAAGAGGAATGGGGCAGCTTTACCATCTGAGAAGATAAAGAGCCTCACCCAAACACTCCACAAAAGACTTCAAGCTGTGATTGATGTTAAAGGGGGCAATAGACGGTATTAAGAACTGGGGTGTGTAAACTTTTGATCAGGGTCATTTGGGTAGTTTCTGTTGCCATTATGATTTAAAAAGAGTAAACACAGTTGATTGATAAAAAATGGCTTCAGGCAAACACTAACCATGAGTGAAAGAAATGTTTGTGTTTTATCATTCATATTCTCTGAAAAATGGCTAAGAAATAATAACTTCTACCAGGGTATGTAAACTTATGAGCACAAGGGGATATTGTGAGTAGGTATTCATAATATCCTTAAGAAACATTGGAGTTTATTGAGAGAATTATCCGAATATTAGTGAATTCCAAGCTCCCCCTTATCCTCATATAGAAAAGGTTGAATGTTAAGGTATCGATTGGTCAGATCTGACCAATATATCCCTCCTAGTCCATTAGTAACTTTTTTGGGATCCTGCAACATAGGGTCATAGCCATGTCTATCATGTATACAATGAAACTCCATGATAAAAGGCAAGTATATCCCATCCACATAAGGGGTATGATATTAAAATCAAAGGTTACTACATTAGGAAATTGTCATATGCAATATATGCAATAAAATGTCCATGTGGTTTACTTTACATCGAAGAGACCATTAAGAAAGTTAAAGATTGAATATTTATGCCTTGCTATCCTATCAGGGACAAATTGGTACAGTTGAATTGAGCGAGACTTTTTTTGAAGAAAGGACATTCGATTAATAAGAATAGGAGGGGTGGTAACCGAGAATCTATTTTAAAAAAGCGAGAAGTATATTGGATTAATTTTCTTGATACGATTGCCCCCAAGGGGTTGAATACAGATCTGAATTTATATCTGTTCATGTAGGTGATAATTTATTCGATGTGATGTCTAGATGGCGATACATTATGTACATGTTTCTTTTTGGCAGATTAAACGTGTTGAAGGCTTCTGTTGAAATATGGGAGGGTTCTACGTATGGCTAACCATTTCCCCACCTGTGACATAAGGATTTATAAGAAAAGGATTTAGTTTGCATTCGATCGATTGCTAATCACATAATTGTGAAATGATAGTATTTAACCCTTTCATGACTAAGCCTATTTTTGAAATTTGGTGTTTACAAGTTAAAATCCGTATTTTTTGCTAGAAAATTACTTAGAGTTCCCAAACATTATATATATATATTTTAGCAGAGAATCTAGAGAATAAAATGGCGATTGTTGCAATATTTTTTATCACACGGTATTTGTGCAGCGGTGTTTTTAAACGCAAATTTTTGGAAAAGGGACACTTTCATGAATTTTAAAAAATCCAAACAGTAAAGTTACCCCAATTTTTTTGTATAATGTGAAAGATGATGTTACGCCGAGTAAATAGATACCAAACATGTCACCCTTTATAATTGCACGCACTCGTGGAATGGCGACAAACTAAGGTACCTATGAATTTCCATAGGCGACGCTTTAAAAAATTTTTTACGGTTACCAGGTTTGCGTTACAGAGGAGGTCTAGGGCTAGAATTATTGCTCTCGCTCTGATGATCGCGGCGATACCTCACATGTGTGATTTGAACACCGTTTACATATGCGGGCGCGACTTCCGTATGCGTTTTCTTTGCTGCGCGAGCTCGCGGGGACACACTTTACACTTCAACGTATTCAGATCGCCGAAAACGGCGATTCTGAATACTGTGTACTTTTTTAAATTCGGCGCCATTGGCACCCGAGTAAACGGGAAGTGACGTCCTGACGTCGCTTCCGCGTTTACAACGAGAAGGCTGGAACGAAGCCGCCCACAGCTTCGTTCCAGCCCGCCCCCAGCCGGGAGGCCCGGTAACAGCGGCGGGAGGCGGCGGGAGGGGGGGATGTCCCCTCCCGCTCCTCCGGTATAACAACCGAGCGGCTTTTAGCCGCATCGGTTGTTATACTCGGGTAGCCGATCGCCCGCTGTAAACAACGGTACCGGGATGATAGCTGCGGGCATCATCCCGGTATAACCCCGGAAAGCCGAGTACGCATATCTGCGTACGGTCGGCGGGAAGGGGTTAAGCCACGTGTGTAGCTCTGACTTTAGATGTGTGTTCAATCTGAAGAAGGGCGCAAGCTTGTGAGCCCGAAACGTAAAGAACTTACACATTATGTAATGTTTGAACTTTGGTTCAATAAAGAAATTTTAAGTGCAGCGTGTGTAAATATAAATAAATATATATATATATATATATATATATATATATATATATATATATATATATATATATATATATATATATATATATATATATACATATACACACACACACACATATACATACATATACACACACACACACACATATATACACACACACTAGGGCTGCAACTAATGATTATTTTCATAATCGATTAGTTGGCCGATTATTGTTTCGATTAAATTGATTATTCGGTTAATAACCTTAAAAAAAAGTGTGGTGTATAATTTAGTTTAATATGTAAAGTTTAAAAAAAAAAAGGAAATTTATTCCTAAATATCTCCATGCAGTGGTAAATATAAATTACCAACTTTATGGTTAGGGAGCAAAAGCTCCCACTCTGAAAATAAGACAGAGGAGATATACTGTATAAACTATTAGAGGAGATATACTGTGTATACACTATTAGAGGAGATATACTGTGTATACACTATTAGAGGAGATATACTGTGTATACACTATTAGAGGAGATATACTGTGTATACACTATTAGAGGAGATATACTGTGTATACACTATTAGAGGAGATATACTGTGTATATACTATTAGAGGAGATATACTGTATATACTATTAGAGGAGATATACTGTATAAACTATTAGTGGAGATATACTGTATAAACTATTAAAGGAGATATACTGTATACACTATTAGAGGAGATATACCGTATATACTATTAGAGGATATATGTTATTAAAGGGTGAATCTGGTAAATATCATCAGACTCAGAGATCGATTTTTTTTATTTAAAAAAACAAACAATGTCTTCCTTCAAAAAAAAAATGTCATTTTAAGAACGTTCGATTTTCTAGTCGTTAGTGGGATCAAACCGACGTTCATTTTCAACCACGGCGATGGGAAAATTTAGAAATAATAGAAAACTTCTTGGTGAAAGGAATTTTCAGACAGTGTATGTGGTTTTCGTTCAGAAATTACATTAATTTTAAAAACAGAATGTTAAAAACAAGTTAAAATTTCAAACATTCTTTCATTCAGCGAACGCACAAAGATTTTTCGTCTGAATATCCTTGTCTGAAGATTGACCGTGTGGCCAGCATAAGGCTCAGTACACACCTATGATGTTTGCTTTTGATCCGTTTCTGCAGTGCTTTTTGCTGTGCGTTTTGATTTTTGCACACGTGATTTTACTGCCATTTGCGTTTTTTGCAATTTTTTTAGACAATTTGTTGTTGGGCAAATTAAAAAACACAAATTTCTGCAAAAAAAACGCATTACATGTTTTTTAGCAGCTTCTCCATTGAAGTATAATGAACCAAAAAAGCACCGTTTTGCGTTTTTTTTTTTTTTTATGTCCCTGACCCTTTCCAAATACGCAGCGGCTGAAAAAAGCATAGATGTGAACGTGTCCCATAGGAAACCATGTAAATGAACTGTAGTGCGTTTCTGCAAAAAGCACCAAAAAACACATAAGTGTGAACCAGCTCTAAGACATTTAATAACATAATGGGGTTAAAAAAAATAAAATTAGCCCTTTAGATAATCACTTCTGTAAGGGGTTTATTTTTTTACTGAAGCACTGTGAAAGTAATATTCACAGTAAGGATTATTTGCTCTTTTTGTGCTATAAAGGGCTCATTTTAGTTTTTTTTTTAAACCCATTATGTTACTGGCCAATTAATCGATTATGAAAATAGTAATCGATTAGTTGTTTCAGCCCTAATATATACACACACACATTGTCCTCAATAACAGATCTTTGCAGCATCCACCTGTACTATAACCCTCTTCCATATCTTCTATTTTACTATGGTTAATGAAGCCGCAGACTAACTGCTATCCCCGCATGGGTGGCTGTGACGTTATTACAATTATCTGCTGCTGGAAGCTCTATAGCTTGTGTTCTTCATAGTCAAACATTTAACATGAATCAGATTAGCTGCTGTCCATATATTATTTGTCCACAAAGCAAGCTCCATTAAGATAGTAAACTTTCAGGACAGGTCAAAGCTCACATACATCAGCATTCAAAGCCATGTGTAGAATATTTATTTTATTACAGGTACTTCTATAGCGCCATCAACATAGTTGCCAACATTGGAAAATAAAATTCGGGACACTTTTTTTGGCTGTAGGCGGAGTCAGCCTATAATTAGGGGGCGGGGCATGCGTTTGTAGGCGTGGCATAGTAAAAGTGAAAAATGCGTCGCGCGAAGCGCGCCGCGCAAAAATATGGGCGTGTTTACGTGAAATAGTGGGCGTGGCTTACACGGGCGTGGCTAAATTGGGTGTGGTTAGAGTCTGAGATGAATGAGGGATGCAGAGGGAAAGGGGGGTAGAGGGATGGAGGGACAGCAGACCCAGATCCTACACCATAATAGCAATGTGTATTCCAGAGTTTAACAATCAGCAGATAAAGATACTCCAAACACCTGGTGTTAGCACTTCAATCATCCCGGCACCATGGTTGTTATAATGTCAGGATGATTGAAGCGCATTATTACTATTATTACATTGTAATATAAATAATGAAATCATTCAACTCACCATAATGCAGAATCAGTGGGACCCCTGAGCGTGTCACCTGCCACCAGATGCCATCAGGTTCCCCCAGCAGAGTCTGTCCTTACATAAGGTGCCCCCAGCAGAGGGGGGAGAAGGGGGTGCAGGTATGGTGGTGACACAGGGGGGGAGAGGGGGGTGCAGGTATGGTGGTGACACAGGGGGGGAGAGGGGGGTGCAGGTATGGTGGTGACACAGGGGGGGAGAAGGGGGTGCAGGTATGGTGGTGACACAGGAGGGGAGAGGGGGGTGCAGGTATGGTGGTGACACAGGGGGGAGAGGGGGGTGCAGGTATGGTGGTGACACAGGGGGGGAGAGGGGGGTGCAGGTATGGTGGTGACACAGGGGGGGAGAGGGGGGTGCAGGTATGGTGGTGACACAGGGGGGAGAGGGGGGTGCAGGTATGTTGGTGACACAGGGGGGAGGGGGGAATCAGGTATGGTGGTAACATGGGGGGAGGGGGGTGCAGGTATGTTGGTGACACAGGGGGGAGGGGGGAATCAGGTATGGTGGTGACACGGGGGGGGAGAGGGGGGGTGCAGGTATGTTGGTGACACAGGGGGGAGGGGGGAATCAGGTATGGTGGTGACACAGGGGGGGAGAGGGGGGTGCAGGTATGTTGGTGACACAGGGGGGAGGGGGGGAATCAGGTATGGTGGTGACACAGGGGGGAGAGGGGGGTGCAGGTATGTTGGTGACACAGGGGGGAGGGGGGGAATCAGGTATGGTGGTGACACAGGGGGGAGAGGGCGGTGCAGGTATGTTGGTGACACAGGGGGGAGGGGGGAATCAGGTATGGTGGTGACACAGGGGGGAGAGGGGGGTGCAGGTATGTTGGTGACACGGGGGGGAGAGGGGGGGTGCAGGTATGGTGGTGACACAGGGGGGGAGAGGGGGGTGCAGGTATGGTGGTGACACAGGAGGGGAGAGGGGGGTGCAGGTATGGTGGTGACACGGGGGGGAGAGGGGGGTGCAGGTATGTTGGTGACACAGGGGGGAGGGGGGGAATCAGGTATGGTGGTGACACAGGGGGGAGGGGGGGAATCAGGTATGGTGGTGACACAGGGGGGAGAGGGGGGTGCAGGTATGTTGGTGACACAGGGGGGAGGGGGGAATCAGGTATGGTGGTAACATGGGGGGAGGGGGGTGCAGGTATGGTGATGACATGGTGTGCAAGAGGGGAGCCAGGACCATCAATGTCCCCAGCCAGCGGAGCCCCAGTCCATCCATGCTGGACCTCAGCCTTTGAGAAGTGTACTGCAGGGAAAGCTCCAAGCCTCCCATACACTGAGTACACCCCCTCCCCCTATCTCTCTTCTCCCCCACTACACTGACAGGCCACTACTCACAGGTCAGACAACTCCTGAACAGCCAGATGAAAGCCTCCCTTCTTCCCTCCCGTCACTCCCACTATTCCTCAGAGCTCCGTTGGACACACGGGGGCGGAGGGTGATGGCAGTGGAGGCTGATCACGTCTTCCTTGTGTGCAGTGTAGAGCGGGGAGGGGTTGCCAATCCCTCCAGCCAATAGGCTTCAGTGTACAATAGAATTTTCTATTTGTACACTGAAGAGAGAAGCGGATTGGCTGCCCCTCTCCCCTGCACTGAACACAAGGGGAACTTTGTGACTGACTCGTGGAGGCAACGGCGGCCATTTTTGTGGAGCCGTTGCCGTTTTTTACAAAAACACTCACGATTTTCTCGGGACAAACCCAAAAATTCGGGAAAACACTCGGGACAAAATTAAATCGGGACAAGGGTCCCAAAATCGGGATTGTCCCGGGAAAATCGGGACTGTTGGCAACTATGCATCAATTTACACTCTACATACAGTGTGTGTGTGTTATATATAACACAATATATAGATAGAGAGAGAGAGAGAGAGAGAGAGAGAGAGAGAGAGAGAGAGAGAGAGAGAGAGAGAGAGAGAGAGAGAGAGAGAGAGAATACTTTATTAATCCCAAAGGGAAATTGTTACGACACAGACACACTTAACAAAAGACAACACAAGACCACAACAATAAACTGAACAAGATGCAAAAACACAACAAAATTACCAACAACAGCCATTAACACCAAATAAACAAATTAAAACTAAAACATCCATACAAATAAAATACAACATAAAATAAATAACACAGATTAAAATAACAGGCAGACCAAACTACCAAATACAAATAATACACCACTCTCTCTAACACCACCCCAAATAATAACCAACACACTATAAAAACACCAAATCCTGATCATAAACCAGAATTAAATCTTCACCTCCAGCCCTCACAGAAAATAATTCTATATCTTGATCGCCACAGGCAAAAAGGATTTCCCATGTCGCTCTGTGGTGCGTCATGGGTGTAAATTTGTCACTGATGGTACTCCGCAGACTGACCAGCGTATTGTGGAGTGGGTGGGAGGAGTTGTCCAAGATTGAATGCAACTTGAACAACATTCTCCACCTTGTAAAAGACTCCAATTTCAAACCAACATCACTGGCCTTGGGAATCAGTTTGGGGAGTCTGTTGGTGTTGGACACCCACACTTCCCCAACATGCCACTACATACAGGAGAGCGCTGGCCACCACAGACTAAAATAGCTTCAGCATCGTCCGGCAGATGTTAAAGGACCTCGGTCTCCCCAAAAAGAGGCGGCTCCTGCCCTCCCTATAGAGCACCTTAGCGTTCTTGCTCCAGTCCAGCTTATTATCTATGTGCACCCCCAGATACTTGCAACTCTCTACTACCACCACATTCACTCCTTGGATGGAGATTGAGGTCACTGGTGGCTTCCTCTTTCTGAAATCCACAACCATCTCCTTTGTCTTTGTCACATTTAGATACAGATAATTAACCTCACACCATGTGACAAAGTTCTCCACCACAGTCCTATACTCAGTCTCCTCCCCATCCCTGATACATCCCACTACCACAGAGTCATCAGAAAACTTCTGAAGATGGCAAGACTCTGTCTGGTAGCTGAAATCAGTGGTATAGACAGTAAAAAGAAAGGGAGAGAGAGAGAGAGAACTGTCCCCTGTGGTACCCCAATATTGCTGATCACCCTCTCTGACACACAGTCTTGCAAACGCACATACTGCAGTCTGTCAGGTAGTCTACAATCCATGACGCAAGGGAAACATCAACCTGTATTGCTGCTAGCTTCTTGCCCATACACAGCAGATGTAAAAAGTCTACACACACCTGTTAAAATAGCAGGTTTCTGTGATATAATAAAAGAGACAAAGATAAATCATTTCAGAACTTTTTCCACCTTAGTGTGAACTATAAACTGTAGAACTCAATTGAAAAACAAACCACACCCTCTTATAACTGGGGATGTAACGGTGTTCAGAATTAAGCAATCACATTCAAACTTGTGTTAAATAGGAGTCAGTACACAACTGCCATCATTTTAAAGTGCATCAGATTAACCCCAAATAAAGGTCAGCTGTTCTAGTAGGCCTTTCCTGAGATTTTCTTAGTCGCATCCTACAGCAAAGCCATGGTCCACAGAGAGCTTCCAAAGCATCAGAGGGATCTCTTTGTTAAAAAGGTATCATTCAGGAGAAGGGTATAAAAGAATTTCCAAGGCATTAGATATACCATGGAACACAGTAAAAACAGTCATCAAGTGGAGAAAATATGGCTTGAATGGAGGAGAAGATTCGGATGCCGCACACCGGATGTAGTCAAAAAATTTTTTCTTTATTGAAAAAATGGGATCATCAAAATAACAAGACTGTCATGCAGAAAGTACAGATAAGCTGACGCGTTTCGCACTCAGAACTGAGTGCTTACTCATGAGTAAGCACTCAGTTCTGAGTGCGAAACGCGTCAGCTTATCTGTACTTTCTGCATGACAGTCTTGTTATTTTGATGATCCCATTTTTTCAATAAAGAAAAATTTTTTTGACTACATCCGGTGTGCGGCATCCGAATCTTCTCCTCCATTCAAGCCTGCTTTGCCTAGCATTCAGCCAGCACCTGGAGCTCTTCTGCGCTGAAACTTCTACTTACACCTGGGTCAGTGTCAGCCTGAGCGGTGAAAACACTTTCTTTGCTTGTCTGCATCTAAGGATACATGGAGAAAATATGGCACATTACCAAGAACCTGACATCCCTCCAAAACTTACCCAAAGCTGAGAAGAAAACTGGTCCGGGAGGCTGATAGGAGGCCTACAGCAATATTAAAGGAGCTGCAGGAATATCTGGCAAGTACTGGCTGTGTGGTGCATGTGACAACAATATCTTCAAATGTCTGGGCTATGGGGTAGAGTGGCAATACAGAAGGCCTTTCTTACAAAGAAAAACATCCAAGCCCAGCTACATTTTGGAAAAACACATCTGAAGTCTCCCAAAAGCACGTGGGAAATTGCGTTATGGTCTGATGAAACCAAGGTTGACATTTTTGGCCATAATTACAAAAGATATAATTGGCACAAAAACACTGCACATCACTAAAAGAACACCATACCCACAGGGAAGCATGGTGGTGGCACCATCATGCTTTGGGGCTCTTTTTCTTCAGCTGGTACAGGAGCCTTAGTCAAGGTAGAGGGAATTATGAACAGTTCCAAATATCAGTCAACATCGGCACAAAACCTTCAGGGTTCTGCTAGAAAGCTGAACATGAAGATGAACTACATCTTTCAGCATGACCCAAAGCATACATCCAAATCAAAGGAATGGCTTCACCAGGAGATTAAAGTTTTGGAATGGCCCAGTCAAGGCCCAGACCTGAATCTGATTGAAAATCTGTGGGGTGATGTGAAGAGGGCTGTGCACATGAGATGCCCTCGCAATCTGACAGATTTGGAGTGGTTTTGCAAAAGAAGAGTGCGCAAATATTGCCAGGTCAAGATGTGCCATGCTGATAGACTCATACCCAAAAAGACTGCTGTAATAAAATCAAAAGGTACTTCAACAAAGTATTGATTTAACCACTTGGTTACTGGGCACTTAAATCTCCCCTCCTGTCCAGACCAATTTTCAGCTTTCAGCGCTGATGCACTTTGAATGACAATTGCACGGTCATACAACACTGTACCCAAATTAAATTATTTTTTTCCCACAAATAGAGCTTTCTTTTGGTGGTATTTGATAACCTCTGCCGTTTTTATTTTTTGTTAAAAAATTTTTAAAAGACATAATTTAAAAAAAAAATGTATATGTTTTTATAAAATTTTGCAAACAGGTAATTTTTCTCCTTCATTGATGCACGCTGATGAGGCGGCAATGATGGGCACTGATAGGTGGCAGTGATGGGCACTGATTGGCAGCACTGATAGGTGGCACTTATGGGCACTGATAGGTGGCACTGGCAGGGGGTACTGGTGGCAGAGATGAGGCAGAATTGCCCATTCCTCTTTGGGACCGATGTTCCTTGCACATAACCCGGTGATCAGCTTTTTTTTTTCTCCTCACGCTGTCAACGTGAAGAGAAAAAAAAAGACGATTACTGAGCTTTTGTTTACATTATGTGATCAGCTGTCATTGGCTGACAGGTGATCATGTGGTAAGGGGGCGGGATCAGCCCTTACTTGGATCTGTGATCACCCAAGTCTCAGTGACTCGGTGATCAGGGCGTGCGCAGGGAGCGTGCAAAAGGTGAGGCCAACATATGATGGCCTCCCGGAAATTCAGGTCCATGCTGTGGCCGTCATTCGGCTATAGCGCGGACGCCAAGAGGTTAAGGGTGTGCACACTTATGCAACCATATTTTTTTATTTTTACTTCCCTTCACCTAAAAGATTTCAATTTATTGTTCAACTTGTTGAACAGTTTATAGGTCACATTAAAAAAGGTGGAAAAAGTTTTTAAATTATTTATCTTTGTCTCATGTTTTTACATCACAGAAACCTGACATTTTAACAGGGGTGTGTAGACTTTTTATATCCTATATAGACAGATTCAATATTGAGTTGGCCCATCCTTTGCAGCTATAATAGCCGCAACTCTTCTGGGAAAGCAGTCCACAAGGTTTAGAAGTGTGTCTATGGGATGTTTGATCATTCTTCCAGAAGCGCATTTGTAAGGTTGTAAGGCACTGATGTTGGACGAGAAGGCCTGGTTTCCAGTCTCTGCTTTAATTCATCCCACAGGTGTTCTATTGGGTTCCTCCATCCCAAACTCGCTCATCCATGTCTTTATGGACCTTGCTTTTGTGCACTTGTCCAAATTATTTAGTGGAGGGGAGATTATGGTGTGGGTTGTTTTTCAGGGGTTGGGCTTGGCTCCTTAGTTCCAGTGAAGAGAACTCTTAAGGGGCCAGCATACCAAAACACTTTGGACAATTTCATGCTCCCAACTTTTTGGGAACAGTTTGAGGATGGCCCCTTCCTGTTCCAACATGACTGTGCACGTACAGTATGGCTTTTACAGCAACAATGACAGCTTAAAAACAGCAGTGACTAGTGGAGGAAAAAATAGAATTTTTTGGTCATACTTGCCTGTAAAATGTTTTTCTTTGAGTACATCATGGGACACAGAGTCAGGCTAATATTCATTACCTACTGGGTTATACTCTATCTCCAGGTGAATGGACACTGGAAGACCTAAGGCCTTCAGACAGGAAGTGATCCCCTATATAATCCCTCCCATACAGGAAGCACTTCAGTTTTGTAGCAAGCACTGAATCCTCAAAAAAAAAAAAAAAAAAAAGGGGAGGGATCTCTGTGTCCCACAATGTACTCAAAGAAAAGAATTTTACAGGTAAGTATGACAAAAAAAATCCTATTTTCTTTTTCATACATCATTGGACACAGAGTCAGGCTAATATTCATTACCTACTGGGACATCCCAGAGCAATAGCCTTAAGGGAGGGAGACACCTTGCCAAACAATAGCCATCAGAACTTATATGACAGCCCACAGTACACTGCGGCCGAAAGCCGAATCCTCGGCTGCTCAAACATCCACTTGATAAAATTTTGTGAACATATGCCCTGAAGACCAGGTAGCAGCCTTACAAATCTGAGCCACAGATATCTGATGGCGAAAAGCCCGGGAGGTTCCTACACCCCTGGTAGAATGAGCTCTCACCCTAAAGGGAGGAGCTTTACATTTCAGATCGTAGGCCTGAATGACCAATTAACAGACCCAATTGGCAATGGAAGCTGCCTGCCCTTTCTTGGGGCCTTTTGTTAAAACAAAAAAGGAGTCCGATCCTCGGATCTCCGCAGATCTAGACAAAAACTGCCCAGACAACGTCCAAAGAATTCAGTCGTCTCTTTTCCACTGAATGTGGCTGAGAGAAAAAAGAAGGCAAAATAATGTCCCAATTTAAATGAAAGGCCAACTCCACTTTTGTCAAAAAGGATGGAACAAGTCGTAACACAACCCTGTCATGATGAAGGATCAAGTACAGTTCCCTGCATGAAAAGACCGCCAACTCCGACACCCTTCTAGCCGAGGCGATAGCCATCAGGAAAGCTCGCTCTCGTTACAGCAAGTCTAATGGAATTTCCTTGATAGGTTCAAATGGCTGTTTCTATAACACAGACAGCACCAAGTTCAAGTCCCAAGGACACATAAGTGACCTAATAGGGGGAAGCAAATGAGATGCCCCCTGCATAAAGGTTTGGATCAGTGAATGGGAGGCTAAAGGCCTTTGGAAGAATACTAATAGGGCCGAAACTTGACCTTTGATTGTACTCAAAGCCATTTTGATTTCCACAGCTGACCGTTGAAAAGAGAAAGAATTATCCCAATCACGTATTTCCGAGGATGCCATTTACTGGCTTCACACCAATAGAAGTCTTCCAGACATTATGATAAATTTTCCTAGTGACAGCTTTTCTAGCATTCACTAGGGTAAACACTGCTGATCCTGAGATGCCACGGTCCTTTAACACCCTGGCTTCAAGAACCATGCCATCAAATTTAGAGACTGTAAATTGGGGTGGAATATAGGACCTTGGGACAGTAGATCGGGGCGACGTGGAAGCGTACATGGCCCGTCTATTGTCAGTCTCACACTCTCTGGGAACCAGGGCCTTCTGGGCCAGGCAGGTGCCACCAGAATGACTGGAACCCTCTTATTCCGAATCTGAAAGGAGAGGGATTGGAGGGAATGCATAAACCAGGGAGTACTGTCTCCATGGAACCATCAGAGCATCTGCTCCGATTGCCAGAGGATCCCTTGTTCGGGACGCAAATTGCTGTAGCTTGTTGTTGAATCTGCATGCCAATAGGTCGACCTCTGGCCATCCCCAACACTGGCAAATTTCCTGGAACACCCGTGTGTAGGGACCCTTCCCCTGGGCAGATCTGCTGGCAGCTGAGATAATCTGCCTTCCAGTTCTCTACTACCAGGTTATGGACTGCCGATATAATCAGCACATGTCCTTCTGCCCAGGCTAGTATGCGTTTCACCTCCTTCAGAGCTGAATGACCCCTGGTGCCGCCTTGGCGGTTTATATAGGCCACTGCAGTGGCCTATATACTGAACCCTGGTAGGGCAGTCCTGAAGCTCCACCGTCCAGGACCGTAGGGCCAGGCGTACTGCCCGTAATTTCAGGACGTTGATGGACAGAATGTTTTCTGTCCCTGACCATTTCACCTGAGCTGTGAGCCCTTCTAGGGTCATTCCCCAGCCTGAGAGACTGGCATCTGTAGTCAGTACTCTCCAAGTTACCGGGAGAAAGGATTTTACCTTTCGCAGGTTCTGATCCTGCAACCACCAATTTAGGCTTAAGCGTGCCCAAGGAGATAAGCACATTGGATAATCCAGGGCTTTTCCTCTTCTGGTCCAGGCCAACAAGATGTCTTGTTATAAAAGCCTGGAATGGAACTGGGCACTGCCTCGAAGGAGGATACCATCCTCCCTAGAAGACTTATACAGAGCTGAATGGATGGTTGTCTGGTGCCCCTCATCTGATGTACCTGAACCTTCAGGGCACAGATCCTTACGGGTGGCAAGAACATTCTTGCTTGAACTGTATCTAGGATCAGACTTAGACTTTAGACTTTGAGCTGGTTTCCAGGCTGACTTTTTGGTATGATCCAGCCTAAGTTTTTCAAATACTGCAATGTGCATATTATGCTCTGTTCTAGAGTCTGTAATGAGTGATCTCTGAGTAGGAGGTCGTCCAGATACCCAAGCACCAGGATCCCTTGGGCCCTTAAATGACCCAGTACTGGTGCTAGGAGTTTTGCGAACACCCGGGGAGCTGTAGCCAGCCTGAAGGGTAGAGCCACAAACTGAAAATGACGTTCCTCTACTGCAAAACGTAGGGACTTCTGATGAGGCTGAAAGATAGGCATGTGTAAATATGCGTGTTTTATATCGATGGAGGCTAGAAAGTCTCCTCTCTGGAGTGAGGCTACTACTGAGCGGACAGATGCCATCCGAAAGGACTGTATCAGTAGATACCTGTTCAGGGATCAAAATGGGCCTTGTGTCCCCGTTTAGTTTCTGAACCGTAAACAGGTTTGAGTAAAAAAAAAAAAAAAAGTACTAGATGATGTAGAGCCTGAAGCAATAAGTTTCTTTTTGGAGGATCTGAGGGAACGCTGGATCTTGAAAACCTCTGAGGGGGAACCCCCCGCAAGTCTAGCTGGTAACCACGAGATATAATTGAGTGACCCACTCGTCCTGAATTGTTGTTCTCCAAACGTCCGCAAAGTGCAGCAGCCTTCCCCTCCTGGAGTGGGGGCATCCCCTCAAAAGGAGGGCTTGGTGCTGGGTTTAGAAGAATCTTGGACCCAGAGCCTCTTCTGGCCCTGCGGCTTGCCCCTGGCCCTAGCATCCTGTTGGTGGCAGAACTGCCTTGATGCTGAGATATTGGAGGGAGTAGTCCCTAAGGTTTTAGGGATGTCTGGTGCTTTTCTTCACAGGAAGTAGAGAACTCTTCCCTCCAGAGATCTTTTGGATATATTTGTCCAAATGATCACCAAATAAAACGTTCCCCCTGAAAAGGGAAACCTGCCAATAACTTTTTACAAGGAAGCTCGGCTGACCAGTTCTTAAGCCATAAGAGTCTGCGCATATGTACAGATGATAGAGCCAAACGAGAAACCTGCAGTATTGAATCCTTTAAGGTGCCAATAGCAAAACACAGCGCTCGAGAAATATCTGTCTTACTTTCAGGCAGATCATCCTCCTGGTTAGGCCTATAAGGCCATTTGACCTGATCCTTTATGGACTGGCAGATACCAATTGCTGCAACAGCTGGCTGAATAGCTGAACTGGCCAACGAAAAAGGAAGCCTTTAACCACTTCAGCCCTGGAAGAATTTACCCCCTTCCTGACCCCAGCACTTTTTGCGATACAGCACTGTGTCGCTTTAACTGACAATTGCGCGGTCGTGCGACGTTGTACCCAAACAAAATTGACCTCCCTTTTTCCCACAAATAGAGCTTTCTTTTGGTGGTACTTGAACACCTCTGCGGTTTTTATTTTTTGCGCTATAAACAAAAAAGGGCGACAATTTTTTTTAAAAAAAAGCAATATTTTATACTTTCTGCTATAATAAATATCCCCAAAAAAATAGAAAAAACACAAATTTCTTTCTCAGTTTAGGCCAATATGTATTCGTCTACATATTTTTGGTAAAAAAATTAAAAAATAAAATCGCAATAAGTGTATATTGATTGGTTTGTGCAAAAGTTATAGCGTCTACAAAATAGGGAATAGATTTATTGCATTTTTATTATTTTTTTTTTTTTTTTTTTTTTTAGTAATGGTGGCGATTTGCGATTTTTATCGTGACTGCGACATTATGGCTGAGAAATTTGACACTATTTTGGGACCATTGCCATTTATACAGCGATCAGTGCTATAAAAATGCACTGATTACTGTAAAAATAACACTGGCAGGGAAGGGGTTAAACACAAGGGGGCGATCAAAGGGTTAAGTGTGTCCTAGGGAGTGATTCTAATTGTGGCGGGGATGGGCTTCCACTGACATGACAGCAAACACTGCTCCCGATGACAAGGAGCAGTAGATCCCTGTCATGTCACTAGGCAGAACAGGGAAATGCCTTGTTTACATCTCCCCATTCTGCTGCTCCGTGACACGATCACGGGACACCGGCAGACATAGAGTCCATGGGATCTGCGGGCTCGTTCACGGAGGAGTATGCGGCGCGCGCCCACAATGCCGCATCTTGAAGGGGATGTACAGCTACGCCCATTTGCGCAGCCGTGCCATTGTGCCGATGTATATCGTCGTGCACTGGTCAGCAAGCGGTTAATAAAGACTCCAATTTCTTGTCAACAGGGTCTTTCAAACCCTGCACGTTATCTACCGGACAAGTTAAGTTCTTGTTTAAGGAAGAGACTGCTGCATCTACTGCTGGCATGCTCCGTTTTTTAATAAACTTTTCATCCATGGGATATAAAAAGGGAAAACCTCTTAGGAGGAACAAAAATCCTGTCAGGATGTTCCCAATCAGCATACACCGCCTGTTCCAACAGAGTGTGTAAGGGGAAAGCCTGTGCGGCCTGAAGAGACCTCAGGGATCCCAAAGAGGACCAGGGGGGCTCAGTCACCTCTGCAAGAGGTAACTTAAAAGGCAGAATGAACCATTTCGGTCAGAGTCAGGATCAAAAGCCTCTGCAACTGAGAGGCAGACATCAACTGGATATCTTCTTGTCCAGATTGCTCGGAAACAGACTCATCTGCCAGGCCCTCCACACAGAGTCCTGAGCTTTAAGCACTTCCCCATCCTCAACCCATTCCTGCTCCAGACTAGGAGGCTCCGGGGAGGTGGATGTCACGCTTCCTGCTACCCTGCGGGATGGAGGCAATCATGCCAGCAATCCTGTGCTCTAACCCAGCTAGGGCCGAGGACAGTTCATCCTTAGTGATAATGGGTGAAGCAGCAGCGTTGACTGTAGGCACAACACCAGATAGGCAGAGCGGCTTGGATTGCCCAAAGCCTCTGGTCTTTCAGGGGATACGACTAGGTTCATCAGGAACTGCTGACAACATAGGTATGCCCTTCCCTCTAGTGTTAGTCCCGCTCCTCTTTTTTGAAGACATTTACCCTCCACAAAAAGAGAGTACTTGGGTGTTGTATTAAAACGCCTCAGAAGGGAGACCCTTTAATAGGACTCCAAAGCCCCTATGTAACAATCCTGCTAAGCACCTTTAGCCTGCCAAGCAACACTTGGTGACTCCCGTGACCCGGTAAGGAAAGAATTAACCACTGCAAGTGTCTGTTCAGAGCCTGCTCTGTGTCCCACAGCTGCCTTCTGGAAGCACTGCATGCTTGGCCTATACAGCTTAAATAAGCTGGGTGTGCGCCAGAACATTCTGTGCTTGCGCATGCACCTGCATGGTCACGGCAAACGGCCATGGCTGTATACGCATATGACGCAAATCCTTGTGCGCCCAGATAAAGGCTACTGCACATGTGCGCCGAAGCCGCGTGCGCCATGGCCGCCAAACAAACTGCTAAGTCCAGCGGCACTTTTGCAAATGCACGTGCACCATGGCCGCCAAACAACTGCTGAACACAGCGGCACTCTTGCGAACGCACGTGCACCATGGTGAACTAAGGCAAAATGGTGCACCATCATGCGCCATCATACAGGTAAGAAACAGCCCGACACAAGCAAAAAAGGTACACTTTGCAAACACCCACAGTTAGCCCAAAACTCCCCTGTATGGTCATCACACATAGGTGTCCAGCCTCTAGCTAGCTTGACTGATTGCTACAATCACTGGGACACCCCACAATAATAGTAAAGGGGTTTCACTTACCCATCCAGGCGCAGGGAAGCTTAGAATCTAAGAGCACAATCTTCACCCTTCACGGCAGGTTCCTGTCACTTGAGGACCTTCAAAGACTGGGTACCCTTTTCTTGTTTAGGGTCCACTCCCTGGGACCTGTACAGCACCTGCAGGAATGCCTTAGCGATGTGGTGTCCAGGATTCCACTTCGCAGGGTCCAGCGCCCGGAGGCCCCATTACAGGCAAAACCTTGCAGGATCTTGAGTCTTATTTGCGAGGCTCGGGTACCATTTATCTAAGTATATAAAGTCTGTGTCAAATGGATCCGATCGGTCAATCCCTTGATTCATTTAAGAAACGTTTGTGAGACTAGAAACCTGGAGCTCAGAGAGCTCAAAGAAACCATGCCATTCACTTTGCAGACACTGGTAAAAAAACTGAAGTGCTTCCTGTATGGGAGGGGTTATATAGGGGATCACTTCCTGTCTGAAGACCTTTGGTCTACCTGTGTCCATTCACTTGAAGATAGAGTATAACCCAGTAGGTAATGAATATTAGCCTGTCCCATGATGTATGAAAAATAAATATTTTTTTTTTAGCTTTTCAGAAATTACTCTAAAATGTCAAACCTACAAAAACAAGTCCAAAATGATCCTGTTATTTTTTTCCCATACTGGACTCACCTAAATAGCATAACGATAAGTGGTACTCAACTTATTCACGGCGACTATGTGCACTCACCAATGTATGTGTCCATGACCTATGCTTTACCACGTTCACATTCACTGACTAAAAAGTGTAGCACCAGCCAAATATTTTCTTTTACTTTTGGATAGAGTGTGGTAAGGTTAGAACTGCTGTCTGGATTCCTGCTGGGAAGCTTCCCACTTACTTTTTGATCTGGAGAGACCAATCACTGGAACAGTAAGTGAGGGCAATCTGCACTGTGGGGTTAGTAAACCAGTAACTCAAATTTCCAGTCCAGCACAGGTGAGCAGCTCTGCCCACCTAAAACAAGAAATACATTATACGCGTAATGTTATAAAAGACCAGATCAGTAACCCTGGTAATTAGGTTACCTGGCAGTGGAACATAGGAATGTAATTTCCCTCAACACTAGACAAAAGTCAAGGGAAGGAATTTCCTGCTGTCACTAAAGATTCCTGGAAATTGAGTTACCAGGTGACTAAAGCAGGGTAAAACACACATCAAATTCAGCCAGTTCAGCAGGAACCAGAGAAATTTCCCCTCTCTGTTCAACACAAGTCAGTCTAACAACTGGCTTCTATCAAACGGTCCTGCAGGAAACCAGCATTTGATCAGCCCTTGAAACCAATGACTGCAGCTCTGATCTGTGTATTCTGGAAGGGGCAGGGAAGTTCCCACTGTCAGAATACAATAGTGCAGTGGGGTGATCCCTGCATCTTTTTTGCTTGTGTGGATTCAGGGATCTGTGAGTTTTTTTGTTTTGTTTTTGTTCAACCATGTAAACATGTAAATCTAGCTTAACTCCATTTTCCCCAAATCAGCTTCCAGGACAGCATAGGAGAGGACAAGTAAGAAAATGCCTACTAAAGTGGGATGACAGCCTAGAGAACCTTTCTGCTGAATAATTAAGGCATGCAAATGATAAAAAGCCTGGAATCATCTAAAGTGTCTGTTTGTAGATTGCCATAACATTGAGGGCTCGTTCCCACCATAAAGTGTGTTCACACACAAGAATTGATGGCATCCATGTGCATCTGCAGAAGGCATAGCATTTTCATGCGGTGTGGGAAAACACGAGATTTTGCACACGTTCCCACACCGCACCTGGTGTGACTAAGCCTTTATAAGGGTGCCTTTGTCGTAGTTTTTAGGACAGGAGTGAAGTTCCCCTTTAAAGTGCCCAGATATATGTGCCAACAAACAAACCTAACATTCAATTTACGTTACCAAACAATTCACAGATCTAAGGACCATTGCAACACCCCCCCTTCTTAAAATAATATGCTGTATTAAACCCTCAGTTTTTTAAAGTGCTTTCAGCAGCTGATTTATTCACTTACTGAGTAAGTAGATTCTCTTTCTCTTTCAGGCCCCTTTCACATGGGCCAGGTCTGCTCAGCGGGCTCCGCTAGCTCAGCGGGAGATCGCTCTATTAACGGATGACAGGTTTATCTCTGCTCACTGAGCGGGGAGGGACCTGTTAGAGCCCCGCTGATTCCTATGGAGAGATCGGACGACAGACAGACAGCATGTCCATTTTCATCAGATCCCATTTGATCGACGGATGGCAAATGTATCGCCATACGTCTGTCTTGAGCGGGTCGGATGGCAGACGGGTGTCAGCGGACACATCTCCGCCTGCCTATAGGAGTCAATAGGTGGCTTGCTCGGATCCGCCTGAAAAACGGAGAGGTGGATCCAAGCGGGCTTATCATGTGAAAGGGGCCTTAATCTTTGCACATGCATGGTGTGTACTCTCTCCTGCTGCCTATTATGAGCTTAGCAGCTGTAAAGGGGAGAGTATACACCACGCATGTGCAACCCAAAAGAAGAGTACTGTGCTACCTCCCGTGGCACTAGGGTGCTGGTCCCAACAGCTGCTCCATTCCTACACTGACAAAGTGACAAAGAGGATCTTTGGTTTAGAAAAAATTAAATAAATAAAAGTCAGCAGGTACAAATACTGTAGCTGCTGACTTTCATAAACATGCATGTACCAGTCCAGGGATCCAGTTCTTTACTGGTCTTCGGGACACTCACTGCCATCTTGGATGTGGGAAGCTGGCTGTGACTTCCTTGGCTCAACAGATGGCTCCCCACTACACATTTGCGAATTACGCTGCACTTTGTGAATGGACCTGCCATGTGTTAACTGAAAGGAAGCCCTGGCTGGAAGGTAGGTTTAGCACAATACTCTGCTATATCCATATGGGTCAGCATAGTGTGTTTTTTATTAAGTTTCAGTCACCATTTAAAGCTGGTGCCATGACTGCTGTCTTGGGTTTCCCGTTTCAGGATGGCTCCCTGCTCTTGCAGCATCCTTTGGAGCTACCCTTGCATGCAGGAATAGAATTGGGTCTACCTACACTGAATGCATAAATAGAAACACACACACATATAGCCTAAGCTGGCAAGGCACTGGGTATTGTGATTTTCCTTTGGTCAATGAAACAGTTGAGAGCTTGTCATGGGTGAATTGTGCAGATCCAGCCATATGTGCATTTGACCTAATCTGTTAAAGCTGTCCAGGCACAATTTTTTTAAATACATTTATTTATAATCATAAATTATATAGTTTACTTTGAGTACACCAAATACCTTTACAAATCCAGATAGTACCTTGTAAGAATAGTAATGACAGCAGTGGCCTCACCCACTACAGGCTGCCTACTGAAAAGTACATGAGGGGGCGGATACAAGACCAGTCATCCTGCACAAGGAAAAACAACAATAGGGATTGGTCTTTATTATGACAAAGTCAAAGTTTCATATTGGATTACTGCACCGATCAGGAAGAATTACACAAAGCACACCAAAGACGGCCATACATGGATTGAAATTCGGCCGGCTCAGCAGGGACTGGCCAAATATCCATCCATGTATAGGCACTCTAGTTGTGCAGTCGATCCACTGATTGACCCATGTACAACCAGCCTGCTGGGTTTTACCTGAACAATTAGTGGCGCCGGCAACACTAATAATTGTGTTCTGCCGCCAGGGAAGGCTCCCTACTGGCAGAACACAATAGCGCTGCGGGAGGAATTCCCATCAACACTGACTGTGTTGGAGGAATCAAGCAATTTTCTTTCCTTCCATGCATGGCAGAAGGAAAGAACACTGCATAAATTATGGCCTGCCTTAGACAATACTTGCTTATCCGGCAGTTCAGCTTTAAAACATCGAACACCAAAAGATATAACCTCCAGTTTTTGAAATGTTATTCCTTCCCTTGTAATAAAACCCAACTTTTGTTTTTTAAATAAGTGTTCTTTTGAAATTATATTATGAAATACATTGCAAAAGATTCACGCAGAACTCTGTTCAAATAAATACAGCATATTCAATGCATCATTTTTAACAAGCTTTTCCCCCTGAAGGCTCTGCACTACATATCAATGCTGTTTATATAAAACAAGTGCATCTCAGCATTGCGCACATAATGACAAAATATCAGCTTTCCCTTTAAAAAAAAAAAAAAAAAAGTACCAGTCAAGGTCTACAATATGTTTATTTGCTGTCCATCGCAACAGAGGAAGGCTTTGCTCAGTTGCTGTACTGCAACCAATAGATCTATCATCGCAGACACAATATTCCCCAAGGCAGACTAAATTCATCAACATCTGCAAGAGGAATGGTTCCCACCTCAGACCAGGAGCAGGACATCTGTTCATGCAGCCACCTCCCGACACAGGTAATAGCTAAAAAGAATGCCGCAGAAACACAAATTTGACAGGTACTGTACAAATACATCATGCAGCTTATGATGCAGTGGTTGTGCAGAGATGCATAAAATAATACCATACACAGAATTTTATTTCCTCCGTTCAAATAAGGCTTTTCTATTTACAATTAGATAAGCATAACAACTATTTATTCCAGTAGATTTCAAGAGAATGACCAAGGAGCAGAATCTATGCCCAAATTAACCTTTAGAATATTCAAGGGCTTATTGCAGAGTATTTAAAGTAAAAATATTGCCTTCTATTAAAAATAGGTGCTGCCTCTGCACTTAGATTTTTCTCATAGTCCTCCGGCAAAGTCCCACAATTACCTGTTAGTCCCATCAGGGACAACCAGCTAATGGATCTTCCTGTGATGGTGTGGCAACAATTCTGCACTGCTCCTGAATTCAGAGCGGAGTTGGCTGTGCTTGCACTACAGTGGTATGAGATGTTGCTATCAGTACTGTCATTGTCGATTCACAAGCCTGTAACTTACCAAACAGCAACTGGCCACACCTAGTTCTAGACACTTAGAATTGATTCAAATAGAGAGCACGAGACAAAAAAAAAAAAAGAAGACAACCCCAAGGTTGTGAACATAACCGGTATTAAAGTGCCTCACCCTAGAATCAGATCAGCTAGAAAAAACAGAAGCAATCATTGGACCGCAGTCCATGGAATTTATAGGCACAACACCAATCTATTTAAAGTTAATACAATCTTCATTAATGCACAATTTAAAGATCATTAAAATCACATTTAGAATTAAAATGTTATAGCATTGCGCACCCTTATGTCGGTTATGATGGTGACCCCTTACTATGATAAGAGTACAGACTATACAGATCCATGATATTAGTTTTTTCAGGGCCCAATATGATACAGATTTTTCGGCTGCCTTTCAGGCCGATATCAGGTGCTGATATTCTGTAGATTTAAACTTTATTTTTACACGGTCCTTTTAAAAATGTATTTTTAGTTTTTACCACCGTTATTGCTTTTTCCAAGGAGTGGAACCATCCCTTGTGACAGTAATAGACAGCACAGGTACTCTTTATGGAGGGATCTGGGGTCTATAAGACCACAAAAACCCCTCTGCACTTGAAAGTATTCGAAACATCAAGATTGTCGTTTTTGAATACTTTCTATTTTTTAATACTTTAGAATGCCAGAAATCTGGAAGTCATATCTGACATCTCTTCCGGGTTACTAGATACGAGGCCCGAACAAAGCCGATCTGCTTTGTTTCCGTTACCAATTCTGATGGGTCGCCTAATCTGACGGAACACCGGCTGCCTTATTCCCATTCTGCATCCTGGTGCTATCTTTTCCACATGTAAGCGATGTATATACACCCATGATGTAAAAGTAAACATGATTCCTCAGACCAGGCCACCCTCTTCCATTGCCATGGTGGATAAAAATCAATGATTTTTACATATTAAAAAAATAATAATCTGATTGTTTGGATTTAAATCAATTTTTAATTTAATAAAATGCTTTTGGAGTAAAAATCTATCTAAGAAAGATAATTTTCTATTTAAGATACATTAATTTAGTTTATTCAGCATTAAATGGAGCCTAGTTATGTAGCATAAGGCTGAATATTCTGCAATATTCACATTTATGGTAAACTCACTCAATTAATCCAAGCTCTGCAAGCTGAGATGACATGCACTGCCTTGATGCATTCACACAATTTCACAGTAACCATAAGATAAAACAAAGCTCAGGAAAATTCCTTTATCCCATTGTTTTGCAAATCTATGTACACTACAAACTGTATGATCGTTTGAAAAGAAAGGCATCTGTACCAGGCTCTAAGTGCGAGGAGGAAGGGCAAGCAGTAAAAATTAAATGAAACCTAAGCAGCTTATAAACAGGTATGCGTGCAAAATGCAAACAATGCAACAAAGAGATGCAAGGCCTGGTGGCCCCAATGAAACATCATAAGCAGCGCTGTGAAGAAAGGACAGTGGTTTTTTATGTGGACCCAGCTGATATATTCAGTTTAAGTTCTTTTGCTTGTTTGTTTTTTGTTTATGCACTTCAGTTACTAAACACTGATATTTAAGCAAATACAATAAAATTTAATATAATGTTATTGTTTTAATTAAATAAAAGAATTTGAGTAGTTCAACTATGTGTGATTAACCTAAAATCGGTTCTGATATCGCTTTTACTAACCTGACAGCTTATTATTCTAAATAGAATCTTTAATATTTGCAAACAAATTGAAGGTTTCCCAACTTCCAGCAAGAATGAGTCCTTACATTTAACCACCTAAGGACCGGAAGGATTTGGCCACTAAGAGCCTTTTCACACTGGGGCAGGGGGATGGTGTCGGCGGTAAAACGCCGCTATTATTAGCGGCGTTACTGTCGGTATGCGGCCGCTAGCGGGGCGGTTTTACCCCCTGCTAGCGGCCGAGAAAGGGTTAAATACCACTGCAAAGCGCCTCTGTAGAGGCGCTTTGCCGGCGGTATAGCCGCGCCGTCCCATTGATTTCAATGGGCAGGAGCTGTAAAGGAGCGGTATACACACCGCTCCTTCACCGCTCCGAAGATGCTGCTGGCAGGACTTTTTTTACCGTCCTGCCAGCGCATCGCTCCAGTGTGAAAGCCCTCGGGGCTTTCACACTGAAATGCAAGCAGCGGCACTTTCGGGTCGGTTTGCAGGCGCTATTATTAGCGCAATAGCGCCTGCAAACCGCCCCAGTGTGAAAGGGCTCTTAATGACCAGGCCATTTTTTGCGATACAGCACTGACAATTGCGCGGTCATGCGACGCTGTAACCAAACAAAATTTATGTCCTTTTTTTTCACAAATAGAGCTTTCTTTTCGTGGTATTTGATCACCTCTGTGGTTTTTATTTTTTGCGCCATTAACAAAAAAAGAGCGACAATTTAGAGGGAAAAAAAAACAATATATTTTTTACTTTTTGCTCTATTAAATATCCAAAAAAAAAAAAAAATAAATAATGTATTAGGGGCAGCACAGTGGTGGAGTGGTAGCACTCTCGCCTAGCAGTAAGAAGGGTCGCTGGTTCGAATCCCAACCACGACACTACCTGCCTGGAGTTTGCATGTTTTCCCTGTGCCTGCGTGGGTTTCCTCCGGGTACTCCGGTTTCCTCCCACACTCCAAAGACACGCTGGTAGGTTAATTGGATCCTGTCTAAATTGTCCCTAGTATGTATGAATGTGAGTTAGGGACCTTAGATTGTAAGCTCCTTGAGGGTAGGGAATGATGTGAATGTACAATGTATATGTAAAGCGCTGCGCAAATTGACAGCGCTATATAAGTACCTAAAATAAATAAATAAAATAAAATAAAAAATGTATTCATCAGTTTAGGGCAATATGTATTCTTCTACATATCTTTGGTAAAAAAAAAAAAAAAATTGCAATATATTGATTGGTTTGCACAAAAGTTATAGTGTCTACAAAATAGGGGATATATTTATGGAATTTTTATTATTTATTTTCTTTTTACCAGTAATGGCAGCGATTTGCGATTTTTAGCGAGACTGTGAAATATCGGTGGACAGATCAGACACTTGAAACTTCTTTTGGGACCACTGACGTCTATACAGAGATCAGAGCTAAAATTAGCCACTGATTACTGTATAAATGTCATTGGCAGGGAAGGGGTTAACTCTAGGGGGCGATCAAGGTGTTAAGTGTTCCCTAGGGAGGCGTTTCTAACTGTGGGGGGAGTGTACTGTCTGGAGGAGGAGAGAGATCGCTTCCCGAATACTAGGAACAGCAGATCTCTCTCTCCTCCCCGTTCAGAACGGGGATATGTCTGTTTACATTGACAGATCTCTGTTCTGGCTCTCTGTGGAGCAAACACCGGCCACGCGCATCGGCTCTGGCATTGTGCGCGCCCCCTATAGCCCCTTAAAGTGCCCAACGTACAATAACAGCGATTCGCGCAGCCGTGCCAACCTGCCGCAGTACAACTGCAGCGGCTGGTCGGCAAAGAGTTAAAGAGTACCTGTCATTACAGAGCCATCATGACAGTGCCTGTTAGCGGGCATCCACTCACCTGCTACCACCACATCCCTCACCTTGTTGTGTCACTGCCACATTACCAGCCAACCCATTAACGTAAATGGGACTGTCGGTGAGTCAACAGCGGGTCAGAGGAGGAGCCGCAGCAGGACAGAGAGGACAATTGCTCTTTAAAAAATGATTTAAATCGAGTTGATTTCAATCCAGACTTTTTACTTGTGATTTAAATCAAATCCACCCTGTCCACTGCTCTGTGGTCCAGTTCTGATTCTCATGTGCCCATTGGAGGTGCTTGTGGCTGAAGACACGGGTCAGCACGGGCGCCCTGACCAGTCTGTGGCTACACAGCCCTATAAACAACAAAACGTGATGCCTATTTCTTTGGCTTTCAACACATCAACTTCATAAACAATATGTTGACTTGCTGCTTGATATATCCCACCCACTTAACCAGCCAGTGATTTTAAGGTTATGGCTGATCTGTGTATATTACATATACATGTCAAGAAATAATATTCTGACCAGATTTGCTGAAATACAGCTGGTATATAAGCTGCACTAGACTAACATTACATTGGGTCATTCAGATTTGTCTTCATATGTGCATGGTCATATCTGGAAAAGGCCAAGTTCACCTTCTGTAACACGTTACACCCATATTTATGGTGTAACATAATACTATGGACCAGTCTCCGTACTCCTCAATCCCCCTCCATGACAGTGGACAGGGGTTCCTCTCCCTGTACCCACTGTCACAACAGCAGGAATCTGAGAATTAACTAAGTCCTTTTTAGCTGCTGCGGCAGACAGCTTGAAGTTCTCAATGAACTACCAGAGCGCTCATCAGCCCCCTCGTCGTTCAGTGACAGTTCTTGTAGCTGAAGATATGGGAAGAGAGCTGTCAGCAGTATCTGCAGGAGCCTTACATTGCACTTACGATCCATCAAAAATTTAAAAAAGCACATTTTTTTTTTTAATGGTAAAGAAATTTGATTTTTTTTTATCAAAGTTAAACGTATCCTTTAAATACTGGTTGGAACATGATGTGCCAAAATGAAGCGGCTTTCCATTTACATGTATGACCATCCTTTTACACAAACTAAACAATAGCAAAAGAGCTTTTTGGGAATCCCTGCAAGGCATTACATCTGAACACTAAATAGAGACTGAATATTTAATTCAGAAACCAAACAACTGGTTTACATTCCTTAGGGCAGTTCTAAGCAACTCATGTTACATTTGTTGCTATATAAGAGATTCTGATTCACGTTGCTGTACATAACAATTAGTGAATAATGACACAAACAAATGGAGTTCTGACAACAGCAGTGGGTGGATTTAAAGTGGTTGTAAAGGCAGAAGGTTTTTAATCTTAGTGCATTCTATGCATTGAGATAAAAACCCTTCTGTGTGCTGAAGCCCCCCTCAGCCCCATCTCTGTCCGGCGATGTCCACGAGTGTCTCAGCCGTCTGGGACTCTCCTTCCTGGTTGGCTGAGACATCGCAGCAGCACCATTGGCATCCTCTGCTGTCAAAGTCAGTTAGCCAATCAGGAAGGAGAGGGGTGGGACCAAACTGCTTGCTCTGGGGGCACTCAACAAGAGGGAGGGGCCAGGAGCACAGAAGAGGGACCCGAGAAGAGGAGGATCTGGGCTGCTCTGTGCAAATCCACTGTATAACATTTTTCTTTTTTTATATAGAACGAGACTTTACAACAATTTTAGCAGTGATTAAAAAGTATCTAAAGCCAACTTGCTTTTACTTTTGGTTGGAGTGAGGTTTTGGATAGAGTAGAGAGGGATTAGAACCCCTGTCAGTCTTTATTGCTGTCTATGCTCCCCTATTTAGGGAGATTCACCCCATTTGTTCTGTTAACCGTTGTCATCGAAAGTGAAGGTAAAAGAAAAGCCCAAATTTTGGGTTGTCCCCTGAAAAGTAAGGGGGGAAAGCTTCCAATGAGGACGCTAGATCTTGGTGACAACCAGATATTTCCTCTCACTACCTGTTTTTGCTATGGGAACAGGAAGAGAAGGAAATCTACCAAACAGGACACAGATTCTAATGAGGAAAAAAAAAGCATCCAAGATGTGCTGGAACTTTGATGCGAGTTCATACAAAAGTAGTGAGAGGGCAAAGTGAAAGCTTACTGGCTCAAGTTGGGCTGCTCACAACAGACAAGTCACCCTCCAGTGGGTACTTCAGCAGGTTACTAAAAAAAAAGAAAAACATGTACAAATGGAAGGAACACCACAGCAAAAGGATAATAATCCAAATTAAAGTTTTAGTTTGTACTTAAAAATAGCCAATACGTTTCGGGGATCAAAGAAACTCCCCCTTCATAAGGGCTTCAACAAAAAACATGATAATGTACATGGGACTAAAAAAAATAAAATAATAAGTCTACCAATCATAGATCATCATGGATAACTTGCCTATACATATGAGTACATATATGTGCATTCATCCATACACATACGTATGCATATTACCACTTGCTGACCGCTGCATGCCGATATACGTCGGCACAATGGCAGTAGTGGGTAAATGGGCGTACCTGTACATCCCCTTTAAGAGCCGGGGATAGCAGGCGCGCCCACCGCATACAACATGACCGTGCCCGCGGGACCGGCGGACTCTGTGTCCGCCGGTCTCCTGCCGATCGTGTCATCTCCATGTTTTATTTTGCTGAGAAAACAAAATTTGAAAAACACCCTCTGGCATTTCTGGCCATGGCCATCTTGAGTAAGGGCAGATGATTCCTGTAGCATTTGCTTCCTGGAATCCATCTGCCCTTAGCACAGGCATGCATGCAAAAGGATACATTTAGCTGAGAAAACCCCTCTTCCTCTCCTTTAGACTCCTGGGATGTAGGGCATTATTTGCTTAGACTTTGATACCAAAAAGTAACTGAAGAAATGGTAAACTGTAAAAAAAGAAAAAAGAAAAAAAAAAAAAAAAAGAAAAAACAGGATATACTTTCCTATTTACTAGCAGCAGGAGGAGTAAACCATAGTCAATGTTGACTGAAAGAATGAAGTTCTGCTTTAACCCCTTTACGATCATCACTCTCTGCACAGAGACTTGGCTGACAGTGACAGACACAGGTCTCCTACTAATGATCCAGACACAGGGGAACTGGATCTCGCTCACATGATCGCTGTGATAGCCTGTGATTGGCTATCACGCTGATCATTCTCCTTGTAGCACGCCCCAATATTGTTCCTCCTCGGTCATGAGGAGAAACAGCAGACTACTCCTCTAGCGAGTAGGAATAGATGCAATGGGGTAGATTTACTAAAGAAAATATGCTGTGCACTGCAAGTGCACTTGCTCCAGAGCTTAGTAAATGAGGTAAAGGTTTACTTTGCAAAAAACACTCAATCATATGCAAGGAAAATAAAAAAAAAACTGCATTTTTGATTTCACAAGATTGGATTATAGAAATGATAGATAGAAATCAGCAGAGCTTCTCATTTCATAGATTTCCCACAGATCTAAAGCAACTCGCAGTGCACAGTATATTGCATTTTGTAAATCAACTTCAAAAATGTATCTATTCATTTTGCTAGAGAAGTCTAAAAAATAAATTAATGAATTAAATGAAGATTGACTAGTTCAGGGCTTGATCTAGTTTAGTGAGTGCTAAGCCTGGTATACACTGACAGCTCTGGTCAGAGCCACTGTACTAACCATGCGAGCAGGGCCGGCGCTCAAGCTAGGTGAACTAGGCAGCCACCTAGGGCGCACTGCTGCCTAGGGGGCAGGCATGAAGTCAGCTGAGGAGGTGGGCACAGCTGGGGAGGCGGGACTCTGAACGTAGCCAAGTCCACTCTCTGATCTTATCACTTAAGTGGCCCTATGCAAGACTAATGACACCCCGGCCGCACCCAGGGTTGGGGGGGGGGTGTTAGTCTTGCCTAGGGCATGAAATAGTTAGGACACTCCAATCAGCTCTCTCTGCCATTGGCAGTCAGTTGGCTGTTGGTTTTGGCACGTCCGACAGAAGCTGGCCATTCCATACATTCGGGCCGAATGTCGGCCATTTTTTTTTTTTAAATCAGGCCATTGTCTCCCGACATTCAGCCAGCGTGTACCCAGCTTTAGTGTCAGTTAGTGCCAGTTTAAAGATTTTAGGGTGAATTCACACATGCCGTCAGTCAAATCACAAATCAACACATATTTCTGAAGTACAGAATACACCGTAGTTATATTTCCCAAGTATAGACTAAAATTATATTTACAAAGTACAGGCTACTCTGTGAAGACATCAAACGAGGAGCAGAGATAGTTGAACATGACTAACAGTTTGGAGTGGAGCCAAGATATTCCTCAGAATTTCTATTATACACAAAGGAAATATTTAAACAATACATTTCTGTCACATGTTCTGCTTATTGGCTCGCCTAAAGCCTGGAAAAGTCAGTTCAGGGAGGTATGGATCAGAGCTGGCTCACGGATTCCCCTTTGGATTACACAGAACAGACAGGGATGTAAATGCAGTCTGCTTGGGACATGTGGCACGCAAACTGAGGATTTGTGCTGAAGCAGCACAGCCAACCCAGCAAGAAGAGTGAGCTGAGCTGTAAAATGCTAATAGTGGTAATTAAGCAGGAAGAAACCCGTATTAGGGTGTAGACATATGTAGGCCGATTTAGGTTTATTCTCGTTAAGTGAAGGCTTCAGGGATAGATCCTGTGTGGGTGATGAGTGGGTGTCCCAAAAAGCCAGATATTAAAAGAAAAAAAGTCAGAAGGTTCACTATATGTTATCTGTGCTTCCTATATATTCCTGAAAGCCATCTTCTGGTAACTGCTTACATTTTAGGATTTATATAACAAGTGTTGCCAACTCAAAAAATATGTCAGCCACCACAGGACCCCTTTTTGCTTTGGTTTAAAAGCCCCATAACCTCATTAAAATTATTTAAAATGGTTGCTCCTATGAACAGTGAGGAGTTCTTGGCATGGCGTTCGGTACCCTGCAGAATGCGATGTACGCCTGTCACTAAGAGTCCAGACTATAGACATTTTAAGTATTTACATATGCTTAAAACGGTTTTAAACCCCGCTTGGTCATTTTTACCTACAGGTAAGCCTATAATAAGGCTCTCCTAAAATGTGCACCATTTAGGAAATATTCACCGTTCATGCAGCCAGTGACATCACTGGTGCATGTACTCCGAAGGACCGGCGTACCTTCCCGGCTCTTCAGAGCTTCGTGCCGGAACTGAGCCAATCACATACCCGGAGCGTGCAAATCCAGGAGAAAGACAAGGGGAACAAGTCAGCCCTCTCAGCAGTGACATTACAGTGCTGGAAGGCTTCATTCCAAGGGAAGTATTTCATAATATACTAGGATGCGATGCATACTAGCACACTATGCCACTGCCTTGCAGTCTTTTTTTTTTTTTGCAAAATCCGCAGTTTGCAACCATTTTACCACACAATAAAAGTGCTTTCAAATAATCCATCCCTGACTTATTGAACTGCCTGTAATGTGCTGTAATTCATTCTCAAAAAGCCTCAAAGATCATAAGAGAGACTCTAAGGTCGCGTACACACGATTGGAATTTTGGTCGGAAAAAGGTATGATGGCTTTTCCGACGGGATTCCACTCAAGCTTGCCTTGCATACACAGTCACACAAAAGTTCTCTGAACTTTCGACCGCCAAGAACGCGGCGACGTACAACACTACGACGAGCCGAGAAAATGAAGTTCAATGCTTCTGAGCATGTGTCAAATTGTTTCTGAGCATGTGTGATTTTTTGCGCGCCCGAATTGCATACAGACGAACGCATTTTCGGATAGGAACTTATTCCGACTGAATAATAGAGAACCTGCTCTCAATCTTTTGCTGGCTGTAATTCCACCAGCAAAAGTGCGATGGAGCATACACACGGTTGCATTTTCCGACCAAAACCTCTCATCGGAGTTGTGTGTGAGGGGCATAAGGGCCCAGTCACACTAGGAACTGCATGTGAATTACACTGCATTTTCCTGTGCAATGCGATTTCAGCCCATTCATTTTGAATGGGCTGAAATTGCACTGCAGGAAAGCAGTGCATGCACTTCTTTTGCAACTGAATTACATGGTACATTTGTACCATGAGATCCAGTGCGGGCAAAAACACTGCATTTGGGGCGTCTCTTACTTTGCACTGACACCTGCTGCAGATACCAAGGGCAGTGCGGGAAACTGGCACAGAACGCAGGTTTCCCGCATGGCATTCTAGTGTGTTCTGGCCATAAAGTCTGGTTTTAACCAGTTTCTAACAGCACTTGCTGTGTGTTCTTAGTGTGAGGGGTGAGGGCCGTGTTTGCCCACAGAGGAGGCACAGGTGTTCCATGCTGGGTGGATATAAAATCAATGATTTAAAAAGAAAAAAAAAATTATTTTAATAAAATGCTTTTGGAGTAAAAATCGATCTAAAAAGATAGTTTTTCATTCAAGATATATTAATAACTTTGTTTATTCAGCATGGAGCTTAGTTATGTAGCATGAGGCTGTATATTCTGCAATATTAACATTTTTGGTAAACTCATTTAATAAATCCAAGATCTGCACACTGAGATAACATGCACTGTATTGATGCATTCACACAATTTCACAGTAACCATGAGATAAAACAAACTTCAGGAATATGCCTTTATCCCATTGCTTTGCAAATCTATGTACACTACAAACTGTATGATAGAATCAGTTTTAATATCGCTGTTTTACTAACCTGACAGCATATTATTCTAAATAGGAGACCTTCATTTTGTTTGCAAGCATTAAAGATTCTAACTACCAGCAAGAATAAGTCCTTACATTTAAAGAGCACCTGTCATTTCAGATACATCATGGCAGGGCCTGTTAGCGGACATCCACTCACCTGCTGCCGCCACATCCATCACCTTGTTGTGTCACTGCCGCATCACCAGCCGTCCCATTAAGATAAATGGGACTGTCCGTGAGTCAACAGCGGGTCAGAGGAGGAGCCGCAGCGGGACAAAGATGACAGCTGCTCTTTAAAAGTTATGATTTAAAATAGAGTTGATTTAAATTAAGCCTTTTTACTAGCGATTTAAATCAACTTGATTTAAATCAAATCCACGCTGGTTCCATGCATCCATGCACAGGCAAGTCCCATTCATGGCACCTGGGACACAGCTTCTCCTCCCAATTTGAAATGCACACTATCTGCATTCTGGGACACACACCCACACTGTTGGCAGTGTCGATCTCATGGGTCCCCACAGCATGCACTGGTTTCACCTACTAAATTCCATACCACTACAGTATCCTGTGGTTGCATGGAGGTTATCTGGAGAACCAGGGCTGCACAGGACAAAAGGAAATCGAGTCCAGAGACTGTTTTCAGCAGACGTCAGTGGAGTTATTTTCTTGGTAAAAGGAGGGTATTTATATACATTTTTTTTTATTTTGCTGATAACAGCGTTGCATTAAAGGGGTTACTCCTTACCAAAAGGCCATGATCCCCCACCACAGAGGATCACAGCAAGCAGGAATCTTTAAAGTTAAATGGGAACTGTCAGCGATGTCCACCAGAGGTCGTCTCCTCAGCAACAACTCCAACAACCCAGGGCATCGGTACCAAAAAATAAGAGGGGCTCACATAGTGTAAAACCACTTACATTTATTAAAATAAGATAAAAGTACAGATGTACACTTACAAATAATCAATGGAAAAACAGCCTTAAGTCCGGCTCCGTGGCCACCGGAGCACGGACAAACCCGTCCTACTGGAAAGCAGCTCGCTTGGGGGTGACGTCAGCGCGTCGTCTGGCTCCGCCCTACGCGTTTCGTGACATCATCACGTCTTCCAGGGTGCCGGTGGCCACGGAGCCGGACTTAAGGCTGTTATTCCATTGATTATTTGTAAGTGTACATCTGTACTTTTATCTTATTTTAATAAATGTAAGTGGTTTTACACTATGTGAGCCCCTCTTATTTTTTGGTACCGATGCCCTGGGTTGTTGGAGTTGTTGCTGAGGAGACGACCTCTGGTGGACATCGCTGACAGTTCCCATTTAACTTTAAAGATTCCTGCTTGCTGTGATCCTCTGTGGTGGGGGATCATGGCCTTTTGGTAAGGAGTAACCCCTTCCATACCTGGTGGTGGACCCCCCTTTGTCATCACAGATTTTTATCTTCATCACTTGGACTTTATATGTTTCATGGTGGTGATTTGAATTACACTCAATTTGAATCTTTATAACACCGAATTGATTTTTTATTTTTATTTTTATGGACTTTTTCACAACCCTTCACTGATGGTTTATCCTATGGACTTTTTCCCCCTTTATTATTAAGTTTTGCATATTGATTTTATGATCAACATATGAACTTTTCTTCACTGTTAATTATTTATTATGTTTTATTAAGATTAGCGCAACCTATTATTTATCCCTATGCTTATTTACAATTGATGTTTTTGTGAGGTTTGCTGCTTTTCATAGTTTATATTTTTTTTGCTTGGTTTTAAGCGCAGTTTTTTTTCACCATTTTCTAAATTCACTTGTTGCATTAAAGAGAAACAATAATTGTTTTTAGTCAAGCTGCTTTGCTTACATTTATCAGTTTTAAATTGTTTGCCCCTTTGTCACCTCTTTAAGTGGGTCTTAGCAACGGGAGGAGGTATTATCGCAATCATGTGATTGCTGTGACTGGCTCTCACAGGAGTCAGCTGATGAGAAGCCAGCGAGCGAGAGCCGTCACTAAAAGTTTGATTAGTGTGCTGGGAGCGTGCAGTGAGCACACAACCTCAGACTTCACGGATGTATATTTGAGGTGGCTGAGTGTGATGGCTCATCTGCTCTGCTGGCACACGCGTGTGTTACAGCAGTGGGAAGAGGTTAATGTCCATCATCTCTTTACACATGACATGAATAACCTTTATTTCACATACAAACATTATTTAAATAACAAAGGATTCCTCAAAGAACTATGGGTTAGCTAAATAGTGCAGCAAATGCAGCTTTTTTGTAGCTCCTTTTATCTGACTAAAACCTGGTACCAACGTCATCTGATAAAAAAATGAGTCGTCACTGGAGTTCTGTAAGCAATGGACTTCTTTTAGATGAATATATGAAAAGGAGTCTAGTGGATAAATTTAGCCCCTGGGCTTAGTACTGGACCTAAGCCATCAACGACTATTGATGGCTTAGGTCCTGACCGTGGAGGTTTAGGAGATATTTCCAGCACCTACAGGTAAGCCTTAATATAGGCTTACCTGTAGGTAAAACAGGGTGTACAACCACTTTAAGCTTTTAAGGTGGTAGTAAACTCAGCATTATTACTTTGCTGCATTAAAATCATTTATAAGCAATGTACATGTTGCTCTTTTTACATTGTGTCTAACCTTTGCCGTTTTGTTGCAATTGAACCAGGATCACTTTCATGACGTCACTGGCGCATGCGCATATCTGCAGCTATTTACGGCATGTTCTGTGTGCCAGCTGATGCCGCCCATGACTCCGTCATCCACTCTCTGCTGCATTGCAATCCCACAAAAGTACACCCCCATGCACAGCTTCCCGACATGCCCCATGTGACTTGCTCTGTCACATGGGGGTGTAAACAGCAGTGCCAATCAAAGGACTTGTAGAGAGACTGTACAATGTATGTACAATGTGCATGCGCGAGATTCAGGGCGGACGTTTTACACTGAACAGATGCAGAAGAGAACAGTAAACATGGCTCTGGCTTCAGACAGGAGACATGGAAAGCAAATAAGCTGCAAAACAGTAAGAAGGAACTGAGGGGATTTATACAGCGGAATGATATAAAAAGCTTTTGTGTAGTGGCTATATTCATTTTTTGGATTTGTTTGACCAAGTTTACTACCCCGCTTTAAAAGCTCTTTGTGCAACAGGCCTTTTTAACAAGGGAGCAAACGAGAAGTTTGAAAACACATGAAAAGGGACCAAGAGCATCATCTGCTGGCTGCATATGAAAATATAAAAATATTAATATTCAAGATTTAATTTTTACCGGACAAAAAAAAAAAAAAAAAAAAATGATGATATTTAACTTTTATTCCCATACAATATCTAAAAATGTACACAAAACCAATATATATTAATTTTAAAAATGCCAGCTTCTGAACAGACATTAATGGCTAGATCTTACAGTATATGCCTCATTTTATTCATAGGAAAATTCTAAAGCAAAAGCAATATGCTGCAGAAATAAGCAGGTTTTACCCCCTTCCTGGCCAGCCCATTTTTGCAATGCTGCACTGCATTCCTTTAACTGACAATTGCGCGGTTGTGCGACACTGTACCTACATAAAATTGATGTCCTTTTTTTTCCCCACAAATAGAGCTTTCTTTTGGTGATATTTGATCACCTCTGTGGGATTTTTTGCGCTATAAACAAAAAAAAAAAAAAATTATATATAATAAAATATATATATATATATATATATATATATATATATATATATATATATATATATATATATATATATATATATATATATATATATATATATATATAATTTTTTTTTTTTAATCAAAATTTCTTCATCAATTTAGACCAATATGTATTCTTCTACATATTTTTGGTTAAAAAAGTCCCAATAGGTGAATATTGATTGATGTACCTAAATGTTATAGTGTCTACGAACTATGTTTATTTTTATGGAATTTTGTGTGTGTAATATATATGTGTAATATATATATATATATATATATATACATACATACATATATATATATATATATATATATATATACATACATACATACATACATACATACACACACACATACATACATACATATACATACACACACACACACACACACTGACACTTTTTTTGTAAACCAGTGACATTATTACAGTGATCAGTGCTAAAAATATGCACCTTTACTGTACTCATGACACTGGCAGGGAAGGGGTTAACACCGGGGGCGATCAAAGGGTTAAGTGTGTTCCCTGGGAGGGTTTACTTGTGGGGATGGACTGACTGGGACAACACAGAGATTCATGTTCCTGCTTAGCAGGAAGACAGGATCTCTATGTCCCCCCCCCCCCCCCGTCAGAACGGTGATCTGCCTTGTTTACATAGACAGATCCCCATTCTGCCTCTGTGGGGAATGATCGTAGGTGGCCGGTGGACATTGCGTCCACCGAACCCGCTGATTGGCTCCCCCTCTGGCCAATTTGCGTGACCATGCCCACATGGGCTAGTGCACGAAACGACCTACAGGTACGCCGATTCACGCAGCCGTGCCAACTTGCCACAGTAAATCTGTGGCGGCCGGTCCACAAAGTCGTTAAATAGTTAAAGCTGGATAGGCTGCTGATGGCAACAGCCCTATTTTTCCCTGCTATATCAGTTCTACCTTCACTATTAAAACAAACACACACATGGCTTGCACAGAATGTACCATTTGACCATTATGTCTTTCTAAATGGAAACCTTTATTAACCTGTTCAGCAAAAGGCATGATGCAAAGCAGGTGCCATAGCATCTGTCCTTACCTCTCCTGTGCCCACCAATTCACACCCGGAGTCCTTCAATATTCATATGCAAGTAAAAACTCTGAAAGCTAAAACCTACACAGGGACAAACATGCAGTAACCCCACCCCCTCCAGTTCTGAGACTACATTTGCACAGCTTCTCAGGCATTGACCACTAATAAGGGTAGAATGTCCATGCACAGCCCATATCTGGAAATATTGAGTCTTTCTTGAAAATCTGATAGTGAGGGATCAGGGTGACGGAGGAATAAAACCAGCAGTTAAAGTGTTACTAAACTCACAACAGTAAAATCAGTCTTTATGCAGAATAGCATGCTTGTTATACTCACTGTGGAACTTAAGGGGTTAATGCTCTGCATTGTGTAAAACCTTGTATGCATAGATCCTTCCCTCCTGAACGGTCTATCTGGGGAAGTCCAGCTAACACAGGCAGGGTAGCCACCCTGCACATGCTCAGTTGTCTTGTATGCTGGAGAGAACATTTCCTTGTTCTTAGAGCTAGCCAGGTCACATGATACTGACATCACACATGTGGGCATGTATACAGGCTATTGTGGAAATCTCCTCCTACCTGAACACACAGCTCTGGACAAACTCTGTAGTTTATCATGTGACCATGGTATACAGATCAGTCAAAAATGTATATAGTGGCAGTATTTTAATGTAAAAAGATTTATAAGCTGTGGGCAGATGAACCATTTACATATTACTGGGTTTAGAAACACTTTAAAGTGACCACAAGGTGTTTACTGTGCAGTTCGCCTGCTACTTTTCTTAGATTTGCAAGTAACAAGAGTGCTTGAATATATTGGAACGTTTGTAACACTCATTTCCAATTCCAATTCCTTATGGGAGGCCCTTTGTGTTCTTTATTAAAAGCTGGTCGAGCAAAGATCACAGATCATATCAAAAATACACACACCAATAGAACTGTGCAAATACCCAATAATCCCACAATTGCAAATCGCACCAATATTAAAGGAAATCCAAATGAAGAATAGATTATTATTGCAATGAAGGAATTATGAGGCACAAAACAGTTAACTACATTTAGTGGGTATGTGATCTTCAGAGTGACTAATACCACTAGTATGGCATCCATCCAATAACACGTCACCACTCAGCAGTAATTCTGCCTGTCCACATTAATTTCTTCTAGGAAAAAAAAAAACATGCAGACAAAGCTTGATATATGCAAATGTGAGAAAAAAAATATGCTAAATGAAGGAAAATTCACTCTGAGACTGCTCATTGTAAGACAATCAGTGCCGACTCATTTGTCCAAAAATGGAGTTCTCCTAAGCAGGCAAGTATCAAATGGTAATACTTCTATCCACTTTTAAAGATGTGATCAGCTACAAAAGAAAAGGTTGTGCTTTTATTGGTTCTATTACTGCATTCACTGATTTCGGGATTACAATTTTTACAGTGGAAACTGACTTTTTTTTTTAACTTATTTATTGAAAGAGGTCCAAGTAATTAAATAGTTAGATGCCCCAAAGCAGGTACAGTACTTCAGTTTTCTAAATATTTAAGCAGTTTTTCCTAGAAGTTAAACTTTTTCCTCTTATAAGGGGCGTTTTCAGTGAAGAACCCAAATCGCACTACCCACACACTAGAACACTCCATTTTGCTAGTTCGTTAATAAGGGGACAGTGATATTTCAGCACATCAAACCATTTACATTTTTATTTTATACTTTGAGTGTGTACAAATGTATACTTCATTTAAGTCTCTGCACAGCGGCTCAGTGTTTTGACCTGGTAAAAATGCAGCACGTCTCCATTTTCCAGCACTGCACATCATAGCAGTGTGGTTGTGTGAACGGGGCATATAGAATACAATTGCTTTCTATGTGCTCTTGCGGTGACTGGCGCTGATCAGGTGCAAAAAAAAAAAAAAAAAAAAAACCCATTATACATACTTGGGGGGGGGGGGGAGTACAAATGGGGGAATCAATGGTTGTAAAGGATCTGGGTGTTCTGGTAGATCATACGTTTAAAAGCATGCAATGAGAATTAAAATATTATATATATATATATATATATATATATATATATATATATATATATATATACATACATACATACACACACATATATATACACACATACATATATATATATATATATATATACACACACATACAATTCTGACATGTTGGTGTTATATCTTTCACTTGGATGTTGAGTTGCACTAGTAAATAAATACAGCTGGATAAAACAAGAACTGTATGTATTCATTTCAGGCTGCAAGGTAGGGGTGATTATTTTCTTTACCCACTGTATATACTCCAGAGAGAGAGGGAGAGAGACACCATGTTATCCCTGTACAAATTAATTACTGGTAGTAAGACCTCATCTGTAATATGCAGTTCAGTTTTGGGCACCAGTTCTCAAAAAAGATATCGGGGAACTGGAGAAAGTGCAGAGAAGGGCAACCAAACTGATAAGAGGCATGGAGGAGCTCAGCTATGAGGTGAGATAAGATGAACTGAATTTATTCCCTCTTGAACAGATTTGGGGGGGTTGGGGTATGACCAACATGTATAAATACTTAAAGGGTTCATATAGTCCATGAGCAGGGCCCTCCTGTCCCCTCTGTATTGAACTGTATTGTAATTCTGCTATCCCCCCCACTACATTGTAAAGGGCTGCGCAAACTGTTGGTGCTAATAATAAATAATAATAATAATAATAATAAAGGTGCACCGAATGTAAATTTTGGTGCCGATACCGAAAATGATGAATGCACTAGGCTGAAAACCGAAACCCATACCGAAAACGAAAGTTTTAAAAAATATTTAGATTTTTATATAATTGTATTACAGTCAACTTTTTAATACTATTAATTGAAATTATTATGAATTTATTGTTTGCCATTATTGGCACCTTTGGTGCAAGAAAGGTCAAGTAAAAATGGATTTTTAAAACAGCTTACCTGTAAAATCCTTTTCTTGAAGTACATCACGGGACACAGAGCACCATAATAATGACTATGTGGGTTATACGCTTACCTTTAGGTGATTAGACACTGGCAACCAATAGTAAGACGCTTCCTCCCATTAACCCCTCCTATACCGAAAGCACCTCAATTTTGTAGCAAGCAATGACGATCCCAGAAAGAGGGGAGGGACCTCTGTGTCCCGTGATGTACTTCAAGAAAAGGATTTTACAGGTAAGCTGTTTAAAAATCCATTTTTCTTTATCGTACATCACAGGACACAGAGTACCATAATAATGACTATGTGGGATGTCTTAAAGCAATGCATCTGAGGGGGGAACACATTATCCCTAAGCCCAACGGGCCTGAGACTATAAAGCTGCCTGCAACACGCTGTGGCCAAAAACAGTCTCCCTTTGAGATCTCACATCCACCTGGTAGAACCTGGTGAACGTATAAACTGAAGACCAAGCGGCCGCTTAGCAAACCTGAGCCATAGACACCTGCTGACGTACTGCCCATGATGCATTAATTCCTCTAGTGGAGTGTGCTTTTAAATCCCAAGGTGGAACCCTGCACTTTAATCCAAACGCCTGGATAATAGTCTGACGAATCCACCTGGATATAGTTGAACTTGTTGCCAGCGGTCCTTTTTTAGGACCCTCAGGCAAGACAAAAAAAAGTCAGTCTTCCGAAAGGGAGCTGTCATTTTCAAGTAAACTTTGATCGCCCTCGCCACATCCAGTGAGTGAAGCGACTTTTCCTCCCTAGTCTTAGGGTTTGGAAAAAAGGAAGGTAAAATGATATCCTGATTCAAATTTTAATTTTGAAACTACCTTCGGTAAAAAATCCGGACGAGGGCGCATGACCACTCTGTGCTGATGAAGAATCATAAAAGGTTCTTTGCAAGAAAGTGCGGCCAATTCTGACACCCTTCTAGCCGAAGTTATAGCCACCAAAAAAACTAATTTTCTGGTCAATAGGACAAAAGGAATATGCCTAATAGGTTCAAACGGTTGACTCTGTAAGGCTGACAGTACCAAATTTAAGGCCCAGGGACAAAAAGGTGGTTTAACCGGCGGCCTCAGGTGTGTTACTCCCTTGACAAAGGTTCGCACCATAGAATGGGATGCAATTGGTCTTTGGAAAAAAAACGATAAGGCCGAAACCTGTCCCTTAATTGTCCCTAAAGCGAGCTGCAAGTCTACTCCTGCTTGAAGAAAGGCAAGAACTCTTCCAATCGTATACCTACGAGAGTTCCATTTCCTCTCCTCACACCAAGAAATGTACGACTTCCAGACTCTATAATAGATAGCTCTAGAAACCGACTTTCTAGCATTTAACATGGTAGACAAGACTGAACCCATAATACCACGGTCTTTCAACAGTCTGGTCTCAATAGCCAAGCCATCCAATTCAGCAACCGTAAAGAAGGATGGGATATGGGTCCTTGAGACAACAGGTCTGGACGGAATGGAAGGACCAACGGGTCCCCTACTGCCAACTTCACAATCTCCGAGTACCAGGATCTCCGGGGCCACCAGGATCACTGGTTTTTGCTCCTCCTGTATTCTGCGTAATAAGTGCGGCAGAATTTGGATCGGGGGAAAGGCATATATCAGAGAATACTGATCCCAAGGAACTACTAATGCGTCTATCCAGACAGCAAGCGGATCCTTGGTCCTAGAGACAAACCGGTCCAGCTTGGCATTGAATCTGGATGCCAGCAGATCCACATCTGGGGTCCCCCAGTATTGGCAGATCTGTAGAAAAACCTCGGGGTGCAGGGACCATTCCCCTGGCAACAATTTCTGGCGACTTAGGAAATCTGCCTGCCAATTGTCCACCCCCGGGATAAACACTGCCGAAAGGAACGGCACATGTTTTTCTGCCCAAGTCAATATATGGTTTACCTCTCTCTGGGCTGCCCGACTACTGGTACTTCCCTCTTGGTTGATATATGCCACCACCGTGGAGTTGTCGGACTGGACTCTGACAGAAAGACCCCGCAATCTGGATGTCCAGACACGCAGAGCCAGACGAGCTGCCCGAATCTCCAATAGATTGATGGGCAGGGTCCTTTCTGTCTGGGACCATACTCCCTAACATAAGCCGAGGCAGGTATATTGGTAGTGGCCACTATGCCTGACAAATGCAATGGCTCAGCCAGGCCAGATGCCGCAGGTCTTTCAGGAGAAACTGAGGCTGCATCAGCATGGGGTTGGTCTCCTGTTTTTAAAGAAGGTACTCTTACCCCTGTGCTAGCCTTGTTCCCTATACCTCGTTTTCTGGAAGACATTGCTTACACACGAGGAAGAAAAGGAGTACTCCCCACAAACTACAACCAGCCTTCAAACCTGTCACCACTGTGTCCAAGACCTCCAGACTCACGTGCCCAAATATCACTCTGTGCTGTCCACGTGCACGTCAGGAGCTCCATCCCTATAAAGCCTTAGCTTGAGAGTAAGCGCGCGCATCAGCGTGATCAGCGGCATGCCCGCCGCACGGCGCATGCGCCGTCCTGATGTACGTGGTGCATCCGTGTCGCGCACAGCAGCGGCGCACACCGACTGAGCACACATGGGGTTGGTGTGCATGCAGCGCGCACATTCGCGCACGCCTGATCAAAACGCGTGCCATACCAGCCATCTGTAATACACAGGTTTCAAGGTTTACCAGCAGGTTTCAGAGGGAATACATACATACATATAATTCCCAAAGGGAGTACTCACCATCCCAAGCAGCAGGGCCTGTTTTACCAGGCCCAATCTTCCCCCATCACGGCGAGTAGCGCCTCTAAGGACGTTCAGGGACCGGGTCCCCCATATTTTGGGGTCCACACCCCTGGACCTGTAAAGCACCCTTTCTGGTTTTACCTTGGGCAAGATTGACCAGGAATACCAACTTAACAAAGGTCCAGCTCCTATATAGGACACATTACAAGCATAACCTCGTTCTTGAACCGAGGTTCGGGTACCATTCACTTTAGCTTTTGTTATGCCATCCGAATGGATCTGATTCCTCAGTGGGACATCTTTGAAGAAAATTGAAGAGCTTCAACAGCCATGACCATCACCTTCAAGACACTGGCAAAAAAACTGAGGTGCTTCCGGTATAGGAGGGATTATATGGGAGGAACCGTCTTACTATTGGTTGCCAGTGTCCAATCACCTAAAGGTAAGCGTATAACCCACATAGTCATTATTATGGTGCTCTGTGTCCCGTGATGTACGATAAAGAAAATGCAGTCTGCAGTCTCTTACCATCTCTTGCATCATGTCCTCAGTCTCTGGCCATCTCTTGTATCATGTCTGCAATCTCTTACTTAACACACTGCTAATAGTATTAGCAAAATTTTCATTCGGTGCACCTCTAGAAGATATGATACAGGAGATGGTCAGAGACTGCAGACCTGATACAAGAGATCAATGCAGCCTCACCAGTGTCCATCAAATGCCTGCCTGTGCCTAGCAGCCTCACCAGTGCCCGTCATATGCAGCCTGCCTGTGCCCAGCAGCCTCACCAGTGCCCATCATATGCAGCCTATCAGTGCCCGTCATATGCAGCCTATCAGTGCCCAGCAGCCTCACCAGGGCCCGTCATATGCAGCCTGCCTGTGCCCAACAGCCTCACCAGGGACCGTCATAGGCAGCCTGCCTGTGCCCAACAGCCTCACCAGGGCCCATCATATGCAGCCTGCCTGTGCCCAACAGCTGTTACCACAGCCTGGACAATTCAGCTCCGTTACACACGGAGATCGCAGCGAGGAGGGAGTGGAGGACTGGGGTGCGCCAGGGTGACACTCCCAAAATGGGCGGCACCTGGGGCGGACCCCGCCCCCTTTTCGGTATCGGCTGACAACATTTTTTGGCTCTAGCCAAAAAAATTATTTGTAATTTTTTGGATAGCATAGGGAAGGGTTAACATCCCTGTAACTTTTGTTTTGCTGTCTGTGCCCCTGTTCAGAAGATTTCTCCTCACTTTCTGTCCTTGTGACAACTGGATTTTGAAAATTTTCGGTTGTTGTGGAAACAAGGATTGGTGATACAGCTCCAGTGGAGACACCTTTCTCCCATAACCCTTACAGGAGTGAATTTCCCTCCTGGGGGATTTCCCCTCACTTCCAGTTGTCTCCCCTATGTTTGTAAGTAGGATGTTTGTAACCCAGGGACCGCCTGTATAGAGTTATTCACTTTAAAAAGGTCAGCCCCAAAAAGGACAAGGGGGCACGCTTTACATCTGGGGGGAAAAAAAGATTTAACCTTCACATATGGAAAGACTTCTTCACAGTAAGAGTTGTGAAAATGTGGAATAGACTCCCTCAAGAACTAGGTCTGGCCAGCTCAGTAGATTTTTTTTTTTTTTTTTTTAAAACAAAGGCATGATTTTCCAAATACACAAAATAATAACTGGATATTATTATCTATGGGTAACATTAGGGTGGTTGATCCTGGGGAAGGAGGAAGGAATGTTCATTTGTCAATTTACATCTGTTTTTCGTCCGATCAGTTTTTTTAACAGAAGAAAAATAGAGCTTTGATCAGTTTAAAAAAAAACAGAAGACGACAGATGCGGATCTGAACTGATGTAAATGGATGATCATCCATTTGCTTCAGTTTTTCCATAGAGATGCATTGATGTCCGTTTTTCATCAGTCAACGGATGGATGAAAAAAACGTAAAAGCATATGTGAAAAGGGGCCTTGAACCGAATGCAATGATTTGCAAAGCACATAAACTCATTTTATTCACAATAGAAAACATTAAATGTTTAAACTAAGAAAACAATTTTTTTTTTCTTAAAATAAAAAAAAGGTAAATTTTGAAATTGATGGCAACAACATGTCTCAAAAAAGTTGGGACAGAGCCATATTTATCACAGTGTAGCATCTCCTCTTTTCTGCTCTGCAAATGTCTGGGAATTGAGGTGACTAGTTGCTAGAGTTTTGGAAAAGGGATGTTGTCCCATTCTTGCCTGAAATAGGATTCCAACTGCTCAACAGTCCTGGATCTTTGTCATATTTTTCATTTCAAGATGTGCCAAATATTTTCAATTGGTAAAAGGACTGGACTGCAGGCAGGACAGTTAAGCACCTGGACTCTTCTACTACTAAGCCACGTGGCTGTCATAGATGCAGTATGCACTTTAGCACTGTCCTGCTGAAATATGCAAGGCTTTCCCTGAAAAAGACATAGGGTGGATGGGAGCATATGCTGCTCTAAAACCTGGATATATCTTTCACCATTGATGGGGCCTTTCCAGATGTTCAAGCTGCCCATTCTATACCATCAAAGATGCAGGCTTTTAAACCGAGTGCGATAAGCCAGAAGGTCCTTCTCCTCTTTGGTCTAGAGGACATGGCACCCATGCTTATCAAAAAAAAGTCCTTTTGATCTGTCTGATAATAGAACAGTTTTCCACTTTGCAACAGACCATTAACCACTTGCCCACCAGGCTAATTCTGACATTTCTCTCCTACATGTAAAAATCATTATTTTTTTGTGCTAGAAAATTACATAGAGCCCCCAAACATTTTATATGTTTTTTTAGCAGAGACCCTAGAGAATACAACGGCAGTCATTGCAACTTTTTATCTCACACGGTATTTGCGCAGCAATTTTTCAAATGCGTTTTTTTGAGGAGAAAAACTGTTTTATGCTTTTAAAAAAAAAAAAAAAAAAAAAAAAAAAAAAAAAAACAGTAAAGTTAGCCCAATTTTTTTGCATAATGTGAAAGATGTAGTTGCACCAAGTAAATAGAATTTACAAGTCATGCTTCAACAAGTCATGCTTCAAATTTGCACACGCTTGTGGAATGGGGCCAAACTTCGGTACTTAAAAATCCCCATAGGTGACGCTTAAAATTTTTTTACTGGTTACATGTTTTGAGTTACAGAGGTGGTCTAGGGCCAGAATTATTGCTCTTGCTCTAACGTTTGCCGCGATACCTCACATGTGTGGTTTTTCACACTGTTTTCATATGTGGGCGGGACTTACATATGCGTTCGCATGTGCGTGCGAGCACACGGACAGGGGCACTTTAAAAAAAATTTTATTGTTAATTTTACTTTAAAATTTTTTTTTTTTTTTTTTTTTTTTTTTTTGCATTCAGACCAATGGGCTGGTGGGTTGGAGAAGGGGAAAAGAAACAAACTTAGTGTGTACCAGGCTTTACTCTTTGCAGAAGTCTGAAGTGTATGTTACTGTATTTATTTACTACACCATGTTTTATTTTGAAATGTCTTTTTGAAATATCACCATCTCAAAGCTTTGTAAAACCTAATTTACTCATAAAAATAAATGAGGCTGCTGCAACATTATATGCCTTCTTACCTTCATAGATGAAGATTGGAAGGGTGGAAGAACATTTGAGGGATACAATAGAATGATATCTCATTTTTATTTGTGGATTTCTGGCGTCCTGGGATTGGCCAGATCTGATTTCCATTAGAATAATACTCATTCCTATCAATGTGGATATTTTCTATGTCCAAGGTCTAGCGACAGTAACGTTTTTACAGAAATATATATAATGTAAATCCCTTCTAAAGGAACTATGATCAACCTGAAACAAATATAAAACAGCCACTATCACCCAATCACATTCTCATATATGTGTATTTTCTTATATTTCAATATACAAGTATATGGTGCAGCGCTATGAGATAAATCACTATGTAAATCCTGAATAACCACCTATCCGCGAATATCAAACCAAAACAAAAAAAATCTATATAATCCCCCTGAGGAAGTCACGTGATGAAACACATATCGGCGGAGCTGGATGACCATACGGTGCACGTAGCAGAAGCAATAATAGCATACATACTAATCGCATTGTTCAAGTACTGAAATATCACTTAGAATTCCTGTATTGTGTAAACTAGTTGCGGTTGTGCACCTGTAAAATGTGAGTACATGTGTTTTTACGGAACTTAAAGTATTACTAAACCCAGGACCCTGCATTCACTATATCTGGTCTCCCACAGTACACAGAACATGGAAATGCAATTATTTTAGTAAATATAAACTGTTAAAGGCCTTTTCTCATCAGCAGTATATAGCAGTCTTGTGACTTCTATCAGTGTTTGGCCAAGCATAGGTTAAAGCTTGTAGGAGTCTTCATTCTTCTCTGACTGTCCTATGAGGTTGCATGACCCCTGACCCTCTGTCTGGACAGTGCTGATTACATGCACCCTCCATGAAAAAAAAAAACCCACCAAACTGAGCATGTGCAGAGTTCACCAAGGCTCTGTATTATCAGCAGATCGTTTTACTTTGGTGTATCTAGTAAGGTTACTTTGCAGTATAAGCAAGGAAGCTCAGACCTCTGCAGTGTATAAATGTGCTTTTACTATACAAAAATGCTGTACATACAAAACTATTACAATATTAGGAATACAAGACTGACAGCTATAACAAGCAAGATGCCTAGCAAATAAGCAGAAACTATGGTCTATAAACAGTACTAGAAATATGCTTAAAAGTTACTTCACTCTGGTTAGAGTGGGTTCATGGTCTGCACAGCAACGAGGACCCAGGCTTAATCTATACGCAGTTGCTGGAGATCAGCCAAAAGCATCTTCAGGTATCTTCTTCAGGCTGGTACAGACCTCCCTTTTTCGGTGTTAAGGCATTATGGAGTCCTCTCTCTCAGTCTCTGCTGTTGGCTTTTATTTGAGAAGTTTCAGATTGTCAAGCTATCATCGACAACGGTTAAACTTGTTTACCTTAGTTGTTACAGAACAACAGACTGCTCCAACTCTAATATACCCACATGGGTGTACCCCTTTTCAGAGTACAGAGTTTTCATTTAGAGAGGCATTCTCAAATTCTACCTCAAGACAGACTTGTTTACTATAGTTACAGAGACAATAAAGACATCTGTCAGCTGAAAATACAATAGTTCATTGTTCCCATTGTATCCAATGGCATTTGTTTGAGGAGTCCACTCAAAACACTGAACCAGTTTTTTGTTTCTTAGACCAACTGCTAAACAGATTGTCCCATGTACAGTTATATCTGATTTATAAAAAATAATTGTTTATCAAACGCAACACAGACAAATTGGGGACAATGGAAGAAGGGGAGGATCAGAGAAGACAGGATCAAACAGCTTTTTTTTTTTTTTTTTTTTACACAATGTGGAAGTTTCACAGTGAGTATTACAAGCATGCTTTACTGCATACACAGACTGATTTTACTAATGTGGATTTGGTAACACATTAAGAGAATACATTTTTTAAGGATAAAGTGCAATGTAGTTTTTTTTCTTCCATCATATGCCTTGCTGAGAAGATGGAGAAGACTGGGGAGTGAACTTAAAGCGAAAGTCTTTATCCGAAAGTGAATATTATATAGGAATAAAAATCCCAATTCAAGAGAGACATCTATAGATCTAAGGAGATATTAATAGTCCACAAAGCCATATTTGACCCTACACAACATGTAAGGTCATTGTGTCCAGATGAGAGCACAATTGGTGGTGGTCACAAAGATTATAGAGAATAGGGGTTAAATCACATACAAGACACAAGATTATTTTTAAGTATGTATCTTTTGTTGCAAGATTCAACACCGAATTTTGAGAGACTATACAATTTTGGGGTTATATAGATTTAGGTTTGTCTTGGTTTGATATTCATGGATAGGTGTTTATTATTCAGGATTTAAATAGAAAGCGAGTTATCACATAGTGCTGCACCATACGCACACCTTGTTAGTACCAGGTTGGACCCCCTTTTGCCTTCAGAACCGCCTTAATTCTTGGTGGCATAGACACATTCCTCAGATTTTGGTCCCTATTGACATGATAGAATCACACAATTTCTGCAGATTTGTCAGCTGTACATCCAAAAAAGTGTGCCAATAAAATATCCTCCACACCATTACACTACTACCACCACCCTGAACCATTGGTACAAGGCAGGGTGGATCCATGCTTTCATGTTGTTTATGCCAAATTCTGATCCTACCATCTGAATGTTGCTTCTGAAACCGAGACTTATCAGACCAGGTAAAGTTTTTTCAATCTTCTATTGTCCAATTTTGGTGAGCCTGTGTGAACTGTAGCCTCAGTTTCCTGTTCTTAGCTGACAGGAGTGGCACCCGGCGTGGTCTTTTACTGTTGTATCCCATCTACTTCAAGGTTTGATGTGTTGTGCGTTTACAGATAGTATTCTGCATACCTTGATTGTAAGAAGTGGTTATTTGAGTTTCTGTTGCCTTTCTATGATCTTGAACCAGTCTGCCCATTCTCCTCTGACATCAACAAGGCATTTTCATCCACACAACTGCCGTTCACTGGATATTTTCTCTTTTTCAGACTATTCTATGTAAACACTAGATATGGTTTTGCGTGAAAATCCCTGTAGATCAGCAGTTTTTTTTAAATACTCAGATCAGCCCACACCAACAACAAAGCCACGTTCAAAGTCACTTAAATACCCTTTCTTCCCTATTGTGATGCTCAGTTTGAACTTCAGCAAGTCGCCTTCACCACGTCTAGATGCATTGAGTTGCTGCCATGTGATTGGCTGATTAGCATTGAACCTATAAAAGTGGGCAGTGAACGTATAGTGAAAATTAAGTTTTTTTTCAGCTTGCTGGAAAATCCTTAGTGAGCAGTCCATAGCCGTTTAATAAACAGTTCATAATAATTAACTTATTAATGCAAATATTAGCTCAGTCACATAAGCCAGACAAAATGTACTTGTCTCATGTCAACATACGTGTGAGCCCCACCCCACATAGGAGGAGGACTGAAGTTGTCAGTACAGATGGCTGGAATTCCCGGTATCACGGGGTCAAATTCCATTCATGATAACCTGCAATCATTGTTTATACATTAAATATTCAGGAGGGATGGACTCCAAGGAGAATTTTAAAATGTTGTGAAGCAAAAAACTTTATTTTCAGAAATAGAAGCCAGCAATAAATGATTTATAAATTAAATTAGCCATCTCATGTTCCAATTTTTTGGATGCATTATTCAGTCTATAGGCTGGAAGGGCAGAATTGGAATATTAACACTGCTAAAAACGGGGAACCATCAGAAAATCTCCAGGCTAAACAATCATCTATTTTATATACAGCGTTCATCTGCTAGTCTGAATCCCAGCACAAAGTTATATAAAATAGTTTGTAATCTACGAAAACCCATTACACAGCATTCAAACCTTTGGAATCACCAGAAAATGTCAGGTATTTGTCAGGACAGACATGTGGACGTTGTCATTGCCGGCTTGATTATTAATAAATTTGATCTTTTTGTGCATAAGCAGCTTGAAACCCACAGCCCAGCACTCCGCATTACTGTGCTACTAAGGCACTGTACACAATAGCAGGTAATTGCAATCTGCATTATTAAAAGTCATTCCCTGACCAGAGGATAGTTCCTGCATACTACTTTGAACCACAGTAAAGATGTTAACTCTTAAAACGTGGCAGAGAGTGACTGAAAAGTAGAAGTACTAAAAAGACAGGGAGAGCCCTCTATAGTGCTGTCTTGTCTCATATGTTCAGCAGTAGGGATGAGCCGAACACCACCCCCCGTTCGGTTCGCAGCAGAACATGCAAAAAATTTGTTCGAACACGCGAACACCATTAAAGTCTATGGGACACAAACATGATTAATCAAAAGTGCTAATTTTAAAGGTTAATATGCAAGTTATTGTCATAAAAAGTGTTTGGGGACCTGGGTCCTGCCCCAGGGTACATGTATCAATGAAAAAAAAAAGTTTTAAAAACGGCCGTTTTTTCGGGAGCAGTGATTTTAATAATGCTTAAAGCGAAACAATAAAAGTGTAATGTTCCTTTAAATTTCGTACCTGGGGGTGTCTATAGTATGCCTGTAAAGTGGCGCATGTTTCCTGTGTTTAGAACAGTCCGAGAGCAAAATGACATTTCAAAAGGAAAAAAAAAAAAAAGTCATTTGAAAGTACTCGCGCCCCCCCTCCTGAACCGTACCAAGCCACATGCCCTCAACATGGGGAGGGTGCTTTGGGGTAGCGGCCACCCCAAAGCACCTTGTCCCCATGTTGATAGGGACAAGTGCTTCATCGGAATCTGGAAGCCCCCTTTAACAAGGGAACCCCAGATCCCGGCCTCCCCCTTGTGAAATGGTAACGGGGTACAAATGTACCCCTAGCATTTCACAAAAAAAGTGTGAAAATGGTAAAAATGACAATACACGGCTTGGGACAAGTCCTTTATTAAAAAATAAAAAAATAAAAGTGATCCCACGAAGTCCATTCATCATCTTCTTCTCTCGCTCCGACGGACTGAAGAAAAAAAAAAAAAAAAGCCGCACGCCGCCACCGATCTGCCTCCATGGGAGGCACCCGCCGTAATGACTGGCCTCTCAGGTGACAGTTCTTTTACAACTGAGGGCGGGGCCACACGATGATGTCGCCGGGTGACCCCGCCCCCTCTGACGCACAGGGACATCCCTATGGCTTCCCGTAGCGTCTGAGAGGGCGGGGCCACCCGGTAATGTAACCAAGTGACCCTGCCCCCTCTGACGCTGATGCTTAAGTGCACTGTGCAAAGTTCAAACTGATCCAATTTACAGGTGCTCCACACTCCATGCGATTCAGTATGCTGTGAAAGTGATGCGATAATCAGACGCTGTGTTCTCACTCAGGTGCTCCCCCCCCCCCATGTAATGAAGTCTCATATTAAGGTGTGTGACCTTGCTGTTAAGCTTGGTCAATACACGCTTTGGAACCACTACAGGGTTCAACAATGCGTCTGGGATCCTGGATCAATTGCCCATGTGCCTCAGTAAATCAATAAAAAAAAAAAAAAAAAAAAAAGGGGAGGATCTCATAGTGTAGTATGCTTATGCAATTAATTGAACCAAAAAAATAAACAGGTCCCACACAGGGTACTCAAAATATCCAGGCACTTCAGTGCACCATTCTAAATCAAGAAGAAAATGAATGGTTGAAACCGGACGGTAATGGGACGGTATGCTGATCGTTCCTAACAGCTGATCTGCTAAGCGTGCAGTCCTGTCCCCTTCCAAATGACTTTTTTTTTTTCCCTTTAGAAATGTCATTTTGCTCTCGGACTGTTCTAAACACGGGAAACATGCGCCCCTTTACAGGCATACTATAGACACCCCCCAGGTATGAAATTTAAAGGAATATTTCACTTTTATTGTTTCACTTTAAGCATTATTAAAATCCCTGCTCCCGAAAAAACTGACGTTTTTAAAACTTTTTTTTGCATTGATCCATGTCCCCTGGGGCAGGACCCGGGTCCCTAAACACTTTTTATGACAATAACATGCATACAAGCCATTAAAATTAGCACTTTTGATTTCTCCCATAGACTTTTAAAGGGTGTTCAGCGGCTTTCGAATTTGCCGTGAAACTCCAAACTATTCGGTGAACATCGGGCTCATCCCTATTCAGCAGAACATATTGATGGTTCCTGTAGAGAAGAGTATGGCCTCTTTCACACGGGGCAGATCAGTCATGATCCGCCCCGTGAACATCCGCTTGCTCAGCGGGGATAGCTCCGCCGATCCCCGCTGAGCAGGAAGATGACAGGTGCATCGCTGCACACTGTGCAGCGACGGACCTGTCAGAGCGCCGCTCTCCCCTATGGGGGGATCGGATGATGACGGTCCGTAGTGTCCGTCGTCATCCGATCCGATCCGAAAACGGAGGAAAAAGTAGGTTTTTCCTCCGTTACACTTTTCGGATCGGAGCGGGTCGGATGTCAGCGGACATGTCACCGCTGACATCCGACGCTCCATAGGGATGACTGTATGTCCGTTTTTCATCCGAAAACGGATGGATGAAAAACGGACATACGGATCATCCGTGTGAAAGAGGCCTAAATCTTTTACTTGTATCTATTCTAGAGGTTTGCAGTGAATCATATAGATTGGACAGCATGAACTAGAAGCCTGTGGAGAATACATCTTTCTCCATGCAGACCATGGTAGGGTGGCTGTACTCAGGGCCACCAGACCTCATCAAGACAATATGTGGAAAAATCCTTAAAGTGGAGCTCCATCCAAAAGGGGAAGCTCCATTTGTTTTCCTCCCCCCCCTCCGCTGCCACATTTGGCACCTTACGGGGGGGGGGGGGGTGGGGGGGGAGCAGGTACCCATCCCCACTCCCCGGAGACCTTGCCACAGTGAGATTCCTCAGAAGTTCGGGTCCCCTCCTCCTACCTCCGCTGCTGGGCCAGCTAGAAAGCGCAGCGTGCTTCGCGCATGCACAGCAGGCAACCGGCTGTGAAGCCGAAAGGCTTCGCTGTAAGGCCCCTTTCACACTGGAGCGGTTTTCAGGCGGTATTGCGCTAAAAATACCGCCTGAAAACCGCCCCTAAACAGCCTCCGCTGTTTGTTCAGTGTGAAAGCCCGAGGGCTTTCACACTGAAGCGGTGCGCAGGCAGGGCGGTGAAAAAAGTCCTGCAAACCGCTTTAAAAGTAGTATTAAACCCTCAGCGTTTTAGCTTAAAACACATTGAGCACAATAAAATAAACATTTCTCAAACCAGGTGTTCTAATTCTTACCCCATCACTTGCAAGTTTATCATTTTTAATGCTACTGGCTCCTGTCTTCTCAGTGCTGCTTCCCTGAACTTCTGGTCTTCACAGCAAAGGGTTAACAGTGGCAAGTACCATCTCCAGCCAGTCTTATCTTGGAGAAGGGAGGTAGATGGAGGAGGGATGAGCAGGGGAGTGTCTTGCCATCCTAGGTGATGTGGCTGTGTTTTTCTAGCCACTCGGAAACAGGAAACCTGGGTCAGCGGTCATGGCACCAACTAATACTGGAATAAAGGCAAGGATTAAAGCGGTTATAAACCCCACTTTGCTATTTTTATCTACAAGTAAACCTATAATAAGGCTTATCTGCAGGTAAAATGAATATCACCTAAACGTGCACCCTTTAGGAGATATTCACCCTTCATGCAGCCGCTGACGTCAGCAGCGCATGCACTCTGAAGGTCTGGCATACCGTGCCGGATCTTCAGAGCTTCTTGCCGGAACTGAGGGCTCCCGCACACATGTACAGAAGTGACATTGCAGCTCTGGCCACTAACAGCGCCAGGGCCCACGAACAGGGAAGAAAGGCCGGGGGGAACATGTCAGCCCTCTCAGCGGTGACTGGGTGCTGCTGGGAGAGCTTCCATGTAAGGTCTTTCATAATGCGCTAGTATGCAATGCATTTTTTTTTGGGGGGGGTTTGACGGTTTACAACCACTTTAAAAGATAAAAAAGGCATACAGTAAGTGATTAAATCAGCTTCTGAACGTGCCTAAAAAAGCTGAGGGCTGAATATCACCTTTAGTGATACTAAAACACACATTGATTAATATACATTAGAGTTACACGATTCTGGCTAAAATGAGAATCACGTTTTTTTTTTTGCTTAGAGGATAGATCGCGATTCTCTCACGATTCTCGCGGCGTAACATCATCTTTCACATTAAAGCAAAAAAAAAAAAATTGGACTAACTGTACTGTTTCATTTTTTTTTTTTTTTTTTTTTTTTTTTTTTATTATTCATTGAAGTATATTTTTTCCCAAAAAATTGAGTTTGAAAGACCGCTCGGCAAATAGTATTATGTAAAATATTGCAGTAATTGACATTTTATTCCCTAGGGTCTCTGCTAAAATATATATGTTTGGGGGTTCCAAGTAATTTTCTAGCAAAAAAATATTGATTTTAACTTTTAAGAAACAGACTGCCTGGATTTTTTCTTTACACAGAAGTTTATCCCTTTGATCTAAGAAGGAAGAGTTAGTTACAAAGTTTCAAGTTTAAAACTTGGCAGACTGCCCGGGTGTTTTGTTTGGACAGCTGAGTGAGCAGATAAGTCTCTCCACTTGTTACATGAAAGTATCAGATCGTCAGGGGGGTTGAATCGAGATCACAATTTTTTAACGAATAATTGTGCAGCTCTAATATACATTATGCCTTCCATGTCTGTATGTGGATGATAGCACCATAATTTTTTTTCTTTAATTAAAATAACATTAAAAAGCACCTTTTTCCTAATCGATATAGAGCTGTTACATGACCCAGATCTTTCCCAGCCTGCCTGCAGGGAAACATAAGCAGGAGCAGCTTCTAGTCCTCTGCTGCTGTTTTAAATTGTCATACAATCCTCTACACCTACACCCCTCCAGTCTGTGTTAGAATAAGAGGAAGGTGAAGCCCCATTAATCTACATGCAATATCCCACCCCCATTGTGTTTAGCTGGTTAATGGGCATGGAGGAGGAGGGAGGGAGGGAGTGGGCTGTCATTTACCACTGTGTATACATCCACATATATGACTCTATAGTCACATGGGCTGCTCAGTTGTGACGGGGAGGAAATGCTCAGCCTAGAAACTCACTGAAAAATAAGCATGTGCAGAGCTGCCAACATGTGCTCTGCATAATCCCAAGTGGAACTGGGGACATAAAAAGAAGGGGGAGATAGAGAGCAGCAAACAAAAATCTCAGTGACAGAGAGAATGAATAGCATGTAATACAGAATTCATTGATCGTTTTTTATGATGTGAGTTTAGTGACACTTCAACAGCATGGCAGATGCTCCAAAAAAAATATGTTACTGGAATGAACGTTTTCAGGCCTTATGTCCATAACATAAGAAAGTTCTTTATTTTGTTACAGAGAAAACACTAAATATTGTATATCATGGGAGGGAGCCACTTCTCAGATTTAGGTGGATCACAAAGTTTTCCTGGCTCAGTAGTTGTGCAGTAATCTGAGACACCAGGGCGTGTAAAAGAGCTTTTATATGCCAGCTTGACACTTTGCACAACAAGGCCTTAAAACAAAGCACTTCTGAGAATTTGTCAAAACAGCATGAAATGACCATCCGTGTGTACCTCCTGTTTAGTCAATGAATCTCCTGATTTTCTGGCATATAACCTTGTGGATCCATTCTATTGTATATGCCTATCTGTATTTATATATTGGGGTTGCAGTGTTACTAAATACAAAACTGAGAAATGTTATATTAAAAGAGAAGTATGGGCATTTTTTTTCCCCCATAATCATACTTACCTAGGTGAATGCAGCATGGGACCGCTGCTGCATCTGCACCCCCCCCCCCCCCCGCCGTCTCTGCACTGAGAATCAAGCGATCGAACGTTCTCTCGGCTCCCCGAGAGGAGAGCTGCTGCCTGTCAATCAGCAGCTCTCCTGCTCTGCCCCCTGCGCTCATTGGAGAGCTGAGCTGTGGAGGGCGGGGAGCAGCAATCTCATCAGCTTTCTGAGAGGCTGAGACGGCCATCAGTCCAGGCACCTGGCAGATCCAGACTCCCAGAGTCAGGATGACGCGGTGCCTGGACTGATCTGTGTGATGTCAGCAGAGAGAGGACTAGAGAGTGCACTAGGATAAGCATGGTCAGTATGTGCAGAACACAAGATCTGCATCAATGTACAGTACATTTCCTCCATTGTTTACATGATCTGGAACAGGTTTTTCCCTTCTCTGGAACTGAAATTCTTTTAAAACAATGTATTCCAAAACCACCTAAAGTATTAAAGCACTAACAAGTAAATAAGGGTTAGGACAGCAGTTGTCAATCGTTTCCACATTAAAGTGATTGTAAGCCTATTGTTTTAATACCTCCCTGCTCCTTTTCTTGGGTCCCCCACCAGTGCCCCTGGCTTCTCCTCTTCTCCGTGTGTCACCAGAGGAAGCCGCTTCCTATTGTTGCATACCTGTGGGCTCGAGCACAAGTTGCACTGTTTGCATCTACAGACAGCACGGCTCTGACTGAAAGTAGCAGGAACCTATGGCTTCACTGATGCCTCTCTGTCCTGTGAGTAGGGAAAGAGCAGAGAGAACCTCTAGTCTCTTGCACAGTGCTGGATCAAGATCAGGCTCAGGTAAGTATGGGTAAGTATGGAGGCCGGGGAGGGGGGTTGGGGGGTAGCTGAACACAGAAGGTTTTTTACCATTAAAAAGTGTAAAAAAAACAAAAAAAAAAAAAAAAAAAAACTACCTTTACAACCACTTTGAGTGTCAATTTATAAGCATTAGACAACCAGCATGCCAATGGACCATTATGCACCATGGACCTCAGATCAGTGCTAGTTCCGGTTTCCCAGAAGCACAGGCATTTCAGATTCATCCCTGCATTAGCTGGAGGTTCCACTAGAAGGAAGAGGGTAGGTGGACAGGCTTCTTCAGGTAATGATGGTGGCAGCTGCATGAATGTCATTCCTGCCAGGTGGGGCTTTCTGAAACACTGAAATGTCATGGAGGTGGATGGGCCACAGGTACAGAGGGGTAGGCCAGGCTATGTAAATGACAGCCTAGTTAACTGTGAATTACAGCCTATGGCAGCAGCTGTTTATTTGTAGGAGCCCATTGGAGAATCCCCCAGTGACCCAGTCTGAGCGTGCAGGCATGTCACATAAAAGTCTTCAGGGTACCACTGAAATTATAATGTGTGCCTGCCCTGTGGGAAATCTATCAGGCCTAAATCACTAAATAACTATTTTATCCAGTTTGATGAAAAGTCTATTTCCTTTACATGAGTCTTTAGGTATTTTACATAGCTTTTCCTTACTTCTCCAGCACATATGCTCAATTTGATTGAGATCTGGAAAATTTGGAGGCCAAGTCAAGACCTCAAACTCATTGTGGTGTTCCTCAAATCATTTTTGCAGTGTGGTAGGGTGCATTATCCTGTTGCCATCAGGGAATATGGTTTCCATGAAGGGGTGTACTTGGTCAGCAGCTATGTTTAGGTCCGTGGTACGTGCCATGTAACAGTCACATGAATGGAAGGATCCAAGGTTTCCCAACAGAATATTGCCCAAAGCATTCTCTTTTTTCCCATACTGCATCCTTGTGCCATCCTTTCCCCAGATAAGCGACACACACAAACACACACCCGGCCAGCCACATGATGTAAAAGAAAACATGATTTATCAGACCAGCCCATCTGCTTCCATTAGTCCATCATTCATTCTGATGCTCACATGCCTATCGTTCGTGCCTTTGGCTGTAGACACAGGTCATCATGGGCACCCTGACTCGTCTGCACAGCCCCATACACAAACTGCAATGCCCATTTTTTCTTCTTTCAACACATCAACTTCAGGGACAACATGTTTACTTGTTGCCCAATATATCCCATCAGCTTTTATATGCCATTGTAACAGGATAATTAATGTTATTGACTTTACCTGTCAGTGGTCAAAGTTTTGGGTGAATATCCCCTTTTCCACCCCTGAAGTTAACAATGACAATTGTTGTACAATAACTGGTAAAGTTCTTATATACTGTAAATCTAAAAATGGTTTTGGCTTTTCCAATGCGTTTAGTGCATTTTGCAGAAATGCACTACAGTCCATTTAATATGATTTCCTATGGCTCTAGTTCACATCTTTCCTTTCTTAGCTTTAGCTTATGCATTTTTGGAAAGTCTCAGGGACTTTTATTCCCACAGAAGATTGTGTTTTGCATGTAACAGACTTCAATGGACTCGCACTGTGAACCCAAGTATTTTTGATGCGTTTTTTTCTGCCTAACAGGACAGTTCTGCTCATGGAGTGCGACTTTGATGCGACTTTACACACTGGCACTCAAGTAGATGCAAAGTTGAATCAAAGTAGTGCAGGAACCTTTGTGTGTCCAAAGTCGCATGTTAGGGTTAAAGGCCAGGGATAGGGTAAGGGCTAGGGTTAAATATTAGTGTTCGAGTTAAGGAAAAGGGTTAGGGCTAAGTAAAACTCTAGGGTTAAGGACTAGGGTTAAATGTTAGGGTTAAGGGTTCATGTTAATTGTTAGGGTTAGAATGCTAACAATTACTGCCAACCCTAAATTATTACAACGAACCATAACCCTAGCTCTTAGCCCTAGCCCCAACATGCGACTTTGGACAGCAAGATTCCTGCATGACTGATGCTATTTGAGTGTCAGAGAGTGTAAAGTTGAAGCAAAGTCACACTCCATGAACAGAACTGTTATACTTTCCTATTAGCCAAAAAAAAAAAAAAAAAAAAAGCAAAACATGTAAAAAATGCATGTTCTAAATGCAAATTGCACCACAAAACATGCCTGAAAACGCACCAACCGCAACCTGCATAGATGTGAACCTAGAATTAAAAAGTTTTTCTTGCAGAACATAAAAAAGGTTCTCAAACTGTCCTGGCAAGAAGGTAACCTATTCCAGTATCTTAGGAACACAAGTTTGAAATTACATCTCTCCCCAAAATAAAAAAATATTTTAAAAAAGTATTTAAAACTAAACCAGAAGTGTATAACTAGTCAGATCCGCACTTACTCTGGCTGCTGGCTGGGGCTGTCCAGTCTGGGATCAGATTCAGTGTTCCTATTGGCTATAAGCCAAGAAAAGACCACAGATGGCATTGGGGGTCAGCCTGTAGAAATCTGCACAATCATAACTTTGAGAAGCCGCATTTGAGAAAATGAAAGAATGTATTGTTGCCTGGTGCTGAGACCAAACACTACACTCTCTAGCACTGCCACTCTTCAGCTGGAAAGCAATGTGCTGAGATTGATACAAACTACTTAAAACACTGTTGAGCTTTTTTTCTTCTGTATTTCTTTTACACAAACACATTATGAACTTGCCACATTTTTACATCTGTGCTCTTCCAATGAACACGGCACGTTTCCCAGTGCAGACTTATTGATACTTCAGTTTATACTGATCTAACAAGCATGATTATGTGTACACTTCCCACTAACCATCTGCTACATATCCACTTCAGCTCCCCGCCTTTTTTATTACATTTTTCTTTACATGTAAAAATTTGTATGTTTGATAGAAAATTTCTTAGAACTCTCAAATTATTATATATATATATATATATCAGAGGCATTAGAGAATACATTGGTGCGTGATGCGATTATTTGTCACACGGTATTTGGGCAGTGGTTTCTCAAATGCAATTTTTTTGGGGAAAAAAAATACACTTTTTGTTGGCTACTTTCACACTGAGTCGCTTTACAGGCACTTCAGCGCTAAAATAGCGCCTGCATAGTGCCTGTAAAAAGCCTCTCCTGTCTCTGCAGTGTGAAAGCCCAAGTGCTGTCACACTGGATGGTGTGCTTACAGGACGGTAAAAAAGTCCTGCAAGCAGCATCTTTGCAGCGCTGTAGGAGTGGTGTATATAACGCTCCTAAAGCGCCCCTGCCCAGTGAAATCAATGGGACAGCATCGCCAAACCGCCAGCAAAGCGCCACAGCAGCAGCACTTTGATGGCAGTTTTAACCCTTTTCTGTCCACTAGTGGGGGTTAAAAGCGCCCCGCTAGCGGCCGAATAGTGCCGCTAAAACCACAGTAAAGCTCCGCTAAAAATAGCGGCACTTTACTGTCAACGCCCGCCCCAGTGTGAAAGTAGCCTTTGGATTTTAATGCAAAAAAAAAAAAAAACATTCATATCCCATTTTTTTTTGTAAAATGTAAAAGATGAGGTTAAGACGAGTAAATAGATACCAAACATGTCATGCTTTAAAATTTCAGCACGCCTGTGCAATGGTGACAAAGACGTACATTTTACTATCCATAGGCACCGCTTTAAAGTGGTTGTAAACCCTAAAAAAAAAAAAAAAAAAAAAAAAAAAAAATTCCAAAAAATCAACCTGCAAGACAAAGGCATAATGAGCTAGTATGCATAGCATACTAGCTCATTATGAGATACTTATAGGAGATCGAAGCCCCCACAGCGGTCCTTGTTCACCGCTCCAGCGGCTGACATCTCTTTCGGGGGTTACTTCCAGGTATCGCAGCTCCAGCGTGTGATTGGCCGGAGCCGCGATGACGTCACTCCTATGAATGCGCGCGGTAGCGGCACAGTCTAACTGATACAATGGCATGTACGTGCCGTTGCTTCAGTTTGCTTAACTGCGCATGTGCTGATGACGTCAAATACAGGGGATATCTCATAAACCGTGCCAGTTTAGGCGATATCCAGTGTAGCTACAGGTAAGCCTAATTATAGGCTTGCCTGTAGTAAAAAGTGGTTGTAAAGGGTTTACAACCACTTTAAAAGCCTTTACAAGATACCACTTTAGATGTACAGAGGAGGTCTAGTGCTAGAATAATTGTCCATGATCTGATGTTCGCGGTGATACTTCACGTGCGGACAGGGGCACTTTAAAAATTAAATAAAAACTTTTATACTGTTGTTTGGGGAAAAAAAAAATTATAATATAATATATATATATATATATATATATATATATATATATATATATATATATATATATATATATATATATATATATATATATATATATATATATATATATATATATATAAAATTTTTTTTTTTTTTAGATCACTTATTGCTGTCACAAGGAATGTAAACACCCTTTGTGACAGCAATAGGCATGTGACAGGTAATTTTTATGGAGGGATCTGGGGTCTATAAGACCCCAATGAGTACACCCCATGAGTAGCCTTTACAGCTTAGAGGGAGCGGTAAAAGTGTGCCTCAACCATATTATTTTACTGTAAAAATGAATGGAAACTGCGAAATAGTGCAAAAACTAGGTAAAGCTGCAACCACAAAAAAGATGATATCCCTTCTAGTGTCAATATGTAAAATAAAGGTGTTGTGTTAAAATGCATCAAGACATCCTTTTGATGTCAAAACGCGTCAGTGGGAGTCTCCTCGTGACGTCATCTTGTACTGCAACTGACCCAGAAATTACTCCCCGATTTCCGGTCGAGTGTTTTCATGCAATGCGCATTGCCTATTCATCTATGTAAGTGTGATTGTAATGAATACATTTGGTTTTTATACCGATTACACTATGAGGAGTGTGTATCCGTTTGTGCCCACATGAATTTGAGCAATTAAAGACCCGAAAGAGTACTTTTGGAGCTGGGTTCAGATGTTCACCTTGGTGTTCTATGAGGAGAAGTGCCATGGTTGTAGATGATCAACATTTGCGCTTGTGTTGACTACTCTAAATAAGGGGGGTCCCTGTGGTCTGGTAAGCCTGCACCCCTATTATACTTTTGTGGTGTTGGTGGACGCTGTTGGCACTTTGTGAAAATAATGAAGAATTTATACTACTCGATTTTTGTACTTTATATAAAAAAGTTTTTTGTACATTAGCACAACACATTTATTTTACTGCTTCTCCCAACCACAAGTGTAAACAAAGTGATCATGGAGGTAAGGCTGTCATTAGACAGCATCCTTTGTCAGGCACAAGGGAATGATAATGACCTTTTATATAAGCCATTCTGTCACCAATCATGATAAATGATTATTACTGCAAATCCAACATTTCTATTACCCCATTCCAATGTTCAGACAAAGCAAAGATCAGGGGAGACAACACATTTCACCACAAACCTGTACAATGGCAGCCATCCATCCTACCAACTTCATACAAATCTTCTGTTTAGGAATCTCATTGCACATGACCAACAAAAGGCTACGGCTAGTGTCGATCAAAGCTCTGCTAATGATAACTACACACTGCCCATTATCACATTATCAGCACACAGAGTGAAAGGAGGTGGAAATGAGGATACTGAATAATACCCAACAAATAGTAAAGATTCTCAGCAGCAATGAAATGAAGTGGTGAGCGTAGCCCTGACCTACCTCTGTACAGTGAATGCAGCCCTTCACTTCCTCCACTTCTGCAATGCATTATGTATTGAAAAGCAAACACTAATTCCATAGGTGTATTCACATTAAAATGCTTTAAGAAGTACAAGGAGCCAATCAGATCAAAGAACATGCTGATAGGAGAAGGCAGAGTGACATAGCAGTGAGCTCATTAGTGCCCTCTTCTGGTGTTACTGTTTAGTTACAGGACAGAGGTGAGGAGACCTGCAAGTGAAAGTGACACTGCAGCAGAGAAAGTCGGGTTCAACAAAGAGACAGACAGGACTGTGCTGGGTGACAGAGCTGTGTACTTCCTAACACATAGAAATCATAATACAGCTCAGTTGTGTGCCTGGAGCTTAGCTTTAGCTAATCTCATCAATTTGTCCATGTGTACATTCCACAACATAGGAAATATCCAAAACAAAGATCAAATAATAAAAAGGAAGGCTCCCATTAAACCCTGCTCAAGGTGTACAGAGAAGAACAAAATATACAATTACCACCTACCTCCAAAACACAACTTCTAACACATTTCCTCAGCAATTCATTTCTTATGCATCTAAAGAGTCTCTAGGAGTGGCCTCTGTACACAGGTGTCAGGACACGTGCAGCTCAGAGGGATACAATGCACTGCTGGCAGGACTGGTATATCCCTGTACATGTGTCTGTATACTTCATAACAGCCCAGACAGCGGTAACATACAGTATCTCACAAAAGTGAGTACACCGCCTTACATTTTTGTAAATATTTTATTCTATCTTTTCATGTGACAACACCGAAGAAATTACACTTTGCTACAAAGTAGTGAGTGTACAGCTTGTATAACAGTGTACATTTGCTGTCCCCACAAAATAACTCAACACACAACCATTAATGTCCAATTCGCTGGCAACAAAAGTGAGTACACCCCTAAGTGAAAATGTCCAAATTGGGCCCAATTAGCCATTTCCCCTCCCTGGTGTCATGTGACTCGTTAGTGTTACAAGGTCTCAGGTGTGAATAGGGAGCAGGTGTGTTAAATTTGGTGTTATCGCTCTCACTCTCTCATACTGGTCACTGGAAGTTCAACATGGCACCTCATGGCAAAGAACTCTCTGAGGATCTGAAAAAAAGAATTGTTGCTCTACATAAAGATGGCCTAGACTATAAGAAGATTGCCAAGACCCTGAAACTGAGCTACACAGTGGCCAAGACCATACAGCTGTTTAACAGGACAGGTTCCACTCAGAACAGGCCTTGCCATGGTCGACCAAAGAAGTTGAGTGCTCAGCATCATATCCAGAGGTTGTCTTTGGGAAATAGACGTATGAGTGCTGCCAACATTGCTGCAGAGGTTGAAGGGGTGGGGGGTCATCCTGTCAGTGCTCAGACCATACGCCACACACTGCATGAAATTGGTCTTCATGGCTTTAGTCCCAGAAGGAAGCCTCTTCTAAAGATGATGCACAAGAAATCACGCAGTTTGCTGAAGACAAGCAGACTAAGGACATGGATTACTGGAACCATGTCCTGTGGTCTGATGAGACCAAGATAAACTTATTTGGTTCAGATGGTGTCAATTGCGTGTGGCAGCAACCAGGTGAGGAGTACAAAGACAAGTGTGTCTTCAGTCAAGCATGGTGGTGGGAGAGTCATGGTCTGGGGCTGCATGAGTGCTCCCGGCACTGGGGAGCTACAGTTCATTGAGGGAACCATAAATGCCAACATGTACTGTGACATACTGAAGTAGAGCATGATCCTCTTCCTTCGGAGACTGGGCCTCAGGGCAGTATTTCAACATGACGACCCCAAACACACTACAAGACGACCACTGCCTTGCTAAAGAAGCTGAGGGTAAAGGTGATGGATTGGCCAAGCATGTCTCCAGACCTAAACACTATTGAGCATCTGTGGGGCATCCTAAAAAGGAAGATGGAGGAGAGCAAGGTCTCTAACATCCACCAGCTCTGTGATGTCATCATGGAGTAGAAGAGGACTCCAGTGGCAACCTGTGAAGCTCTGGTGAACTCCATGCCCAAGAGGGTTAAGGCAGTGCTGGAAAATAATGGTGGCCACACAAAATATTGACAATCTGACCCCAATTTGGACATTTTCACTTAGGGGTGTACTCACTTTTGTGGCCAGTGGTTTAGACATTAATGGCTGTGTGTTGAGTTATTTTGAGGGGACAGCAAATTTACACTGTTATACAAGCTGTACACTCACTACTTTACATTGTAGCAAAGTGTCATTTCTTCAGTGTTGTCACAGGAAAAGATATAATAAAATATTTACAAATATGTGAGGGGTGTACTCACTTTTGTGAGATACTGTATATCCCTGTATATGGGTCTGTATACTTCATACTAGTCCAGACAGAGGTGACATAGGTCCCTAAACATGGAGTGTACATTTCATATAACATCGCTCTCCAGACTGATCTATAGTGTACAGTTCAATGTACATGGATATAAGACACCACTATCTGAACTGGTATATTCTCATAAAATAGATCTGTATATTTCATACCAGTCTGGACAGCAGTAACATTTCATATATATATTTATGAATCCCACTACATGGAGTATACTCCTTCTAACAGTCCTAATAGTGGTGCCATACACACCTATATATATATATATATATCCCTGTACATGGGTCTGTATACTTCATTCCAGTCCAGACAGAGGTGACCATTCATATATATCCCTAAACATGGAGCGTACACTTCATATGGCACAGCTCTCCAGACTGATATATAGTGTACAGCTCAATGAACATGGATATAAAGCTCTGCTGTGTGGAATGGTATATTCTTATAAAATGGATCTGTATACTTCATATCCGTCCAGACAGTGGTGTCATATACATCTATATATCCCTGTACATGGAATGTACACTACACATGGCAACCGCTCTCCAGACTGATATGAAGGGTACAGAACCATGTACAGGGATTTATGACATCGTTGTCTGGACTGGTAGAAGGTGTACACTCCATATACTGAGATTCATAGATATCTATGAAATGGTACCACGATCCAGTGTGGTGTGAGGTGTACACTCCATTTACAGGGAGGCACTGCTGTCTGGACAGTATACACTCCATGTACAGGAGGAGATATAGGTGGACAGTATACACTCCATGTACAGGAGGAGATATAGGTGGACAGTATACACTCCATGTACAGGAGGAGATATAGGTGGACAGTATACACCCCATGTACAGGAGGAGATATAGGTGGACAGTATACACTCCATGTACAGGAGGAGATATAGGTGGACAGTATACACTCCATGTACAGGAGGAGATATAGGTGGACAGTATACACTCCATGTACAGGAGGAGATATAGGTGGACGGTATACACTCCATGTACAGGAGGAGATATAGGTGGACAGTATACACTCCATGTACAGGAGGAGATATAGATGGACGGTATACACTCCATGTACAGGAGGAGATATAGGTGGACAGTATACACTCCATGTACAGGAGGAGATATAGATGGACGGTATACACTCCATGTACAGGAGGAGATATAGGTGGACAGTATACACTCCATGTACAGGAGGAGATATAGGTGGACAGTATACATTCCATGTACAGGAGGAGATATAGGTGGACAGTATACATTCCATGTACAGGAGGAGATATAGGTGGACAGTATACACTCCATGTACAGGAGGAGATATAGGTGGACAGTATACACTCCATGTACAGGAGGAGATATAGGTGGACAGTATACACTCCATGTACAATATAAACACCATGTACAGGAGGAGATATAGGTGGACCACTCTGGACTGCTAGAAGGTGTATATATGTGTCCGGTGGGGGGGTGTACACTCCATATACAGTGATAGGTATGTGTCCAATGGGGGGGGGGGTGTACGCTCCACATACAGGGAGTGGGAGGGGGGGTGTACGCTCCCTATACAGGGAGTGGGAGGGGGGGTGTACGCTCCCTATACAGGGAGTGGGAGGGGGGGTGTACGCTCCCTATACAGGGAGTGGGAGGGGGGGTGTACGCTCCCTATAC